>NC_084829.1:163764780-164441209 GCF_033115175.1 Lepus europaeus | reverse complement strand
AGACCTGTCCGACTCCCCCTGCTGAGCTCCTGCCTTGTCACCTCCGAAATCTGCGTGAGCAATGCTGCCTCATACCTGCTTCTCGGAGGACCTGGAAGGCCATGGGCTTTAGTTCCCACCTCCGGGATTTGGTGATGTGCTGCAGCCAGCCAAGCGCCCAGCTGTGGATCTGGTCAATGAGAACCCGTAGGAATTGTGCCAGCTGTAGCCAGGGCTCAGCATGATGAATAGACTGGGCTGTGCCTGGCATTTTCAGCTGGTCTAGACTGAGTTAAGCAGACCCCTGTATGCTGGCAATTATCTGATGAAAAGAAGCAGAGAAGGCACAAACACGCAGAGATGCACATCGTGTCTGTGGACTGGAAGACAACACAGGTGCCAGTTCTCTTCCACTAAATCACAGGATCAGTGCTTTTTTAAAATTTATTTGACAGAGTTAGACAGTGAGAGAGAGAGAGAGACAGAGAGAAAGGTCTTCCTTCCGTTGGTTCATCCCCCAAATGGCCGCTATGGCCAGAGTTATGCCGATCCAAAGCCAGGAGTCAGGTGCTTCCTCCTGGTCTCCCATGCGGGTTCAGGGACCCAAGCACCTGGGCCATCCTCCACTGCCTTCCTGGGCCACAGCAGAGAACTGGACTGGAAGAGGAGCAACCGGGACTAGAACCTGGCACCCATATGGGATACAGGTGCCACAGGTAGAGTATTAACAAAGTAAACCATGGTGCCAGCCCTATCCATCTAAATTTGTACAAGATTTATTTATTTATGTGTTTTTGAAAGGCAGAGATAGAGATAGATGAAGAAGAAGAAGAAGAAGGAGGAGGAGGAGGAGCAGGAGGAGGAGGAGCAGGAGGAGAAGGAGAAGGAGAAGGAGAAGGAGAAGGAGAAGGAGAAGGAGAAGGAGAAGAAGAAGAAGAAGAAGAAGAAGAAGAAGAAGAAGAAGAAGAAGAAGAAGAAAGATAGGATAGATAGATAGATAGATAGATAGATAGATAGATAGATAGATACTCCTTCTGTTGGCCCACTCCACAGATTACTGTGACAGCCAGGACTGGGGCAGGCTGACTCAGGGGCCAGGAGCTCCGGCTGGTCCTCCCAATGAGTGTCAGGGGCCCACATACTGGAGCCATCACCTGCTACTTTCTAGGAGCATGAGCTGGGAGCTGGATGAGAAGCAGAGTAGCCAGGAACGGTGTTGTAACACAGCAGGTAAAGCTGCTGCCTGCAGTGCTAGCATTCCACACGGAGGCCAGTTCTTCTCCTGGCTGCTCCACTTCCAATCCAGCTCCCTGTTAATGGCTTGGGAAAGCACCCATGTGGAGGACCTGGAGGAAGCTCCTGGCTTTGGTCTGGTGCAGAACCGGCAGTTGAGACCATCTAGAGAGTGAACCAGTGGATGGAAGACCTCTCTCCCTCTCTTTATCTCCCCCTCTCTCTGTAACTCGGCCTTCCAAATAAATAAGTAAATCTTTTTAAAAAAAAATACAGTAGCCAGGACTCAAATTGTCACTCCAATATGGGATGCGAGTGATACCCTAAGGAGGGGCTTAACCCACTGTACCACAATGTCAGTCCCCAAAGATTTTTTTTAATTAACACAAACTAATTCTAAAATTCAATGGAAAAGCAAACACAATTTTTTCCAATGAAAGTGAAGTGGAAGGAGTCAGTTGCCCCTGCTTTGAGGCTTGCTGTGCATAGGTATAGCAATAAGACAGTGCCAGATAGCCCATGAAGCAGGACGGGGAACCAAAGACAGATCCACACGTTACAGCCAGCTGATTTCCACAAGACTACAAAACCAGCCAGCAGAGGAAGGCTAGTCTTTTCAGTAATGGTTACTGCAACAATTATTACAAAAAAATAATTAATTTCAACCTAAACTTCACACTTATAACAAAATTTAACTCAAAATGAATCATGGACTTTAAATATAAAAGGAAACATTTTAGGGGGAGAAAATGAAAACACCTTGAGGACCTAAACTAGAAGATGAATTATTATTAATTGTGATGCCAAAAGCCAGTCTTAAGGGAAAATGTTGATCAGTTGTACTTGAAGAAAATTAACTCCAGGTCTGTGAAAGACTTCGTTAAGATTATAAAACAGGCTACAAACTGGTAAAAAAAAAAAATGTGAACTGCGTATTTGACAAAGTGTTACTACCATGAATTTAAAGAACTCTCAAACCTCAGCAGTAAAAATAAATAAATAAACAATCCAATTAGACCATGGGCAAAAGACATTTCACAGCAGAGGAAATGCAGATGGCAAATAAGCAAATGAAAAGATGCTCAACATTATTAGTCATTAGGGAAATGCAAATCAAAACCAAAATGAGATATCACTGCAGACCTACCAGAACGGCTCCAAATAAAAACAGTGAAGATGCCAGTGCTGGTACGGAGGTGGAGAGATTAGATCACTCATTTATGTTGCAGGTTAGAGTGTGAAATGCTGCAGCCACTCAAGAACAGACTGGGAATGTATTTAAAAACTGAACATGCAACTGACGTGTGATGCAGCAATTGCTCTGAGCAGTTATCTTGTAGAAATAGAGACTTAAGTCGTGTGAAAATCCTTACCCAAGTGCACACGGCAGCTCCACTTATAACAAGCCCTGGTTGACGCACTGTGTATGCCCTCCACAAGATGTATGGTTCACCAAACTGTGGTGCATCACACCACGGATTTCACTCCGCAATAGAAAAGAAAGGGCAAGAACAGGAGGGTACTTCCAAAAGTACATGAAGAAATAAAATTAAAAGCTTATTTAGGTGTGAAAATTTTTCAAATCCATGCAGTTTTTTATAATGCATATTTTCTGTGAACATTTTGAAGATGGATTTCAAAAATTATTCCATCAAAGTAAACTTATTGGGGCTAGAGTATGATGTAGTGGGTTAAGCTGCCACCTGAGATGCCAACATCCCGTACAAGCATCAATTTCAGTCCTAGCTGCTCCACTTTCTATCCAACTCCATGCTAATGTACTTATGAAGGCAGCAGAAGATGGCCAAGTACTTGGGCTCCTGCAACCTACATGGGAGACCCAGGTGGAGTTCCAGGCTACCAGTCTCAGCCTGGCCCAGCCCTAGTCGTGGCAGCCATGTAGGGAGTGGATCAGCAGAAGAAAGATGCCTCTCTCTCTCTCTCTCTCTTTGTAACTCTGCCTTTCAAATAAATAAGTAAATCTTTTGAAAAATAAAATAAATATCTTTTAATTTCCTTTTCCATGAAGTTTTGCAGCTCCTTGTCCATACAATGGCTTGGATGAACCTCCAGAGAATTGTGCTGAGTGAAGAGAGGCAGTCCCCAGAGATGACGTGGCATATTATCCCATTCGCAGAACATGATGGGAATGACAAAATTACTGAGATGGGAAACAGACTAGCGACTGGCAGGATGTGGAGGAGAGAGAGGGGTGAAAATGGCCAAAAAAAGTGGTTGGGGCAGCCTGGGTGTTGAGCATCTCTGTGGCTTGACAGTGGCACTGGATACACAGGTCTCTCCATGTGATAAGCGGCGTAGCACTACATGCATCCCCACACACATGCAGAGATTTGTTTACAAAAGCTGGTGAGGCATGTATAACCTCAGTGGGTATACTCTAGTCAGTTTCCTTGTGATGTGATCCTACAATTAGGCAAGATCTTACCCTTGGAGAGAACCAGGGCAAGGATTCAAGGGACAAAGCTGTACTATTTCTTGCAGCTGCACAGGAATCTGCGATCATTTCCAAAGGAGAACTTGTAAAAATACAGATTGTCTTCTTTGGTCTTGGACTTCACAGTTCTGGAGTGGACCCCACACTGAGTTTTTCCTAAGCACTGCAGGCGATTCTGGAGCTCGGACAAGCCCTGGGAACATGGCTGCAGCTCACCTGGTTCATGGGCTTAGAATTTCTGGCAGGACTATTCAACGTGACTGGCTTCTGACGTAACGATTCTTCACGGGGCCACTTGTACTCCATAAACAAGTGTGCCGCTGCATCCTAATAAAAGGCAAGTGTGGCTGCAGTGTCCGACTGCCCAGACCCAGTGGAAGCGGAAAGCAGTCATTTCTTTAACCGACAGGCTTCCTCGCCCCAGAACCTTAGAAATGACACATTTTATGGACTCATCGCTATGCTGTATTGTGGCAGATAGTAAAGTTCCAATATGTTTCCTTGAGCTGTACTTCTGGCTGAATGTAACCAGGCGACCCTCAACCACCTGCACCCTGGGCGCTGCCAGGGAAGTGTGTCTACAAAACACCACTCGTGAGTTCTGGCTTTTAGGAGCCATGCTCGTGCTGCCCTACCAAGATCAATGCTGCAAAGGTGCTCCTGTAATAGTAAGACGTCCACGCACTGTATTCCGTGAGGGTTCAAACCTCAAGGACCACATTAAGACTGCTGGTTACGAACGTGAAGCTGAAGATGGGGGTGCTGGAGGAAGTCCCACGGGGCTGACAGAGCTGTTCTCAGAGCCGCAGCACAGCCCTGACTCCCGCCCCAGCCCTCACTGCTCTCTTTGCTCCCTTCCGGGTCCCAGCACCCTGCATCCCAGGGAGATGCTCACTGCTGCTATCACAGGAGTATATGAGCACGCCAGACAGTGCCGGTGTGGGAAAGCAATCCCAGTGTAAACCCAGAGTGGGTCTGTGAAGGGAGGCCCTGTGAGCCCAGCCCCCAGCCCTGTAGAAAGCAGAAGCCCCTCTGTCAGTGTGACCTCACTCATGCACTGAGAGCAGCGACGTGCCTTCAGACTCTCCCCAGGAACTCCACTCAGACTCCTTCCTCAAAGCATTTTGTACTTACGGTCATTAATCTTTTGTGCTATGACGTGAAAGCAGGCTCACGTACTTTCGATATTGTCTTTTGTTTTATTTTTTACAGTTGCTTGTGAAGCAAGGTTAAATAAGCCTGTATGTGTGGCTGCAAGAATTGATTGAAGTTGTACCAAAATTAATTTTAAGAAGACAGTGCCAACAAACTTGACAACTGACAACCTCATCTGCATAGAACAAACCGACAGTCACTTGCCATTCATGCATTTTAATGGGTGCACTTACAATTTCAGAGGCAGCAAAATAGAGAAATTAAAGCCCATTCATGGACTTCTGAATGAGTATCCTACTTTAGGATATGAGCTTTTAGGAGCTTACATTAAAAAAAAAAAAAACTATACTTCTTTTAAGCTGATGTACTCTCTCAACTTCTTAAATCAAAAGTTTAATCTAGGAAAAAAATAACCTTACTTTTAGCATCTAAATTCTGCCAAAATTTTAAAAATTAGTGAAAACTCCTGAAGAAATGTATTAAAGAAAACAATGTTTTCTCTGCACACAAGGATCTAAGATGTTCTGTCTGTGCCCCTTACGCGTTAGCCAGCAGCAAAGGAGAGGGTCCTGTGAGACCACATGCCAGCACTGCAGGCGAGGGAGTCCTACGCTGTCACCCCCGAGGGACAGCTGGCAGTGCTGAGTGCCCGTGGTTACGCAGTGTAGCTTTGATGCAGCTTCTTCTGCAAAATTTAGCTAAGTGGGTCCAATGATTACAACGAGCAGTGTGTCCGCTTCCGTGGAGGGAACCAAGTCTTCCAACGGAACGGCTCTAGTGCCCCTCACGCAAACACCAGCTGTTTCCAGCAAAGGGTCACTGATCCAGAACAAATAAATCAATCAGCCTTCGTAATTATATTTGGGTCATTTTATTTTAAGCCGTGAAATCAGAAGCTCTGCTCACATTAGCACTTGGATGGTGTCCCCAGCCACAGGGATGTCCTCAGTTCACAGCCTCGCAGAGTTTTCATTCTAGAGACACAAGTTTCATCCTCATCTTGTTCCCTCTGCACAGCCGACTCCCACGGTGCCTCCCAGCATCCCTGGGAGATCTCACTTGGAGGAACTTACAAAGGAAACAAGTCCCTGGCGTGTTGGTCTCCACAGTCCCTCAAGGAACCCATTCAGGCAGAGACTCCTGAGCCCCATCCTGTGTGTGGTGAGGAGTGGCTGGTGCATGGTCAGATGCCAGGGGATGACATCACCTGATTGTGTTTGCATGGATTCTTTGAGCCTGTGTGACACACACCCGATGAAGTCATCAGAACCCTCTGGGAACAGAGCAAGCTGGGGCTGAGATAAAGGAACCCCTGGAAGAAGATGGGAGACAGGAAGATTGAGGAGAAGGGCAGAGAGGAGTCAGCTTTCTCTCGACCTGTGAACTGGTGCCGGCCCTGCCGCCCTCAGCAGAGTGGAGACTATCAGCCCCCTCACTGGGAGACCTGCCAACTTCCTGTTCTTCAAATTAGGGTACAAGAAAAATCAAGGATGGAAGAAGGAAACACTCTGTACATATATTTTAAAAGAATATTAACACCACTTAGCCATTGCAGTCGCATGTTTTAAAAAGAGAAATGCTGTTTTTCTCACAAGGCTTTACTCCTGGAAATATTTCCTATATTGCTCAAAAGACAAATATTTGCTTAATTCAGGCTTTATAAGTTGGAAGTAGAATAGCTAACAATAGTGAAATAACAATGAAAATTATGTATATATTGATATGTACATAAGAGCTGACAAAATGGATTATTTGTGACAGGCATGTGGCATAGCGGCTAAGATGCCACCCGGGATGACAACATCCCGTATCAGCGTGCCTGTGTTCAGTTCTTAGCGCGGCTCTGGACTGCAGCTGGATGCTAATGTGCACCTAGGGAGGAAGCAGGTAGTGCCTCAGGCTCCCGGCTTTGGCCACATCCAGCCGGGGCTGTTTCCAGCATTTGGGCAGTGTGCCAGCAGATGGGAGCCCGGGCTTGCTCGCTCTCTCTCTCTCTCTCTCTGCCTTTCAAATAAATAAAAATTTTAAAAAAATACATCTATTAATTTTGCATGGGGTATAATTTTACCCTTAAATAAAAACTACGGTGTATGTAATTAATGGTGAGGGAGTCTTGCACAATCACAGGGCAGTCGCCCACTTCAGTAACTTCACACAGACAAAGCACTTTCTCCTGTCCTACCCTCTGTAGTCCAGATTTTGCACTTAACTCAATAATGTCCTTATAACATCCGTTCAGCCCAGGAAGGGTCAGGTGCTGCATTGAGTTGGCATATGTCTCTGTCCTGTTCTCCAGAACATTTCCTCCGGGTCTTTCCTTTATGAACTTGATGTTTGTGAGGAAAACGGTGCCTTCTTCCCTTTTCTGGAACAGGCTCCTCGAGTTGGCTTTGTCTGAGGTTTGGCGTGGTGCAATGCAGGAAATGGGTTCTCATTTGTGCGAGCATCTTCCCAGAGAACCTCGCCGGGAGAGGTGCAGCACCTGCCTGATCTCACCAGAGATGTGCATTTTCATCAGTCCATCAAGGAGCTGGTCAATTTCACTGTAGGTTATTTTTGAAACAGATAGGTTGCTCTTCCTAAAAATGCCTCCCCCCAGACTTCTCATCCATTGATGATTTTTGTCTCTTTGAATTTTCATTTCAAGGGATATAAAAAACCAATATTACAACATCAGCACTATCTCACCATTTACCACATGGCATTTGCCTGTGAGGACAACCCACTTCTTCCTCTGTCTGTGTTTATTTACTCATTTGCTTATCTACTTCTGAAATGCACTTGTGATTTTTTTGCTCAAACTTGGCATAAGACTCTGAAATAAATATCTATGTATATATATCTTTGTGCTTTATACTTTATAAATTACATGTGTACATGTGTGCATCTATCTGCATAAATTGTGTAGGCATACACGTGTGCCTGTGTGTGTCAATTTAAAGAACACAAAGAAATATATAACATGAAGCTAAGACCAACATCCTAAATTAGAAAAAAATTACTAGAAGACCCCCAGATCTTATAAATAAATGCCATTCCACCCACTGTGAATATAAAAAAAAGTTTAGATTATTATCAACTGTCAACCTAGGCAGTTCCTAGTCTGCTCAAAACACGTAGAATGATGGTTAAAATGAAATGACCCTCGGCCATCTCCCACCAAGGAAGATGCTGCAGGGAAGATATTGCACTCCCCATAATTATTATCCAACGTTCATTTGGCTGTGAACATACGCAGAGAAGTATGATAAATAAAGCTCTGCCTGCCCAGTGACGCCGTCTGCCCCGAGTGGCTGGAGCCACGAGGATGGAGTGTGCCTCACGGGGCACTGCGCACAGCACGGGGAAACGCCCTTCTGAGAGCCTAGGTTGCATTTATGGCATCTCTAGGAGACTGTATCTGGATTTTGCCTCTTGTAAGTTAGTTCTCAGCATGTTTGTCAAAATAACATATGTGTACAAAAGGAATAAACCCACACAGCCTAGGGAGAAAGGTGACCTCTGCATAAAGTAACCCTCAGAGGTTAGAGGTCACCAGCTGACCCCTTGACCCTGTCCTGTGCTGATGAACACTGTTCATTTCCACACCCAGCGGCACAGAGATTAAACCGCTGCTCGCCCTGCACTTAATGGTGACGAACGGACCTGCAGTAGCGGGGATACACCAACAGCGAGCTAGCTCAGGTGAGTGTGTGGACGTCCCTGTGTCGCCCCCAAACACCTCGCTAGCTCTTCCTCACTGTCTCTGTCAAATTCGGCTCTCCATGAATATCTCAAGTGAGTCCTGGCTGCTTAATTTGGAAAACAACACATTCATCAGCCTTTGGGCATCTTTTCCTGAACTTCTCCCCAAAACTTTCTGATGGATTTCCACCAGGTAACAAAAGGCACTTTAACAGTCTTTCAGTGTTATCTGTTTTCAGCAAAAATGGGTAAATTTATAAAAATAGAAAAAACTATTACATACATATCCCATTTCTCTCATCTGTTCAAATATTTGAAATAAGGTGAGCCCACAAGGCAGGTCTTTCTCCATTCTTGTCTTCCACCAAGAAACACTTTCTGTTGTAAAATTGGTCAATGTCCTAGAACTTTTTCCAGCGCATCTATTGCCTAGATTCTTTAAAACTAACACGTAGAATTGCATGTATTTATCAAGTAGAACGTGATGTTTTGGAAGTATGTGTGCATTGTGAAACTGTTCAGTCTGCCTGAGAAACGTGCATTACCTCTCACTGCTATGATTTGTGTAGTGATAGCCCTTGGCATCCACTCTCTTCATGTTTCTAGAATGTAGTACATTGTTCATGATGGTCATCCTGTCATGCCATAGATTTCTTGAACATATTCCTCCTATTGCACTGAAATTTTGGATCTCTGGCAAACAGCTCCGGAACCACCCATAACCACCCAGGCATTGTTCTATTCTCTGTTTCCATGAGATCAACTTTTCTAGATTCCACAGGGAAGTGAGAGCATGCTGAGTTTATCTTCTTGTGTCTGGTTTACTTCACTTACCATAATGTCCTCTGGGTTCAACCATGTTTTTACACACAACAAAGTTTCTTATTTTTAAGAAAGCTAGGCATCAGAAGCAATGGGTGGCAGGCCTATTAATGGCTGATCTGTACAGTGATCTGCCCTCAAGGAGACCCAACAGGCCAGTCCACTGCAGTGGCTTTCCATGAGGTAAGCCTGGGCTTCAGCAGAAGTCAGCTTGTGAAGAGCCCTGGCAGCTCTGCCAAGAGTTGGATCACTGGAAATGGACCTGCCCTGGAGTCGAAGGATGCCCAGGTCAGAGCCACAGATCTTATTGGCTCTAAGCTGAAAAGCCCTTCACTCAGCCCAACTTCCAAAGTGACCACTGCAGCTGAGGGGATGGTCAAGTAGGGTCAGCAACATTGCAGGCAGAACTGTAAATTTCTTGTTAGAGATGCCACCTGCCTTTACCTGGCCAGCTCTCCTCCCAGCCCAGCCAAGTAATGAAAGTCAACAGAGTGCCTTCCCCTAGGAGGTTCACACCTCCCTTAGGATATACCCCACGTGAAGAGATAGATAGGTCTGGGCCTCTGAATTTACAAGGCCTAAAGCCCACCAGATTATTATCAAGCCCCTTCTATCAGGTTCTATTTGCCTCTCAATCAGAAAACTTAATTGTAGCTTAGACAGCACCTTTCTTAGCACATCTAATAATGACTCTGTTCTTTGTTCTAGGCCCTGTCTACTGCACTTGGGCCTCATTCCTTTGTAATCATAACCTCTACTTTACCACCAATGGCTCTACTCCCAACCTGTGTGTACTGATGGTCCTCTTCCCCACTTAATGCTGTATAATTGTTCAAACCTGGTAAATGCCACTCTTAGGATCATTGGTTACTATCCTCACTCTGTCTTTTATGACCTCGTCTAAATATGATCAGAGTCGGCAAACTTGGAAGGCTTCCATAGCCTTGGCAACTCATGACGACAGCCTAGGATGGTTACTGGCGCCATAAACTAGAGTGTCAATTTGTTGGGTCAACAACAGGAGCCACTGTGCACTTGCTCCTCATGTGGGATCTCTGTCCTTAATGTGCTGTCCATTGTGATTTAATGCTATAACTAGTACTCCAACAGTATGTTTCACTTTGTGTTTCTATGTGGGTGCAAACAGTTGAAATCTTTATACTAAATTGATCTTCTGTATATAAAGAGAATTGAAAATGAATCTTGATGCAAATGGAAGGGGAGAGGGAGCGGGAGAGGGGAGGGTTGCGGGTGGGAGGGAAGTTATGGGAGGGGGAAGCCATTGTAATCCATAAGCTGTACACTGGAAATTTATATTCATTAAATAAAAGTTAAAAAAAAAAGATAGAATAGTATCCCATTGTGTATATGCCACATTTCTTTATACATTCATCCTTTAATGGGCACTTATGCTGACCCCATAACTTAGTTATTGTGAATAACACTGAGATCAACAGGATAGTGCAGGTAACTATTGACAGCCAGACTCATTTCTTTAAAATATACACCCAACAGTGATATTGCTGGAGCATATGGTCATTCCACTTGTAATTTTCAAGTTGCCTCCAGACTGTTTTCCATAATGGCTGTACCAGTTTACATTCTCATCTATGGTATGTGCTCCACATCCTCACTGACACCTGTTAGCTTTTATCTTTTTCATATTAGCCCAACTCACTACATTTTCTAGTTACATTTTTTCTGATGATTGATTTTTTTTTTAATGTAGCCATTGGTCACTTTTTAAATGCATCTCATTAGTCTTTGGAAAAATAGCTGTGCAGGTTCTTTGTCAACATTTCCACCAGGTTGTTTCTTGTTTATGTTGTTCTGTTTGCTCTTGAGTTGTTTGACATTCTTACATACTCTGGATATTCACCCCTTATCAGATGCATAGTTTTCACATATTTTCCTCCATTCTGAAGGTTGTCTCTTCACTCTATCAATTGTTTCGTTGCAGAAGGTCTTTAGTTTAAGGCAATCCCATCTGTCTAGATTTACTTCTGTTGTCTGTACTTTGGGAGGCAGAGCCAAAAAAAACCATTGTCCAGATCAACATCATGGGGCTTATCCCCTAGGTTTTTCTCTGGAAGTTTCATAGTTTCTGGGCTTACATTTAAATCTTTAATTCACTTAGAGTTTATTTGTGTATATGGTGTGAGATAAGGGTCTAATTTCCTTCTTCAGGTGAACATCCAGTTTTCCCAACACCACACACTGAGAAGTCTGTCCTTTCCCCATTGCGCATTCTTGGCACTTTTGTCACAAATCAGTTGGCTGTAAATGTGTGGATTTATTTCTGGGATCTCAATTCTGTCCCACTTACCCAGGTGTCTATTTTATGTCAGTATCATGCTGTTTTGATTACTACAACTTTATTATTGTATTTTGAAGTCAGATAGTATGATGCTTCCTGTCTTGTTCTTTTTGCCCAAGACTACCTTAGCTATTTGAAGTCTTTTATTATTGCACTCAAGATTTAGAATTTTCCCCTTTGTCTGTGATGTCTGCTGCCTTTAGTATATCCTGTTTCGTCAAGCAGCATCACTCAATGCTTAGTGGAAGCTCTTAGAAAAATGCTTAAAATTACAATGTCTGCATGGAAGTTTGAAAAGCATGACCTATATACATTTATAGAACAAAATCCAGGGAAGAATAGCAAAACAAAGGCTGTATTCACCTCTCACACAGAAACACACAACTCAATCCTTTAAGAACTATTATTATAGAGCAACTTTTATTGGATTCTAGAGTTCAAGGTTCTTAAAATCATTTTTAGAAGATGTAAGTGCATATCGGGAATATAAAATATTTAATAACTGGATAACATGTAGGGTATATCAAATTCCTAGTCCTTACATAATAAAACATTATGGGGCTGGCACTGCAGTGCAGAGGGCTAACCTAGCACATGCAATGCCAGCAATGCATATGGGAGTGCTGGTTACAGTCCCAGCTTCTCTGCTTCTGATCCAACTCCCTGCTAATGGGACTGCGGAAGCAGCAGAAGGGGGTACAAGTACTCGGGCCCCTGACACCCGTGTGGGAGACCCAGATGAAGCTCCCGGCTTCAGCCAGACCCAGCCCTAGCCATTGAGGCCAGTTGGGGAGTAAACCAGCAGTTGGAAGATGTATCTCTTTTCTCCAGCCCTGTAGTGTTGACTTTCAAATAGATAAATAAATCCTTTTTAAAAAAAAAAAGTTATATTATACCTCCACAAGTGACCCTGACTTTCCTTATTGAAGCAATTAAAATGATAAAAGATAGACGATGATGATGATGATGAAGATTGCTATATGATAGAAATGTGGGATTAAAATTTTCAAGGAAAATGGAATTAAAAATATTTATTTTTGCCAAAAAAATTTGAAACTCATACATGGTTTATTCATAATTGGCATTCTCCATGACCTGTCAGAAACCCCTGCTACAGCTCCACATGAGCTGCAGCTCAGAGTTCTATGGGACAACAGGCAGTTGTCAGAGTGGATCCAAATCCTCCACACTCAGGACTTTTGGGTGTGAAAATATTCCCACAGGAAGTCCAGGAAATGAGTGATCAGCATTTAATAGCATATATAAAGCTCACAGGAGTAAAACCACATAGGAGAAATGGCTAAAGCAGAGGGCAGCAAACCTCACAAAAGGAATTGTCAGAAGACAGATTTATTACACCTCGTATGCTCAAACAAAGAAAAGTCTGAAAACATAAGAAAGTAGTGTGTTTATTTTAAAGCATGAACATTGGAATAAGAATGAAAAAATATTTTTCTTCTACAACTTACATTAAAAAAAAGTTACTGTGCTAAATAGCAATTGGAGGAAGTTGAGAAAAGAATTAGTGAATTGGCAGATAGAGCTGAAGAATCACACAGAATGCAACACAGAAAAAAGAGATGGGGAATGTGAGAGATTGTTCCTCAAAAAGTAAAATATGTGAACATTTGTATAACTAGAGTCACAGAAGGAGAAAAAGACAATAAAGCGTCAGAATCAACATTCAAGAGATATTGACAATGGCTGAAAGTGTCCAAAGTTGTTCAAATGCAGCTTGGACCCCTGCACCCATGTGGAAGACCTAGAAGAAGCTATTGGCTCAGATCGGGCAGCTCTGGCTGTTGCTGCCTATTGGGGAGTGAACCAGCAGATGGAAGTCCTTGCTCTCTCTCTCTCTGCCTCTCCTTCTTCTCTTTCAAATAAATAAATAAATCTTTTTAAAAAAATTACATGTGAAACCAGGATAAAAATCAAGTTGTAATTATTTTAGAAAATATGATCCCTTAAAAAGAAATCTTAAGTAATATACAGTTAAGTTTCATAAATTAAAAAATTTGGCCAAATTGCCAATAAAATCAATATACAATATTGAGTTGCATTTCTATTTCTGTCTCTCTCTTTTTTTTTTTTTTTTTTTGACAGGCAGAGTTAGACAGTGAGAGAGAGAGACAGATTGAAAGGTCTTCCTTCCGTTGGTTCACCCCCCAAATGGCTGTAGCTGACGCGCTGCGCCAATCCAAAGCCAGTAGCCACGTGCTTCTCCTGGTCTCCCATGCGGGTGCAGGGCCCAAGCACTTGGGCCATCCTCCACTGCACTCCTGGGCCACAGCAGAGAGCTGGAATGGAAGAGGAGCAACCAGGACAGAATCTGACGCCCCAACCAGAACTAAAACCCAGGGTGCTGGCGCCGCAGATGGAGGATTAGCCAAGTGAGCCACAGCGCCGGCCATCTATTTCTCTTTTTATAAAGATCTATTTTTATTTACTTGAAAAGCAGAGTTTCAAAGAGAGGAGGAGAGACAGAGAAAGAAAAAGATAAAGATCTTCCATCTGTTGGTTCACTCCCCAAATGATTGCAATGACCAGGGCTGGACTGGGCCAAATCTAGGAGCTGAGAGCTTCATCTGGGTCTCCCACATGGGTGCAGGGGCCCAAGGATTTGAGCCATGCTCTGCTACTTTTCTAGGCACATTATCAGGGAACTGGATTGGAAGTGGAGCAGCCAGGTCTCGAATCAGCACCCATATGGGATGCAGGTGTCTCGGACAGAGGCTTAACCTGCTACACCACAATGCCAGCCCCTGCATTTCCGTTTCATAGCAAGTTACTCAATAATCAAAAATAAGATATCATTTAAAATTTAAAAAGTAAATAAGGTCTTAGAATGAAGCCAAAATAAAAAATGTAAACATTCTGTGATGACATCTTGCCAAAGATGAGCAAGACATTTAAAAGCAGGTATTAAACAAGACTGAAATAAAATGATAAATACACCAAGTTCTGTATAGGAATTCAATATTGACCATACATCAGTTCTGACAAATTGATCCATAGACTCAACATACTTCCAATAAATTTTCCAGTAGAGTTTTTCACAAGCTTCAAAGGTCATTTCTAAAGTTCAGAAAAAAGGATATCTAGGCAAGGATGTCCAAGGCCCTCTTGAGAAACAAAGTGAAATTAATTGTCTACTGGGTATGAAGGCTCCTTACAAAGTCATGGTAATTAAGTTATAAAAAATTAAGTCATGGAAGCCACAGTGTATTGCAGAACAGTAATAATTAAAATAGTGTGGCATTTTATAAAGATAAGTATATTGAGAGTCCAGGAACAGACCTATATTCATAAAAACAATTTATGAAGGAGTGTGTGTAGCAGATCAATGAGAAATTATGACTACAATAACTATTTATTCATGTTGACAAATAATGAAATTTCTAACTAAATATCTAGAGAAAAATGTAAGTACATCCAAAAAATGAGTAATTTTAACCACATTAAAATGAAAAAAAAAAAGGTTTCTATTAGTTTAAAGACAGCATAAGGTGAAATAGCAAACCATCAACAAAGAAAAGGTATTTTTAACATTTAAAATGAATGGTTAATAACATATACTAATATGCAGAAAATGAAAATGTTTACAATCAAGAAGAAGACAATCCAATGGAAAAATTTGTCCAAAAAAGACATGATAGCATGTATTTGCAAAAGTGGAAAACATGAATGGTCCACAAATATCTGAAATGACCTCAGTCATGGTACTAATGAATAAGAATTAAATTCACCATTTAAAATATATTTCACTACCACCACATTGGCAAAATAAAATTCCAATAGTGTCATGTATTGGTGGAAATGTGGAACAATAGGAATGCTTACATGTGAGTGAGAGTGTAAATTAGTGCGGACACTTGTGCTATAATTTGATATTTTCTTGTAAAGCTGAATGTGAGAATTCCTTAGGACTAAGTGAACCTCAGAGAAACTATTGCTCATGCAGACTGGGAGGGATATATTAATGTTATTACAACACTGCTTCTAATCAGAATACCTACCCACACAGGAATTAATTGAGCAATTGCAAAATATCTTTTCCATGGAGTGCTACAAAGTAGTGAATATAAAGTACCTAACCCATAATCTAGCACTCTGTCCATCACTGTGTATACATGATGGTAGCATCATCAAGTATACAAAGGAATAGTTGGCATGAAACTTGGCAAATGGGGTACCTCTAGATAGATGCACAGTCAGGAAGAGAAACAGGTGGAATATTAAAAATAATGATCTGCTTTTTAAAACCAGATGCTGGCCGGCACCGCAGCTCAATAGGCTATTCTTCCACCTTGCGGCGCTGGCACACCGGGTTCTAGTCCTGGGCTGGGCACCGGATTCTATCCCAGTTGCCCCTCTTCCAGACCAGCCCTCTGCTATGGCCCGGGAGTGCAGTGGAGGATGGCCCAAGTCCTTGGGCCCTGCACCCGCATGGGAGACCAGGAGAAGCACCTGGCTCCTGCCATCGGATCAGCGCGACGGGCCAGCCACAGCGCGCAGGCTGCGGCAGCCATTGGAGGGTGAACCAACGGCAAAGGAAGACCTTTCTCTCTGTCTCTCTCTAGCTGTCCACTCTGCCTGTGCAAAAAAAAAAAAAAAAAAGATGCTCACTTAGTACAAGAATATCTTAAACCCCACATAATCTATCTACGGTACCTTTGTACCCCACAGAAGAAATCCACTCTATCAGAAAATACCTTTTCTTCCAGGTGATCAGCAATGTGCAGGGTCAGTTTTGTCTTCTGTGGGTTTCTGTTTAATCCCATGCCTTTCCCCAGCATTCCAAAATAACATATGGATCTCAGCACATGTGAACAGATTAAATACAAATGAAAATATCCATCCCGATGTCTGCCTTTGGCATTTATGTCTTTGCAGAGCATATACTGAAACAAAGTTTTATATGGCATGAGAGTAATTCTTGGATTCTAATTGTAAGAAGCCCTGTGAGAAGCACGGTAGGCAACTAGAGAGAGACGTGGCATGTGAGCATCTTTCCAAGAAATGTGGGAGTCTGAGAGATTTGATGACAAGAGGTCAGTGCTGCTGTGGGAATTTGACTGATGCAAACTGGAAAATGGTTGAAATCTCAGTTTTGCAAACTCAAAACATGGATTCCCAAATGTCCATCTAAAAAGATGAAAAAGGTAAAAGTATGAACACACATGGGGTAGTATATATAAAATACCTAAAATGAAGATATATTCTGTTTACTTTATGGAAGAATGCAATTCCTAGAAATACATGTGCTGTTCATAGAAATTAAAAATGAATTACAGCCAGTTAACAAGACTGCATTTTAACCAGCCTCTGCAGTGCTTCCTTTATCATCAATTTATACCATGTATCAACAATTTTAGCATATGACAGTGGTCTCTAAAACAAACCAATAATTTTACAAGTCACATCAAATAGCACTAATATTAATTCTGCAAAATATCTTGCTTGCAAATTTACCCATGTTCTCCTAAAGCAAGTGGCATAATGCAGTTACAAACTGTATTAGAAAGAGATTTTCTCCAAATGATCACTTTCAGTTTCATGCCCCAACTAAATAATCCTGAGATGCTTGCATGGGATTATTTGGAAAATGATAATTACGACAATTATCCTATTTCCTGAGGGACTGATAATCTAAAAACTAACACATTGAAATACAAGTTTGTGACCATTTTCTTTCCCTTCCGGTGAGCTAAGTCAAGGAAGACACACGCTGTTATTCAATGAAGTAAACAAGATAAGCAAACATACACAGGCATGTGGTGGGCACTCAACAATAATCCCACAGAGAGGTCTGGGGCACCAAGCACAGTTTCTGACTTTTCTGAAGCAAAGAATCCACCAGGAGATTTGGATTAAATCGGATCTTATCCTGAGAACGATAATCTTGCTCCCAGTTTCAACTTAACAGCACAGCACTGCCCAAGTATGTTTTCAGGTTTGCTCAGACTAAAGCAAAGGCAGGGGGGAGTGGTGTGATTTCTTTTCTTTTTCTTTTTAACCATGAAATCAAACTAAAGTCTCTATGTTAATCACCTCAGGAGCCAGAGCTGCTGGTGCCTCCTCTCCAAGACCACATCCAGTTAAGCTGCAAAATAAGTCTCTGTGGCCGCAGACCGAACAGACCAACCCAAGCCTCTGCAATGCAGCAAACTGAGATCACTCTGAGATGAACTCACAGGACCAGCAGTGAGCATCAGCTGACTGAGCAAGGGAAAGGATATTGTAAAAGCAGTTCATTAGGGGTGAGCAATGAGCAGGTAACAAGGAGAGAGAGGACCCCCTACCCTTGATGAAGGCAGGCAGGGAGGGGAATTGAAGCAGGACCCCCGACCAGAGTGGCCCGGAATTTTTCTTGATGCAGGCAAACCTCGTTGGACTATGGCCTGGGAACCACAGAGAAAGCAAAACTGTGCAGGAAGGCGCCAGTGTCTGTAGCAGGCAACATCCAGGAGAAGATGCCTGACAAGCTGAGTGGAGGTACATGAGGTGCAAAAGCAGCCAGGAGAGACGCTGAGAGTGGCAAACCCATGCTGTTTGGGAGCATCAGCAAGGGTCACCAGCCAGGTCCACCATGCTCCGGAAGGTGACCATCTGAGCAGCAAAGGTGCGACTTGGCATCAAGCCAGTGTGGCTGCAGGTGGGCTGGGTAACGTTGTGAATAAGTTGATGGGAAGTACGGGTCATCACTGGGGGCTCAGCAACACTGAGGGGTGCTTTCTGGTCCAAGACTTCTGGAAAGGAAGGTGGTGGGATTCCATATGTTAGCAAACCAGGCCTAAGAAAGGATGTGTAGACTCCACTTTCTATTCCCAGTAGATGAATTCACTCTAAGGTATAAAATGTTACCTTATAAGCTCCAGGCAAGGATGACATAAGATGGATTTTAAGGCTATCAGGTTTTCAAAGATTGATTGCCACTTCTTGTATCCATGAGAATCTTTCCTTTCTGGAATTATACATTTTCATAACTTTCAAAGAAAGAGGAGGGGCTGGTGTTGTGGTACAGCAGGTTAAGCCACTGCCTGTGACACTAGTGACTCAAAGGAGCACGGTTCAAGTCCCAGCTGCTCCACTCCAATCCAACTCCTTGCTAACACACCTGGGAAAGCAGTGGAAAATGGCCCAAGTCCTTAGGCTATTGCACCCATACAGGAGACATGGATGGAGTTCCAGGCTTCAGGTTTTGGCCTGGCCTGGCCCTGACCTCCCAGCTCTTGCAGCCATCAGGGGAGAGAACCATCAGATGAGAGGTCTCCCACCTTCCCCACCATTCCAGGAATATAACAGGACTTCACAAAACATATTTAATTCAATGGAACTGAATAACTTCAAAATACATAACTCATACCCTTTATTTCTCAACTCAATTTACTGTGTCACAATTTTTTTAAACTTTAAATTTGTCATTCGTTGTCAACTCAACATTTGCAGGTTCTAAACTGAGTAGAGCAATGTGATCTCCCAGCTCGCTCCTGTTCCCAAATTTCCCCCTTTTAAAGGAAGCATCAGTCTGTATCTAAAATTTGACATTATGTTTCTACTTAATTCCAGTTATAATCTTTCTTCATCTATGTTTGCCTCTCTTTCTCTCTCCCCTCACCAAATAAAAGGAAAATAATTAAAGGGAAAAACATCTATATTTCTAAAAGCATGTCTTCATTTCTCTGCACCAATTAGAGCATCCTAGCTGTTCTCTTCAGTTAAAAAGAATCATTGAGTTCTTACTGTATATGGTGTTCTAAGTCCTTTGCATGATTATCTTAGTGCTGATCACGTCCATTGTCTCTACTTTCTTTTTTTTTTTTTATTTTTGACAGGCAGAGTGGACAGTGAAAGAGAGAGAGACAGAGAGAAAGGTCTTCCTTTTTGCCGTTGGTTCACCCTCCAATGGCCGCCGCGGTAGGTGCGCTGCGGCCGGCGCACTGCGCTGATCCGATGGCAGGAGCCAGGTACTTCTCCTGGTCTCCCATGGGGTGCAGGGCCCAAGGACTTGGGCCATCCTCCACTGCACTCCCTGGCCACAGCAGAGAGCTGGCCTGGAAGAGGGGCAACCAGGACAGGATCGGTGCCCCGACTGGGACTAGAACCTGGTGTGCCGGTGCCGCAAGGCGGAGGATTAGCCTAGTGAGCCGCGGCGCCGGCCATTATCTCTACTTTCTAGTTGATTTTCCATACTACCAAAGAAGACTATTATTAAAACTCAACTTGCAGTATCTTGAATGAAAAAAATGCATATCTTTTTGCTGTTGTTGCTTTATATTGAAAGGATAGTAATGTCTCCTAAGAAGGAGCTACACAAACCAAGGCAGGCCGAGATCTACTTCCTTGGAATCTGAGATCAAGGGCTCAATATTTATTCTATCCCAGCTTATCTCATCCCTGCTTCTGCAACCACAGTCTTCGCTCTCCTTGCTCCAGAGGAGCTGTCTCCTTAGGAAAAGGAAAGTGGCCATCAGTCACGAGCTGACAGGCCACAGTTTAGCAAACAGGGAGGAAAGGGGAAATGGGAGTTCAGGTCTCTTAACAAAAATGTCAGGAAAATGTGACTGAGGTTCAGTTTGTCACATGATAATTGCCACATGACAGTTCCTAATCTAATTACCATGATAAGAGATGAGACAAAATGAGGGGATTAGGATTGAAACAGAAATACATAGATATGATGGTGGGGGGGGGGGTGGTGGTGAATGATTCCAGCATTGAAAGGGGATGATGAGATCAGAGGGATCCCAGGTGGACCACCAGTAACTTTATCCAGGTAGCTTCACCATTTTACTCCCATCACAACTCTTAACAATCTTTTGACTTTATTGTTGATAGGTTAAAAAGAGATGTTTGAAAGCATTCAGGGGCCAGTGCTGTGGCATAGTGGGTAAAGCTGACATCTGCAGTGCCAGCATCCCATCTGGGGGCTGGTTCTAGTCCCGGCTGCTCCACTTTTGATCCAGCTCTCTGCTGTGGCCAGGGAAAGCAGTGGAGGAGGGCCCCAGTCCTTGGGCCCCTGCGCCTGTGTGGGAGACCCAAAGAGGCTCCTGGCTCTTCATCAGACAGCTCCAGCCATTGCAGCCAACTAGAGAGTGAGCCAGTGGAAGGAAGACCTCTCTCTCTCTCCCTCCCTCTCTCTCTCTCTCTCTCTCTCTCTCTCTCTCTCTCTCTCTTTCTCTGCCTCTCTGTAACTCTGCCTTTCAAATAAATAAATAAATAAATAAATCTTTTTTTTTAAAAAAAAAGAAGAAACATTTCATTAAGAAATTCACTTTTGACACAGACTCTTTAAACTGTATAACAAAATCATGCATGAAGGCATTCATTTAACACATTTTGTTATGCTCCAGAAAAGGAATCTTACCTGGAATTTTGACTTACTGGTATAAAACAGCCAACACAAGTGCTTACAGTCTTAAGTCATAGCCCAGGTAATCTACTTCACTCCACACCTAGCAGGAATCAGTTCTCTCTGACACTGAATGGAGCCTGCCTGTGAAGGCATTCAGTGACGGGGAACTCCTTGCTTTGCAAAAATCAGGCAGAATACAAAAGTGATCCTTTGTTGGACATTTATAATTATTAGAGATGTCCTTCTTTTGATGGATCTAAATTTGCTTTCTCATTATCACTATTGATTGTTTTTTATTTTATAGAATAAATCTGCGTCATCTCCCACAGGATGACATTTTGAATATTTAAACTTATCTTGTACCCTCATTTTTCTCTCTTTTTTAGGCTAACTACCCCCATGGCAACATATAAACTTATGACTGATGATTAAGAAAGTATCTTACTAGTCTTGATTCTGCTACACAAATTTTAAAAATACATCAACACTTAAAAGGTTGGTGCTTGTGATTTTCATTATTCATGAGCCACTCTGAAAGTCATGACATGCACTGATTTATAATTTCTGGAGGACAATTTTCTGTGAAGCTGGCTGCATAAGCACATCCTTTGGCTAATGAGTACTTCTAGCTCCTGGCCACCATCTGCTTGGAAGAAAAAGCAAAAATGTTGCATTACTTGAAGACTAGATTGTTTCAGGAGCTAGCCCTTGAAACTGTTAAATGTCTGTTCTATGTATAGTAAATATGTTTCAGCTTAAATTTGGCTCAGGAAAAGTTGGGTCTTTGCTCATACCCCTAGTGCTTGTATTAGTTCACACATCACATCAACCCTGGGAAAGTAATTACCCTTCCTTAGGCCAATACAACTTGATAAATTG
This sequence comes from Lepus europaeus, assembly GCF_033115175.1. Classification (NCBI taxonomy): domain Eukaryota; kingdom Metazoa; phylum Chordata; class Mammalia; order Lagomorpha; family Leporidae; genus Lepus; species Lepus europaeus. The sequence continues at coordinate 164,419,330 of NC_084829.1, read as the reverse complement.
TAAAAGCCTTCCAGTGGCAGTCTTCCCATCACCTAGTTGCAGCAATAAATCAACTAGGCAATCCCTTCCGAGAGTCACTTCATTACTGAATGTGTACTGAGGAGTGGACTTTCTCCATTAGCATCGCTGACTTAGGAAGGAATGGACATGTCAGCAACATGGAAATCGTGACCTTGATGTAACACTGCTTCCGTGGATGTCTAATTGGCATCTGAAAGTAATAATTTAATAATTTTGGGCAACATATTTGGACCCGTTTTACTCCGATGTGCATTTGTTTTCAGCCTTGGTGCCTACAAGCAAAAGCAAGACTTCATGTTTGACATCTGTGTCCGAGTGTGATGTGTTTCCTTCACATAGGGTTTAACAAGATCATTCTCCTGCATCCGCTCAGTTCTTCTGTGTGCATGCCCCCTGCCCTGAAACCCTGAGCTCCTTGACTTCTCTCCTTGCTTCTTGTACTCCTGCAGAAGAACCCTCAATGTGGTTTATCCTGAATGCCTTCTTTCTGGCTATAAACAAAACATATGGCTTTGTCTTGAAGACACTGCATGATCTCTCTCTACCATTGTCCCCAAGGTACTCTGAGAACAGCAGAGGGAGGTGAAGTGGGAGAGTGGTGAAATGTCCATCCATTGCACCGTATCTGAGAGTGAATTCTGTCAACACGACTCAACACTGGTGAGAAAACCTTCATTGCACAGTGAAGATGGTGCTACCTGGGCTTCTCCACTGCGCTCTACCATTTTCCTTTTCTAATCGCTATTCGCTAGGGGCCAGACAAAATTAAAACCAACACTGCAGGGATGAGGAATCAAGCCCAACATCCTAGAGGGAAGAGGAAATAAAGATATGATGTTTGATTTTCTTTTTTTTACATTTTCAATTATCTTTATATACAGAAGATCGATTTAGTATATATTAAGTAAAGATTTCATCAGTTTGCACCCACACAGAAACACAAAGTGTAAAATACTGTTTCAGTACTAGTTATAGCATTACTTCACATTGGACAACGCATTAAGGACAGATCCCACATGAGGAGTAAGTACACAGTGACTCCTGTTGTTGACTTAACAATTTGACACTCTTGCTTATGGTGTCAGTAATCTCCCTAGGCTCTAGTCATGAGCTGCCAAAGCTATGAAGCCTCTTGAGTTCACCAACTCTAATCTCATTAGGACAAGGCCATAGTCAAAGTGGAAGTTCTCTCCTCCCTTCAGAGAAAGTCACCTCCTTCTTTGATGGCCCTGTTTTTTCCACTGGGATCTCACTCGCAGAGATCTTTCATTTAGGTTTTTTTTTCTTTTCTTTTCTTTTTTCTTTTTTTGCCAGAGTGTCTTGACTTTCCATGCCTAAAATACTCTCATGGGCTCTTCAGCCAGATCCAAATGCCTTAAGGGCTGATTCTGAGGCCAGAATGCTATTTAGGACATCTGCCATTCTATGAGTCTGCTGTGTATCCCACTTCCCATGTTGAATCGTTCTCTCCCTTTTTGATTCTATCAGTTAGTATTAGCAGACACTAGTCTTGTTTGTGTGATCCCTTTGACTCTTAGACCTATCAGTATGATCAATTGTGAACTGAAGTTGATCACTTGGACTAGTGAGATGGCATTGGTACATGCAACCTTGATGGGATTGAATTGGAATCCCCTGGCATGTTTCTAACTCCACCATTTGGGGCAAGTCCGATTGAGCATGTCCCAAATTGTACACCTCCTCCCTCTCTTATTCCCACTCTTATATTTAACAGAGATCACTTTTCAGTTAAATTTAAACACCTAAGAATAATTGTGTGTTAATTACAGAGTTCAACCAATAGTATTAACTAGAACAAAAAAAAATACTAAAATGGATAAAGTATTACATTGTACATCAACAGTCAGGACAAGGGCTGATCAAGTCACTGTTTCTCATAGTGTCCATTTCACTTCAACAGGTTTCCCCTTTGGTGCTCAGTTAGTTGTTGCCGATCAGGGAGAACATATGATATTTGTCCCTTTGGGACTGGCTTAATTCACTCAGTATAATGTTTTCCAGATTCCTCCATTTTGTTGCAAATGACTGGATTTCATTGTTTTTGATGGCAAGGTGGCAGAATAGGAAGGGAGCACACTGATAATCCGGGAAGAGACAGTTTAATAAAAGTGGAGATACTGCAGGTTCAAGGAAGAGTAGGGGAAGAAACAGCAGAGGAAACTCTTCTGGAGCTAGTGAGTCACGATGGACCTGCATGGAGGGCGTGGGAGTCCATGGCTCAGGACAACAACGGCAGAATCAATGCACCAGCACAGGAATTCAAGGTGAGCTGAACCTCAATAGCCTGAGAAACTGGCAGGAAAGCAGAAAGAGGAGACTAGAGGGAACGAGGCTTGAAACCCCGTGGGGAAAAGTTCACCAGGCTAACTAGAAGAGAGAGAGAGGAAAAAAAAAACTGACCAATACGGACACGAGTTTCTCTCTCTCTGCTCACCTCTCAAAGGCGAGCAAGACAAAGAACAGGCACCATTTTGGCCATATGTCATAAGCGGGGTGACCTCAGTGAGGTCTGCACCCGCCCTCAGCCAAGCAGAAAAACCTGACTCGGGGTGGTGGTGAAATAACAGGAGATTAGGACCTAGTAAATGTGTGGTGCTAAAAAAAAAAAAAAAAAAAAAAAAAAAAAAAAGAGATGGTGGGGGAGAGAACTCACAGAATTCCTGTGAGTACTCTCCAGAGACACTACAATCTGGTAACCTTGGCAACCCAGTGGGAGACTGCAGGAGAATTTGAGCCCACATTGAGGGCAGCACAGATTCCCTGTGTAGTCCTTGGAGAAGAGCTTCCGATCACTGGCTCCTGTGGGTATATCATTCGCCTGCTAACTACCTTCAATTCCGCTCATCTGTGCAGAATTGCTCCCCTTCTGAATCAAAAAAGAAAGAAAGAAAGAAAGAAAGAGAGAAAGAAAGAAAGAAAGAAAGAAAGAAAGAAAGAAAGAAAGAAAGAAAGAAAGAGATTCACCACGCCTAACCTGGGAGTGTCACCTTTGGCACACCCTTAACCCTGAGGAACCAAATAGAGCTCTCAGGCCACACCCATCTCAAACCTCTAAGGCTCCATCAAAAGCAGGCAGTCCACTTAATACAGTCATAGTATAACAAGAAAAAACACCACAGTGAGGGAAGAAGAATCCAAAGAATATCTCCACAATCAAGCAACAAACACAGAAACTGAGGAAACAAGAACAAGGAAGACATTATGGCATCCCCAAATGAACAAGACACCCCAAGCCAAGATTCTGAAGATGATGAGATGGAAGAAATGCAAGATAGAGATTTCAAAAAATTTATGATAAGAACAATTAGAAGTTTTCAAAAACAAATGCTTGAGCTACGGAAATCCTTACTGGACAGGATAGAAAATCTCCTTCGAGAAAATGAAATCTTAAGGAGGAATCAAAATGAAACGCAGAAACTAGTAGAACAGGAAAGTGTGATAGTGAAGATAAATCAAAATGAAATGAAGAACTCAATAGATCAAATGACAAACACATTAGAGAGCCTTAAAAACAGAGTCAGTGAAACAGAAGAGAGAATATCAGACTTAGAAGACAGAGCACAGGAAAGTTTACAGTCAAACCAAAGAAAAGAAGAGAAAATTAGAAATCTAAAAAATATTGTTGGGAATCTACAGGATACATTAAAAAAACCGAACATTCGGATTCTAGGAGTTCCTTAAGGCATGGAGAGAGAGAAAGTATTAGAAGGCCTTTTTAGTGAGATACTTGCAGAGAACGTCCCAGGTTTGGAGAAAGACAGAGACATCCTAGTACAGGAAGTTCATAGAACCCCTAGTAAACATGACCAAAAGAGATCCTCACCACGACACATTACAATCAAACTCACCACAGTGAAACATAAAGAAAAGATTATAAAATGTGCAAAAGAGAAACGCCAGATTACTCTCAGAGGATCTCCAATTAGACTCACAGCAGACTTCTCATCAGAAACTCTACAGGCTAGAAAGGAATGGCAAGATATAGCCCAGGTACTAAGAGAGAAAAACTGCCAGCCCAGAATAGTATATCCTGCAAAGCTCTCATTTGTGAATGAAGGTGAAATAAAGACCTTTAATAGCAAACAGAAATTGAAAGATTTTTTATTGTCTATAAAAATATTTATACCTTTTCACCCAGTTATTTTTTTAATTCATCATTTATTTATATTGGTATTGATTAGTGAATATTTATTTTATGTCGGGGGCACAATCCAACATTTTTTTAAAGATATTTATTTATTGGCCGGTGCCATGGCTTAACAGGCTAATCCTCCCCCTTGCGCCGCCAGCACACCAGGTTCTAGTCCCAGTTAGGGCACCAGATTCTGTCCCGGTTGCCCCTCTTCCAGGCCAGCTCTCTGCTATGGCCCGGGAAGGCAGTGGAGGATGGCCCAAGTCCTTGGGCCCTGCACCCGCATGGGAGACCAGGAGAAGCACCTGGCTCCTGGCTTTGGATCAGTGCAATGTGCCAGCCGCAGTGCGCCGGCCACAGCGGCATTTGGAGGGTGAACCAACGGCAAAAAGGAAGACCTTTCTCTCTGTGCCTCTCTCTCTCACTATCCACTCTGCCTGTCAAAAAAAAAAGACATTTATTTATTTAAGAGGCAGAGTTACAGACAGAGAAATGGGGAGACAGAGATAGAGGTCTTCGATCTACTGGTTCACTCCCCAGATGGCCATAAAGAACAGAGCTAGGCCAATCCAAAGCCAGGAGCCAGGAACTTCTTCTGGGTCTCTCATGTGGGTGCAGGGGCCACTTCCTTCCCAGGCCATTAGCAGAGAGCTGGATAGAAAGAGGAGTAGCTGGTACACAAACCAGCACCCCTATGGGATGCTCACACCACAGGGGGAGACTTAACTTACTATATCACAATGCTGACACCATAATCCAACATTTTTAAAAGATTTTACTAGGCTGGCACCACGGCTCAATAGGCTAATCATCCGCCTGCAGCACCAGCACCCTGAGTTCTAGTCCCGGTTAGGGCACCGGTTTCTGTCCCGGTTGCTCCTCTTCCAGTCCAGCTCTCTGCTGTGGCCCAGGAAGGCAGTGGAGGATGGCCCAAGTGCTTGGGCCCTGCACCCACATGGGAGACTAGGAGGAAGCACCTGGTTCCTGGCTTCAGATTGGTGCAGCACGCTGGCCGTGGCAGCCATTTGTTGGGGTGAGCCAAAGGAAGGAAGACCTTTCTCTCTGTCTCTCTCTCTCGCTGTCTAACTCTGCCTGTCAAAAAAAAAAAAAAAGATTTTACTAGTTTTGACTACTGGAATTTCTTAAGTTGTTTTTAACCCAATTAGTTACATTACCCGTGTTTTATGTATTTTGCCATCATAGGTATCACAGAATATATGATCCCTGTCCACAGCTCTCTTACACTCTTAATGAGGATGTTTTTGATGAAGAAAGACATTTAAATCTTACTAATTCTAGTTTATCAAACATTTTACAAAATTTAGTATCTGTTCAAAATTTTTCAAGTCAGCAAATTAGCAATAGAGGGAAATTTCTGTAATCTAATAAGATATATTTGTGGAAAAATCTCTAAGTTTTCATAATGCTTATTACATTTTTAAAATATTTTTTATTTATGTATTTGGAAAGTAGAGTTACAGAAAGTGGGAGGGAGAGACAGAGAAAGAGGTTGTCTATCTGCTGATTCATTCTCCAAATGGCCACAACAGCTGGAGCTAAGCCCATCTGAAGCCAGGAGCCAGGAGACAGGATCTAGGAGCCAGGAGCTTCTTCTGGGTCTCCCATGAGGGTGCAGGGGCCCAAGGACTTGAACCATCTTCTACTGCCTTCCCTATCCATAGCAGAGAGCTGGATTGGAAGAGGAGCAGCCGGGGCACCCATATGGGATGCCAGCATTGCAGGCAGAGGGTTAACCTACTGTGTGCCACAGTGCTGGCCCCACTTATTACATTTTGAGTATTTTCTGCCAGAGTCACAAACAAGGAAAGGGCACCCATCATCACCACAAATGCTGAATATTGTACTGATGTCTTGGCTGGAAGAGAAAGAAGGAAAAACCAGAAATTATCACAATTTGGAAAAAGCAGATAAACCTAGCATTATTCACAAATGAGATCATTAAGCTTACAGAAAAGCTGAAAGCTCAATGTATAAATAATTTAATGAAAATAATAGCTGTTAATAATATTTTAAAAAGATCAATATACAAAAATCAATTGTATTTTATATAGTAATAAATATATAAGACTCAAAACTTTAAGCATTTTAAATAATTCACAATAGCAACAAAAATTAAATAATTAGAATAAAAATGTTCATGATATCAATACTGAATATTTTAAAGCAGAAATATGAGACTTGAAAGGTTATCTAACTAAATGGTGGGGCGTGGCCAGTGCACAGGCTCACTAGGCTAATCCTCAGCCTGCAGTGCCAGCACCCCGGGTTCTAGTCCCAGTTGGGATGCTGGATTCCGTCCCGGTTGCTCCTCTTCCAGTCTAGCTCTCTGCTGTGGCCCAGGAAGGCAGTAGAGGATGGCCGAAGTGCTTGGGCCCTGCACCCCACATGGGAGACCAGGAGGAAGCACCTGGCTCCTGGCTTCGGATCAGCACAGCGTGGTGGCTGTAGCGGCCATTTAGGGGGTGAACCAATGGAAGGAAGACCTTTCTCTCTGTCTATACCATGTTCATGGATTGAATCAATCAATATCAACAAAAGATTTTAAAGTTTCAGTTATATGGGGTGAATAAATACTGAATACCTAATGTAGAATATATTGACTATAGTTGATAATGTATTTTATATTTGCAACTTCTAAAAATGTTGATCTTAATGCTATCATTACACATACACACCATCATAAATGCATGATGAATATGCTAATGAGCTTGATGATGGTAATCATTTACCATAGTATACCTATATCAAAACATCAAGTTATATGTCTTTAATATATATAATTTTTATTTGTTCCGTTTTATCTCAAGAAACAATGTAATTTCTGAGTATTTTCCTAAATTTCCTCCATCTGATAATCTGCACTAATCCCTGGCTATTCTTTCTCTATTTGCTTAGAACTCAACTTTCTACTTAAAAGTGTAAAATGAGGAGCTTTGCCTCAATATTAATCAATGTCTGCTCTGCTTCTAGGACAGTGTGACCCCAATGTATTGAAGAAGAATTTTGCTTTCTCCAAGCACTTAATTTTTTCAAGTTCAAGATTACAAAATGGAATGTAAATAATAGCTCCAGGTATAAAGTCCTGCACAATTCTGAATGACTGAGCTTCCTCTGCAAAAAGGCCATCCTCGTCAAATGCCAGCCAACATCCAAGATGCCAGTCAAAGCATCACTTTATTGGCTCCACTTGAGGTGCTTCTAATACCAAAATGTTAGTGCAGCTATTAAAATTACCAGCTGTACCCCAATAACGGAACAAAACAGTCATATTTAAGACATGTTTAGCATACTGCTCAATTCAAGGAAACCATGGAGACTCAAGCCATGAGAACAGTTAAAGCACTTTATCTGAATGATTTCTCTTTTTCCCCATGTAGACTTGATTCAGAATAGCTCAAAAATACTTTTATGGCTTTTATGACAGTGACTATACCAAAAGCAATGCTAAAAATGGTGTGTATTTGCATAACATACATTCTTAGCTGCTTGTATCTACAGGAACTATACAAGAAATATGTGGCAGGCATTTAGCCCAGTGGCTAAGAAGTCCATTAAGATGACCATATCCCACAGGAGAGTACTTGGATTCAATGACTGGCCCCAACTCCTGATTGCAGCTTCCTGATAACACAAACCTGGGGAGGAAGCAGGGATGACCCCAGTAGGTGGGTCCCTGGCATCACATGGATGGAGATCCCAGATCCCAACTGCACCTCCAGCTTAACTCTAGCCTTGTAGGCATTTGGGGAGTAAACTAGCAGATAGGAGCTCTGTCTGTCTGTTTTTCTGCCTCTCAAATAAATAACAAATAAAACGTTAAATATCAGAGATATTAAAGGGATGGAAAAGAGAGAATGATTTGCCTTTGCTTCTTGGTTATTTGCGTGCAGCCAAGGACGTGAGAACGCTACTGAAAGAGTCTTATGTGATAGAGTCCCTGGCATAATGTGATTATGCATATTTGTATATGTGTAGGATAAACTGCAAAGCTCTGAAGACTAAATTTTTTATAACTTTGTTTTCAATAAAGCTTTATGGTTTTGAAAGGGGTTTTAGAGGAACAGCCACTTTTAGGTAAGCTTTTATTATGGCATCCACTAATTAGTTCCTTTTCAAATAAATTTACATTTTAATTCAATTTTAAAAGGCACAGTGGGAGGGGAGTCAAAGACAGAGACAGAGACAACTCCTTTGTTCTGATGTCCTTCCTAAGTGCCCTCAACAACCAGGGCTGGGCCAGACAGAGCCAGGCCCTGGGCACTCAATATGGGTCTCCCATGTAAATGGCAGGACTCCAAATGCTTGAGGATCACCTGCTGCCTCCTAGGGTATGTATCAGCATGAAGCTAGATTTGGGAACCGGGCCAGACTTGAACCCAGGCATTCTGGATGGTATGAGGGCATCCCAAACAATGTACTAACCACTGCACAAAATGCCCACCCCTATTCATTAGAAGAAACTCAAATTCAGTGAGGGCAGCTTGAAAGAATAGAAGAGTAAAGAGGCAACCGTCTGCTACCCTCGGAGGTGTCACTGACACAGTGGACCCAAGGACTGTGTGTCCTTTAACCTGTTTTCTTTAGACAGGATTCTAAATGAAAAGATAAAGCTATAATACAAAGTTTGCTCAGTTAAGAAAACAAGTCTGTTGGGTCAGGCTCTGTGGCTCAGCAGGTTAAACTGCTGCTTGAGATGCCCATGTCCCATATCAGAGTGACTCCTCTGAGTCCTGGCTACTCCTCTTCCTGCTTCCTGCTAACACATGTGGGTGTCGGAGGGTGATGTCCCAAGTGCTTGGGTTCCTGGCAACCACATGGGGGTCTTTGATGGGGTTCCCCGTCCCTGACTTCAGCCTGCCACACCCTGACTTTTAGGGGCCTTCAGAAAGTGAACCAGCATATGCAAACACACACACACACACACACACACTCTCTCTCTCTCTCTGTCTTTCAAACAGGTAAATAAATCTTTTTTTTTTTTTAAAGTATGCTAGGTCTCTTTAAACAGACAAAAAACAAAAGTGGGATGGAGAAATTTGTGAGATTCTGTTCAAGAAGGAAATGAATAGCATTATAGCTATTTTCATTTCCCACAGGAGAAAATATCTCATATATTACATGTGCTCTGGGAATCATTTGCATTTAAAATCACAAAATAGTGGAAGTCATTATTTATTCTCAATTTTTAAAAGAAAAAAAGCACTTTAAGTTGAGGGAATTAAAACTTCTCAGCAGAAAAAATAAATAAATAAATAAATACCAGAACCCATGCACGGGCGTCCTGCACACAGAGCTCAGTCCGAGGCCTCTCCGGCCCCGCTGTTCATTCCCCTGCTCCATCTGTCATGTCTCCTGCTTGGGTCCCCAGCCACGTGAGACCAGGCTACCAGGCTGCATGCTCATCAAGGTGTTGGTGTCTGAGAGTCAAGCGCCCTGAGCTCTCCCATTCCTCCGGGGCTCCAGGATTATTTTGCTCTGTTCTCGGGGCCTGCCTACCACAGTGTTTTCAGAGCTATTTTCCCAAGCTCCCTTCTGAAAAAGTTGATCGATGATCTGAGGCCCTCGGAGGGGGTCCCAGGACCCTCCCCAACACCAGTGTTTGTTAGGATAACTGCGCTAGGACTCTCCGGGCACAAGTTTTCCAATGCTCCCAGTCCTGGGTTCCAGAAACAGCAAAGCACTTTTGCATTTTTGAGTGGATTAAGAAGTCAGAACACCTTATTTCCTGCTTTACTAGTAATTTCAGGCACAGCCTTGCAATATTTAACGGCCTTTCCACTGACGCAGGCAAGCAACTCACCTCTGCCCTACATGGCCATGCCCTCTTCTGATCTCACATTTATTCTGTAAACTAGTTTTTATTTGAGATGCAGACAGACAGACAGACAGAGCTTAGATTCACTGGTTCACTATCCAAACGCAATGCCAGCAAGCATTGGGACCAGCCCAGGGTTCGACCTGGGAACTAGGAGATTGATCCAGGCAACTACAGGAGTCATCGCTGCTGCCTTCCAGGGTCCGCATTAACAGGAAGCTGGAATGGGCAGCCAGAGCTGGATATTAGACCCGGGCACTCTGAGGTGGGATGCAAAGATAATGTCCACTGAAACTTCTTTCCCCTTCTTCATTTCCACAAAACAACAGCCTCACTTATAATATTAAAGTAACAATCAACTAATGGACTTCAGTAAATGTTCTTTCATTCTTTTTAAAATATTTTATTTTATTTGAAAGTTGAAGTTACAGAGAGAGAAAGAGACAGAGACAGAGATATCGTCCATCCACAGATTCACTCCCAGGATGGCAGCAGTGTCCAGGGCTGGGGTAGGCAGAAGCCTGGAGTTTCATCCAGGTCTCCCACATGGGTGACAGGGCCCCAAGCACTTCGGCCATCTTCCACTGCTTTTCTCAGGCCATTAGTAGGGAACTGGATCAGAAGTGGGGCAGCTGCAACACAAACCAGCACCCATATTGGATGCCAGATCACAGGCAATGGATTTGCCTGCTTTGCCACAACACCACCCCTAAACGCTCTTTTAAGTGGGATCCATTTCTCCAATTCATTCAGTGTTTTATCGGAGAGGTTTGCTTATTGCAGTGTCCTAGAGAAATGTCTAATAGAGGTGTTTAGCAAATCAACAATTTTAGCCTAGATCCACCCAGCCGTGGTCTCCACTGGCCGCATGTCTGCTCTTCGGGGAACGGCCTGGTGTCTTCCATTGGATCCTCTCCTCAAGTTCCAGTGTCAGGCACATCTGCCCCACCAGCTGCCTTTATGGTTTTGGAAACCCCTGGGACACAGAGCAGGAGGGCCGGGAAGGCTGTGCTGAGATGGAAGGTGTGGGGCCCAGGCTTCCACTGGACCTGGAAGAGCTGTTGCCCCAGTAAGGTTTCCTTTGCAAAATGTTAACCATGATGCATGGACGACATTTGCATGACCACACGTAATAGTGAGGATGTCTGTGAACTGGAAACATGCACCTTGTCTGACCTTTGAATTCTATCACGACCTAGAATGGGGGGGCACCTAAAGTTGGCTCAAAGCCTGGATTGCCATCCTGGTATAGCACGAAGGTACGAACTAGCAGGGGAAATTTTGTCTGACACACTTAATTTCCCAGGGATAATAGATGGATTATCCTAGCAACAGGCCAGACTCCTGGGGCCTGAGAGTCCTGGGCTGTGCACCATTTGATAACACCTTTACTTTGGGCTCTGTATGTTGAATCTATGAGTTTTCTAATAAATGTTTCTTTCTTCCCTCTCAGCTACATGAGAAACATGCCCAAAAAGTCAAGCTTCTCGATGTGTACCATCTGGCAATAAGACGGTACAGTCGTCAACATCAGGGACAGCTTCCGCTCCTTAGGAGCACCTGATCCTAACTGCTAAACACGGGAAAATGAGAAGGCGGCATCAAGGAATTTCTAAGAGGATGTGTGTTTGGTCTTGTAATTCTACTGCATTATGAAAATGGCTTGAAGTGATTTATATTATTATATGAATCACAGCAAGGTTTACAAAATAAATATAAACTAGGATAGAGGAAAAGCCATGTCTAGAGGAAAAAATTGAAGCCAATGAATCTGTGCCTTCCATTTTTTTGCAGTAACTGTAAGAAGGCAAATGTGCTTCTGAGTGTCTTAGCACACAGAGGGTGAACTATTCAGTTGCTTTATATAAGCAAAGCTTTTTTTTCTGATTCTAGGATGGTAAGGAAAATTATATTTTTGTGCCCTCATAAGGAAGACTTTGCAGACTTACTGACCACACCCTTAAAAACTATAATAAATGTGAAAATGGCTTGCTATATTTCTTCTAAAGCCCATCACTCTTTGCCAATGACATGACACCACAGGTCAATCATGAACCAAGACGATGCAATCCAGCTGCCTATTGAGCCCAAGAATAAAATGTAGACTGCGGAATAACAGGCTATGACCCACTAGTTCAAACAAAGACCAGCTGAGGCCTTCACCTGATTTATCCCTTTTACAGTGAGGTCTCCAAAGCATTCACACTCACAGATGAACATATCAATAACATCTGAATGCAAAAGGGAAGACATTTCAATGAAAACCAAATTGAATGTTCTAGAAAATACTACAAGACTGAGTAACTATAAATAGTTGCTGTCAAATACAAGGAAACTAAGAAATATCAGGAGAGGAAATGTTAAAATTCTTAAAGTTTCCTGTGCGCAGCTGGCATTGCTAATGTCTTTAATTTCCCACTCCTTTAAGGATTCTGAGTAGGAGGTGTTGATAAGGAATTATGATTCATTGTGATTATGAATTGTGATTGTGGTCTATGAAAATAAAAACTGTAACTTCACCCAGTGGCTATGAATCTGACCACAATTTCCTACTTTGAGTTGTTCTTTCAGGGCTTATTCTATAATTTCCCACTCAGAAACCTTCCAAAGATGTTTTGCATCTCCACATTTTCCCCTACATTTTAAGTAATTTCTCAAAGAAGTGAGGTGAATTTTCCCAGGTAATTTTGCCCACAGACAGGCAAATGATTATGTTATCAGTGCAGTGGCATGGGACCCTAAACTTGGTTGAATGCCCTGTTGTCTTGAAATAATCTTACCTTTGAACTTGAATTTTGCAGGTGAAGCCTGAGGGAACAGGGAGCGTGCACAGAGTCTGCACTTGGGCAGGGTCAAGCCCAGAGACTCAGCACACAGCACAGGTGTGTGCATTGGAGACCTCTGCGTGCTGTGGGGCGTGGAGGGCATGCACAAGCCAGGACCTGGGCTCAGGGCTGTGGCAGAGATGACAGTGGCAGCCTCAGCAACAATCACAGGAGAGGAGAGGCGCTGTGTGTGTGGGAGACCTAGGACGCCGTGGGGCTGGCTGCCCATCTGTCTCTGGAGCACACTGCACTAGACTTCCAGCCTAGGTTCCCAGACAGGATCTGCAAGTACCCAAGAGAACATTTAACAGTAAATAGCGACAAAATAAAGGCACAAGAATGGATGTCATGAGAAAGCTTGTCAGGACATTATCAGAAGTTTCCAAAGAGCTTTGAGACCCTGGTTTTGACAAGTAATGAAGGGGCTGGCGATGTGGCACAGAGAGCTAAGCTGCCGCCTGTGATGCTGGCATCCCCTAACAGAGTGCCTGTTTGAATCTGTCCGCTCTGCTTCTTATTCAGCTCCCTGCTAATGCACCTGGGAAAGTAGTGGAAGATTGTCCAAGTGGTTGGGCCCCTGCATCCACACAGGAGACCAGAAAAAAGCTCCTCCTGACCCAGCCCTTGCCATTGAGGTCATCTGGAGAGTGAACCAGTGGATGGAAGATCTCTCTGTCTCTCCCTCTCTCTGTGTAACACTGCCTTTCAAATAAATAAATAAATAAATAAATAAATCTTAAAAAAATAGTGCAACATTGCAAAACTTCTATCTATAGATAAAGACCTATAAATATTTTAGAAATGGAAATTAAATGCAGAGATCTTTACGTTTGATGGAAAAGAACACAATACTTTCTTTTGAAACTTTAAATAAACCACTTAGCAATAGGGAAGACCAATGTTTTCTTTCTTTCTTTTTTTTATTTTTTTAAAGATTTATTTATTTATTTGAAGGCCAGAGTTACACAAAGAGAGAAGGAGAGGCAGAGAAAAAGAGAGAGAGGTGGGGTGGGGGTGGGGGTCTTCCATCTGCTGGTCCACTTCCTAATTGGCCGCAAAGGCCAGAGCTGTGCAGATCTGAAGCCAGGAGCCAGCGGCTTCTTCCAGGTCTCCCATGTGGGTGCAGGGGCCCAAAGACTTGAACCGTCTTCCACTGCTTTTCCAGGCCACAGCAGAGAGCTGGATAGGAAGAAGAGCAGCCGGGACACAAACTGGCACCATATGGGATTCCAGCACGGCAGGCAGTGGTTTTACCCGCTATGTCACAGTGCTGGCCCCGACCAATATTTTCTTCCTTGTCACTGAAACTATTAAAGGCACAAATGGGAGTTTTTAATTATAATCATGAAGCCACTTTCACTTTCTTACACAAATTATAGGAAGTGTTGGAAGAAATATTAAAATGACATTTCGTAAACTTATCCCTAAATCCAGATTTACACACATTTGATCTGTATGAGGTGTTAAATCATTTTAGAAAAAAATCTTCAATTAGAATCATCATCTCTAAATACACTAAAATTTACATTATGGAATAATCTGTCAGAAATTTATTTCAGTGCTATCACAGCTTACAAAATATTCCAAACAGTTACAAGTAACATTTCATTTGCTTCAGCAGAATGATCCTCCTAAAATTAAAAAAGAAGAAAATTATTTGCAATATTGCATTAACTGCCTTATTAAAAATATAAACTCTGTCGATCTAATAAATGAATTTCCAGAAAATTGAGCTAAAAAAAAAATCACAGGAATAATAAAGATATCACCTTCATAAAATATTACTTATTACATAAAATTTTAACTCTAAAAGTTTTATTTACAATTTATACATGCATGCTATGATTCATATATTGCTATCACTGTATTATGTTTATCAGTAATAAAATATCCTAAGAGGAAAACTTCACACTTTAGCACTGTACTGGCATGTATTTTAACTTTCTATTGGGTCTCAAAATGTGTACAGCTGCATCTACCCACAAAACTTGCCTTAGGCATGTGTCACTACCGGTTGAGCTCTTCTGACCACCATTTTTCAAGATAAGCAATTGGTAACTCACTAGTCCTGGCTTGCCAGGTTTACTAGAAGGGAGTTCTGGTGCATTAAGATCTCTCATTAGAGACAGAGGGATTCTCAGATGATGGGCTTTCCCAGAGGCCCCGCAGGGACCCTTGTTTGGAGAGTTCTGCTTTCAGTCATCACCGACAACTCCACAGAAAGTGTCCAACCAGTAGGGAGGAAGGTGGTGATGAGGCAGTGAGGGGAAGACCTTGGGGAGAAAGCTTTCTTAACAGGTACATATTCCCAAAGAAGTCTTCAGGATCCTGTGGGAAACAGAAACTTAGTCAATATGCCTTATTGAATCCATGTGAATTTTCCCAACTTCTGAGGCTTTAACCTGTAAGAAGTATGTTTGGTCGAAGCCAAAAAGAAAAGTGTTAATCTGATAAAGGAGCTAAAAATACTTAACCTTGTAAACCTCCCCAGGGATTCTGAAAAGTGCTGATTGACAGAGCAATCGACTACTTTCATTTGGGGAAGAAAATGAAAGTGTAAAATCAGAACAGCAGTGACCCAGGCCCGTCTGATTCCTTACAGAGGCGCCTGGGCTCTCAGACAGGAAGCCTGGCGGGGCTGCCTCCTGGCCTCAGACCAGACCCCTACCAGCTTCCCCGCTGGGTCTCTTCCTGTGTCTCTGTGGGGAGCTGTCTGAGCAGTGTCCCCTGTTTCGGACATCCTTCCCTTGTGATGAGCAGTCAGATGCTTTCCAGACTCATTCACGATCACTGGTCAAGACACTGATTCTGGGGCCGGCGCTGTGGTGTAGTGGGCTAACCCTCCACCTGCAGCCCCAGCATCCCAAATGGGCACCAGTTCATGTCCCAGCTGTTCCTCTTCTGATCCAGCTCTCTGCTATGGCCTGGGAAAGCAGTAGAAGATGGCCCAAGTGCTTTGGCCTCTGCACCCACGTGGGAGACCCAGAGGAAGTTCCTGGCTCTTGGCTTTGGATCAGCCTAACTCTGGCCTTTGCAGCCATTTGGGAAGTGAACCAGTGGAAGGAAGACCTTTCTGTCTGTCTCCCCCTCTCTCTGTCTGTAACTCTACCTCTCAAATAAACAAATAAAATCTATTTTTTAAAAAAAATATTGATTCACCAGCATCATTGCATAAAAAGCTCAAGTTTCAAACTTTTCACTTCATTACAGGAAAAATAGCTGTTGCTTTAAAAATAAAAAATAAAAATCCCTGGCTTACCATTCAACATAATTCCTTTTCCTATAACAGGTCAATTTTTCTTCTGATCTAGATTTTTGCTACTCAGGAAATAAAACATTTATAAAAGCATATGGATTGATTATGATCCACTCATGCATCTCTGGGACTTAAAAACACAACAGCTGGAGCTAGAATTGCGGTGTAGTGGATTAAGCTTCTACTTACAACAGGCATCCTATATGTTCAGCAGTTCTTATTCTGGCTGCTCCACTCCAATTCAGCCCCAAGCTGATGCACCTGGGAAAGCAGCAGAAGATGGCCTGAGTTCTTGAGCCCCTGACACCCACACAGGAAACATGGATAAATCTCCTGGCTCCAGACTCCTGGCTTCAGCTTGGCCCAGCCCTAGCTCACTCTCTGTCTCTCTCTCTCTCTCTCTCTCTCTCTCTCTCTCTCTCTCACACACACACACACACACACAGCTTATCAAACAAACCCATTCATCCCACTCACTTGACAGATGGGGATTCTTTCTAGGTCTCCTATAGAATCTTTTCACTCTACTTGCAAAGCAACTTCCAGATTTCCTCTCTAACTTATCTTCTGTTATTAAGCTTGATTGTTTTACAAGCTTATTACTTAAAAATTTTCATGTTCTATATATTGCAAAGAGAATTCCATTCCCTGTGACTTCAAATATTAAAGCAAACATTAAACAAAAATGTCCATTATCTGAGCAATGGTTATTTTTTGTAAAGATTTATTTATTTATTTGAAAGTCAGAGTTACACAGAGAGAAGGAGAGGCAGACAGAGCGAGAGAGACAGAGGTCTTCCATTCACTGGTTCACTCTCCAGAGCTGTGCCAATCCAAAGCCAGGAGCCAGGAGCTTCTTCCAGGTCTCCCACGCAGATGCAGGGGCGCAAGGACTTGGCCATGTTCTACTGCTTTCCCAGGCCATAGCAGAGAGCTGGATGGGAAGTGGAGCATCTGGGTCTCTAACTGGCACCCATATGGGTTGCTGGCACTGTAGGAGGCAGCTTTTACTTGCTGTGCCACAGCACTGGCCCCTATTGTTATTTTTAATAAGTTTATATTCTAGTAATTTTTAGAAACAAGTCCATATTTTAGTCCATGAGCAGTTTCTTACTTCCCCACCTCAGCCTTATTGGACACATTTTTTGAATGATAAAAGTAAAGAGAATTCCCATACAGAATAGTTTTCACACTTCTAGAAAAGGAAAGAAACCTAATACTTACTTAGTTTTATATTACTGTCAAATAAATATTGTTAGTTTCATTTTAAGATGAGCAGATTGAAGCGATTCTTTTAAAATCACCATCAGTAGAAGGGTCAGCATTTGAAACGCCTGTGTGTGTGTGCATGTTTCATCTGTGTTTCTTTCTGCATAATATAACTTGATTAGTAGGACAAACAACCATTAGCAGTGTGGGAAAACTGTAATAATAGATGGCTATCAATACAAACCCTTTCTGAGTATGCTGTGTTAGCAGCATTAGGGAAAATGGATTCTGTGCTCTTCTACTTCAGGGCTTGTAGTCCCAATTTGTGACATTCTACTCTTGGGAGAATAAACTGCTCCATACGAGAATGCGATAGGACTTGAGAAACACACGCACCTGCAGAAACAAAGGCTGAGGAGACCCCTGAATGTGCGTGCACATTCTTAGATGACTGCAACTGGGGTGGCCCATGGAACACACTGGGAGAAACATCAGCACAGAATCTAAATCAGGGATGTGGAACAGAACACAAACGATGATGACGATGCGGCAGGAACCAAGCTCCCTTGTTTGGACACTCAAACAGAAACCGAGTCTCAGATCCTTTTTGTTGATGAGAAAAAGAGTAAAGCTTGTTTTATCTCCATCTTCCTCTGTGTCACCATGCAGCTGGGAGTAACAAATGGGTTTCTTCATATGGTTTTGATTTCAATTAAGTAGAATCACATAACCCTCATGTAACTAATACCATAAATGTCAAATCACTTACCCTGATGAATTTCTTCCTACAAAAGTTCTGTCTCAGTCTGAGACAGGACAAAACAACCCGAGTCATGTCTACAGTTTTAAAAATTATTACTTACTTATTTTATTTATTTAAAAGGCAGAGAGAGACAGAGATCTCCCATCCACTGGTTCA
Source organism: Lepus europaeus (assembly GCF_033115175.1). Lineage (NCBI taxonomy): Eukaryota > Metazoa > Chordata > Mammalia > Lagomorpha > Leporidae > Lepus > Lepus europaeus. The sequence continues at coordinate 164,401,111 of NC_084829.1, read as the reverse complement.
CTCCCTAAATGCCTGCAACAGTCAGGTCTGGGCCAAACCAAAGCGGGAGCCTAGAATTCAATCCATGTTCCTCATTTGAGCGGCAGGGACCCCGCTACGTGAGCAGTCGTCATTGCTGTCTCCCAGGGTACGTTAGCAGCAAACTGGAATCAACCAGAAGAGAAGCTAGCCAGGACTGGAACCCAGGCACTCCCGTATGGGATGCAGCTATGCCAGACAGCATCTTACCCTCTACACCAAATGCCCCGTTCTGCCACGTTTCTTTTGCCAGCTCTAACTCTACCATTCACCCAAAACTATTATGTAGGAGGCCCCCATCAGAGCACTTGACATCTACTGCCTCATTTTATTTTCTCAATTATCCGTTACTCTGTGACTGTTCCAACCCCTGACTTACAGATGAAGAGATGGAGGCACAGAGCAGCTAGGAATCACGAACCTGCGATCAGGCCCCATGAATCCGTGTCCAGGCTTCCAGCCCCACAGCCTCAGGGGGCACCCCATTGTGTCCCAGGTTACTGGGGTGTCACCATTTCAACACCACGCCCTGGGGGAAACATTCCGACACCCCCAGAAGAGGTGGATTATCTGGCCCCCTGGGGCTGCCCCATCGGGCTCAGCTGGCAGGACCAGGTTACCCTGAGCTCCACTGCACCAGGAATTCATTTCAGGGATGGCACCCTTGCTCCTTCCAGAATCTTCTTGCAGTCCTACCCACTTCCAACACAAGCACCTACTTCCAGCATCGCATTTATTTGGTTTCCCATAGCCGTGTGAGCCAGCCCCCTAACCGGCCACTTCTACTGCACCCTCTGCCTGCAGAGCCATTGCCTCACGTGGTGCTCATTTCCTCCCCTGCTGTGACTCTCCTTGAAGCTCCCTCCCACCATCAGAATGACCTCAAGTCCAGAGCCTTCCGAGACCTCAGACCCTCTGTGAAAAGCCTCCAGGGACCTCCTCTTTTCTCCCTGATGTCTGTGAGACGTGCCACACTCCTATCTGCTCAGGGCCCACGCATGGGCTGCTCCCTGTCTGGAAGCTTCTCCCTGGGACCCTTGAGCAGCCTACTCCTTCGCTTCATGCAGGTCTCTGCTCAAACCATGTCTCAGAGGGCCATTGCCTGGGCATCTCCCGGAACTCAGAGGGAGATAACAGGTGTCAGGGCCTCAGCACAAAGCCTTTGCCAAAGCAAAGCATGGACACCACCTGCTCAGAAAGGCCGAGCAGGCGGAGGGCAGCACCTCCCAGCTTGATGTTCTCACGAGCAGCTGCAAGACGCACCTGCTGTGTCTGCTCCCCAGGCCAACCCTGTGATGGGGAAGAGCACGGCGCTTGTGTAGAGCCTCACCCCAGCATCTGTGCTCCCGTTGCCATACTCTCCTGGCCTCCTACCTTCAGGGTTTCCCACACCCCCCTCAAGATGAACAGGGAGAACTCAGTGCAGGCCTCCCGTACCTTCCTCTGTGCACCTGCCAGCCTGCAGCCCACGGATGCAGACCAGAGCCTCTGAGAGCAGAGCGAGCAGCTGAAGCCGGCTTGGGAGCACAGCCACAGAACGGAGGTGGCCTGTTTCCCCTTCTAGCTTCCTCAGACCCCCTCTCCACAACCCCAACTCATGAAACTGTTCTCCTAGGAAAACATGTTAACTTGTTGCATTCAAAACACCAACTTCCTTGTGCACCCAGGCAAGCCTGATTCTGTGTGCACGTGTGCAGGGAGTCGGACTGAGGGGTTCATGCCCAGCTGCTGCCTCTCCAGAGCTCCCGCAAGCCCCAGAGCCCACTCCGTGAAGGGGCCCTGGCCGTATCCAGGACACGGGACACAAACCTTTCAGAGGGCACACCTTCTTCCCTGGTCTTTCCCCCAGACCACAACGCCTGCAGTTATGTTACTACAGAGCTCAGGGCAGCACTGCACCTGATTTCTGTTTTAACCCTTTCACCAGCTTTCTCTGTGCAGAGAGATGGCATAAAGATGATACAAAACGCCCAAGGTCACCTGCTGATCAAGGAATTAATTTGCCAAAACCTTTTCCACAAACGTATCTCTGATTTAAGAAAATTCCTCTGCTTTTCCTTCCGAGTCGAGGCCAACAACACTCATCAAACACCACTGGGATTGTCAGAGTGACAATTTTCAAGCCTCAGTGCCAGTGGTTTCCTTCCCACAAATTTGACACCTGCTGGGCCTTGACCATGTCCCATGGGTAATGGTTTCAAAGGCGGTAGACCAGCAGGCTGCTCAGCATCAAGGTACCACAGTCCAACTTGACCTTTTTGGTGTTCACCTGCTCACCGATGGCCACACAGACGGAAGTTCATTTTCACACTGAAATTCCATCTGAACCAGCAATGGGCTCCTTGGACACCCTGTGCTAAATTCAGGAAAGAGACAATATCCTTTAACACAGGTAGAGTACCCTGCATAGCCCACAGTGAGTGCCTCGTGAACATGCATTGCCTCCATTTTCATCACAACCTGTACCGATTCTATTTGGCATCGATTTGCTATAGTCTCACCACAGAGCAATTCGACTTCCTGATTTCTGGCTTTCACAATCAATATTTTAGGAATGCAAAAATTCACACAAATTCTCCAGCTGTTCCTGCGACATCTCCTTACCCTCCACTTCTTCCTTCCCCCACCCCTCCTCCTTGATGTGGTGACTGTATCCTAAAACATTTCTCCATGGAAAATGGCACTTTTCCCTTAGAACTTCTTTATAAAGCCTGAGTTTTTGATCAATACCAAAAATGGAACCTCAGCTTTCTGAGGTCGTGATATTACAAGTCTTTGACAAACTCCCCACATTCCTGGCGATTCTTCTCTTCCCCAGCATTATACAGAAAATGCCAATTAGTTTCTTGTGATCCAGCTGTCTGGTGGAAACCTGCAAATATCTTAGTCTCCTTGGCAATGCCCAGGGATCTCTCTGCATCACACAAGATTAAATAAGGTCCCTGGGGAATTCACGCCATCTCTAACTTTGGGTCAACCAAAAAGCTGTTCTCCTGGGAACCCATTAAAAGAGCAGAATGTCAAAGTCCTGAGCTCGGCTGCCTGAGAACAAGCGACGACCACTTACCAGCCCCTGTGAATTCTGTCCTACACAGAACAGCATTTGTGCTGCAGCTTCATCTCCCCACTCCCCTGGGACGCCCAGAAGTGACTGGGTTTGCCTTCAGCGTCTCTTTGGGCCAACTTAAAGGCTGACATCATGACTCTTCCTTTTGCAATAATTTTCTCTCCAAGCAATAATTTTCAAAGCCCCTTATTTCATTTTGCACTGGACATGAAAAGAAAGGCAAGTGCTATTTAAAATACTTGTCAGACAGGTAATAAAATGCACGACTCATTAAATCCATCCACTGTTTCTCAAGACCTCCCCAAGACTGAACAGTTACAAGCCATAAAATGACTTGACTGTTTTACCCACCCTTGATTGTTGTCTAATAGAGCAAGTCAGTCCTCAGGCTCCCTGATTACATTCTACAGAAAAAATTGCCTTCAACGCATGCTACAGCTTGGGTCAGCTGGCGACCACTGAAACAGTCAGCAACTTTGGCCATGTGCAAAGGACTGGCACCTCCTGTGTTACTCACAGAGCAGTCTTGATAATTATGGAGCACTCATCACAGAGCAAAGGGAGGCTGGAGGTGTCTCTGCCCGGCTGCTGTGGCTTTGGGAGCCCAGCCCTGCTCTCCAGGCCTTGATCTCCACGCCTCAGATGACTTGTTCACTTGTGGTGAGCACATCACTGCAGAGCTGGGCACAAGAGTGGTCTTCCTGTTTGTGCAGACAGTGAGGAGTCAGCAGGCTACACTTTCAAAACCTGAAGTGCAAAGTCCAGCTTTGGAAGACAACTGTAACCGGGTCCTTCTTGCTCTTAGAGTGAGTTTCTGAAGCAACCAAGTGACTCCTGTTAGTCCACAGTCATTTTTCCTGGCTTCAAAGATTAAGTTCATCCCTTCTTGGCGTGAATTTATGTTCCTGCAAATGCCCAAGAAATCTAGGCTCACTCTCCTTCATTAAACTGATTGCTTCTCTAAATATTTCCTTCCCCATAACATTTTAGGAATTCCTGACCACACAGAATCTGGCAGGTGCTAAGTAAATATTTGTTCAACAAGCAAGGACTCAAAATGTTCACGAGTTAGCGCAAACAACGGAAGGGCCGACTTGGTCATCTGCCTTGAGGAAGCTGAAATTCTCTTTTTCATGCAAGACACAGAGACTCATACAGTGATGGCTCTAAATGATGGCAGATGCCACAGGAGGGAGAGATCAAAGCAAGCTAAAATATTCTAGAAAGGTTTTATAGAAAGAAATGGATTCAAGCAGAACTTGATCATACTTTGACAGGTGGAGAGGAGACAGGGGAAGCTGAGAGAAGAGCAATGTAAGAACTACAGAGGAGAAAAATAAGTTTGAAACCCCTTTCTTGGTGTCCAGCTCTGTGATATCAACCTCTCTTATCCTTGTCTCCCTCATCTCTTAAATAAAACCAGTAATGCTTACACCATGAGTAGCTGAAAGGAGTTAATAAGGTGTCTGTGTGCACATTAACCCAGTGTCTCATCATCACCAATGATCAATCGTTAGTGACTGGTTTTTCCCACTGGCATCGTTTTTGTTCACACTTACTGGATTATTAAGACAATGGACCCAATGAAGCTATGGGTTACATGTTCCTAACAGACACGGAGAAGATCCTGCATGGGAAGGCACTTGAATGTGAGTGTGAAAGCAGAAAGTCGATCTTGCACAACTGAGTCCCAAAAAGAAGTAAATACTTCCTTTACCATTTTTCTTTTTTGTAAACAACATGTGAATGTTATGCCACTGAATAGGAGAAAAGAGGATGATGTTATCTGAACTCCTGCTAAGTGTATGGTGCTTTGACAAACATGATCATATTTATTTCTTGATGGAGCAAGAATAGGAGCCAGAATAAACATCCAAACGCGTATGATCCCAGATCCAGTTTCTTTCATGCGTGTGATGCTGTGCCTCCCTGCTTGAAGGGTACTTGTCAGATTAAAACTTGATGAACGAGGATCAGCAAAAGGCATCCTACAGGCTAAATATTATTTTTGCGAATATAATGTAATGGGAACATAGCCACACCCATTTGTTCCATCTTGTCTGAGGTGGCTTCGGGCCATAACTCCATACCTGAGGAGTCCAGGAGCCTGATTTGTGTGACTATTTGTTGCTACCCCTTTGCAACAATGCTCTGCCTATTCCCAGGCTAAATACAGTTACACCTTTCTAAACTGCTCTCGTCTTCCATGTTTTCTGTCTATTACATTACCAAGCTAATTTTCCAGGTTAGTTTACATGATTTCATTGCAAAACTTCTTTGGGGCTCTACACTGGTATCAACATAAAGCCCAACATTATCATGCAGATCAGATTAAGTATTCTTCATCTGAAATGCACGGGATCAGAAGTGTTTGGGATTTCAGGTTGCTGATATTTTGAAATGTTTGCATATACAGAACAAGATAGCATGGCAATGGACTCAAATCTAAACTTGCATTCATTTATGTCTCATGTATACTTTATACATATAGCCTGAAATTAAATTTCCATAACGTTTTTAATAATTCTGTGCATGAAAGAAAATTTGTGATGTGGAATTTCCCGATTATGGCGTCATGTCGGTGCTCAGAAAGTTGTGGAGTTTCTGTTAGGGATGCTCGGGCTGCCACCAGCAACCCTGAAGGTCACTGCACTGGCTGCCAGGGTTTCACACGCATCAGCCACATCAGTGGCTTAAAGACTGCTCTTCTCCCTGCGAGTTCCAGCTCTCCTGGTTCTCTCTACCCTCAGTCCCCATGCTGCCTGTCCCCCTGTTTCCAGGAACCCCCTTTCCAAGCCCAGAGCAAGCATCCTGGCTCCAGGCATCCCTCCCTGCCACTGCTCCTCCAGCCAGTACCAGCCTCTCCTCCTCCCCAACTCACAAGTCACCTGCTCCTTTCAGGCAAACCTCCTGCCCTGTGGTTCCTTGCGGACAACAACTGAAAGTGCTCGCACGGGCATCCTTGTGCTCCAGGCGTGTTCATGTGTCTCATATCCCTGTTAGATTGCAAGCTCCTTGAGGGCATGATGGTGTCACATCCATCTTCTCATGCCTGACTTCCAACCATTAGCTTTTTTTTTTAAGATTTATTTTATTTATTTGAAGGACAGAGTTACAGAGAGAGAGGTCTTCCATCTGCTGGTTCACTCCGCAGATGGCCGCAATGTCCGGAGCTGCGCCAATCCAAAGCCAGGAGCCAGGAGCTTCTTCTGCGTCCCCCACATGGATGCAAGGGCCCAAGGACTTGGGCCATCTTCTACTGCTTTCCCAGGACTTAGCAGAGAGCTGGATGGGAAGAGAAGCAGCCAGGACTAGAACTGCCCATATGGGATGCCGGCGCTTCAGGTCAGGGCATTAAACTGCTGTGCCACAGCGCCGGCCCCAACCATTAGCTTTTATGCAACATATTTAATGCTTATTAAGAACCTGCACCAAAAATATTTCCTGGAAAGGTGATAGCTGCTTGCATTAAACAGCAAATAATCTGAAATTATTTCCATTTCAGATGAAAAGTAATATAAAATCAGATTGATATTATCATACTTATAAAACATAAAGATTTTCACATTTTTAACTTTATTGTTTATTTCATTTGTAGAAGAACTTGGGAAGCTTTAAATTTGGTCACTTGATGTATTTTGTTCCATCAGAATTCTTCTCATCATCTTAATAATGGAAGACAGATCATCAGCATCTCTCATTGTCCTTGGCCAAGTATCCTGTTGTTCTTACCACATAATAAGGATAACAAGACAAGAATATGAGTCACGTGACAATGTCCCCTGCAGAGCTGTCATAACTGTGCATCTTGGAGAGTGGCATTTAAAGCCAACCAACTTTTATTAAGAAACATTATTAGGGCAAATACTAAATACATTAGCAAGTTCATATTGAATCATTTAATTTCTTCCTTTTTCATAGTGTGCTATTGAAAACTTTGCTAATTTTATTTTATTTAACACTTTAATCTATTGTATCTTAGAAATTTCTTGAATTTTCATAATTTTATATGAATATTGCATATTCATCCAGATTCTCACAATTGGCCAAAGTTTTTGCATGAAATACTTATATGTTAGAAATATCTTGAAAAACACATCTATTTTTACTAAAAATGTATACATTTGAGCACTCAGAGAAGTAGAATTTAAAAATATTTATCTAGAAAAATTTCATTTCCTAATTCTGTTGGCAAGGCAATGAGGATACAGTTTACTCTTGAAAAAAAATATAACTGGATATTTTTGGTTAGGAAGGCATTTTCCTTAGTAGAAGATATATGAAGACATTTGGAGACCTGAAAAAAAGGTCATCATTTTAAGGGAGAACCCCATAAGTTAGAGAATGGCTGGAGATATGTGGATCTATCTGCATAGGGGACCTATGAATCCACAGACTCTTCTTTCGAAGTTCAAGTTTGTCATAGAATTTCTCCTAATGTAATATGGCAAGCAGGATACTAGAAACCCTCAATGGAGAATGAACTCTGGAATGTTGGGCTGTGAATAAAATCTGGGCATAGGGGCTAGGCTTACCCTGCCTGAGACCTTCCCGATGTGGGCTCATGAAATCCTTATCATGCAACCAAGGTCTGAAATTCCGGGATCCCAGGCACATAGAGCCACAGATGAACCTCCTGGACATATCCCAACCCACCCCACCTCCTTGTCTAACCAAACACAGAGAGCTTCTGTCTGACCTGGGACAGACTGCGCTCATTCACCAGAAGTGTCCCACAGCCAACAGTGCAACAGCCATGTGGCCAGGGCATCTCTTCCAGACATTCCAGTGGGAGGAAACCGAATTCCCTTCTGGTGGCTTGAGCAAGCTTAGTTTCCTCTCTCTGGGCACTGAGCAGCCAGCTCTGAGACCCCACAGGGGGAGAAAGAGAGAGAGAAAGAGACAGACAGACAGACAGAGAGAGAGGGAGAGACAGAGAGAGAAAGAGAGACAGAGAGAGAGAGAGAGAGAGAGAGAGAGAGAGAGAAAGGATAAGAGGAAGGGAAAAGCCTTGAGGGAAGAAAGTCTACAGAATGAGATGGACTCCAGGAATCATTTAATCTTAATATTGGATGGAGCTGAAAATATAGACTGTCTTTGTTTGCTGCTGTAACAAAATACTTACAGGTAAAAATTCACTATCTGGCGGGAGTCAGTGTGATGCCTGGCAAGAGTTGCTCTCTGCCTCCAAGAGGGTGCTTATGGCTGTGTCCTCTGGAGAGAGCGAACCCTCACATCCCCGAAGGCAGAAGAGCAGAAGGGGTTGAACCCACTCCTTCAAGCCCTCTCCTGAGGTCACTTATCCATCCATGAGGGCCCACAAATGAATAAGTCACCTCCTACAAAGACCCCACCTCTCAATACGATCACATTGGTGGTCTAGTTTTAACACAGGCAGTTTATGGGACACACTCAGACCATAGCATTACTCCATAAACACCCAAAATAAATTGTGCCTTCTCTACGGGCAGTGAAACAATCTATTTGGTCTTGGCACAGAGGCAGTCATGTTAGTGATGATCTCCTACAAGTTATTACTCTGAGATCACCAAGAATTCTTCACTGCTCGGTGGAGTGCTACACCCGCCTCTTCTGTTTAACTGACACCTGCAACGTACCATTGCTCTACAGTCCTCTGGAAACCATTATTCCACTTCCATTAGCACTTTGCAGCTGCTATCTTTCAAATTGTTTATCATCTTTCTTAATCTCCACGAAAAGTTATTGAGAATGTATGTTTTTGTCTTTTTCAAATTTTATTAATATAAAGGGAACAGATTTCATATATTTTATATGTACAAGTCTAAGAAGATAACCATACTTACCCTCCTCCTCTCTCCCTCCCTCAATCGCCCTCCTTCCTTCTTTTTCTGTAATTTTCCCAGAAAGATAATTTCAATCCACTCTACAATCACAAGCTTAGTTCACCACTAACCATAATATTCAACAACTTTTATCCCATCACATGTGAAAATGTCAAGTTCACAAGTAAGGAAGCCTAGCCTGAGACCCTTCTGGACTGTCTGAGACAGGTCATAGATGTTCCCAAAAGGTCTGACAAACGGGAAAATGGTAATGCACACACACACTAGGTGTATGTATTTCAGGCTCTCTGGTAAGAGCAGGCCTCTCTAAAGAGAAGGAAGAAAGAGGAGTAGGTGTCGCTGGACACTGGGAGCCGGAAGGTAAGGGGAGGCTGCGGACCTGGAGGGTTAGACATCAGCAAACCCAGGCTCCTGACCCTGATGGACAGGGAAGCAGTGCCTCCCATTCAGCGCAGAGTCATTCCCTCCCTCTTCGACACCAGACAACCCATTTCTTAAATGAAAACTAAATACATAAAGTGAGAACAATCAGTGAACTTCCGACTTGCACTTAGGACCAAGAAGCTTCCTTCATTTCCACTAATATCTCCATTTCTATCTTTCAGCATTAAGCAAGGAGAGGAATTATCCATTCAAAGGCAGCTGCCAACCAATTACCACTTGACTCCAAGTCACACATCACATTGCAGACTGTATTGACAATTCAAGGACATTATCTTGCCAGTGGTAGTTGGCATGACCTTTAACTCCAAATGGCTTAGAAGAGGTTCAAGTGCAGCAATTCAGAGGCCACAGCAATCCCAGTGCACGACACATCCCAGCTGATGCCGGAGGGTGCCAAGCACATTGTGGAAAGGGTAGGCTTTGCTTGAAATACAATTACTGTTGATTAAGCATCATCCAAGAGCTCACGGACACACAACCTATTTTTAACATGCATACTTAAAATCCCATTGAACTGTATTTCCTTTCTCAAGAGCTCATTGTAGCTATCTTTTTTTTTCCTCAGAGAAAAATCAAATGTTGCATAATGCGTTTTGTGTAGAACATGGCTCTAACACCACAGAAAATTCCGTTAAATGTCAGAAGAATTTAAAGCCTTGTTGTTGAAAATCACAGGCTCAGGATGTTACGAGTATTTAGATCTTTGGAAACTTTAATAACCAATGAGTGTGAAAATCTCCCAGAAGTCTGTATTTGGCTGTGGAATACTATGTGATCATCAGCTTATTAAAAGAAACCAGCAATTATGCATGTGAAACAAGGGGAAGGTTTGGGATGCTTCTGGATGGTGACATGTAAGCATTTCTCCTTGTTCGCTTTAAGAAAACAAACATTTATTCTCACTTGTTACCTCACTGTACTGAACAGTAATGTCTGCTAAGGCCATTAAAATAATTTGCTGCCTTGCTCTGTCCTATGAGCACTGAAAGAAATATTAGATACTGAAAGACAAAAGGTGGTAGAATTTTAATCTAGAGGTAGATGAGTTTGGGAGATATCAAAAAGAGCTCCACACATGTTCAATGCACATATGAACTCAAACATGCATGCACAGATATGCACCCATGTGTACACACACAACACCACTCAGAGTTATCTAATACCAAAAGGAAAAGAAATCTCAGAAGACATTTTCCTTGTAGATGAACACTGCAATAATTAGAAAACATTCTTCTCTCTAACGCATATTCATTTTCCCTCCAAGAATGTTCCAAACCTCACCAACCACCCTGTCCTGGTCCTGCAATGATTGTAGCCCTGTGTATCTGATGCCTGATGGTGCAGACAGTAAAATATTCAACGAAGAGCTGTTGTGAAGACTACATAATCAATCTCGAAACTAGTAAGACTAAAAACTACAAAAGAATGTAATTGGGGAAAAGATTTTGGAATGCATTCAAAAGATGCACCCAGAACTTACAAAGATCACAATAGAAATCCAAACCTGGTGGCCATACTGGGTCATTTAATTTAAAATTGTGTATGTGCACTGAGTGTCTTCTACTTGCCAAGCTCCCGGCATAAATATTCTGACTCTCACAGAGCTCAGAATGTGTAGAGAGAAATTCAACAAGTAAATGGTACCAAGGAAGATCCTGAAGTGAACCTTAGCCAAAAAACGTAAATATTTGATAGGCCAGGTTTTTATTCTATGTTATGTATGAAAATGCAACAGTAGAATTAATCTGGTCAAGCTGTACAAAAAAAAATGCTGACTTTTAAGTTGAATTTTGAAGAAGGAGAGGGCAAAATTGGGGTGGGCTACTCAGGAAAAGTCCATAACAGGAAGCATTAGAGGGGCTGGCACTGTGATGTAGTGGGTAAAGCCGCCACCTGCAGTGCCAGCATCCCATGTGGATGCTGGGTCAAGTCCTGGCTGCTGCATTTCCGATCCAGCTCTCTGTGGTGGCAGGGAATGCAGTAGAAGATGGCCCAAGTCCTTGGGCTCCTGTACCCACTTGGGAGACCTGGAAGAAGCTCCTGGCTTTGGATTGGCACAGCTCCAGCCATTTCAGCCATTTGGGGAGTGAACCAGCGGGTGGAAGACCTCTCTCTTTCTCTCTCTTTCTCTCTCTCTCTCTCTCTCTCTCTCTCTCTCTCTCCCTCTCTCTGCCTCTCTGTATGTAGCGCTTTCAAGTAAATAAATAAATAAATCTTTTAAAAAAGAAGCATTAGAGAAGCAAGAGGACTTAGGTTGCCTCCAAAAACATAAACACCTAAAACTTATATTTTAAGCCAAATACATAATCAAAGTTTCAGGTGGAGAAGACAAAAGGAATAAAACTCAGTTCATAAAAAGGACCACCTTCTAAATGTTTCCCAAATCTCTATTTCCTGGATAATTATTATTATTTTTTTTTGATAGGCAGAGTCAGACAGTGAGAGAGAGAGAGAGACAGACAGAAAGGTCTTCCTTCCATTGGTTCACCCCTCACCCCCCAAACAGCTGCTATAGCCGGCACACTGCGCCGATCTGAAGCCAGGAGCCAGGTGCTTCCTCCTGGTCTCCCATGCGGGTGCAGGGCCCAAGCACTTGGGCCATCCTCCACTGCCTTTCCGGGCTACAGCAGAGAGCTGGACTGGAAGAGGAGCAACTGGGACAGAATCCGGTGCCCCAACCACGGCTAGAACCCAGAGTACCGGTGCCACAGGCAGAGGATTAGCCTAGTGAGCCACGGCTCCAGCCTCTGGATAATTATTGACATATTTGACATAAGGAAGACAGAATGGACATGAGTTTAGTGAACTTAGTAAATAAAACCTTCCCCTTTCTCCTCAATCCGAAAATGGGAACAGCAAGTCTAGTTTACAAGATAACTTTGAGAATTAAGTGAGATAAACTACACACAGGGTTTGGCACAGTGCTTCCTACCTACAAGACACTAATGCAATGGTTAGGTCATTTAGTTCCCGGATACAAGTCGGCTTCACAGCCTGGCACAGGAAATGCTTACAGTGTGAGATTAACATATCACAAAGCACAGGGACATAACGATATTTGACAAAATGACATTTGTGTTTAAGATTCACACTAGTCTAATAAAAGAAAATTCTCTAAGTTATGATTTTGTGAATCTACTTTGCAATAGCCCCCAAAGGAATCAAACAAAGCCAACTTTGCATGAATTAATCACATTCGAGCGTGCACTGCTCTTGGGCCAAGGGAGCGCGTGAGTGAGCGTGCAGCGTTTAAGCCTACGCTGCCCGTGGATGCACGTGCTCCTCACTCGCACTGCTTGGGCTTGTCATTAATCTCAGTTCTGCCTGTGCCCTCTTCCTGCAGCTGTTCTCTAGGGTAGGGCCCTGCCCAATGTGTGGTAAGGAGCCTGGCCTAGATTGAACATGGCTTTCTGCACACCCCCCGGCTGCTTCCTGACGTGCGTGGCCACTCTGATCCTGAAGCAGAACCCAAAGGGCCTCTGCTGTGACCTGGGAGGGCAGGGAGGCGGAGGAGTGAACTTCTCAAGCCAAGGTCAACCCAGGAGTAGGCGGGGCTCTGCCGTGCACAGCTGTGAAAGGTCCAGAGGTGCAGTGTGGCTCTGCTCCTGCTCACTTCCCGGGATGGAGATGGGCGTTTCTTTTGCAGCTGTCAGGGCTATGATAAGATGCCCCTGCAAAGGGCATGCCAGTGAGCACAGATGTTTGACCTCTTCCAGCGTGAAGGTGTCCTGCCTGGCGAAAACAGGGCTGCCGGTCTCGGTAAACAGCACATTTCCATCGCAGTAATGAGTGAGAAGCTGCGTCTCCGTGACAGCACAGGATAATTGATGGACAGGAACGACAAGATAATGAAATAATTCGGATCCACTGTGCTTTGCCCAGAACTCCTAAATGCTGTAGACAGTACTTTTCATGAAAAGCAAAACTACAGAACACAGAAGTGAAACTCCAATCCAAGACTATCTCGTTAATGTTTTTCCAATCCAGTTCAGCAAATGCTTATTAAGCAAAATGGTGAGCATCAGTCACGTGCTTGTATTCGATTTGTTTTTATCACTAATAAGTTGTAATAGTCATACTTCTTTCCTTGTGAGTTCAGTGTTCACACTGTAAACTCTGCCTCCTTCATCTCCTTTCCTGCTGGCAATGAAAAGTTTGCTGTGAATCCAGCGTTTTCCCCAGTTAAGTTCCTTCATCACCCACACCTGCTGGTTCAAGGGCACAGACAATCGCATCCTTGGCTAAGAGGTAGCGGCTCTTCTAAGTAGAGGCCCTTCTCCCAGATTTCCAGTTCCCCAAGGTCCTGTGTGCTTTCTTCCACTCTTTTTTGTGCTCACAGTCTGACTCGATAGAAAAGTTTGGAAGATTGGCCTTGGCCATCCCCTCATCCCCCCATTGACTCACAGTGACATCGTTGGTTGAGAGGCATTTGTAGGACAGGCTCTTAGGAGAGGACCTGTATCTGAGGCTGCCAACGCAGGCAGGGTTTCTGGAGTGCGTCTGGTTATACAAATCAGGAGATTTCCAGGGCTCCACGCAGCCCTGGCAGCCTGTCTGGGGGACCACAGAGTGGAGTACTAGAGTGGGGACTCTGGGCCAGCGCATGTTCACACAGCAGTTTCAACACAGTCTTGAGAACCTGGGAGCATCTTGCATCCTTCTGATCCTTAGCAACTGTACCTGATCACAAGAGTTCTGTCAGATGCTTGGCTGAGAAGAAACGAAATAATCCAAAGGAAACAGGGTACCAAGCACTCGCACGCTCCCTAAACATTAGCTACTGTTATTTTGTCTGTCTAGACTTTGTCAGTTGAGGATCTGTTTTTTTTTTGTTGTTGTTGTTGTTGTTGTTTTGGCTTTTTTGGTTGTTTCTAACCTAACACTGGAATGAGAGACCACCAGCCTCAGTCAGCTGCCGCTGTTCATGGTGAACCTGCACACAGTCCTTCCATGCAAGAGCCCTGATTGAAAATAGATTTTAATTTCCCCCAGGACAAAGCTAAATCTGTGCACCTGTGCTTTCCGGATTCAGTGGGAAAACCCCATCAGCTCCCAGACAACATGCTTCTCACACTAGAGTGGGTCTCTGCACTATCCACCAAGGCCACAAAGACCGAAAACACTCAGGACCCCGCGTCCTTGGACAACCCTGCAAGAGCAGGTTTGCTGTCCCTCACCTAATGCTCAACTCTGTGGGCAAGCCTCCATGATATTGATGTGGCTCATTAGAAACCAAATATTCCAAACTCTGTAACTAGATTCCAAATGTCCTAAGACGGAATTCAAGTTTCCACACCTTTCTACCCCATGGAAACATGCATAGCACCTGCAAATGACTATTCAAAATAGAATGAAAGAATAAACAGGGCACAGCTGTGGTCTGACTCCTGGACCACTCGCCCACCAACAGCATCAGGACTGGGGGAGGGAGCTTGGGTTGGGGCACGAAGCTGTTCATGACCCCCGGTGGATCACAACCTCTGCTAGTTGTCCACACACCTCTGGCTGGGGGCGTGGGTAACAGGTGGGAAGCACAGTGTGGCCCTGGGGTCCAACCACTGCAAGCCTTGCTCACAAACTGCATCAGGCTTTACAGAGCAAGACTCCTTCCCGCTCCACACCCCAGGTGTGAACCTGTAAGGTACCATGCATATAGATAATCTCCAAACTCCCAGTCTCCTCTTTCTTCTTTTCCTTTTCCTTTCTCCCAGAAACTCCTCTCTCCCAAATATTCAGCCCCCATTGTGGTGTGCTGATTGACAGCCCAAGTTCTAGGGCAGATGGCTCTACCACCGTTTGGCTGGGTACTTAGGCCACTCACTCAAAAGCTCTCACTCCATTTCCTCATCTTGAAAACGGGGGTGACAATAGTACCCCTGGGGTTATTTTGAGGACCAAATGAACTGACACGTGCAAGTGCTGGGAATACTCCTGCAGAAGTATTAGCCATTAAGAAAATGATTGTTATTGTGATTTCTGAAAGCAGGTGACTCCAATCCTTATTCACAGTAGCAAACCCCATATTCACCTCCAAGTTCAAAATGTCCATCTGCACACCTTGTACTTGCCTATCTCTGGCTTGCTCTGTGATCTATAGGACACTCTCACCGAAGCCTGCTCTACTACACACACAACACTCTCATGTGAGTTCTCTCTATTGCATGCATGACACTTGCTCAAGCCTGTTCTACCACATACAGGGCACTTCACTCAAGCCCGCTCTATGTACACATGACACTCTCATCCAAGCCCCCTCTGTTACATCCGTGACAGTCTCACTCAAGCCCTCTCTATTGCACTCCACGCAAGTCTACTCTATTACATATAGGACCCTCTCATTCACCCACTTCCAAAACCAGAAACCCAAACAGTCTGCTTCTCTCTTGATGCTCCCGCACCCCTAGTCAGAACCTAGCACAATCGAGAACGTTCCTTTAGCTGTGTCCCTTTTTCCACACTTCTTGCCCCATGCCCCTTGCTGGGGTGACCAATGCTACAGGGTGTCTTCCTTGTCCATTCTCTGACCTCTGCTGGACCCTCCCTGCCTCCAAAGACAGGTCTGACCTCTGAATCCTTGAGTTACCCTGTTCATCAGAAGGCAGCAGACACATGGTGCAGGAGAATGATGCTATCTCTGGGTGGCAGACAGCATTGGGGAGCCTGACATCTCTTCTTATGTCTTGAGTTGAGTGGCATGCACATGGGTGTTTGTTTTACTAGTCTTCATTAACTCATATGTATACATGTTATATATCCTTTTTATATGTAAACTTTATGTAATTTTCAAATAAACAAAAATTTAGGGGCCAGCTCTGTGGCACAGCTGGTAAAGCTGCTGCTTTGGAGGCCAGAATCTCATATGGGCTCCGATTCAAGTCCCAGCTGCTCCACTTCCTGTCCAGCTTCCTGCTAATGGAAAAAACAGCGGAGGATGGCCGAAGTGCTTGGGCCCTGCACTCATGTGGGAGACCCAAAAGAAGCTCTTGGCTCCTGGCTTCAGTCTGGCCCAGCCCTGGCCATTGCGGCCATCTGGGGAGTCAACCAGCAAGTGGAAGACCTCTCTCTCTGAAACTTTCAAAATAAATAAATAAATCCCTAAAAATAAATAAATAAATAAAAATAAACAAATATTTAAAAATTAGTTGGTCACAATGTCCACAGAGGCAATCTAAATATGATTCCTAAGCTTTTCCAATCTGACTCAAATAACTCCCTCTTGGCCCTGGGCGCACCCTCTGTCACTGTTGGAGACAGCCTGCCTACTTGCCTTCTCCACATACGCCATCCAAGGACTCCAAGGGATCAGATCCTGCAGCAGAGACAGTACGAGTGTGAGGCGGGAGCAGAGAGGGAGGAGCTGCTCACAGTCCCCACGTCCAGCACACCCTCCCTGCCCCCGTGCCTCCTGCACAACGGTGCAGTGTCAAAACCAGTGGCTGTTTGCATTCAAGGAGAATGAGCTACCCATCCCCACCACCAAAAACACTAGTGAGCAGTGTGGCCTGTAAAGATCCCCAGAGGCAGAGGCAGGAAGCAGATACCAGGCCCTGTAGAAGTCAGCTTTCAAAATCTGTCCCCGGACCCCTCTGCAGTAACCCTTCTTCTGGGGCAGCTGTGGGGCTGGTGTCTCGTCCCCTCACTGTGTTGTGTGTGTGTGAAGATGTGTGCGTAGGTGTTATATGAGCTGTGATTGCATAGGTGTGCATGTGTACATGCTTTGTGTGAGTGTCCATGTATATGCCTGTGTTCATGAAAGAGTGAACTGCACACGTGTGGATGCACATGCCACACGTGTTGTGTGTACACGTGTGTTCTCTCCTCCTTGCCGAGCAGTCACCCACTGGCAGGGCAGTCTCCCCAGACTCTGAGCTTCCCCGTGTGTCATCTGCTCCATCTAGAATACCTCTCCTGCCTCAGTGCCTGGACACTTGCAGCCGCTCTGCCACCTTGCTTACCTTCTGGTGAAACTTCTCCAGACTCCTCTCGAGAAAATTTCCTCTTCCGAGGGCCCAGGCTGTGCACTGAACAGCTGCAGTGGGTGCCATTCCCTCTCCTAAACTCCCTAATGCTTTCTTTTGTTCTTCCTCAGGAAAGACCCTTGTATCCTTGCCTCTGGGGAGCAGGAAGCTCATTTGCTGTGGGTCGGATGCAACACCCAGCACGGTGCTCTTTGACAGTGGCTCTCTGCAAGTGTGGTATAAATGGGTGGGCTAATGGATCACTAAATTCTAACGGCCTGTAAATTCTCCACCTACTCCTCAACCATACCGCTCACTTGATGAAGATCTGAGGACAATTGTTCTGCCTATTTTGAGGTGGGGTCAAGGGAGAAAGAGAGAGAGAGAGCTCAAATAAAAACCCAGGAAGAACATATATAGTAAAACTTGGTAGAACCTAAGAAAGTCCGATAACACCATGAGGGATTCTGATAAAACATTAAGTTCCCGAGGGTGTAGTCTCATGTAGATAACAAAGAGTCCAAGAGTTCAAGGTAAAACGGACTTCTGCTCTGGGCAGGGAATGCTGGCATCACTGCTCCTTAGCCTGGAGAAGGTCAGAGGCTTCTGTCCCAGGAAGTGGGATAGCAGGAACATGCCACTACCCTCCGTTTCTGAAGACTCCCTGTTTGCTGGGGTTATGATTCTGAACCGTTATCTACCCCCTTGCCCATGCAGGTGGCCACTGTTAGGAATCAGCTAAAGACCAGTCCAGCTGAGAGAAGCATTCAGTAAAAAATATGACCCTTGAATGTCTTTAAATATTCAACACAAACTTTGTATTTTCAGTATATTCTAGGTTAACAGAATGAAAACAAAACAAGGCTTCACTCAGTTGTTCCAAGTTACAATTCCTCCCACATTCCCACGGGCCCCTCTGCGAATCTCCCCTGGAATACGGGAGATACTGCCACCATGTAAAGAGCACCTGCCCCAGCCTGCCAGGAAGTCGGGTCCCATGTTCCGTACACGTGGTTCCAATCTGGATTATTTGCGGAAGCAAGGCAATTGTGTCCTGGCTACATAATTCCCAGATTTCTCACCAGCCACTGCTGCTGGGAGAGCTGGGGGAAGCAGAGATGATATTCACAATGCTAGACACAGAGCCCCATGCCCCTTGGGGTCACCACTCCCAAGGTCACCCCCAACAATACCCCAGAGAGGTTTTCATTCTTAGAGACAGGGTGAAGGACAATAGTCCCGTAGTTACTATCATGAAAACTCTGCAGGTGCACAGAGGTGGGTGGATGGCAAGAATTCACAGGACCCTGAAGGAGCTATTTGTAGAAACTCCCTGAGAAGCCTGAACACCAGAGTGTTAAGATCACTTCTGTAAATACCTCCCAGGATGTCGTCCCTGATTAAGGATGTGTGAGGGTTATTGAGGTTTGAATTAGATGCACTTTAATAAAACAGTAGAATGTTCTTATCTGATTGCACCTGCATTGATTGTGTTAAAGAGTTCTACCCTTGGATCAGGTCAATGATTTTACATAAACTTATCGGGGACTCATGCTAGGTAGTCTAGGTGATATAATCTGTTAGATTCCAGCAATCTAAGGAACATATGAGCTTGCCTCTTATTAATGAATAAAGTTTATTTTTGCGTTTGGCCTATAAGGCATTTTGCTTAATCTCCCTGGCCACGTACTCAATCCAATGACTTAAAAAAAAAAAAAAAAAAAGAATCCTGCACTAAATAACAGAATCTTCTTCAAGATTTTTTTTTACTTATTTGAAAGGCAGAGTTATATATAGAGAAGGAAGGTAGACAGAGAGACAGAGAGAGAGAGAGACAGAGAGAGAGAGAGAGAGAGAGACAAAGAGAGAACAAGAGTGATTGATCTTCTATCCATTGGTTCACTCCCCAAATGACCACAATAGCAAGGGATGGCCCAGGCCAAAGCCAGGAATCCAGAGCTTCTTCTAAGTCTCCCCTGTGGGTGGCAGGGTCCCAAGAACTTGGGCCATTTTCCACTGCTTTCCCAAAGTGCGTTAGCGAGGAGCTGGACCAGCAGTGGAGCGGCCAGGATTCAAACCGGCACCCACATGGGATGCCAGCATTGCAGTCAACAGCTTAACCTGTTATGCCACAACACTGACCCCAAATAACAGAATTTATTTCAAATTGTTTTTAAGTTTCAACAAATATTTCACACAAATATAAAATAACCAGTTGCATATCACATAGGGAAACCACATGTTTTTCTAGATAAAATGAAATGTACAATTAATATTTTAAAAAATGTTCAATGGATATTCTTTTAACAGTATAATCCAAGATCCTAATGTTATTATTGGTAATTACATCTAGTCAGTCAATACATAAAGTATACCCAAGAAGAGCCTCCTACCTATAAAGCTTTCATTGTGTTGTTTTCCTAGTTTGCCACATGTATGACATTGTAAATATTATAATAAATTACAAGATCATTAATACTGGCAATTTTGAAAGCTTTCTTAAATTAACAACATTCTTAATTTTAACAAACTTTTCAGATTTTACAAATAAAAAAACCAAAGCCATAAAATTAAAATTCGCTCTCCCTTGTAGAAAGTCTTCCTGAGAAGCCCGAACACCAGAGTGTTAAAATCACTTCTGTAAATATCTCCCAGGATGCCATCCCTAATTAAGGACCTATGAGGGGCTAGTGCTATGGCGTAGTGGGTAAAGCTGCTGCTTGCAGTGCCGGCATCCCATATGAGAACCAATTCGAGTGTTGGCTGCTCCACTTCCAATCCAGCTCTCTGCTATGGCCTGGGAAAGCAGTGTAAGATGGTTCAGGTCCTTGGTCCCCTGCAGACCCGGAAGAAGCTCCTGGCTCCTGGCTTCGGATTGGCACAGCTCCGGCCGTTGGGGCCAACTGGGGAGTGAACCAGCAGATGGAAGACCTCGCTCTCTCTCTCTCTTTCTCTCTCTGTCTCTACTTCTCTCTCTGTGTAACTCTGACTTTCAAACAAATAAATCAATCTTAAAAATAAAAAGGATGTGTGATGCCCAGAGCTTCAATTCCTTAAGCCCAAGCATGGACCTGCATGTGCTTTTGATGTTCTTTCTACACCTAATATTCGAAAGCATCAAAACACAAAAATTAACTTTTAGAAAGAGAATTCTAAGGCCGGCACCGTGGCTCACTAGGCTAATTCTCCGCCTTGCGGCGCCGGCACACTGGGTTCTAGTCCCGGTCAGGGCACCGGATTCTGTCCCGGTTGCCCCTCTTCCTGGCCAGCTCTCTGCTGTGGCCCGGGAGTGCAGTGGAGGATGGCCCAAGTGCTTGGGCCCTGCACCCCATGGGAGACCAGGAGAAGTACCTGGCTCCTGCCATCGGATCAGCGCGGTGCGCCGGCCACAGCGCACCAACCGCGGCGGCCATTGGAGGGTGAACCAATGGCAAAAGGAAGACCTTTTTCTCTGTCTCTCTCTCTCACTGTCCACTCTGCCTGTCAAAAAATAAATTTAAAAAAAATTGTTAAAAAAAAAAAGAAAGAATTCTAAGATGTCAAACTGGTGACAAAAGCTTTCTCTGTGATGTCACCTCTCTTTCTCTCTCTCACACCTACACACACACACACACCTACACACATACCCACACAAAGACACACACACACATGATATAAATAGGAACAGAGAAATTTACACATGCATACATAAAAACACCTTATAAGCCCACACATCAACACATATATAAACATGCATATACTGCTACACACAAATTTACATGCAAACCTACACACATAAACACATGTAAATGTGCACACACAAAAGTACATGTGCAAACACACACATGAACAAACACATGTTCCTCCACCTCCATTCTCTAATCATCACACAAACTTCACAGTCCTTGCTCCATGCTCAATGCTTAGTATCCCTGGTGCCACTTCTAGGAAACCTCTCAAGATGATGCACTTTATCTGTGCCCTTCTTTTCTCACTAGAGTTTCAGTTAGGAGTTGTCTTCTCTTTGTGTCCCCAGCACTCAGTAAACAGTAGGTGCTTGACAAATACTTATCAAATAAAAAAGCAAATGACTATATGAAGGAGCTGAGACATGTGCGTAGGAGACACCATTTCATGCTCATGAACACAGGCAGAGCCTAGAAGGGTTGAGCTCACCCTCTTTCCCAAGGGCTGGAGACAGTGGCCATTTTCTTGGCCATGTACGGCCACATGCTGCCTGGGGAGGCCTTGGAAGTGCAGCGCATGGTTGTGACAGCACAGTCACTACTGGACTGTCCTTTACCATGGTGGAAGTGACCAGGGAGCCCCACCCACCCTCTGAACAGACCCTGAAATAATCCAAACACCAGCACTTCTGTTGATCTCATAAGTGGTCTGTGGTCTCCACACTATCCCTATGTCAGACACTCAAAGACTGTAAAATGAGTAGATTTCAACAAATCCACTTACTCACATGATTCAAGTATGTTCTTGAATAAGTTCTTCAAAACCAAACAATAGAGCATCTAATTGCACCATTCAAGTGATGAGCTCAGAAACAGCGTCTCTGATCAAAGCACATACGTGTGCTGTAATTGCCTCTCCCACATGCCTTTCTCTCCGATCACTGCCACCTTAGGCTATACCTGCACAAACAAGACTGTGCCCGGAGCCCAAGCAGCCAAGGCCATGTGTGTGGAACCCAACAGGCCTGCAGCGGGAGGCGGATACCTGGAATCTGAATCTCTTCAGGCTGCGGCTCAACCAACCGTCAAAGGCATTTTTGTTCCAACTCCAGTGTCCCTCAGATCAAGAAATTCATAAGAAATTTAGGATACAATTTAAATAAGTCGTAAAGGATTTAAAAAATTCATTACACTTGGACAAGGCAAAACCGGGAGCTCCACGGCATCCTTCGATTGCTGCAATGAGACAGCAGTAGAAAGCAGGAAGGCCCCTGTGCAGGCTCACGTTCCAACACACGTTCCAAAGCCACACTCAGATGGCATCAGAAGTCCCACAGCCATGAAGCTGCTGAGGTGGCCAGTCCTGCTGATCGTCCATCTGGGAGTCAATGTGGGCAGAGTGAGGGTAACAGCTACGACTCAGCACCGTGTGCACCTGCAGACGGGGAGCCTGGGGGCCACTGCAGCTGACACCACCTCAGGGACTCCCCTGCCTCCGTGGGTACCCAAGACCCACACAACAGGCCTGTGTGCTTCCAAGATTCGGCACTAATGGTTCACACAGAATGTTTTTCAGGAAGTAGGAAAAGCACCGAGAGAGACACATTTGTCTGGACGAACAATGGAGTCTCTGAGTCATGAATCGCTGCTGTTGGCCGTCGTGGTCAGGCTGAGGAAACGCAAGACCCTCCTTGCATTTAAATGTGGGGTCCTGAGAGCAGGCAGAAAACCGCTCCTTGCCAAAACTTTTATTGGCTTATGGTGAAATGAGAAAAACCGTGACAATATACAGTTTTCTGTAAAGATAAATACAGCTGTATATCTTTTTTTTCCCAAAATTAACTTGTCTTCCTTTTTTTCAAATGTTAATATGTCTTTACGAGGTGATTGCTGTATCTGTTTGGTGTGCTATCCACAGCACTGTCTGGCTCCACTTCCTCTGGGAACCAGAGTCCAGGGGCAGCCCCTGGAGGGCAGTCCTCATCATTGGATGAACACAGCATCCAAGGGAGCTCAGGGGCCTGGAGTGCAGTTCTGATGAGCCTGGCCTGGAGCCCTCTGCCTCACATCTCCTAAACCAAGAGAACCCCCAGGCCCTTTCCAAATGCACCACGGGCATCTACCGAGTCACCAACGAATGCAGCTCACCGGGTCCCTAGCCAGGCTCATCATCCCCCAGAGCGTAGCCTTCCTAAGACACAGTGCCAGGGAGAGAACACAGCAGACGCACTCTGCTTGTTCCTCAGGGAGAGGGCGATGTGAGTGAGCCACGACCGGGCCCCTCCAGAAAGCTCTCTCCTGGAGACCCCATCTCTCTGGGCGTCTCTGGTCAGGGCTCCTTCCTCTTCAGTCTTGCAGAACATCTTTCATCCACCAAAGCTCCTCCTTACTTTTCTTTAACCCTCCTGGCCCATGGCATCTCATCTATCCAATGGAATCACTCACCGCAGAGACCTCAGACATGAAGGGACACAGTGTTCTGGGGCTCAGGAGATTCCAGTCCTCCACAAAGCCCTTGATCTTGGGCTCTGTGAGCCCTTCATTTCTGTTGAGCCAAATGATCCCAAAATCTCTTCCAGCTCTGAACAGCTGATCCAGGAAGGACCATAGACAAATTTGTCTTCTTTAACCATTATCATAGGAATTCTCCCAAAACTGAGCCAATGGGCTTGGCTGCTCCTCCTTGCTTATATTTGTCTGACTGTTAATTCCATTGCTCCAGTGCTCTGCTCATTTGTTCATTCACTCATTCAATCACTTTTTACCCATCAAATATTTATTGAATGATTGCATGTTTTTTCTCAATGTGTGTGACTGGAGAAGCAATTGCTGCTTCCTGGTGCACACAAGGCAGAGTTTCTCTTCTCCGCAGAGTCCTCATGTCCCTTCCTGGGCAACGTCTGTGCATTGGTTGTGCTTCTATTGTGAAATGTGCAATGTTGTGTTACATTTCATTGATTTCGCGTCTTCCTGTCTGGCTAGAAACTGAATTCCTTGAAGGTGCTGTGTTGGTTTTACTCATTTTTAGCACTTAGTACAAAGGGTGGTGTGTGTGAAGTGTTCCACTTCAGCAACCTCCACCACATCTATTCCTTGAGTAGCCTGGACTTAGGGTGCAGAGACTGTCTAGTTCATTAAACCTGGATCTGCCCTATCATTTACTTATTGTCGTTATCGCCAATGTACTGACAAGAAATGTGGGCTCAGAGAGCTCAGGTGATTCTCCAAGTTCCCTCATATGACAAGTATTAGGGCCAAAACTCAACCCAGTGGACTGGTTCCAGGTTCCATCCAATAAGTACATGAATTGATAATACTCATTGGCCTCACAGAAATATTGGAGTGATCAGATGTGTAAAAAATGGATCCCATATATAACAAGCCCAGAAAGTATACATTTTATAATTATCTCTAGATTCTGAAATCCTATTTTGCACACTATTTTAATAGCTGATACAGTATCTCTACTTGTTGTATGTCTGGAATTAATTCTATCGTTCTTTGGGAGCATTCCATGATGAACTCCTCTGCTGGACTCAACATGTTTCTCATCTCCCCAGTCTCGCTCTAATTCGTCTTCCAAATCAGTGTGCTAAGTTTAACATGTAAATACATTTACTTGAATAGTTCCAAGATTTAGACAGAGAACAAATTGCAATTAGTTTGAAAATTCATGATTTTGGAAATGAGAAATAAATCTTAAGATGTCATCTTGATTGAAAATGTTTCATTGAATAAATGGAGAAATAAAAAATGTGCTTTCAAGATTTATTATTCTGTGAATATTGACTAAATAAAAGCTGAACTGTGGGCTGTGCGTAGATTAATTTGCCAGTTCAATGTGCAAACTCCTCTGAGGTTTCTACAAGCTGGACTCAGTCCTCAGCTAATTTCATTACAGCTTGAAGAGACTAGATAAAAAGGAAGATGAATGATGTTTGAAATTAGTATTTCCCCCTCCAGGGCTAATCTACAAATCAGATATTATCAATTTTTTATCCCATTCCCAAATCAAATAATTTCAGAGTCTATCCTGGCTGAGTTTGAAGCAGAAATCTCCAGTGGCCTGAGACTCACAGCTGTGGTTCACTTGCTCCTTCCTCCTCTTAGAAGCGGATTCATTAATTTGGGCTTAAATTGCAGGCCTGGCTCCCCTGGAAGGGAGGAGTGGGAGCAAGAGGTTGGCAACTTCCCGGGAGACCAGGAAGAGTCAGACCCAAACACAGGAGCCTTACTTCTGGTGTGGCACAATGGGTGGGAACTTGTGAAGATTCCTGTTTTATTGGTCATTTAATTTCCCTCCCTTTAGAGACATTCTTGGCTACTGCGGCCCTCTCAGCATTGTAAGGATCTTGCAGGCAGAAACAATGGTGCCATTGAGGGCTCGGCTGGAGCCCCACGCTGTGAAGTCACAGAGGCAGAGCTGGGAGCTCCAGCAAGTTCCCAAGTGAGGGCTCCTGGGCTGCATGAACATAAGAAGGCACCAGGACATTGCAAACAAAGGGCCCAGTGAGGCCGGACCCAGTTTCCACCCAGGACAAAAAGGCGTAAGCAGCAACACCTCCCAGCTCTGTCTGTGCCTGTCAGCTTTCCTGAGGAAGCCAGGTGGATGCACATTGTGGAAATTCCGTGAAACTTAGGAAGGTGACTTTACCAGGAAGGTGAGGCATCACCTGTGGGATGATTCACCACCACGTCTGCTACTTCTATTGGCAAAGTAACCTAGGAGGCAAACACGCATTGTATGCGAAGACAGACCGAGTTTAATTTCCAGGTGACAGGTCAGTGAGATCCACAGATGTTCTGTTGTTCAAAGATAAGAGAGTGGCTATGGTCAGATTTGCAACTGCTTCCCAGGTAGAAAAGGAGAATGAGGGGCTGAGACCAAAGCATCAAGAAAAAACAGTTCACTTCATATCATAAGCAAAAGAGCCCAGAGGCCCTCCCCGATAAGCCACTTATTATTTAATAACGACGACCATTATTATTAACGTATTATCTAAACCACCCACCAAGAGCAAGATACAAAATCTGCCTCCCCAGTATGAAGAAGGAAGATATTTGAAGGAGCAATGCCCTTTGATGCAACATTATGATTACTGCACATTACGTAGTGTGCCCAAATAGCACAACTGTGACATAGCATGATTACAGGAACTAACAGGAGCTTTTCAATTATGCTTGTTCAATAATGAAGAATCACTTGCAGCTTTTTCACAGAATAAAAGCAAATTGCAGAACCTTTCTTTCTCTAGCAGTGACACTCAACAAAAGGCCATTTCTTCTGAGAGTCCAATTTAATTATGGCCATGGAAAAGCAGTGAGCATTTTGGAATTCCACTTAAACTCAATAACCATGGTAGGGCAGTTGACTTATGAGCAATATTAGCAAAGCTTAGAAAACTGACATTAAAATTCTCATTTCCATTTGCTCATTTCATTTACTTATCTATTTTTATTTTATCTAAAATACAGAGAGAGACAAACAGAGGAAGATCTTCCATCTACTAGTTCACTCCCATAAAATCCTTAACAGCCAGGATTGGGCCAGGCCAAAGCCAGGAGACCAGAATTCAGTGTGGGTCTTCCGCATAAGGAGCAGGATCCAGGTACCTAGGCTATTACCGGCTTCCTCCCAAGGTGCACATAGCAGGAGACTGGAATCAGAAGAGGAGCTGAGCTCAAACCTAGGCACACTGAGATGGGATGTGAGTATCCAAAGTTGCATCTTAAAAAAAAACCAAAAGTTTAGTTCTTTATTTGAAAGGCATAGGTCTAAAGAGCAAGAGGGAGGGAGAGAATCTTCTACCTGCTGATTCATTCCTCAAATGGCCACAATGGCCAGGGCTGGGCCAGGCAGAAGCCAGAAGCCAGGAGCTTCATCCAAGTTTCCAATGTGGGTGCAGGGGCCCAAGCCCTTGGGCCGTCTTCCGCTGCTTTCCCAGGTGCATTAGCAGGGAGCTGGATCTGAAGTGGAGCAGCCAGGACTTGAACTGGCACTCATATGCGATGCTGGCCCAGCACCAGTCACTCCACGCTGCATACAAATGCCCTCCCCCTCCATTTGCCCATTTAAACTGTGCAGGTAAGCGGGCTGAGAATTCCCCTCACTCCACTAACAGCGCATGTGCCTTCCTAGGCACCTGCTTGGGGCCTGAAGTTTGCTGCTTTGGACAATCTTTCCCTGCTGCTCTGTCTCCGCTGGAGGTCCCTACAAAGATCTGCACAGACAGCACTGAGGACCGGCTACTGGCCTAAGGGCACTGCGCGGTATTGCATGAATTCTGTGCCCCAGGCACTGTGCTGGGCCCTTTAAACAAACATTTTCATCACCATTGTTATTGTCTTCTTCTTCACTCCTGTGCCTGGTGCTAATGTGCATGATTAACCCCAATTTACAGAGCAGGAACCGTGGGCCAAAAGGCAACCCCCTCTCATTATCTATGGGGCAATTCGAGCTCTGAGGTAGAAGGACTTTTCTTCCTGGCCCTGGCTCAACTCCAAATCCCAACTGTTATCTGCACAACCTTCCTCCACTAATTACCTGTGCTATTTCATCTTCAGTCTTTTCTCTCTCAATGTCCCTTTCCTCTCTGCCCACAAAGAAGCTTGATTCTACTGGGGGATCTTACAGCTCCCTTTGTCTGTTTTATTCCAAGGCCAAGCATCTTTGGAAAGCGGTGAGAGCCTCCTGCCCCTCTCACCATCTGCTTGCTTCCTCCCCAACGCTTTGCTGAAATGACGATCTCAAACATTGACGCTGACCTCGTACTCGCCAGATGTTAGACTTGTCCTTTCTGCTTCACTCCCTTCCTTCTCCATAGCTCATGCACTGTTGCTTCAACACCCTGGACTCCCTCACCCTCCAGACCAGTGACTAAGTTCTTTCACGTTTCCTTCTGAATTTTTTTCTTGCATTACTCTGTATTTGCTTCCAAGAATTCTACTGTCGTTGTTAGAGGCTCTTGTTCACTTTCATCTGGGACGTGCCAACTCTTCCCTTGTGTCTCTATAGTTCAATCCATTTCTTCTAGAATTTCCAGCACTGAGGAGATGAGTTTTCTGCTTATGCCTCCATAGCCCCCTTTTCCTTCTGGGTGCCCAGTGACCCATTGTCCTAAAGCTCCTGGAAGAAGGCTTGAATTAGCGGGTCCTTGCTTCCTCTCCATCCCAACACCAGAGCTCAGACAGCTCCCAGTGGAAAGTCCTGCTGCCCGAAGTCGCCAGCTCCAAAGTTTCCCACTCGCTCATTGACACAATGCCGTTTATTCCAGCCAGGCTCATCAAGATCTGAAGTCCACAAAACCTTGAAATGTAGGGATGCGGCAAGCCGTCAGTTAGCCAACAATCTCTGTTTAAATTCTACAGAATTAGGAGACACTAAGAAATGTAAAACAGAGAAAATTTAGGTCAAATTAAACACAGCTTTTTGCAAACCTGATGGTCTAAGACTTTGAAATGTTGATTAAAAAAAGTCAAGGAAAATTTGCACAAATCCATGATAAAAATTCTCATGAAGGAGGAATAGTGAAATGGATCCCAAGGTTTACACTGCTATTTTCTATTTTTAGGTAGCATATAATACGTGTACATAGTTACAGGAAACAGCACAATATTTCAACACATGCACGGAGCAAAAGCTCTCCAAATTGTGCAGTCAGCCTGGGGTCATGTGGTAGGTCTATTTATAGTTTTTTGAGAAACCACCATACTATTCCCCATAATTTCTATACTAATTTGCATTTCAAGCAACAATATATAAGAGTTCCCCTTTCATCATATCTTCGTCAGCATTTGCTAATTTTTGTCTTTTTGATAATAGCCAATCTAACTATGGTGAGGTGATATCTCATTTCTGTTTTGATTTGTATTTCGCTGATGTCTAGTGATAGTGATGGATTTTTTCATATATATTTTTGGACATTTGTATTTCTTCTTTTGAGACATATTCAGGGGCCAGTGTTGTGACATAGAGGATAAAGCTGACATCTCTGATGCAGGCATTCCATATGAGCATCAGTTCAAGTCCCAGCTGCTCCATTTCCAATCCAACTCCCTGCTAATGCACCTGGGAAAAGCAGTGGACCCACTGCACCCACATAGGAGACACTGAAGAAGCTCCTGGCCCTTGGCTTCAGATAGGCCGAACCCCAGATGGCCATTGTGACTATTTAAGGAGTGAATCAGTAGACGGGAGCTCTCGCTCTCTCTCTCGCTCTCTCTCTCTCGCCCTCGCCCTTGCCCTCTCTCTGTCTCTTCCTCTCTGTGGAATTTTGACTTTCAAATTTAAAAAACGAAACATTCATTTAGATTATTGGCCCGTTTCTTAACTATACTGCTTGGGGTTTTAGTGTTGCATAATTTTAGTTCCTTATGTATTCTGCATATTACTCCATTGTTCGGTGAGTACTTTGGAGATGTTACCTCTCATTCTCTTGGTTATCTCTTCACTCTAATAACTCTTGCCTTTGATGTACAAAACCTTCATCATTTGATATAATCCCCATTGCCTAAAGAATGTCTTGAATTGTTTTCTTATGTCCTCTGGAGTTTCATAATTTCACGTCGTACATTTAGGTCTTGGATCCATTTCAAGTTGACTTTTGCATAGCATGAGAGGTTGGGTGTGTGAGGGGAGCTTTTGCTTCAGTCTTCTGCAAACAGAGAACCAGTTTTCTCAGCATTATTTATTGAAATAGCTGTCCTTTTCCACTGTATATCTTGTTGGCTCAGCTGAGAATCAGTTGGTTCACGATGTGTAGATTCATTTCTGGGATATGTATTCAGTTCCATTGGTGTATGGGTCTGTTTGCTATACTGGTATCATGCTTTTTAGTTACGATAGCTCTGTAGTATTTCTTGAAATAGGGTATTGCAATGCTTCTAGTTTTGTTGTTGTTTTGTTTGGTTTACCTTTTTTCAAGATTTATTTATTTATTTATTTGAGAGGCAGAAGTACAGACAGTGAGAGGGAGAGACAAAGAGAGAGATTTTCATCTGCTGGTTCACCCCTCAAATGGCCACAATAACTTGCCAGAGCTAGATGGATCCAAAGCCAAGAGCCAGGAGCTTCCTCCAGGTCTCCCACACGGGTATAGGGGCTGAAGCACGTGAACCACCCTCCACTGATTTCCCAGGTCATAAGCAGAGGGCTGGATTGGAAGAGGAACAGCCAGGACATGAACCAGTGCCCACATGGGATTCTGGTGCCACAGGCGGAGGCTTAACCTACCATACTAGAGCACTAGCCCCTGGTTTGGTATATTTTTGCTCAAGATTTCTTTGACTCTTTGGGGACTTTAGTGCCGCCTTATGAATTTTAGGATTGCTGATTCTGATTCTTCAAAAAATGTCATTGGTAGTTTGATGGAGAACGCGTTGATTCTGTACATTCCTTTGGGTGAAATTGACATTTTAACAATATTAGTTCTTCCAATTCTAGTAGGTCTTTACATTTTTTATTTGTCTTCTTCAACTTCTTTTTTCAATGCTTTATAATTTTCACTGTATAAGTCTTTCATATCCTTGGTTAAATTTATTCCTAAGTACTTTTATTTTAATTTTTGCAGTTGTTATGAATGTGACTGTGTTTGTGATTTCTTTTTCAGCAAGTTTTCTATATTTATATAAAAATGCTACTGATTTTTGTATGGTAATTGTTCTGTCCTGCAACTTTTGTTGCAAACTCTGAGTCTGTCATCAGGTCTAACAGCCTATAGATGCCTCAATAAAATTGTGCCCCCTGTAAACAGGGATCATTTAACATCTTCCTTTCCTATTGGTAATACCTTTAGTTTTTTTCTTGCCTGATTCTTTGGCTGAAACTTCCAATATTGACTAGAAATGGACATCCTTGGAGTGCGGGCTTTGGGACAGCAGGTTAGCCACTGCTGGAGACCCTTGATTCCCATATCAGAGTGGCGGGGGTTTGAGTGCTGCCTCTGCTTCCAATCCAGCTTCCTGCTGCTAATGCACACTGTGGGAGGTGCCAGGTGACGGCTCCCTTCACCCATGTGGCTCCCAGCTTTGACCCAGCACAACCTTGACAGTTACAGGCACTGGGAAGTGAACCAGTGGATAGAAGATCTCACTCGCTCTCTCTCCTCTCTCTCTCTCCTCCCTCTCTCTCTCTTTCTGTGTGTGTGTCACTCTGTATTTCAAATAATTTTTTAAAAAATGATAAAAGGCTAAAAATGAGTGCATATGTTTATCTAGTGCCATTTTTCAAGGAAATAATTTCAGCTTTTATATTTTTGCCTTGAGTTTGTGATATATACCCTTCATTACATTGAGGTATTATCCTTCTATACCTAATTTGTTTAGAGTTGTAGTCATAAGCGGATGTTGAATTTTACTGAATCTTTTTATATGTCTTTTGAGATTGTCCTTCATTCTGTTAATGTAATGTATTATACTTATGTAGTTGCCCACGCTAAACTATCTTTGCATCCTTGAGATAAATCTTAGTAAATCATGATTGATGATGTTCTTCTACTAAATTTTTTGGCATTTCCTGAGAATTTTTGCACTTACGGTCATCAAAGATATTGGTCTAACAATTTTCTTTCCTTGTCATGTGGTTTTCTGGTTTGATATCAATGTAATTCTAGCCTTATAGAATGAGTTTGGAAGAGTTCTCTTCCTTTCTGAGTTTTGCAATAGTTGGAGAAAATTGGTATTAATTTATCCTAAAAAGTATGGTAAGACAGCAGAAAACTCATTTATTCCTGGGTTTTTATTTTCAGGGAGATGTTTTACTACTGACCCAATCTTATCACTTCTTATTGGTGTGTTCAGGTTTTCTAGCATTCATGGCTCAATTTTGTCACTTTTAAGTATCCAGAAATTCAACCATTTCTTCCAATCTGCTGTTGTGTAATTATTCACAATAGTCCTTAATTGACTGCTTTGGACTTCGTTGGTGTCAGTTTTGATCTTTCCTTTTTCATCTCTGATTTTACTGATTTCAGTCTTCTCTATCCCTTTCTTGCTCATTCCAGCTAAAGGTTTTTTAATTTTATTTATATTTTCAAAAAAGCAACTCTGTTGATCTTGTTATTGTTGTTTTAGCCTCTATTTTATTTACTTCTGCTCTGACCATTGTCATTTATTTCCTTCTATTAATTTTGAACTTGATTTGTCCTTGCTTTTCTAACTGTCTGAGGTTTTTCATTCAGTTGTCTTTGAAATCTTTCTATTTTTTGTATGTAGACACTTATTGCTATGAAACTCCCTCTTGGTATTGCTTTTGCTATATCCTCTAACTTTTGATATGTGTATATTTTATTTCCATTTAATTTGTTTTGAAAATGTTACTTTTCCTTTTAATTTTTTCAATAATCCATAGCTTATTCAGAAGCATGTCATTCAGTCTCCTTGTATTTGTCTAATAACTAACATTTTTGTTGTTGTGGATTTCTAGTTTAAATTCATTATGCTCAGAAAATTCTATAATATGATTTTGTTTTTTTTTTTTTTAGTTCATTGCGATTTCTTCTGTGGCTTTAAATATGATCTAATATAGACTGTTCCATGTGCTGATGAGAACAATGTGTATTTTGCAACTGTTTGATGAAATGTTGTATAAATGTCTGTAAGATCAATTTATCTATAGCATAGTCTATCTCCAATGTTCCTGTAATTTTTTTGTAGGTAACATGTCCATTATCAAAGTAGGATATTGAACATCTTCACTATTATGGTATTAAAATCTCTTTCCTGATATTTTTCTTCTGTTTGAACTGCTCTGTTCTCAGGGATTTCAACTAAATTTTTATTTTACTTATTGTGTTCTTCATATCCAAGATTTCTGTTTGGTCTTTTTTTTAAGATCTCTATCATTTTGCTGAATGTCTTATTTGTATCATCCATAGTTTTCCTGACTTATTAGTTTGTATTCTCTTGTATCTCTTAGAGTATACATCCTTTTGAATTCTTTATTTGACATTTTCAGTCTCCTTTTCACTGGTGTCTGTTACTAAAATACAATGTGTTTATAATGTGTTCATTTGGAGCTATCATATTGTCTTGTTTTTCTCATACTTACTTATACTTGTGTTCTTATACTCTTCCCCATCTGATGAATCATTTGTCTTTATCACTGTGGAATAGTGGTTCTTGTGCTAGAAGATTTTTTTAAGATGTGTCTTCAGGTCTTGGTTTGTGGCTACTTTGCCTTACTTGCAATTGGACTCTGTGATGTATTTCTCCTACACCTTCTTTTTCCATTATTGATGGTAGTCGTGGGGGTGTGGGGCGTACCTGAGATATAGCAGGATTTCTCAGATTCCACCCTCTGTGGCATACAATACCAAGCATCCAATCAAATAGCCAAGGGCATGGGAATGACATTGGTGAGCAGGTTAGGCTGGGGTTATGGTCTTCCAGTCACCATCTGTGGTGTCAGAGCCATGGGAGCAACACTAATGGGCAGATCAGTATGAGCACAGTCTTGAGTACGACTGGGTGGAGCTCTTGGCTGGAGTCAAAGAAGCTCTTTCCAGGAGTCTGGGTGTGGGGGGGGGTTGTGGGGGGGGGCAACTAGACTGCAGGGAGTTGAAGAGAAGAGAGGGAGTGGAGGAGGCTCCATCCCAAGCCTGAAGAGGGAAGTCCCCTTATTTGTAGGATCCTGAGGGTAGCACCTCCCTGCTATTCTGCAAGCTCTGTCCCTTGTAGTGTGCAGCACCACATGGACTAAAGTGTTGAAGGTGCCACTGCTCTACTGGGTCTACTTGGATTTGTAAGGCTGTGTTTCTTTTTCACTAATGTGGTGGGATGTCTGTGGGATCCCCAGATGGAGATAAGCATGGGATTCTATCCACTAAGGCAGTATGGATTCTGAGAGTGACTCCTTTCTCAAGATACCAGCACACTGCTGTTTGCTTGCCCTGCTCTGCAGTGGCTTCTGAGTCTGATATAATGCTGCTTGTCTAGCTTTGTTTCTGCTGCCTGTGCTATTGGGATCTTAGCCAAAAAAAAAAAAAAAAAAGCAATTGCCTCCTCAATGTCTTGGAGTGTTTTCCCTATGTTTTCTTTTTTAAAAAATATTTATTTATTTATTTGAAAGGCAAAGATACAGAGAAGCAGAGGCAGAGAGAGAGAGTCTTCCATCCACTGGTTCACTACCCAGATGGCTACAACAGCCGCAGCTGAGAAAACCCAAAGCCAGGTCTCCCATGTGGGTGCATGGGCCTAAGGACTTGGGCCATCTTCTACAGCTTTCCCAGGTCATAACAGAGAGCTGGATTGGGACTGGAGCAGCCAGAACTCGAACTGACACCCATATGGGATGCCAGCACTGCACGTAGAGGCTTTACCTGCTACACCACAGCACTGTCCACCCCCTTTATTTTTTCTTGTAGCAATTTCAGGCCTCATATTTAGATCTTTGGTCAACTTGAGTTGAATTTTGTATATCATGAGAGGTGAGGATCTATTTCATTCTTCTAAATATCTATGTATATAAATCTAGTTTTGCCCACACCATTTCTTGAAAAGACTGTCCTGTCTCCAATGTATGTTCTTCAGGTCTGTGTCAAAAATCAGTTGACTACATGCAAGAGAAATCAGTTCTGCCACATTCACTGTAGCACTGTTCACAGCAGCCAACACAGACAGCCAAACTAGGTGTTCACCAAGAGATGAGGAGCTAAGGAAAACAAGACACTCACACACACAGGGATGATATCAGGCTATAAAAATAGTGAAATGCTGTAATTTGCAGCAAAATTGGTGAAACGGGAGGGCATATTAAGTGAAATAAATCATACACAGAAAGACAAACACCACATGTTCTCTCTCATACGTGGGAATTTAAAATATATATATATATATATATATATATGAACACTGAATAGTGATTACTACAGGCTGGAAAGGGAAGAAGAGAGTAGAGGGAGTTTGGATAATGAATACCAAAATCAGAGTTAGATCAAAGCAACGGGTGTTCTGCAGCAGAGTTACACAGCAGGCCAGTGATAGCTCAAGATAGCCTAGCCTACGTTTTATGAGCAAATAGAAGAAAAGAGCTCCAAGTTTCCAATCATAAAATGATGTCAAAGACATGGAAATGTTGACTACCCTGATGGAGACATGCATGGCGATGTCACACAGTAGCCCATAAATATATACAATTATTGTTTAATCTTGAAATTTTTTTTAAGAAATTCAATTTAAAAAAGCAGCACATTGGTGTGATCGCAGCTTCAGTTGTTGAGGGAGAGATGAGGTGAGTGCCTTCTCTGAAGCCAGTCTACCCAGAGTCCAACGCTAGGCGCCTGCTTTCTGGGATTCCTGTCTCTGAGGACGGTGAGCTCTTCTGGCCACAGTGGTCAGCATACGATTCACTGAGGTGAGTTCCATGGAGGCTCTCGTCTTCACCCCCTCCTGCAATATGGATTCCCCTGCCATGGGGCCAGGACGGGGGCCGCGGATGCTGGCTGGCTTTGTTCCTCTCCTTCCATGTCCATCCCGTAACTCCTCACCCAGTTTTTCTCTTCCTCTTCATTTCAAAATGCACCTGTTTGCTTGTTGTTTTGGTTCTTCTCTGTGGAAGAGGAAGTGAATGTTGAGTGCCTGTATTTATGGATCTTGAAAAGCCTTATGTTTTAAGATTTATTTTATTTATTTGAAAGGCAGGTAACAGAGTCGGAGGGATAGACACACACACAGAGAGAGAGAGAGAGAGAGAGAGAGAGATCTTCTGTTCACTGGTCATTCCCCAAATGGCCACAATGGCCAAGGATGGACCAAGTTAAAACCAAGAGACAGGAACTCCATCTCCCATGTGGGTGGCAGCACCCCTAAGCACTTGGGCCACCTTCTGCTACTTTTACAGGTGGATTAGCAGGGAGCTGGATCAGAATCAGCGCAGCTAGAACTCAAACTGGTGTTCCTATGTGATGCTGGCATCAAAGGCTATGGAGCAGCCTGCTGCACCACAACTCCAGCCCACAGGCTAACTCTTTACCAAGCAGAAGTATTTGTTTGTTTTTTCCTGTATTTCACAATTTCTATGTCTTGACCCCACACCAACTGTTGTTTCTTTCAAGAAGGATAGAAATTTAGTAAAGGGTCTATTGCAATGAGACTTGAAAGAAATGCACAGTTCTTGATGTAACCAAGGTTAGTAAACATTGAGGAAATGGGAAAAGTCCATGGGAACTCCTGCACCTTTTCTTTAAAGGACTTGAAGGCTCATCTTGCACTCAAGCACCCAAGTTCACAGCTGACTCTCAGAGAACATTCACTCTACTGTCCGCACCATTCTCTGTGAAACTGTAAATGAAAATTTAAGAGATTCTGTTGTTTGCAAATCTGGCCACAGTCGATCCTTCTCAAGATCAGTGAAGTGACTCCAGGCCTGTGCAGCCAGAGTTACCCTACAGAAGAGAAACCACAGAAGCTGTGCTGAAATGTTGGCACTGTCTTCCTAGCCTCCCCATGGAAACAAACAGCCCTTTTGTTGCAGAAAATGTTCTCCTCCAAGGGTAATTGCATGGGGACTTTGTCAAGAGAGCAGCCTCCTACGACAACAGCTCAGATCTTGCCGGGAGGGTGTGGTCACTGAACAGTCCAGCAGGGAGCACAGTCTTGATCCCCAAAGGCTGACTCTTGGTCAGTTAAGGCTGGAAACTGCAAATGACACTTCAGTCTCAGACTAGCAGTGCCATTTTCATACTCCGAAAAAATCTGCATGCTTAAAATTCCAGTAGCTAAGAAGCATTCAATTTCTGGACTCAACAACAGCTTCTACTATGCTTTTTGTTCCATCTCTTTTCTTACTTTGAAAACCTCAAAGCTTGAACCTGAAGGAGAAATAGTCAAAAGGCTCTAAGTACTTGAAAATGCAGTTAAAGTGAAATCTACTCATTCCTTCCTTAGCTGCACCTTCAGCCAAGCTCTTGTTTTGTTCTCCTCTTCCTTCCCCTCCCTCCTTCCGTGCTTTATAGAACTAAGGGCTTTCCAGGAGGTTTGATTGAGTCAAGGCACCAAATGGAGATGACACTCTCCCAACGCTGCCATCTGCTTGGCAGTCAGATTCCCCCAGGCATCTGTTTGTAGCAAACATGACACAACACCTCCGTGCAAATTGTCTGACCTAGATGCCAGCAGACTAGCTGTTCTTGAACCAGTCTATGTGATGAGGATTTTCATCTTGGCACTGTAAGTATGGCTTCCAGTTTACTTCAATAGAAGACAATTTCCCATTGTGTAAAAGGCAAGGAGTTGCATTCTTTGGATAAATTCCCACTCCCCACAAAGCATACACCAAATCCCACTGCACAGCAACCTTCTTTTTCTCTTTGCTTGTACTCGATACAAAGTATCGTGAAGGATGTTTGAGAGATTTCTGCAATCAAATGCAGAAATATCTCCACCTTTCTGGAAACTAAGGGAGGAAAACAGCCTCCGATTTCTGAACCCCCCCTTGTGTTCTCCTTTAATTCGAACTCCAACCTGGAACAACGTGGCTGCAAGCGTGGCTCAGCCTGTCTCAGAGAAGGGGTGGTTTTGCAGAAGCCAATCATCCAGCCATCTTGCGTTAATGAATGCCTTCTGTACATTTCCTTAGATGAAGCCATGATTCACCCAGCAGATGCACACCAGAGTGGCTCAAAGGTCAGAAAATGACAAGGAAAAGCATTTAAAAATACAAACGCAGGGTGATTATTCCTCAACTTCTCATTCCTGCCCCTCCCATCTTTCTCAACCAGGTGGAGCAAAATTACTCCTTGCAGTCTTCTGCCGGAAACAGTTCTGTTTGAAAAGCTTGCCAGCCGGGATGTTTTAAAATGCTGCTGAATGATTAAACACAAATCCTTAAATGGAGAGAGCTGGCTTGTATTAAATATCCTGGAGCAATGCTGTCTGCCCACACTTGTGCCCGTGTCTGGCTGCTGGCTGATAAAGGCGGTGGCTTTAAGATATTACTTATTAGCATGCCTGTATATTTCTACCTCACACAGTCACCCAAGGGTGATTGCTATCTGTTAATTGAATTCTGTGCCAGCAACTGTGTCTTTGTGTGCTTGCCATTATAATTTCAAGGATTGTAACTTCATTTCCTATTTACTAATAATAGTGACAGAAATAAAAAGTTACACATTTATGCATTCTGGTTTGTGTGTGTGTGTGCGCATATGTGTTAAGGAGAGTCACTTAATGTTACTGTGTATCCCAGAATGACACAATTTAATAAGCCACCCCGAACATTTTTGTATGGAAACACACATATCCTAACATACGACCGTTTCCTACCATGGAGCAAGGCTGGCGAGTCCACAACACAGAAGCCAGCATTTTTATTTTTGCGCAGTAATCAAAACTGACATGATGGGCAGAACACTCAGCGAGTGGTTATAAAACCATCCGTTTATAAACCTGTCTTTTCCCACGGCTGATGGGAATGAGCCACAGTGATCTGGTTACATCCCACTTTGGATCCCACAACGTCTTCTCCAATTCAGCACTGCATTTGACAAAGTCGCAGGGCAGATGCCGCTTAACGCCGGGTCAAGATGGCACCTCGTCAGCTATGGGAGTACGGGGAGGGAGCGGGGACCGCGGATGCCTTACAGGCCATGGTTTCACCCTCCCTGGTACCAGTCTGACCTCCACATTCTCTCTTAGGAAGTGAGTCATTTGCTCCAATTTTCTAAGACTCAGATGATTTCCTAAAGCAAAGTGAAAATGTTAAGTCCCTGCTGTAATTAAACAATGTGTCCAGTGATGTGTTTGGTGAATCACTGGTAAGGAAAAGGCACCAACTCACTGACATAACTCAGCTAGAAAACATGTTCTTGACATTTCTAATGTCCCAAGGGCTTTCACCAGAGCATACAATAGGCATTTGCCAGTTCATGGACCGTAGGAGGAGTGGGTTGGACAGTATAGACATTCTAAGGTTGTTGAATACTGGTTACTCCAACCACTACCTTTTCACTTTTTAAACTTTATTTCTTAATCCTGATGTACTAATGACCCCTAGTTCTGGGTGGAATGCCCCCTTCAGAACTCCCAAGGAATGCCATAAGTCATGACATATTTTCCTGCTAAAACTCACTATGAGCATAGAGTTCTCATGGGAATTTTGCTGTTTAAAACATTTAGATTAAAAGTACACTGTGCATGGGAGACCAGGAGAAGCACCTGGCTCCTGGCTTCGGATCAGCGAGATGCACCGGCCGCAGCGGCCATTGGAGAGTGAACCAATGGCAAAAAGGAAGACCTTTCTCTCTGTCTCTCTCTCTCACTATCCATTATGCC
The DNA here is from genome assembly GCF_033115175.1 of Lepus europaeus. Classification (NCBI taxonomy): domain Eukaryota; kingdom Metazoa; phylum Chordata; class Mammalia; order Lagomorpha; family Leporidae; genus Lepus; species Lepus europaeus. The sequence goes on along the minus strand of NC_084829.1, from coordinate 164,361,867 downwards.
TGTCAAAAAAAAAAAAAAAAAGTACACTGTGTATTTACTTATTTTTTAATTAAAACCCTCTTTTTAGAAAGATTTATTTTTTGAAAGGCAGAGTTTTAGAGAGAGAGGGAGAGAAAGAGAGAGAGATCTTCTATCTGCTGAATCATTCCCTGAATGGCTGCCATGGCTGGAGCTGGCCCAGTCTGAAGCCAGGCACCTGGAGCTTCTTCCAGGTCTCCCACTTGGGTGCAGGGCCCCAAGCACTCAGGCCATCCTCTGCTACTTTCCCAGGCATATCAGCAGGGAGCTGCATCAGAAGTGGAATAGCCGGGACTCAAACCTGTGCACATAAGAGATGCCGGCATTATGGGTGGCGGCTTTACCTGCTGCGGTCCACAATGCTGGCCCCAATGTAGTTACTTCTAAACTGAAAGTAGCAAATGTAAAAACATAAAAAATGATTAATGAAATGAAATAACACAATTTTCTAAGGACTCTAACATGATTTGAGAAAGTTCCTAATTTTATGGTGACAAACACCAGTGAGCCTCTATTAGGCCACAGACATTGAGGTTGGTTGGGCATCAGTTGACCTAGACTTCCATGGGGCTCACATCCCCTCCTAGGACCATTGCCCATACTGACACGATCTTCTCCAGGCAAGGACAGAAACTGGCGGGCATCAGTCCATCTGAGTGTTGAATCCAACCTGCCTCCACCCCCTTGGCTAACAAGTTGTCTGGTCAAGCTCAGTATGAACAGACTGGGGATGTCCACTTCTCTGATGGAAACGGGCAAGAGAGCATGAGTTGCCTGATCAATGACCTCATCCACCACAAGGGACTCAAGCCAAAAAGGTGACCCTGGAAACTGTGGAAGAGGAAGGAGACGTAAGGAATCATACACAGCTCAAGCCCACAAACACCAGCCAGGACTTGACATGCATAGGAGGCTTAAATGAGAGTGAAAAGAAATGGACTGCGGTATCAAACTTGGGCCATTATGATTATCACGTGGCCACTCACACAAGTAAATATTAAGAAGAAATGCAATTTGGAGAGGGAGGTTGTGTTTCATTTTTGATGTACGGAATGTAAAGTGTCAGAAGATAAGCAGGAGTGGCCAGGAGACAAGTCCTCCATGGATGTGGCGATCGTGTCCAGAGAGAGCACTTGGATCACCTGCTCAGAGGTTGAAATCAGGGAGCTGATAAGAGCTCGAAGAAAGAGGTGAGTCTCTCTGCTTCTATGAGTTCAACATTTCTCTTCCACACGTGAGTGAGATCCTGCAGTATTTGTCTTTCTGTGCCTGGCTTATTTCACAACTTAACATAATGTCCTCCAGCTCTGTCCCTGTTGCTGCAAATTACAGAATTTCCTTCTTCCCATTGTGTATCTATAAATGCCACATTTTCTGTAAGCATTCACCTGTTGTTAGACACCATTGTTGGTTCCATATTTTGACAATTGAGGATAGTGCTGTGATAATCCAAAGCCTGAGATCCATGTGGGATGAGGGAGATGGAGAAAGCATGCTTAATGAATACAGGGGCATGACTGTAAAAAAAAAATAACTTCTAAAGTTCTACAGTGCAGTAGAATAAGCATGGTTGACAGCCATTAGTTGTCTATTTCAAAGTAGTTAGTAGAGAGGATTTTGCAAGTACCCAACACAGAGAAATGATAAATGTCTCAGATGAGGCATATGCCAATGGTTCTGGTGTAATCCTCACGTAGTGTATTGAACTATCTCTTAAATACATACAATTACTACCGTTAAATTAAAAATTAAAAAGTCTTAGGAAAAAACACTGATGAGACTCACAGAACCAGAGGAAAGGGCCAAAGGTAAGATTTCATAAGGTCACCTCCACCACTCAGACATGACATAGCGAGATTATATCTGGCTAGCCCTTCTCCTACATCACCACCTCTAGTCAACTTCAAAATCCTTAATATAATTTTATTGGAATGTCCAAATTTTCTTCCTCAAATTTTCAATACTTTAGAGTTTGGTATAGTTTAGAACATCAGTGCCTCGTAGGAAGTTTAGAATATAAGTTAGGAAGTTAGTAGAAAGCAAAGCTGAAGAATAGATATGAAAAATGTCTGCCTAGAATTGATAAAGTTGAAGTCATAGCAATTCACTGAGGTTAACAAGGAAATAAGTAAATAATGGATGAAGAAAACAAGAAACTCAGAGTAGTGAGCTTTTAAGTTTCAAATGAAGAAAAACCAATAAGGAGCAGAGGATTTAACTGGAGAAGATGCAGAGATAAGATTGTATGGAGTTAAGATGTTAAGGGTAGAGAGAAACCTGAGTTTAAAGTGTTTCTACAAGTCTGATGCAACAAACTAAGAAGGTGAGCCTTGGGAAGAAGACAAGGTATGGCCAATAAGAACCCAGGAATGTCTTGAGAAAAACACTCAGTAAAATGATGGAGTGAGTACCAAACAATAGGGGTTTAGGGCAGAGGTGGGGGGGTAAGAGGTGAGCCGTGTTTCCAGAAAGCTCCAGGAAGTTGGCAGAGGCTGGCGAGGGAATAACAGACATGAAAGGCAGACGTCATCGTGGGCACACTGTCAGATTTCTGTTCAGTTAAAGCAACCATGGTCCTCCAAGCGAATGTGCATTTGTAAAACACCAAGTTCTTTAGTGAAGTGGTAAAACATGGAAAGGAGGAAAAGCATGTGAGGACCTTCATCATGCCTCATTTCCTGCAGAACCCCGTTTCACACATGCAGTAGCATCTTAAACCCAATTTATACCTAACTAATAATAAGAGTTGGGAATTTAGCTGGTTTTCCAAAGAAACCAAAGCTTTAATCAAAAATTAAAATTTATTTTACTTCCCTTGTTCTTGAAAATTCTGCTTTTAGCATCCCGTGATCTGACTGTACACTGTCCATGTTCTTTAAGGCACTGGCTTATATTTCCTGGATGCGTCTCAGAGCCATCTTTCTCTTGATGCTTCCACAGTGCAGGTGCCCAGTTGAGAGACTGTAGGTTGTTAGCTTGACTCAAATTCATTGCTCTCCACTGCTCTAGGGAAAATGGAATATACCAATCAAAAGCACAGGGAAGTTAAGCAAAATAAATATTAGTTCATTGAGTATAATGTCAAGCCCATCTCATTAATATGGCATGGTAGGTTCTCATAGAAACTACCAACTATTAACAGGGACATCTGTCTGTGAAGCCAGACTCAGATGGGGGAATGGGAGGCAAGGAAGCTTAGTTTAATAGTAGGCACCAACCTTTCTCCCATAGACAAGATGGTAACCAGAGTTTTCATTTTTTGAGTATTTTCTTTGCAGGTCTTTTACGGAGATCATCTCACTCAAGTATTTACCTGGAAAACTATTCGTGCTTTGGAGTATCCAGAGCAAATATTCCTCTTCCTTAGGCACAGACACACCTCTGCTGTCCCTCACTGTCTCGCCACATCTTTCTTTCCAATGTATCCTTCCTAGAATGGACCTCAGATGGGGTGTCTCCATTTTCTCTACTGCATGTGGTTTTACGTTTTGGGGATAATCATAGCTTATCTGAAAGGCTTTAAGTTGATGAGTATCAGAAATATCAGGACTGGGGCTGGCATTGTGGCACAGCAGGTGAAGCTGCTGCCTATGACGCTAGCATCCTATATGGACACTGGTTCATGTCCTGGCTGCTCCACTTCCAATCCAGCTCCCTGCTAACGCCCTGAGAAAAGCAGCAGAAGATGGTCCAAGTGTTTGGGCCCTTGACACCCATATGGGAGACCCAGATAAAGCTCTTGGCTCCTGGCTCCTGGCTCCTTAATTCAACATGGCCCAGTCCTGGCTGTAGCAGCCATCTGGAGAATAAGCCAGCAGATGGAAGACCTTTCTCTCTCTCCCTCTCTCTCTCTCTAACTCTGACTTTCAGATAAATACATAATTTTTTTTGTTTTTTTTTAACTTTTATTTAATGAATATAAATTTCCAGTGTACAGCTTATGGATTACAATGGCTTCCCCCTCCCATAACTTCCCTCCCACCCGCAACCCTCCCCTCTCCCGCTCCCTCTCCCCTTCCATTTGCATCAAGATTCATTTTCAATTCTCTTTATATACTGAAGATCAATTTAGTATAAAGATTTCAACAGTTTGCACCCACGTAGCAACACAAAGTGAAACATACTGTTTGAGTACTAGTTATAGCATTAAATCAAAATGTACAGCACATTAAGGACATGAGGAGCAAGTGCACAGTGGCTCCTGTTGTTGACCCAACAAATTGACACTCTAGTTTATGGCGCCAGTAATCACCCTAGGCTGTCGTCATGAGTTACCAAGGCTATGGAAGCCTTCCAAGTTTGCCGACTCTGATCATATTTAGACAAGGTCATAAAAGACAGAGTGAGAATAGTAACCAATGATCCTAAGAGTGGCATTAACCAGGTTTGAACAATTATACAGCATTAAGTGGGGAAGAGGACCATCAGTACACACATGTTGGGAGTAGAGCCATTGGTGGTAGAGTAGAGGTTATGATTACAAAGGAATGAGGCCCAAGTACGCTAGACAGGGTCTAGAACAAAGGACAGAGTCATTATTAGAGGAGCTAAGAAAGGTGCTGTCTAAGCTACAATTAAGTTTTCTGATTGAGAGGCAAATAGAACCTGATAGAAGGGGCTTGATAATAATCTGTTGGGCTTTAGGCCTTGTAAGTTAAGAGGCCCAGACCTATCTATCTCTTCACGTGGGGTACATCCTAAGGGAGGTAAATACATAAATCTTTAAAAGAAAGGAATAAAGATAGATCAGGGCTCAAATAAACTCTGGACACCCTTGTTCTATTGCTAAGAGAGCCAAGGCTCAAAGAGGTTAAGAGGAGTTGTGAAGTTTATGAACAAGAACTCTGGCTTCTTGGATCTAAGTCCTACACCGGACCCACAACCTTCTGGTCTGTGTGCAGCAATTCTAACCCCACATCTGGTTCTGAGTCAGTGGCTGTACTTCACAGAGCTGACGTCATTCTGAGGCAGGGCCAGTCAATAGGTCCAAACTGGAAGTGGGCAACTCAGAGTGAGCAACTGACATCCGGACTAGAAACAGTGTGCATGCCAAAGATACTAGACTTGGCTTCCCAGGCTACTCTTGGCTTTTGGGAATTCTAGCCAATCAAAACCTATGCCGAAAATGAGAATGGCACAAAACATAATATACAGCCCAAATAGTCACAACCACTAACTTCTTTGCTGCCAAAGTTCCATCATGGCCACTCTCCTGGCCAGCCAATAGGCAAGACCACGGCCTGTAACCTTCTGAGGGCTCAACAGAATATGCTAATCATCTCTCTCAAAACATGAGCAATTATTTTTTCTTTCAAAAGTTCAATATGATTTGATTTAGATATTAATATTTATGTGCTATTACTGAACATAAAATATTACAGTCAACGTTAAGGTATCATCTCAATTCAGTTTTTGAGTGGAAGTTTCCATGAAAATAAATAACCAACTATTTCTTAAACATTTGCATAATGAGCTATTTAAATGCAAGGGATTCTAACATATGTAAACAATTGCAAATAGCATGTGAGGAAATCTAAAGCAAAAATACTCATTGTTACTCCTAATATGTGATTCATGATTTAGCCAAAGCATATTTTTAAATTTTTATGCAGTAAAGAACTACACACTATACTCTCAAGCATAATACATTGTTCAGAGCAATTAGAAATCAGTAAAGGAATTAAAATATACCCTGACAGTGTTGAAAAATATATTAAGTGTCAATTATAAAAATATTTCCTTGACCAACATGGTACATAACACCCAGAGGGATAGACTTTATTTTTCTTTTAAGATTTATTTATTTATTTGAAAGGCAAATTTACAGAAAGGCAAAAATAGAGAAAGAGAGAGGTCCTCCATCTGCTGGTTCATTCCCCAAGTGGCTGCAATGGCCGGACCTGGGCTGATTTGAAGCCAGGAGCCTGGAGCGTCTTCCAAGTCTCCAAGTGGGTACAGGGGCCCAAAGACTTGGGCCATCTTCTACTACTGAGGGATAATAGACTTTAAAATCATCAAGATCAATTCCATTGCATCAGATTCTACAGGAAGTGATCACACACTGTTTTAGTAAATTATGACCAATCAGATAATGCAAGGCTTTTGCTAGGAAAAATTCAAAATCATATTTCACTTCTCAGTAGCTGTAAAGTTATTTATAACTAACCAAACCAAATATGCCCTCTCGGAATATTTATCAACATCAAGTATGCTGAAGTAGCTCAGTGGCAGAGCCTAAACTGCATTAGCTCATCCTTCTATCTAATCCAACTGTGTTCCTTTTTTTTCCTGATTTTTAAAAATTTTTTACTCTAACTTTTTAAGTGAAATGGAAGAAAAATGAGAGGACAGTGAGAGTGAATGTTGTCTGCTGTTGATAAGCAGTCAGATTGATCCAATGGGGAAAGACACAGAAGAAACTATATTTCGTGCTTGCTCCATGCTAATTACTGCCCTAGGAAAGCCACTTTTCAACCCACAAATAGCTACTATCAGTGCACAGCCAGTGGGCAGCCCCGAGCTGCCGCACGTGACAGGGGTGCAGAGCACATCTGGGCAGACAGAGCATTTGCTACCGTGGAAGACGACCTCCCTCCCTTCTTCTCCTACTTCAGGATGATTCTAAATAGCCAAACGCTGCGTGGAATGCTGCCCGCTGGGTTCTTCTGTCCGCTGGGGCCACCACAACACTTGAACCCCAAAGCCACAGTGACACGGGGCCCGACCCTCACGTTGCTCCTAATTTCCCAGCATGCACTTTAGTCAAGGGTCTAAATACTGCACCCCGTGATTTCCATAAGGAGTCTGGGTGAACCGTGTGGTGTCACCTGCCGTGAAATCCCAAGCATCGCACACAGTGCTGATGCCACGTTAGGGGTAGGGAAGGAGGTGAGTTTCTTTGTTAGTCTAATTGCACCTCAGAAAAAAAAAAAAAAAAAGGCAACATCAGAAAATGACCCAAGATCTGGCCAATCAGTATTTCACACTTAGAAAATAACATAATTTAAAAATAATGTTTTTAAAAACATTTGAATATGTATATAGAACATGTATAAACACATATAGATATATGCACATATTTGTAAATGTGTATATGTGAGGGGACTTGAAAATGAGAGAATAATGCAGGGATTTCAAGTTTTTTTTGCATCAAAATGAACTGATCTAAATATATTTGTTCTTGACCTTTCTGAAGTCTGCTTGTATGTGTTGATGTGGGTGGGTGTGTTCGTGTGTAAATATGTAAACTGACACACACACACACGCGTGCATGTATATGAATCTGAGTGGCACGGGTCCCATTTCCTGTTTCTGGCTCTCGGCTCCTAGAGTCTGAGACTACCTAATGGCCTCACTGTACCTGAACAGTGTTTCCCACAGAGCCCTCCATTCGAGTTACCCGAGGAGAAAACAGCACAACTAAAGGGTCCATTCTCTTAATGGATTTTAGCCCCTCCCACCGCTTAACTGACTAAAACAGGTGAAAGGAGATGCCGACTTCAACGCAGAAACGTGTTCTGTGCTTTAGGACGAAATGACAGCGGCGTGTCGTTTTCCCTGTTAAACATTTTGAGAAAAGTTTAAACTAGCAAAACAAGAAAAAAACACAAAAGTAGCGCACAAAAGGCTTCCAAAAGTTTTGGAAAGATTTTTTTATGAAGATAAAATTATGAAAACAAGGAAAAGGCAGTTGCAAGAGCCGCTTCTCCCAGTGTGTACGATATTTTCACAAGTTATTTTTTTAACTTTTATTTAGTAAATATAAATTTCCAAAGTACAGCTTATGGATTACAATGGCTTCCCCCCCCCATAACTTCCCTCCCACCCGCACCCCTCCCATCTCCCGCTCCCTTTCCCATTCCAAGTTATTTTTATGGAAACCACAGTCTCCGGCAGACACGTTTGCACCAGAACGTGTCCAGGTGAGTCATTTGTCACATGGGAGCATACATCCTTGTCCCAGGCCCATGAACCTCCAACAACCTTCACCTTCGTTTCCAGTGACCTTCTTTCCTGATAAGTTATTTTCCCTTTTCTTGCAAAATAATTTCATACTGCCGGCAGTGTTGGCAACAGAATATTAAAAGTCAAATTTGTGTCAACATCCACAGAACAAATATCAGATGTTGCTATTAACACTGACATCAAAATCATTAAGAAATTTCCATCATGTAAATTCATTATCAGAATTGGATTGGCATGAATACATCATGGTGTTATTCGTGCAAATGATTAAAACTCTGCCTCCTGAAAACAAATGGCAATAATGGAATCAGATGTCTTGTGTGCGCTCTTGACAATCCATTAGACTTGGTCTTAGGCACAGACTTCCGGATGATCAGAACGAAGGGGAACAGAGCGAGGTTTGTCATTAACATTGCCAGTGCCCAAATGAAGAGTCTGGGAGGGTTGCTGTGATGCCCACAACCCTCTTTACCGCACCCGTCAGGGTGCAATTATGGCCACAATTACTGCTGAAAAGAAGATAGGTTATTTTATTGTTGCCAATTTCGAGTCTCAAAGGACCTCTCACATGAAAAGGTTGCTGTGATTAAAACACTGGAGCTGTGATGGAACAAAGCAGCAGAAAACCATTAACCTGAGCGCGCAGGTTCTTCCTCACCACCCCACGAGAGTGTAATTGCCACCCTCCCTGGGTGCGGGAGGGGGTATGACTGCAGATGTCACTGATGTCGGCAAACTCTCCCAGTGAGCGATAGACATGGCAGCGGAGGGGCTGAGGCTCCTCTAGTCGGGGAAATACCTAACTCCACTGAACTCACGAGGCTGGCAACTTGTACACCAGAGCACTCAGCACCGCGGTAGCCCCCCTAGTGATTAATATTCAAAACGAGATGAGTGAGCCATCAGCAGCAAACCAGCGCCAGGCAGAGCGAGTAGAGCCTAATCATGCTGCCCTCTAAGAGCCAGCTCTAAGAAGCTTCATTTGCAGCAGAATCCGAGAGTCCTGTCCAAATCCACTCCAGAACTGGAGCCCCAGTTCCGGGAAAGCATGCGGAATTTACAAGCATGAGTTGCAACAAATCATATGAAATGGATTATACACCCATTGAAAAGATGCTATGGTGTTTTTGGTGACATATATTGCGATGGCTGCTGGAGAAAAAGGATGCCGCATGAGTTCCTTAGAAAGTTGCTTTTCTGGAAAATCGAGAGCTAATTCTTGATGGAGTTGGCTTAATATGGCACCGAACCTCTCACGGCTTGTAGGTCCAGATCCTGCTGCTGTTAACTTATCCACAGAGGAAAACTGCACCCTTAAGTTTATTTGTCTGTTTTAAAATTTTTATTTATTTATGGGGGAAGCAGAGGGGGAGAGAGAGAGAGAGAGAGAGAGAGAGAGAGAGAGAGAGAGAGAGAGAGAGATGGCCAGGGAGCTAAATCTGGGAATTAGGAACTCAATCCAGGTCTCCCTTGGGGATATCAGGAACCCAATTACTTGAGTCATCCTTGCTGCCTCCCCGTGTCCACATTAGCGGAAAGCTGGAGTCAGGAACTTGAACTGAAAATTGAATCCAGGTATTCCGATGTGGATCATGGGCATCCCGACCAGTGCATTAACTGCTGGACCAAGCGCACACCCACTAACAAGACAACGACTTGCAGGGTCTTCGTTGATATGCAGGTTGTACTCTAAGTACGATGTTTTTGCAAAGCTGCCACTTGTACATAATTCACAGGAAACATTTCCATCAAAAAACCATGTTTCACAAAACCAAACCAAACACTCCCTTAAGTTAATACTTCTATCTCATATTTAAAAATGAATATCAATAAACCCACAACTGGGGTTTTCATGCAAATCAAACACAAATCTACCCCTTGGAAGGAAAGTTCTAGATCACACTTGTCTGTAATGATGTGGAAAGTGCTGGCAGATTCTCAAGATGGACAAAATTCTGAAATTAGAATTTTATTTCCTAAGTGGCTAATAAAGCAATAAAGAAACTGGATCTTGTTCAAAACTGAAAAATCCTTACGCACACCACAGAAGGACAAGACTTCCAAGAATAAAATTCTAGAAATGCTAGAAAATTGGAGCATTGTGACAACATGCTCTAGCTTAGAAATAAGCATTTCCCCCAAGAAACTATTTCAATGAAAAAATTATTGTACATCAAAATTTCCCAAGAAAATGAATATTCCTTCTTTTTTTAGGTGAATTTATTTTTTAAGGATTTATTTATTAATTTCCAAGTCAGAGTTACACAGAGAGAGGAGAGGCAGAGAGAGAGAGAGAGAGAGAGAGAGGCCTTCCATCCGATGGTTCACTCCCCAGTTGGCTGCAACATGGGTGCAGGGGCCCAAGGACTTGGGCCATCTTCTACTGTTTTCCCAGGCCATAGCAGAGAGCTGGATCGGAAGTGGAGTATCCAGGTCTCAAACCAGCGCCCATATAGGATGCCAGCATCGCAGGCCAGGGCGTTAACTCACTGTGCCACAGCATCGGCCCCGAATATTCCTTCTAAAATAGTCTTATCCTACCACTTACAACACTGCCTTTATTTTATGTTTTAAAAAAATCAAGGCTTTATTTTATTTGTTTGATTCTTGTGAATTTTGTTCTTTATTTAAAATTTTGATTAGTTTTTAACAGATTCAATATGATTTGTAGATACAAAGGACATAATGCTATTCCATTCCTCACTTCCTCCTTCCCTCCAAGATTTTTAGTTTTGTAAACTTCTTACTATTTATTTGAAGGGCAAAGGGACGGAGGCAGAGACAAAGACAGATTTCCCCCCACCGATTCATTCCCAAAAGGCTCACAATAGCCAAAGCTGGACCAGGAGCCTGGAACTCAATCCAGGTCTCCCATGTGGGTGTCAGGGACCCAAGCACTTGAGCCATCACCTGCTGCCCCCCAGAGTGTGCATTAGCAAGAAGCGAGAAGGGACTTGAACCCAGGCACTCTTGTATGGGGTGCGGGCGTCATGCATGGCACCCTAACTGTTGTGTCAAGCACTCACCCAAAAACCAGCTTTAAGGTAAGCAAGAAACGAAAATATAACGACATAATGCATGCTTGTCTTTTTGTTTTTAGTAGCCATTCTAGTGTTTGAGAAAGAACAAGTACAGGACCCCTTGACCCTCAGCCCCATTTTCAAAGCTAAAGAGCAGACTGCTGGTAAAGAATATCGGGCCTTCCTTACTGACCCTCTACCCTGTCCAGGACCTATTTTCACAATGACAAGGCACAGCATGACTGTGAACTACGGAAGGCTTTTGTCAGATCAGCTCCCCAGGCACATCATGTCAGGTGCGAGGGGCTCCCCACCAGAGCATGGACAGAGAAACGAAACGGCGCAAGCAAAGCCGGGGCAGATTCATTCCTGTCTGCACCAATCATCAGGGGTCCAGCGAGAGCAAACCCAGGGCAAAGGCTCCCAGGCTGGCGTTATTAGGTGGAGATAAAGAGACTGTGGAGCCCTAGGCAGAATCAAGCTGGACTCTCAGTTCCCCAAGCTGTGGCGCAGACAGGAAGACAGCAGGGAGCTGCCCCCATTCAAAAGTGGGGGTCAGCCAGCCTGCACTGTAGGAGGCAGGGCTCTGAACCAGGGTGGAGGAACACTGGGCAGCATTCAAGCCATCCATGAGCGTAGAAAAGAAATGTAGGCTGAAAGAGAGGCCTGGGTTTCTAAATCCCTTGTGGGCAAGCCCAAGGCAAAGCGCATTCACCCGCTGTGAAGTCTTCTGGGAGGCAGGGGGCCTGGGGTGCTGGGCATGTCACCCTTTTCTGAGCTGGGGCATAGGAGCATGGCAGCCATTACAGCAGGTCCCAGACGCCTGCACTGTGGGTGGAGCTGCAGCAGGGCAAGGGTGAGAAGCTGGGTGTGTATGACAGCCTAGCAGGCCAGCTAATCGATCCGTGGCCAGTCACCTGCGAGTGGCGTGATGTCAGCCTAGAAACAAGAGCTCGAGGAATTGGCATGCAGTCTGCGTGTGAGCCCCGCAGGGTGAGATGCCCAAGGGCAGCAGAGTGTGTGCTTGTCCAGCCCGTCAGCCACATTTCCTCGTGTGAACAAGTAACTCCTGTTGAAAATACAAGAATAGTGGCAGGTGCTGTGGTGTAGTAGGTTAAGCCGCCTCTGCAGTAGCCGTATGCCCTACGGACACCGGTTTGGGTCTTAGCTGCTCTGTTTCTGATCGAGCTTCCTGCTAGTTGCCTGGGAAAGTGGAAGATGGCCCAAGTGCTTGGGTCCCTGCACCCACTCGGGAGATCTGGAAGAAGCTCCTGGCTCCTGGTTTCTGCTTGGTTCAGCCCTGGCCATTTTAGCCATCTGGGGAGCAAACCAGCAGATGGAAGAACCACCCCCCACACGATGACTTTCAAATAAATACATAAATCTTCTTTAAAAAAAAAAAAAGAAAATACACAGCAAACGCCTGCAGTGACCCCTGCGTGGAGGCACTCTGAGTCCTTCGTCCTACAGACCCACCACAATCCTGTCCTTCCTGCAAGGCTGTTGTCAGACTGGCGGCAGAGACCTTGGAATTTTCACGAAGCTCCTCCAACATAAGCAGCTTTTCGAGAAATTACAAAGATGATAGCAACTACCCAAGTTCCCACTGGCAAAGTTAATAAATACTACATTTAGTCTTATTTGTTTTCAGACTTTTCCTGTGTGTGTGTGCTTCAAAAAACAAATTAGTCATCTGTTTTCGAGGACTCCTCTTCAGCTTGTAAGAGAACGTGACAGATAAGGATCAACCCCTTCTGTGATGGCCTCAGTGTGCCTCGGGTGAGTCCAGACCACTCAAGCACACACAGCGCTGACGTGGGTCATACTAGGACCAAGCTGCTACAATTTCTCCTCCTCTCCTCTGTGCCTTCCTCAAGCCTCCGCCTGCTGAAATTGTCATTCGCACTTGTTTATTGACCACAAACGTCCCTTCCGTTCTTCTCACAGAGAGCATGACCGTTTGTTTCAAAGCTCCCGTGAAAATGACCTACACGCTTTCTCGGGAGCATCCTTCCAATGTCCCTCCAAGTCAGAGTCTCTCCTCCCCAGGAGAACACTGTTGTCAGAACGTATTCACACCTCTACTACTCCATCACAAATGAGAGTTAATAGGATCATCACAGTACTAAGGGACAAAGGTGGGTTGAAGGAATGGCATGGGCCATGGCAGCTTGCAGTGGACTCTGAACTAACATAATCACCATGAAACACTCACAGATTTTTCAGGTAGGAGAAGGTGGACACTTGCCTTTTTAAAAAGATTTATTTATTTATTTGAAAGGCAGAGTTACAGAGAGCAAAGGCAGAGAGAGAGAGAAAGAGAGAGAGAGGGAGAGAGAAAGAAAGGTCTTCCATCTGTTGGTCCATTCCCCAGCTGTGCTGATCTGAAGACAAGAGCCAGCAGTTTCTTCCAGGTCTCCCACGTGGGTACAAGGGTCCACTGCAGAGAGCTGGATCAGAAGAGGAGCAGCTGGGACTAGAACCCGCGACCATATGGGATGCCAGCGCTGCAGGCAGCAGCTTTACACGGTACGCCACAGCTCCAGCCTCAACACTTGCCTTTGAGATTTTATATTAGAGATTTCCCCCACTGACCTTGGCCGAAGCCTGTGGCTGGCACGGATCTCTCATCATTAGCCTTCGGAGGTACCTTGTAATGTGAAGAGGGGTGCATATGTTATCTAGGAAGATTGCAATTCCATTATCAGAAGATCCATAAAGCATAGCCCTGAAGAGACTGGATGTGTTGAGATAACAAGATGAGAGGCAGGCTGTGTTCTGAGCAGGTGGCTCCTGCAGGGAGGCCACATCTCACAAGGAAGGACAACAGGGATGGCAGCCCTGGGCAGCTGTGTGGGCCTGAGGTGCTGGACTGAGGGTGCGGGATTAGGGTGAGGTTCACTTTCCCTTGACCCTGTGAAATGAGAACGAACAGGATGGGGCTATGATGAGTTACTCCAGGGTTTTCTAAACATGCTTCGTCAGAGAATCAAGGGCAATCTGTGCACCTGCCTGGAACTGGCCTTGGGAGTGGCACCATGACAAAATTACCACCTGCTGTTCTGTGCACCGCAAGTGTTTCCTTGTGGAAGGTTCTAAGTGGTCTCAGTTAGGGACCTTCTGGTTGCAGGATAAGGACTCACGTCCAGCTGGTTTCACAAAGGAGGAGGACTTGTTAGGAACGCCTGCTAGAGGAAACTCAGCATCCCTACTGCCTTTCCCAGGCGGAACCCTACAGAAACCCCAGGAATGGAGATAATGCTTCGGTTCGGTTATTATCCTATTGAACCACATGACGGCTGCACATAGCCTTCTATTTGGTCAAACGCTGGGATAATGTCCAAATTCCTCAGCCTGCTCTAGGAGGTCTTGCTGCACCTGACCCCACTCCCACATCACTCACCTGTCGCCCATCACTCCCCAGGTCAGGACACTCCATTGGGTGGCCCTTACACACTTCTCAGCGCCATGTCTTGGCTGATGCTATTCCCTCCCTCCCACAGGGAATGCCTTCTTCCTTCTCACCACCTCTTCCAATTCGGCTCTCCAGTGCTCTGCTCAGTCCCTCCCTCCACAAAGACTCTCCTTGTGTGCAGTGATAGCGACACAATGCCTGCTGCATTCATCCAGGCCGTGGGGATACATCAAGAGCACAGGTATAAAATGCAAAGCACAGGACCCAGCACTTAGTACGTACTCAGTGATATGCAATTAACATGTCCACCAGCCATCAGCATTACTCTTATTATAACCAGATAAAAGCTGCTGGTACTATTCTCTCACTTTTCCATTTCCCACACATTTCTCCATTTCCCAGTGCCTCGAAGCACGAATGGTGTCTGATTCTATCTGAAGCTGCCTGAGTTGCCTCACACCTTTGCATAGTGTTTTCTGGAAAGTCTATGTCCCCCTGAAGAGCGGGACCTGCTCTGGGCTTCTCACCTGCCAGCATGAGCCAATCAGAACAGGTGCTCCCAGGACACCTGTTGAATCATAAGCAGAGAACACAGCCATTTATTTTCAGGTAGCATCTTTTATTCAAAGCTTTACCAGACATTTCCTGGAAACAGTTAGTCGTACCCAAGGCGGATGACTCAATGATGTATTTCAGTCACATTCTGTAATGGGGGAAGGCTCTGCTCCATGTCTTTTTACCAGGCTGAGACTCAGCAAATGATCAGCGAGCAAGGAACCAGCGGTGCGGGAAATTCGCAGCATAAAACAAGCTCCGGAGTTTAACCAGACAACGTGATCCACGCAGATCAGAGCAGGGCCTCTGTCAGGCAGTGTCCGGGCCACTTGCAGTGCAGGGACACCAGGCCAGGAGGCAGCTTCCCATCGCCTGCCCTCCTGGGATGGAAGAAGGAGAGCTCTCAGCAGCACCAGGGAATGGGAATTGACTTCACTTGCTCCACCACTGTTTTGCAAGGAACCTGAGCAGCAAATCCCTTCTGCAGCCCTCCCCATGGGAGCAAGAGCTACACGTGTCACGCACAGAAGACAGCCTCACTGCACTCAGCTGGGAAAATAGGCAGGTGTGAGATATTTTTATTAGTCTTCTAAAAAACTGAACTGATTCCTCCAGTCTCAATTCCCTACCCCTGATTGCAAGCAAGCAATGAGAAAAGACTAGATTTCTAAACACCAATGCCCAGCTCTCCTCACCTCTGTGGAATCATTTCTCGACGCAACTCCCATGAGCAGGGAAAGCGGAGGGGAGAAACAAGGAACTTTCCTGAGTGTTCACATTCAGAGCAGTGAGATTTATACATGAGATGCAAATTGCTATGCGTTATTTACACATCGGAGGAAAAGCAAATTTTGAATGTAAATGTTTAGAAGGCATATTATTTTTAAATATGAAAGTAATAAAAATTATTAGAACATTTGCAACTCCCACTCTGTTAAAGAGACATTCAAATGAGTTTTTTTCCCCAAAGAAACTATTTAAGAAATACAAATTTCATGAGTACGACTTCAGGAATATAGTTATTCTTCCCACCATACCCGTCCTCCCACCCACATTCCCACCCCTCCTCCCCCACCCTCACCCCTTCCCAGTCTCATTCCATTAAGATTCATCTTCAATTAACTTTGTACACAGAAGAACAACTCTATACTAAGTAAAGATTTCAACAATTTGCACACACACATGCACACACTAAAAAAAAACTGTTTGAGAACAAGTTTTACAGTTAACTCTCATAATATAACTCATTGAGGACAGAGGTCCTGCATGAGGAGTTAATGCACAGTGACTCCTGTTAATTTACCAATTAACACTCTTATGTATGACATCATTGACCACCCAAGGCTCTTGCCTAAGCTATGGAAGTCTTTTGAATCCACAATCTCTGTCAGTATTCAGACAAGGCCATAAGCAAAGTGGAAGTTCTCTCCTCCCTTCAGAGAAAGGTACATCCTTCTTTGATGGCTACTTCCTTCTGCTGGGGTCTGACTCACAGATACTTCATATAAAACATTTTTTTGCCACAGTTTCTTGGCTTTCCATGCCTGAAATGCTCTCCTGGGTTTTTCAGCCGACCAGGAAGACTTAAAGTCTGATTCTGAGGTCAAAGTGCTACTTAAATTGATTGTTATTCTGTGAGTCTATTGTGTGGACTGCTTCCAATGTTGGAACATTCTCTCCTTTTTAATTCTATCTATTATTAATATCAAACACTTGATCCTATTTATATGATCACTTTAACAATTAATCCTATCTATATGTTCACTTTAATACTTAAAATGGTCATTTTAACACTTAGGATGGAACCTAGCTTAATGGATCTTGGGGTCCCATGGCAAGTTTTTAAATTGTACTTTTAGAAGTAAGTCTGTAGGAATGTATGCAGAACTATACTGCTTTCCAGTTACAAACTTCCTCCTCCCTCTCTTATTCCCATTCTTATTTTTTACTGAGATCCATCCTCAATTGACTTTATATACATATGATTAACTCTATGTTAAGTAAAGGGTTCAACAAATAGTATGAAAAAAAAAAAAAACTGTTCCTCAACAGTCAAGACAAGGGCCACTCAAGTTACCCCTTCTTGAAGTGTCAGTTTCATGTCTACAGATTTCATTTTAGGTGTTCTATTAGTTCTCACATATCAGAGAGAATATATGTTATTTGTCCCTTTGGGAATGGCTTATTTCACTAAGTAAGATGTTTTCCAGATTCATCTAGTTTGTTGCAAATGACTGAATTTCATTTTTCATATTGCTGTGTAGTATTCCATAGTGTACATATTGCAGAATTTCTTTATCTAGTCTTTGGTTGACAGGTGCTTAAGTTGATTCCATGTTTTAGCTATTGTGAATTGAGCTGCAATAAACATGGGGTGCAGATAACTCTTTTATTTACTGATTTCATTTCCCATGGGTAAATTTCCAGGAGTGGGACGGCTAGGTCATATGGTGGGTCTATATTCAGATTTCTGAAGTGTCTCCATACATCTTCCACAATGTCTTTACCAATTTACATTTCCACAAATAGTGGATTAGGGTACCTTTTTCTGCACATCCTTTGTCGTTTGTTGATTTCTGTATGAAAGCCATTCTAACTGGGGTGAAGTGAAGCCTCATCATGGTTTTGATTTGCATTTCTCTGATGGCTAGTGATTCTGAACATTTTTCATGTGTCTTGGCCATTTGGATTTCCTCTTTTGAAAAATGTCTGTTTAATTCCTTTGCTCATTTCTTAACTAGTCTGTTTTGTTGTTTTGGAGTTTCTTGATCTCTTTGTATATTCTGGTTATTAATTCTTTATCAGTTGCATAGTTTGCAAATAATTTCTCCCATTCTGTCGGTTGCCTCTTCACTTTCCTAAGTGCTTCTCTAGAAGTACAGAAGCTTCTCAATTTGATGTAATCCCATTTGTTAATTTTGACTTTGATTGCCTGCAAGAACTCTTTGCCTGTGCCAGTGTCTTACAAGGTTTCCCCAGTGTTCATTAATAATTTGATGGTATAAGTTCATAGATTTAGGTCTTTAATCCATTTTGAATGGATTTTTGTAGACACTGTAAGGTAGGGGTTTTGCTTCATACTTACACATGTGGAGATCCACTTTTCCCAGCATCATTTGTTGAAGAAATTATTCTTTCTCCGGGGACTGGTTTTAGTGCCTTGCTCAAATATAAGTTGTTTATAGATGCTTGGATTGATTTCTGGCATTTCTATTCTGTTCCACTGGTCTATCCATCTGTTTTGTAAAAAGTATCAGGCTATTTAGATTATAACTGCTTTGTAGTATCTCTTAAAATCTGGCATAATGATGTCTCCTGCTTTGTTTTTGTTGTATAAGACTGCTTTAGCTATTCAAGGTCTCCTGTGTTTCCATATGAATTTCAGTATCATTTTTCCTATATCTGAGAAGAATGTATTTGGTATTTTGATTGGTATCACAATGATTCTGTAAATTGCTTTTGTAAAAGAGGACATTTTGATGATATTGATTCTTCCAATCCATGAACATTGAAGATTTTTGCATTTTTTTCTATCTTCTTCTATTTTTTTCTTTAATGTTCTGTAATGCTCACCATTCATTGACAACCTTTGTTAAATTTATTTCAAGGTGTTTGATTTTTTGTAGCTATTGTGAGTGGGATTGATCTTAGAAACTCAATCTCAGACTAAGCTTTGTTTCTGTAAACAAAGACTTTTGATTTTTGTGTATTGATTTTATATCCTGCTACTTTACCAAATTCTTCTCTGAGTTCCAATAAACTCTTGTTGGATGCTTGCTATGGGTTTGACATAAGTTGCCTTGGTTTGTGTTGTGGAATGTTCATTCTATATCCAATTTGCTCAGAGTTTTCATCATGAAAAGGTGATATATTTTATCAAATGCTTTCTCTGACTCTATTGAAATAATCATAAGTTTTTTGTTCTTTAGTTTGTTACATATTGATTGATTTGCAAATGTTGAACCATCCCTGCATACCAGGGATAAATTCCACTTGGTCCAGGTAGATAATCTTTCTGATGTGTTGTTGGATTTGATTAGCTAGACTTTTTTGAGGATTTTTGCAACTGTGTTCATGAGGGAAATTGGTCTGTAATTCTCTTTCTTTATTGTATCTTTTTTGGGTTTAGAAATTAAGGAGATTCTGGCTTCATAAAAAGCATTTGGGAGGATTTCATCCCTTTCAGTTGTTTTGAATAACTTGAAAAGAATTGGAGTTAGTTCTTCTTTGAATATCTGGTAAAATTCAGCAGTGATACCATCCAGTCCTGGGCTTTTCTTTGTTAGGAAGGTCTTTATTACTGATTCAATTTCTGTCTTGGTAATGTTTAGGTTTTCTATGTCTTCATGGATCAATTTAGGTAGGTTGTATGTGTCCAGGAATCTATCATTTCTTTTAGCTTTCCAAGTTTGTTGGCATATAGCTCTTTATAATAATGTTTGATGATTCTCTTTATTTCTGTGGTGTCTATTGTTATATTTCCTTTTTCATCTCTAATTTTATTGATTTGGGTCTTCTTTCTCCTTTTCTTGGTTAGTTGATCCAATGGTGTGTCAATTTTGTTTATTTTTTCAAAAAAACAGCTCTTCATTTTGCTGATCTTTTGTATTGTTTTTTGGGGGGTTCAATTTTATTGATTTTTTTCTCTAATTTTAAACATTTCCTTTCTCATCTAGTTTTGGGTTTGGTTTGCTGTTGTTTTTCTAGATCTTTGTGATGCATTGAAAGCTCATTTATTTGGTGCCTTTCCAATTTCTTGATGAGGCACCCATTGCTATAAACTTTCCTCTTAACACTGCTTTTGCTGTAAACCATAAGTTTTGGTATGCTGTACTGTTGTCTTCACCCATTTCCAGAAATTCTTTGATTTTCTTTTGATTTCTTCTATGACCCACTGTTCATTCAGGAGCATGTTGTTCAGGCTCCATGTGTTTGCATATATTCTAGAAATTCCTGCATTGCTGATTTCCAGTTTCATTTCATTGTGATCCAAGAAAATGCATGGTATTATTTCTTTTTTTTTTTAATTTTCTGAGACATGCTTTATGACCTAGCTTGTTGTCAATCCTGGAGAAAGTTCCATAAACTGGTCAGAATGTGTATTCTAAAATTGTAGAATGAAAAATTCTGTGGATATCTGTTAAGTCCATTTGGTCTAGAGTATCAATTAACTCTGCTGTTTCCTTGCTGATTTTCTGTCTGGTTGATCTGTCCATTGCTGGAAGTGGAGGTATTGGAATCTATGTCTCCCTTTATATCCATTAACATTTCTTTTAAACAGCCGGGTGTCCTGTAATTAAGTATATAAGTGTTTATAATAGTTAAATCTTCCTGTTGAATTGATCTCTTATTCATTACATAGTGCCCTTCTTTGTCTCTTCTAACAGTTTTTGTGTTAAAATCTTTTTTTGTCTGATATTAGGATGGTTACACCAGCTCTTTTTTGGTTTATGTTGGCATGGGATATATCTTTTTCCATCCTTTCACTCTCAGTCTGTGTGCATCTATGTTGGTGAGATGTAATTCTTGCAGGCAGCAAATAGATGGGTTATGCTTTTTAAGACATTCAGCCAGTGTGTGTCTTTTAACTGAAGAGTTGAGGCCATTTACATTCAAGGTTATTATTGATAAGTAATGACTTTGTCCTGCTATTTTTCCATAAATATTCCTATTTTTTTTTAATTTTTTATTTTTTGACAGGCAGAGTGGACAGTAGAGGGAGACAGAGAGAAAGGTCTTCCTTTGCCGTTGGTACACCCTCCAATGACGGTCGCGGTAGGTGCACTGCAGCCAGCGCACCGCGCTGTTCCGATGGCAGGAGCCAGGTGCTTCTCCTGGTCTCCCATGGGGTGCGGGGCCCAAGCACTTGGGCCATCCTCCACTGCACTCCCTGGCCACAGCAGAGAGCTGGCCTGGAAGAGGGGCAACCGGGACAGGATCGGTGCCCCGACTGGGACTAGAACCCGGTGTGCTGGCGCCGCAAGGCGGAGGATTAGCCTACTGAGCCGCTGCGCCGAAATATTCCTATTTTTACTTAGGATTTCTTTTGTACTTTTCCTGTGAGATTTTCTTCCTTTACATTCTTTCATAGTAATGACCATGTTTCTGTGTTTCTGTATATAGCACATCCTTAAGCATTTTTTGCAGGGCTATACGGGTAATGACAAATTCTTTCAATTTATGTTTGTTATGGAAGATCTTTATTTCACCTTCATTCATAAATGAGAGATTTGCAGAATATGATATTCTGTGTTGACAGGTTTTTTTCTTAAGACTTGGAATATATCATGACACTCTCTCCTAGCCTATAGGGTTTCTGATAAGAAGTCTGCTGTGAGTCTAATTGGAGATCCTCTGAAAATAATTTGATATTTCTCTCATGCACATTTCAGAATATTTTCTTTATGTTTTACTGTGGTGAGTTTGATTACAATGTGTTGTGGTGAATATCTTTTCTGTTCATGACTATTAGGGGTTCTATTTGTTTCCTGTACTCAGATGTCCCTTTCTTTCTCCAAATTAGGGAAGTTTCTGTTATTATTTCATTAAAATGGCTGTCTAATCTTTTCTCTTCATGCCTTCAGGAACTCCTAGAACCCATATATCGGGTCATTTGATAGTATCCTGTAGATTCCCAACAGTGTTTTTTAGTTTTCTAGTTTTCTCTTCTTATTTTCGGTCTTACTGTATAATTTTCTGTGCTTTGTCTTCTAACTCAGATATTATTCTTTCTGCTTCACTGATTCTGTTGTTAAAGCTTTCCACTGCATTTTGTATTTGTTCTATTGAATTCTTTATTTCTGTGATTTCTTTTTTAGATCTCAATTTCATGGAGAAATTTTCTTTCATGTCATGTATAGATTTTAGTAGTTCGTGCATTTGTTTCTGATTCCTTCTACGCAATCTTGTGATCAATTTTTTGAATTCCATTTCTGGCATTTCTTCAACTGATCATCTTCACAAGGTAGTATTGAAGTGTTGTGTTCTTTTGGGGCATCATGTTGTCTTCCTTAAACTTGATTCTTGAATTGGTGTGTTTGTTATTCAGCATTTGTGGAGATACTCATTGGTTTCTTCTTTGTTTTTTCACTGTGGCAGCTTTTAACGTTGTACTATGCCTCTATACATTAGTGTAGTGTCTGCTTTCAGTAAGTATCTAGAGGGGTGTGTGGGTACGGCTAGGGAGCTCTGTTCAGTTCTCCTCAAATACTTTTTAAAAGAACTTTTATCAGAATTACAGAAAGCAAAACAGACAAAATATCATCTTGGCTGTTGAGGAACAATTTTCTTTTTCATACATTTTGTTGAAATCTTTACTTAGAATAGAGTTAATTGTTCATGTATAAAGTTAATTGAAAATAGATCTTAGTAAATATAAGAAAGGGAATAGGAGAGAGAGAGGAGGAAGAGGGGTGGGAATATGGATGAGAGGGCAGGTACCCTGGGAAGAATCACTATATTCTTAATGTTGTATTTATGAAATGCATGAATTTTTCATTCCTTAAATAAAAGTTTTCTTGGGGGGAAAAAGTAAAATATGTAGACTCTGGCTTGTGTCCACTTCTCCAAACTGGCCACCTGAATTGCATCCATTTTCTGGTGAACTGTGGCTTAGCCCCTCTGGACATGCTGTGTTACTGATTAAACATCAAATGTGCAGCATTGACATATTTGTTTTCAAGTCTCCATTTGTACTGTTGGGATTCAAATAAATAGGGCATTTTGTTCACTTTTTTGCCAACTGGAACAAGTTGAGAAAATGGAAACAGCCTGGCCACATGTTCTGAATGACTAGCAGGTTATCTGGGAAACTGTGCAGAGGAAAGTGTGATTCTCCACCGAGGTGGACAGCAGCCAGGTCTCAGTGCTGATCTCGCCCCACCTCTAGCCTTTGCGTTTTATACAGATTATTTCCTTTCGTTCTCGCCACAACCACAGCAAGGAGGAACCGATATCATGACTGTGGTGCAGATCAGGAAAGTGAGGCTGTAGAAGTCAGTGGGATTTCCACATTGGCACAGCCGGCAAGGGTCTATACAAACACGATGCCACATTGAAGAGTGACCCTGAAGGTGAGCCAGAGGGCTGTGTCCCAGACACGGTCATGGCCCCAGGGAAGAATGATGCTCTGGTACCTGCCTGTGAATACTCATCATGGCAGGCTCCACACTGTGCAAGTCAGGTATCCCCATCTCCTCATATACCCTCCCTACTACTGGGTAAGGTTCAACAGTTGTTCCAAGGAGGGCTTTGGTCTTTCTCGAGGTCACAGCCAGCAGTTGATAAAGCTGTCTTTTTACTTCAATCATATGCTTTTAAATATGCTTCCTTCCTAAGTTAGTTTCTTTTGGGTTAAATCAAACAATCTCTATTGACAGGAGATGAATGTTCAAAGATGGGTCAGTCTATCTCCACCACACACACCTGTGTGAACACAGGCTGTCTGCCTCCTGTAGGTACTGCTCCTCTTCAAAGACACTCTTTAGGCAACACCTTTACCCACAGGGAGTAAAGCAGCTGCTTCGGAAAGTGGGACTCAGGTGTGTACCCCTGAGCCCACTGTCACCTCCAGAGAGTGAACATGTCCATCGGGGGGCTGCACAGGTGACAGAGCCAAGCATTTTCCCAGGGTTCCACACTTAGACGACACCACTCTTGGTGTCTTGAATTCTTAATCATCTTAGAACAAGAAGTGCCACGTTCTTTTTTGCACTGGGCCTCATTCATTGTGAAGGCAGTCCCTCTGGTACTCCCCGAGGTTGCCTCAGGTCCTCCTTGTTTATTGTGGCAAGATACACACAATCTAAAACCTAAGGTTTTAACCCTCCTTAGGGGTGCAGCTCAAGGCCACTAAGGACATCCACATTATTGAGCAAATGCCTGAAGAATATGCTTTATTAATTCCCAGAAGACATTCCATCCCCATTAAAGGGGTAGCTCCCATCCCCAGCCCAAGGCAGCCACCATCCCACTTTCTGACCCCAGATGTGCAGAATTGTGCTGCTGTGGTCTGCCCCAAAATCCACATGTTGAAACCTAACACCTAATGCAGTGGCATTCACAGGAGGGGCTCTGGCAGTGTGATGAGATCCTGTGGCCCCACCCTCATGAATGAGCTTAGTGTCCTTAGAAGAGCAGTCTGGGCAAGCCCCTTCCTCCCTGTGCGGACACAGCAAGAGGCACTGTCTTTGAAGGACACAGCAAGTGAACCCTCACCAGACACCCAGTCGGCTGCTGTACTGATCTTGGATCCCTTAGCCTACAGAATTGAGAGCCCCAGATTGCTGCTATTTCCAAACTACACAGTCTAAGGGATTTTGCCACAGCCACCTGAAGAGACCAAAGCATGCCCACGAGTTACCCGGTGTCTTCTAGGCTCATCCCTGGTGTAGCTTGTGTGGGAATTCCCTTCCTTTGCAAGGCTGGATAGACTCATTGTACGTGCACACCGCATTTTCTCTCTCCACTCATCAGTGGATTTTTCCTGGCCTTTAATAGTTGCTTCTCTTGCTCCCCTTCTTCCTTTCCACTTGCCTCTCCTGTCTCCAGGCAAATTAACGGCTTTTTCTCACAATAAATCACTTTGCATTTTCTAGAATGTTACAGAAATTGGAATCACACTTTGTTGGTTGACTTCTTTTGCTCAGTGGAGTTATTTTAAGATTCTTCTATTTTGTAAATGCATCAATAATTCATTCCTTCTTACTGCTGGGTTGTATTCTGCCATAGAGTTCTACCACAATTTAGTTTCCGGTTTTGTGCTATGACAAATAAATCTGCCAAGAACATTGATGTACCAATCTTTGTAGGAATGTGAGTTTTTATTTCTCTTAGAGAAATACCTGGAAATGAAATGTCTGGATCATATAATAAATGTATAAAGAAGCTGCAAAATCATTTCCAAGTAGTTGTATGGCTTTGTCTCCCTACTTTCAACAGGAGAGCTCCAGTTTTTTCATTTTCTTGTCAACACTTGATGATGTTAGCCCTTATAACTTTAGCCATTTTCACTGGATGTTTAGGGAGAATCTATAGACCATTGTTATTTTGTCTCTTTTTCCTTATAATAATGATATTGTTCCCATTCTCCTGTGCTTACTTGCAATCTTTATATTTTGTCTGAGAAAGTATCTGTTCAAATCTCTTGCCACTTTTAAAATTGAGTCGTTTTCTCATTATTGAAT
This sequence comes from Lepus europaeus, assembly GCF_033115175.1. Lineage (NCBI taxonomy): Eukaryota > Metazoa > Chordata > Mammalia > Lagomorpha > Leporidae > Lepus > Lepus europaeus. Next base: position 164,336,710 of record NC_084829.1, on the reverse strand, counting down.
TGTGGGAGTTCTTAATCTATGCTATGTAAGAAGTGTAGGAAGTTGTTACTAGTATAAACCTTATAAATAATTTCCCTAATTTCCCGTAGTGTGCAGCTTGTCTATTTATCCTCTTTATGGTGTCCTTTGAAGATAACTGATGGCGTTCACCCCACATCTTTCATGTCTCAGAATCACTGTCCTTGGCTGGTTGTGGCTCGGTGTTTTGGAAATGTTGTTACATATTTTTCTAGTTCTAGTGGTTGTTTCAGATAATAAGGTATATCCAATTCCAATTACCTCATCTTGACTGGCAGCTCAAATCTGACCTACACTTTAAAGACGTAATGTTGAGATTATCAAAATGTGTATATGTACTTGTTTAAAAAGACTGCGGATTTCAGTAGATTTTTGAGGGTCCGTATTTGTGTCTTAAGAATGCCATAACAAATGACCACACTGTGCATAACTTAAGACAACAGAAATTTGTGCTTAAAACACAGGAGGCCCTGCACCACGTTGGGATTCTGCCAGCCAGAAGGCCATCACCAGATGAGGCCCCAGCCTTTCACCCCCAGCACCATGAACAAAGGTGAACCTGCTTTTTTTGTAAAGTAAGCTGCCTTGGGCGTTTTGCTACTGTCGTGTAAAGCTGACTGATCCAGAGCTGTGTCTCTACCTCCCAAATATCCTCTGCCTCTCTCTCTTTTTTTAAAAGATTTATTTATTTATTTTTTACTTGAGAGTCAGAGTTACATAGAGAGAGGAGAGGCAGAGAGAGAGACAGGGAGCGAGAGTGTTCTTTCATCCGATGGTTCACTCCCCAATTGGTTGCAACAGCCAGAGCTACGCCTATCTGAAGCCAGGAGCCAGGAGCTTCTTCTGGGTTTCCCACATGGGTGCAGAGGCCCAAGGACTTAGGCCATCTTCTACTGCTATCCCAGGCCATAGCAGAGAGCTGGATCAAAAGTGGAGCAGCCAGGATTAGAACCGGAGCCCATATGGGATGCCGGTGCTACACTACACTACAGCTCCGGCCCCTCTCTGCCTCTCTTACAAAAACATCACTAACTGAATTCACATCCCACCCTCCATCCAAGATAATCTAGTCCTGAGATCCTCTGTATTTACAAATGAGATCACACTCACAGGTACCTGTGATACCTTTGGAGACCATATGTACAGGCACCAGCATTGTGTCACAGCAAGTAAAGGAACACCTGCCGTGCTGGCAATCCATATGGGCCCAAGTTCAAGTCCTGGCTCAGCTTCTGATCCAGCTTTCTGTTAAGGCGCCTGGGAAAGCAGCAGAAGATGGCCCAAGTGCTTAGGTCCCTGCACCCATGTGGGAGATCAGGATGGAACTCCTGGCTCCGGGCTTTGGCCTGGACCAGTCCTGGACACTGGGGCCATTTGCAGAATGAACCAGAAGATGGATGCTCTCTCTCTCTTTTTCTCTCCACCCTCTCTAACTCTGTCTTTCAAATAAATATATTTTAAAATATGCTACAGTGTGCAATTTAGCTTCTGCCTGTCTTGCTTTCCTCACTTAATAGTACATTTTGAGATATTCTCCCAAGTTATTAAGGATCAATCTTATTTTAAGTAACTACATAATATTCCATTGTCTAAATGTACCATATTTTATTTAACCATTTTCATGCTAATTGGCACATACTTGGAGCTGTGTTTTGCTAAGGGTGATCAGTGGTGCAATGAACACTGTTGTAAATACAGCCTGATATTTTATTTCTGTGGAATCAGTTCCTACAGATGGCATTGCTATGTCAAGGATATATGTGAATAATTTAAATGTTAATAAAAGTTTCCAAATTGCTTTCCAAGAAGAATGAAACAATCCACATTTCCACTAAAAATTCGTGAGCCAGCAGTTTTCCCATATCCGAGCCAGCATTTTTAACTTTCCAAAGGGATTGGTATATTGTGAAATCCATCGCCTCAAGTTTATCAAAGGCGGAGGTTGGCATTGTTCCTATGTGTTCAGAGGCTGTGTGGATTTGCTAATTGTTGTCCTTGATATCTGCTTGCTTGGCTGTCATTGCACCTCTTCATTTGGTTCACTTACAATTTACAAATGCTCTTTCTGTATACCTTATTGTTAACCATTTCACTCACTTTTACCATAATTTTTAACTCATTTGCAAAGTAAACTGTTTTCAATCCATCTTTCATTTGCCAGTTGACTGTATGTGGGGATCTTTGCCTTCCAACAAGTGTTTTATGTTTAAATAGCCAAACAGTTTATCATTGCTTTTGTGGCTTCTGATGCTCTTCCTTGCTTGTAACAACCCTATTGTCTCAGCACCACTCCAGTTTGTTATACAACTTTTCTGGTTGCATTTTTATCCTATTGTATTTGCTATTATGCATTCCACGTGAGCTAGAATCCAAATCATCGCTGAAGAGTGTGCCCCTGGTCGATGCCCTGTCATACAGGAATCTGCTGCCAGGACTTGCGTCCCTGCCTGTGGCAGAGCCGCATGGCTTGACTGGCTGACCCCAGGGTCTGTGTCCAGCCGGGCCAGGACCCTTGGCCATGTTCCTTGCTCACAGTTTTCTTATTCCACTTTAAGATCATGATTTCATGGGGGAAAAGACTTTTAAATGGAAACGCATAAACTTATGTTAATTCTGAGAGACCTAGTATTTTAATATTTAACTTCATATAAAAATAAAATATTTTCATTTGGTGAGATCTTATTTTATGTTCTTCTACAAGATTTTAAAAATTTCTTCAGAAAGCACCTATACCTTTATAATTGAGTGAGTCCTTTATACGCAACTTTTATATGAATTATAATTCACACTTTAAGTTGCTGTTAGTTTTTAATGGAATAATTTTTTCTTATTTTCATGTCTAGCTAGCTATAACTAGCAGAGAAAAAGCTATTGATTTTCACATGTAATATTAATTGTTTTACCAAATTCTCATTAATTACAATAACTTTTTATTAGAGTATTTTGAATTTCACCAATATGAACTCAATCATTGTAAAACGAATTGTATCTCTTTCAAGGTATTTAAGTGACTATTTCCTTTTCTTATCTTCAGAGCTATCAAATAATACCTGCAGTAAATATTCTTTCATTGTTCCTAATTTTAGTAGAAATGAGTTTAGCTTTTTACCATTTAGAACAATGTCTGCATGTTTTAAAATAAGCAGTCTCTTCAAATTTAAATGTATTTCCTCCTGATTCTGATCTGCTTAGGTGTGTCAGTAGGAAGATCTGATAACTCTATCAAACATCCTCTTGAATGTGTTGTCAGCTTACATTTTTCCTTCTTAGCGGCTTGATCACAGAGGTCCTCATAGTGAATCACCCAGCATCCCTCAACTCGTCGACCCATGGACGTCTGCTCCGAAGGACCACATGATGGTCCATTGCTTTGACTTCCGGTGTCATCTATGCCAACTCCTGGTGTGCACACGGTTCACCAGACAGACTTGTGAGCCTGGCCTCCTGGTTTCCACTCAGTCCTGCTCTCCCATGACACAGGAGCACCTTTTCCCCTTGGCTACCAAGTCCCAGGACTACTGGGCCACCTACCCTCAGCAAACACCCCCAGCCCTGCCCCATGCACCCCAACAGAGCCTCCCTGTGCTCAGGTGATATCAAGGTGACAAGTGGCTTCCAAGATGGCTGCACAGACCCAGTGCAGCAGAGGATACCTGAAGTGCACCCACTGACCAGGCTTCGGAGTGGACTCTAGGGAGTGCCAGAAACGAAGTCTCCGGACACTGAAGGACAAGCTTCCCATTTTACAGGTGGGAAGAGAGAAGAGAGCCACCTGCCTTAGAGTCCTCAAGCCTCAGTGTCCCACTGTTGCCAAGGGGCGTGGGGCACCTGTGGGAGCCTCACGGACCCCGTCACAGCTGACGCCCCGGGACCTTCCTCGGCTTGCCCAAGAACCCATTTCCCAGTTGGAAAGCAGCTGTCCAGCAAGGAACACAACTCCCAAATCCTCTTGTGCACTTGGAGGTGAAATGGAGCGTGCTGACCACTGGGAGGCTCTCACAGGGCTGAGCCCAGGCTGCCGGGCCACCTGTGTCCAGCCTTGACCCCTGCCACCACGGCTTATTTGCCCTCCTGGCGAGCGCTGGGCGGAGCTCCAGCAATGCAAACACTCCAGGCTCTCTCCTTCTGAACAGATGCCCTCCCCTGCACAGGAACGCAGGAGACAAACACTGACCCCTGTCCAGGCTCAGGAGGACCCCTGGAATGGGTGTGCTATGGAAACCGCAGGAAGCACCCGCGATTAAATGGGTTCAAAGATCAGATGGAAGACAGATCTGTGACAGCGCCTCCTGGACCGCCAGGGAACAGCATCTGACAAGGCCCGTTCTATGGAGGCCTCTTCTTTTTTTTAAACTCTAAGAAAATTACTTTCGACCACTCAGCTTTCTGAAGTTACAAAGGCCTAGAGGTGACAAAACATTCCATATTCTACAAATGCAGCCTTGCAGGTTGTTTGTCCTGACGCCACAAAACCCCCTTGAAGATGACGAAATGCTGGGCAAAGAAGTCGGCAGTCATGGGGTCCCCAGATGTGCACTGTGAACCCCCAACACCAAAAGCACACCCCCCACTGCACCCTAGAGAACTCCTGTGTCCCCTCTTCCTTCCTCCTGAGGATGAAAAGGAAGCCAATGCCAGTCAGCTCCAGGGTGTGCTCCTTCAGATCAATACCTTGGACACTACCGCCCCTTTGAGCCGTGTGCCCAGGAGCCCCGTGAACAGTCAGGCACAGGTGGGCATGGGGATCCACGCAGGTGCGTCTGCTTCCCTTGTCCACGCAGGCTGCAGCCTCCTGCCTCTCAGGGTCGTGGTGAGTGCCCACACCGTCCTTGATCTCAGCGGCACCCAGCAACAGGCAGAGCGCCTGAAACAGGAGTTCTGTGTGGACTGAAATTGCACAAACCCCATGGTGCCGTGCCGATGTGTCTCAAGTGAGGCTCTGGGAGGTGGGGGGTGCTCTGGTGCTGTCTCAAGGTGGACTGAACCTCCCGGCAACTACATTGCAAATCTCCTTTCACACCAGTCATCACCCACACCTTCCCCACCCATGCTCTGCTGAGTGGATTATAGCTGTGCGCTGTTGCAACACGTGATAAACTAGTTTGCTTTGGCATTTTCTAATTAAAAATCGCTTTCATTCTTTCACTACTACAGCAATGTATGTTTGAGAAAATAAAGATAAGCACATTTTTAAAAAAAGCCTCCGTTCTCTCACCACACAGAGATATCTGCTGTGGATGGGCCGTGGGCACTGATTTCTAGATCTCTCTCTCTGCCTTGGTAAATGCATCTCTTTTTTTTTTCTTAACAAATTATGACTCATATTGTCACAACTGTTTGTAGCTCTCTTCTTCATCTAATAAGAAGAGGGTGATATCCCAAACCAAATTCCATGTTACAAGCATTCTCCTAGGATATTGTTTGAACTGCCATTTATTTTGCTACTATTTAATAACAGTTCAGTTCGGTTCACTCTTTTCCTATCACAAGCGTCCGCGTAGCTGGCTGTTTTCTCAAATGCCCTTTTTGGTCTGTCTGGTCCATGCTTTCAGTGGACAACGGGCACAGAACAGGCTCAGGGGACACAGCAGTGAGCATAGCAGGTGGATCCCACCCCCGTGAAACAGCGAGTCCTGGAGGCAAAGCTTGAAAGAGTTAATTTCTAAGTAAATGTGAAATTATAAATGTGGATGGGCATCTTAGAGGAAGGAAGAGCAGGCACTGAGTGGGGGTAAAGACCACGGCTTGACACGAGGCCTCCGGAAGCTACCAGACAAGTGGGGAGAGGAGGGAGGGCATCCCCCAGGGCTCCTGCTGCAGAAAGGAGAAGGGAGAGGGGGCACAGACGCCAGCCGAGGGGCTAGGATCTTACTCCGAGGGCAGTGGGGCGCCCCAAAGTGCTTCCTACAGGAGAGGGACTCCTGAGTCGGGCTTGAAAGATTGCTTTGACATCAGCGGGGGCTGGCGGTGGTTACAACACGGACACAGTGATCTACAAGGTGACAGTGCTGATCATTGCAAAACGTTCAGAAAATGCTGTAAAGAAAAGGAAAAGAGGGCACCCATATTCCATTACCTGGAGACCATTTCTATTAACGCATCATTGCAGAGCTTCTCGGAGTTTTAGGGTCCGATATTTATACTTCAGTATAAATGGCCCATTAGTTTGAGGACAAAATTAGATTGCAGCATACATGATAGCCTATACTCTTTTATGTCCACAATATCATGAGTATATTTTGCATACTGGATAGATCAAAAAGTAGTACATTTAGAAGTTGTAATGTTAAGTTTAATAATTTAATTAACGCCTAGTAATAAAGATATGGCTAAAAAATTCATCTGGGCAGACCACAATGATTAATGGGCTGTTGTTTCCTGTTTTATATGAGCAAGGCAGCGCTGTTTGGAGAAGGCAGAATATGCACACATGCTAAATGGACTGTGCCAAGTCAGCAGCTGGGTGAGGACCCCTTAGCTCAAGATGGATGGCAATTTCCAGGCCTTCCCTTAGATCCTTTGCCCATCCCCCACCCCCCACCACTTCAGAGAGTGCTGGTATCCTGGCTTCAGGGCTTTGGATTAATTTTGACTGCTTCCTACAAATCACTCAGTGACTTTATTTGTAGAATAAGTATTCTTTGATTTGGCTTCTTGCCAAGGTTTTTGGCTTTGTGCTTTCCCTCTGTTAATGCACACAGCTACGTGTTCGTTTCGGCTGCAACCTAGATTCTGGGGTGAAGATGCATTTTTGCCATATACCAGTGATGGTTTTCTTAGCGTAAGCTTGAAGACTGGCGGTCATCGGCCAAAAGCCAAACAGCAGAGCATTTGGTAGAAGTTTCCAGTTGCCTTCCAGAAAAGGAACACCAAGCAGCCTCCTGCCTATGGTGCCTGAGAGTGTCCAAGTCCCGCCCACAGCCTGCAGTGGCGTTAGGGAGGTGGGCTGCCCCAGGAGGAAGGGGGGGCTTTCGCTTTATTCATGTGTTTGAGTGGCAGAAAGGCAGAGAGACAGAGATCTCCCTTCAGCTGCTTCACTCCCCACATGCTGCAACAGCCAGGGCTGGCCCACCAAAGCAGGAGCCCAGAACACAACCTGGGTCCCCCACAGGAGTGGTAGGGACCCAAGACCGTCAGCCACCATCTGCCACCTCCCAGGGTGTGTGTTAGCAAGAAGCTGGGAAAAGAAGGGGGTCTGGAACTGGAATCCCGACCCTCAGATACGGATGCAGGCATCCCTAGTGGCGTCTTAAGGACTGTGCCAAATTCCTGTACCTAGAATTCCTTTTAAATCCATACTCGGTTATGAATTCTCACTCAGTTGGGAATCTATAAAACTGTTTCTGTGACCTTTCCCCTTTGTTGTTATCATTTTCTTTCTGAATCCACAGCTAGGCTCCATTTTTTTTTTTATGTGACAAGGTTTTTTTGTTTGTTTGCTTGTTTGTTTTTTGACAGGCAGAGTGGACAGTGAGAGAGAGAGACAGAGAGAAAGGTCTTCCTTTGCCGTTGGTTCACCCTTCAATGGCCGCCCGGGCCAGCGCGCTGCAGCCGGCACATCGCGCTGATCCGAAGCCAGGGGCCAGGTGCTTCTCCTGGTCTCCCATGTGGGTGCAGGGCCCAAGCACTTGGGCCATCCTCCACTGCACTCCCGGGCCACAGCAGAGAGCTGGACTGGAAGAGGGGAAACCAGGACAGAATCCAGCACCCTGACCGGGACTAGAACCCAGTGTGCCGGCACCACAGGCAGAGGATTAGCCTAGTGAGCCGCGGCGCCGGCCTAGCTAGCCTGCATTTTTAAAAGCATCATAATCTATAATTTGTTTACGCCAAAATTCACTTACTGAGAGCTCCCCACACAAGCTGCTTTGCTTGAGGATTATTTTTTTGAATGGAGTCATTGTTCCATAGTGGCCCTTCATCTTCAAGGCTGTGACTTGGGGTCCATTGCTACACCTATTTGAACATGAAATAAATTGAGGCACAGAAAATTGTTTAATCACTTGCCTAAAATTAAACCAAAATCTGAACCTTGGGCTGCCCTCCTTCCAGCAGCCATGATTCTAAGGCCCTCGAAACACCAGCGTTCCTCACTGATTCTCCACCTTCTGCTGTTTCACAACAAGAGATGCAGTTAATCCCCACTGCTCATTCATAGACCCTAGGTGCCCAGTAACTGCAGCCGCATTTCTATGACCTCTCACTAATAAAATGCAACCAACGGTGGACACAAAAGTAAAATCAGTTTTGCTTGGACATCGTAGTACCATCGTCTCTTACAAAACTCACCCTGAAAGCACACTGTTGCTGCCGTAGAGAGCTCCTGGAGTCACTTTCATTTTATTTCTCAGGTTTTATAGGACGATTCTTTATTGGTCCAAAGAACTAAGATGTTGATTTATCTCCAGATGTCAGGGTCTCCATAGGAAGACCTTCCTCCATTCAGGGATGGGGAGGGTCGTCAGACCCACCAGGAGCAAACGGCTCTTTGATTTTGTTGCCGGAAGGCTGCAAAGGTCGTTATGCCACGCAGGGAAGGGGAGACTACGCGTGCGCGGTCCACATAATTTGAGAATAACTCCTTGGCAGCTTTTCCAGAATTACTAGATAACCAGCTTATTCCCAAACATATGTCTCGCTCTGGAAATTAACATTAGGATGAAAGATAAAAGAAGAGAGTAATGACTTCGTTAGGTTTATTGGAAATTCCAGAAACATGAAAACATGTCTGTAAAAACCACCAATACAATTTGACTGTTAACTCGGGGTTAAAAACAATGTGTTCAGCCAAACTCTTTCAACACAGTAGTCACCTAAATTGCTGTTCCTAAAAGCCAGTGCCTTCCCCTGCTAAACCCAATAGCTGTCCCATGATTAATGTGCTGGTGTCTTATTAACTGCTCTGTTACAGAAGCCGTCCAATTCATAGCCACCCTCTCTGCAGAGACCTTTTTGTAAAAACCTCGTTGAAATCATGCTGTTCTGACTGCGGGCTACGGCACCTTCCACCAAAACATCATAAAGACCAAAGAATTACTGCTTCCAGTAATCCAGGCCATAAATCAAGCAGCTCTGAGGACAGGAAAAAAATCACTGGCGCTTCCTGCATTCATATTCAAAAGCCTGTTGTATAGCCGTGTGTTCGTGTCCGGAAACTGTCAGTAGCCTGGTGTGTGTGTGTGTGTGTGTGCAGGCACACGTGTGTGGTGAGCAGGGATGACAGGGAGGAGAGAACAAAAGAAATCTCAACACCCATTAAATCATTCCCAACGCTTTGATCTTATCACGACCTTCCTTGCTGTAACAATATTTTAAGATTGTTAAAAATTGCCACCTTATCTGTTTGGTGCTATCACCCACTGCTTCACTTATCTGGGCCCAGCTATTTGAGAAAAATGCAATGGGGCATGACCTTGATTTCTTAGCACCTGACCTTAATGTCGTGGACGCCGTCCAGAGGTGCCACATGGGCCCCTCCGGCACCCAGCGATTCTGCTCCAGTCATCCTTTAAAAGAGACCTTCCTGAAACCGTGCTGGGCTCCACACCCCAGCCATGTGTGCTCTGGGCCCGTTTAGGGTTAAGCAAAGTTTAAACTCATGGATCCCCTTTGAGCTGAATGCAATTTGGATGCCTTAGGTAGGTTATAAAAACTATCTGCGTTCATGAGGAGACCTCGGAAGAGACGCCTCAGTTTGGAGGCAGGAACACATGAACCACTCATGGCACGAACCTCTTGGTAGCAGCCAGTTTTTAAGAGGGGCGATTCGGAGAGGATACTCACACGCACATGTGTGTGCAAACACACACATGCACACGTGAACACCCATATGTATGCCACAAGCTCTAAGTGCTTCATTTTTTTAAGTTTCATTTTTTTCCAAAAGGTCCAAGTGTTGCATGGCCTCAGATTGAAGGAAAGTCTTAAAGTCTAGAAAAAATATACAGAAATGTCAGTTATTAAAGTTCCATTATATTAAAAGTGACAGAAAAAGAGCTGGGTTTTCTTTTTTTCTCTCTCTCTCTCTCGGTGACTTTGGGATCAAATTTGCTTCGTTGACAAAGCAATAGGGTTTCCTGCCAGCCTGGCGGGCTCAACCTGGAACCCAGAAATCAAGCTGTTTGTTTTCTGGTTCTGACGTTGTCACCGGAAATCAGCATCTGCCGCGGTGACGCCGCTGTTGCTTCAGTCCCAACCCTGGCCAAGAAACAGCCCCACCGGTGGCTTTGGTCACACGGCCAATGTTCACTCACAGCGGCTGCCGCCAGCCGTAGAGAAATACTGGGGATTGGTTCTTGAGAATGCTCATCTCCAGGCCTGCCATTGCGACACTGCAGGGTAAGCCGTCTCCTGGGATGCCAGCAGCCTGTATATGAGCTCCCGTTCAAGACCCAGCGGCTCCATTTCTGATCCAGCTCTCTGCTTATGTGCTGGGCAGGCAGCAGGAGATGACCCAAGCGCCTGGGCCCCTGCTACCTAAGTTGGAGACTCTGAAGGAGTTCCAGACTCCTGGCTTCAGACTGGTCTAGTCCAGCTGTTGAGGCCAACTGGGGAAAGAACCAGTGGATAGAAGACCTCTCTCATTCTCTCTGTCTCTCCCTCTCTATAACTGTTTTTCAAATAAATAAAAAAAGTCCAAACCAAGGGAGAGTGCTCATTTTCTGCACAATAAGCTCAAGGCCCCTCTGAGTCCATGGAGAGCAGCTAAGGATCAGTAGAGCCCCCATAGCTCAGTCACCTCTGTTGCTCACATAGTTGGGATGGGCAGGGTCCACGCCAGCATCTGGGCCCAGATGGATCTTTCCTTTTAAATATATTTTTTCAAAGATTTATTTATTTATTTCAAAGTCAGAGAGAGAGAGAGAGAGAGAGAGAGAGAGAGAGAGAGAGATCTTTTATCCACTGGTTCACTCCCCAGATGGCCACACCAGACAGGTCTGGGTCAGGCCAAAGCCAGGAGCCAGGAGCTTCATCTGGGTCTCCCATGCAGGTGGCAGGGGCCCAAGCACTGGGACCGCCTTCTGCCTGTCTTCCCAGGTACCTTAGCAGGGAGCTAGATCAGAAGTGGAGCAGCCAGGACACAAACTAGTGCCCATAAGGGATGCTGGTGTTGCAGGTGGCAGCTGCACCCATTGTGCCAGAGCACCTGTCTTCCTTGTGGTGAAGCAGCAATGTTGTTAGGAACCCTGAGGATACCATTGGGTCTCAGTCCTTCCCCTCCCGGGGCCACACAACCTCTTGTGTATACAGGAAACAGTAGAGCTGTTGCTGTGGTTTGAATGGGATCTGTCCCCTGGCCCCAGGCTCATGCAGGAACTTAACCCCCAAGGCAGTACACTGATGATACTAGAAAGGTTGAACCTGAACCCAGTTTGGCACAGTCCTTAGGGTGGAGGCCTCACATGGGAATCCTGGTGGCTTTGCAAGGAGGAAGGGTGAGGACACAAACACAGATGCCAAGGGAGGCATCATGGTGAGTGGACCTCACCCAAGCCTGTGCTGCACTGTTCAGGTTCTGCACCCCCACAACCTCCTTCCTTTATAAGGGTTGCCGCAGGCATTTCGTTATAGTTGTGAAAAGCTGACACACACACCTGTGTTTTGGAGCCTGTAAATGCAGGTTGGATATATCAGGAGGCTGGGGTCTTTAAGTGACAGTGTTTCTGACCCTCTAATCTTGTGTGGGGAGAGTCCCCCAGGTGAGGCAGCTTGGGAAAAGGGAGCTGCCACAGTCCTGCGCCCCAGGAACGGTTCCCCCAGAGTGGGAGCAGGGCTCCTAGAAGCTCCCCAATGCAGCAGGCCTCAGGGTGTTGAAGGCATGCCCAGTCAGGGCTCCAGTGCCTGCAGGGCCAGGAGGGCCATGGGAGCCATGGCGGCAGCAGCCATGGGGGCCGCTGGGGCCATGGCCACATGCTCCTCCCACTCCCAGTGTCCACACAGCAGCTCTTCGGGGTGCAGATTGTGCATCCAGGCCAGACAGGTGCCTCCCAATGTCTCCCTGGCCTCCTGGCAGGGTCTCGGCACTTTTGTGTGGCCCTCGATGGAGAACCGAGTGCCTGTGCGATGAAAAGGAAGACCCCTCCCAGGACAGACGTGGGACCTTGGGAAGGAAGACTGCAGGGCCAGTGGGGATGAGCCAGAGCAGCTGCCCATGGCTGCACCTGCTGGCCTTGTGTGCTGGCTGGTGCCCAGTGTAGCCCTGCAGCCCCACCACCACCTGCAGGCCAGGAATCTGCAGGGTGCACGTTCCTCTGTGACTGCATTCCTCTCTGGTTTCTGGCTGGCTGTGGGTGGCACACGCACCATAATTAGGCTTTGGAAATGCGTCCATGGGCAGGAACGTCAAGTGACCTATCAGATACCAAGCTGTGTTCCTCAGAAGGAAGCCAGCAGGGCCCACCTGTCCAGGCTCACCCACAGATTGCAGGAGCCCCAAGGCCACTTCCACCCCATGGCTGCCCTTTCTTTAAGAGAACACATTTTCCACACCAAAATCAATCCCAGAAGCTCTTGGTGCAAATCAGGGGGGGGGGCTTCGGGGCAACGTGGGCTGTGAGCTGCCCAGTGCTGTCCTCAGGGTGGGCAGCTGTGAGAAGTGTGTGTGGCCAGAAGAAGGAGGGGTGGGCTTGCTCATGTAACAGCCAGACCAAAGGACCTGGGGGCCTTGGTGCTGATTTCTCCCTGCGGGGTTGTGATCAGCAAGGCTGTTCAGCTTCTCAGCCTTCCACACTAGGAGTGAGTTTTCTTTTTTTTTTAAGATTTTAATTATTTGGTTGAGAGGCAGAGATATAGAGAGAGAGGGAGAGAGAGAGAAAGGTCTTCTATCTGCTGGTTCACTTCCCAAATGGCCAAAGCCAGGGATTTCTTCTGGGTCTCCCACATGGATGAGCCCTTGGACCATCTTCTGCTGCTTTCCCAGGTACATTAGCAGACAGCTGGATTGGAAGAGGAGCAGCCAGGACTAGAGGCGCCCATATGGGATGCTGGAGCTGCTGGTGGAGGCTTAGCCCACTACGCCACAGCGCCGGCTCCATGGAGTGAGCTTTTAACACTCATCTCTCACTGCAGGGCTGGGATAGGAATTGAGAGGGGATGAAGTCTCACCTGAGCTGGCGAGTCTTGGGCTCTGCCTCTCTACACCTGAGCCATCAGCCCTCTGTCGCTAAAGGAGGCATGGAGGTTCAAATCCCAGCTCCTCCTCCACGTGCAGTGATGTTCCAGCCACGTTCCTTAACCTCCCTGCTGTAGGTTTTGCATTCCTGCTCCCTGACCAGCCGCGTCTTTCTCCACCTCCATTTCCCACTGACCCGAGGCCCAGCTGCGGGGTGAATTTGGCCAACAGGACAACAAGGGACCTCACAGCTGGGGCTTAAGAAGCACTTGGTTTCTGGGACAAGTCCTCTCCTGATGCACGTGGACCTCCTGGCCACCACGTGAACAAGCTGGAAGACGTGGCACAAGGTCCTGTCAACCCTGGTCACCTGTGCACACTCTGCACAGGTGCATGGGGCCAACCTGGCTGGACTGCAAGGCGTGCATCTGCTCACCCAGAGCCACCCATCTGGATCAGAGTCCCGGGCTGAGTCACCGCTTCCTGTTTGAAGCCACTGAAGCCTGGGGAGGTGGCCATGGAGTGACCGACCACGGACTTCCCCCAGCCGCAGCTTCCTCACTGCCAAACGCAGCCAAGGCAAGCACTTCCCCACGACCGCGCCTGGAAGGCCTGTGGGAGGCGACACCTCGTGGTCCCACCAGGGCACACCCCCAGACACTGCCAGCCGTCACCCCCAGCACACCCTGCCTCTGTTACCGCCATCACCGACACTTCCTCTAGATCCCTAAGACAGGCGCGTGACACGTGAGAAATGCAAGTTGCAGCATTTACAACATGTGTCAGAGTAAATAAAAACACTGTCAGCAGGAGGGATTGCGCCGTCCCCGCCAGCCTCTCTGCAGCGACAGCGCTCAAGGCCGGCACGAGGGGCAGCCTTGTGTGGGGAGTCTGATCTGGGCTAATCTGGTCTGATCTGGTCTGTGGATGGGGCCTGCTGCCCGGGGTGCCTTCGCGTCTCCTCCACAGCCCCAAGCGCCTGTGTCAGGAGCTGCGCGTCACCCGCATGGGTCAGTAGCCCACACAGTCATTCAGAGAGGGGATGCTGGAGGAAGAGCTAACAGCAAAGCCCCCTGGCTCAGGAATGAGCGACCCAGTGCAGGGGCACACGGAGGAGCTGCCCATACCCAAGTCGCTGAAAGATCTGGGAAGAGAAGTGAGCGGCTTTCTGCTTTGTTTTTGGTTGGAACTCTGCCCTCTGCCCCAGCCAGCTTTGAAAATGTTCAAGGCCGTGGTTTTCTGGAAAAGGCACCACAGTTGCACAGCATATGTCCACATCGCTGTGCTGAGCTCCTCTGGGCCTGAGGTCCCCACACTCCCGACAAGAACCAAACTATGAGGAACGCCAGGTCGGGGGTAGAAAGAGAAAGGGAGAGGGGCCGGCGCTGTGGCTCAGTAGGTTAATCCTCCGCCTGTGGAACCAGCATTCCCTATGGGTGCCGGTTTGATTCCGGGCTGCTCCTCTTCCAATCCAGCTCTCTCTACTAGGGCCTGGGAAAGCAGTAGAAGATGGCCTAGGCATTTGGGTCCCTGCACTCACATGGGAGACCTGGAAGAAGCTCCTGGCTCCTGGCTTGAGATCAGTGCAGCTTCGGCCATTGCAGACATTTGGGGAGTGAACCAACAGATAGAAGGACTTTTTCTCTGTCTCTCCCTCTCATTGTATGTAACTCTACCTCTCAAATAAATAAATAAAATCTTGAGAGAGAGAGAGAGCAGCCCGGCATGGCATGGGGCCGGCCACAGGCCTGAGCGTGCCACAGACTGCCCACGCCAGAGAGGCCACCGAGGCACGAGCAGGAGCAGGGTTCAGACTCGGCCTTTCTGACGTTGGATTGGGAATTCTTCCTGCTCCTCCATGCTAGGCAGAAAGGGAAACACAAAGTGCCCTAAGCAGTGTAGGTGGTGTGGGGAGCAGCACAACCTGGAGCCAGGAGGGAGAGGGAGAGAGGGAATTCACACACACACACGCACACACACACTCAGGAAAGGCCTGTCCAGTCGCTGAGTTTAAGAAACAGAAATCTAAAGCAGAGGACAGAGAACGACCTGATTGTGGCGACGAGCCTTAGGCTGTGGGATCACCCTTTTGGCCTTAAGGAAGCTGATGAAGTCTCCCTCCTAAGGATTCCCGCAAGAGCCAGTGGTAGGGCGCTGTGTTACAGAAGCGAGGGGTTTGAGCGTGTGCATCAGATGGGAGGGCCGGGCTTGTGTCGCCACGCACGTTTCTGTTGGTTGACTCAGGAGTATGTTAAGCACGTGCGAGACTTGTGCTCCAGGGCTGGGGAGCGGGGAGAGCTGCTGAGTGTGGAGTGTGGCGCAGTGCTGGCCAAGGCAGGGCAGTCAGGAGCTGCGTGCAGGGGTGGGCGAGGTTCAAGGATCCCAAGGGCACAGTTAGGGGCCGAGGGAAGGGTGTGGACTAGGAGCTGGATCACAGGAGAGGCCATTGGGATACAGAGGCCAAATCTTCCAGAGCTGCCCAGGGCCCCTAGGGGGCGACAGTCAGAACAGGCTGTGGCCCACCTCCCAGAACCTTGAGTGACAGCTGTTCGGTAGGTGCATGAGGGAGGAGCACTAGGGATTTGCCGAACACCCCAGTGCTTCAAAAAGCCTGTGGGAAATTAAAGAGACATTGAGTTTCGCCCCAAGAAGAACCAAAATTCATGCATACAGAAAACTCAAGGAATATATATAAAAAAAAAAACTATGCATGGATTTCAAAATATTTTGGCACCAAAATAAACTTTAAAAAAATGTTTTATTATCTAGTTATTTTGCAGACCAGACAGATAGAGACAGAGGCAGAGACAGATCTCCGATCTGCTGGTTCACTCCCCAAGTGCCTACAACAAAAAGGACTGGAGTAGGCTGTAGCCAGGAGCCAGGAACCCCCGCCAGGTCTTCCACGTGAATGGCAGGGAGCCAAGCACGTGTGCCGTCACCACTGTTTCCCGGGTGTGCATTAGCAGGAAACAGAGCCTGAACCTGAACCCAGGCACTCCGATAGGAGATGCAGATGTCCCAGACAGCAGCTCAGCCACTGGGCCAAATGCCTGCTCCTAAGCTGACCTTTTAATTTTATTTTCCCACAAACTTCCTGAGGCGCCCTGTGTAAGTTTTCAGAGTAAGTCCCAGGTATCTCCCAGGGGGATGTACGAGTCCACTGCAGTGTCCATGCACAAAGAATTAAGTTTGTTGAGTATACATTTCTTCTGAGTAGAATGAAAGTCATTTTGTTCGTTTGTTTGTTCCAGTTCATTTTGTGTTCAGAATCCAAGTCACTAGGAATTAGGGTGGCCAGAGGATAGAAAGTCGAATTTGAACTTCAGATAAACAGTGAATAATGTTTCAGTGACAATATGTCCCAAATAGTTTGTCTGGGAAACCAATTCAGAAGCAGCAGGGAGGAGCTAGCCATGTGAAGAATTCTAGAATTTCTACGGAATGCACTGGATTTCATCAAACAAGAGCAGCACACCAACAGACCCTCCCGGCCTTGGGGCGGTTTTCCTGCCTTTCTGATACCTGTCATCCTTACAGCTTCCAGAAGCTTCCCCTGTGAAGGAATCAAGTGCAGTTTCAGAGTAGTGGATATTTCTGTAACGGGAAGAAACAACAATAGAATAAACATGCCTAATAATGCTTGTGATTTGTCAGATACGTGTATATGGCGTTTTCTTGAAGGGGCTATACACAGAAAGAAAGCCTTGTGAACAGTGAGGCTGTGAAATCCTGACAGAGGTTCCCGGAAGAGACTGGAAAATCCTGATCACCCCTGTCTGGAAGCTAAGGCAGGTACCCACGTGGGCAGAGACGGGCAGGCAGGCAGCCTCTGGGTGTCCCCTGCCCTGTTCTTCCAGGGACGAGCTGGAGCTGGGTGCTTCCTAACTCAGGATCAGCAGGGTGAGGGTGGGAGGAGATGGAAGACTTAGGACCGGAGAATTAATTTTATCTTCCTCCTGAGTCAAGCGGCTCTTTTCCTAAAGCCGAGAATCTTTGAGAGAATGAAATGCACCGAATGGAAGCGGATCAGTAAGCACCGCTGACCCTGAGAATTCTGACCATTTTGAGGCACATTTAGCAGTGGCCTCAATTGAGTAGAAGGGATTCCATGTGACACGGTGCCCCAGAACAAAGCTGAAGTCACACCAGTGGAACGCTATTCCCCGGGGGGAGCACAAGGCACTCTCTCCCCTCTCCCGTTCGCTCACGATGAATAGGACAGTACTTGGATTGTGGACTGAGGACTTTTTTTCCATTTAAGTGTTTCAGCTGATGCACTAAGTAGTATCCAGCTGCAGAGACCTGGATTGGACAGCAACGCTTGCTTATTAAAATGCAATCCATGAACAAGCCGAGCCCTGTGGATGCCTACGACAGGAAATCCGGTGAAATTAAAGTTTTTCATGAGATTCCATGTGCTTTTCCAGTAAATAACCTCATTGCCCAGTCTCACATACAAAGTGATTCTGCATCTGTATATGATCCTAGAAGAACACTTTTAAAATAGAAAAACCATTATCATAATAATATTTACAGTGTACTTCCCTTTTCAAATACTCTGATTTCATGAGAAGGGCTTGTTCATATAGTACCTGTATGAGACAAATGTACCCTTTTTCTTTATAAATTCAAGACCTCATTTGCTTGTAAATCTAAAATATCAAAAATTTTTTCCATCTTACTTTCAGAAACTGCAAATTAATAAAAGAAAATCTGTCCATAAAAAACAAAGAGGAACTGTCTTTATAAAATACAGATGAACCTAGGTTTAAGCAAAAATACTGATAAAATTAACACACACATACACAACTGAATTATCAAACTCAAATTAATAACCAAAAAGCTACTGGTTGCCCAAGTGTAAAGCTCTGTATGCCTCAGCACAAAAAAACACTAAAAAATATTGATAGGAAGCAGCTTGAAGTATTGTACACTTGGTAAAATGAGAGCAAAGTTAAAGTAAAATGTTCTTTGAAACAGAACTCTTAGATAAAGTGCGTGGTGGGGCAGGCATTTGGCACTGTTACTAAATCGGCACTTGGCTGCCAGAGTCCCACATCAGAGTGCCTGGTTCAAGCTGGCGCCTCTGCTTGCAATCCGGCTTCCTGGTCACACACTCCCTGGAGGGCAGCAGGTGATGGTCGGTGCTCAGGTCCCTGCCAGGCATGTGAAGACCCCACGGAGCCCTGGGCTCTTAAACCTAAAGAAAAGATTCCCAGGAAATACCAACTTGAGAAACACTGGAGGATTTGAGTAAGCAGCGTTCCCCTTTCTTACCCAGATGCTCAAAAGGATAGGAAGAGCTATGGAAAAAGCAATTTGAGATTATAGTGACTCACGTTGTCAGTCCAAAGCATCCCGTCTGTTTTTTCGCTGTTAGATTCCTTGTCTCCCAGCGACTGGGAGGGACCTTGCGGTCCCAGTGGAAATTCGGGTCCCCAGAACCTCCAGCAGGGGGCTCTGTCCTCCAGCGCTGACTGTGAAGGACTTAAAGACAGTTCAAGGTTAAGATGGCTCTACAAATAACAAGCCAGAAATGTCATCTGGCCCATGAGGACACAGCTTTATAAAACCGTAATCATGGTCCAAGAATGTTGTCATGAGAAAAATCTGTGCTCGGGATTTTATTATTAGGCTTTCAAATATAGCTGAGAGCTCACAGGTGGAGGGGAATATAGTAGAAACCAAAAGGTGCTTTCAAAAACTAATTGTCAACCAGTCAGGCTCATACCGAAAATATTATAACGATTTAAAAGTTTCCCAACATGGCTGACAACTCAAGTACGTCCATGCTCTGTTTAAAGCCACGCAGAAAAATGAAAGTGTGAAAGTAAAGTTGAACCGCCTGGAAATAAATTGCCACTGAGATGAGTCAGGAGAGGCAACTTAAAAAAAATCCCACAGATGAGGGAAGGACATTATCTCTCAGCAGCTGCATTTTGGTGACGCTCATACTCGTGTTTCTGGATGATTTCTTGTTTAACCCCTCTCCCTTATTATCCAAATCGCACCCACACCCCTCTCTACCACCACCCCACACACAAGGAACCAAACCAAAGCAGAAAAGCGTTTTTAAGTACTTATTAGTTGAACTGTAAAGAAATAAAAATATCTGGTTCAAAATTTAAGCATTCCTACTTCAACAAGAGTAACTGGAATATCGCAAAATAGCCAGGCCCTAAAAACCAAAGATATAAAACAGATTTAAGTGACAGACACGCATGTCTCTGCTGTCGCTTTGGTCGCAGGGGGTGGTGGCTTCTGGAAGGGGCACATATTCCCACTAGGAAGGAAACAAACAACATGACAGGTGCAAGCGGCTAATGAATTATGGCGTTTGCAGAAGAGCAGAACAATTTACTCCCCCCCAAGCCTTAGGAGAGTTTATATGTGACGAACACGCACTCACACGCACACACAACATCTCATGGGTAAGACAGCCAAGCTCTACCACTCTTTTAATGAAATGCCATAACTATCTCTATAAATAAAACAAATAGACCGCACTCCAATTTTCACATAATTGTGTGTTGATGATTTTGAGAACATGATTACTTTCATTCTGTTTTGATCTCATTAAAAATCGGTTTTATGGAAAGTTTTGCTCTCATGTAGTTTGTGCTTTCATTTTACTTTTCGTTTTTCTCCAGGAAAGTGACTATGGGAACGTGAGCCAGGTGTGCATGGAGAACGTTCTACAGTGAGCGAATCTGGTGGGCACAGAATGTGACGGAAGTCCCCAGTAATACCTAGCATGTTCCTTCGCAGGGAACATTCGCTCAGAGTCATCCGCAGACCTGCCTTTTCGCTGGGAAATGTGACTTCAGGGGCCAGAGCAGGAGGAATGTCCACTCTGCCCAGCACACCTCGTGGGAGCAGGGCTCTGCAGGCCACATGGTGGCTATTTCTAGCTGCCTCTAATGAGGCTCCGAGTGGCATAACATGACCCTGAGAGCTGGGAAGGGCAGAGCCCCTGAACAACCAGTGCCTGCAACTCCCCAGGCTGAGCTGAGCAAGTCCCAAGCAGAGGGCTTGGAGACCAACAGTGACCACCTGGTGTTTCTGACCCCAAGTCAGGGAAGTGTGGGAGCTAACCCGAATGATCTTATCATACAATCGGACCAGAATTTCCAAATACAAGGTGCACTGGACATCAGCCAGAAACAGAGACTCCCTGGCAAACACCTAGCGGTGCTCTCTTCCAGGAAACAAAGCCCGCGTGTGTGGCATCTGCCAGTGTCCACAGTGTAGACGCTCTCACCGCGGCCAATCGCAAGCCACCAAGGGGAGGTCACCAGACGCAGCGAGGGAGGGGGATGAGGACGTGGCTCTCTGGAGCAGGTACATGCATAGCCCTGGGCCCAAAGCAGGGGTTCCCAGAGACCCAGGGGTCACTGAAGCTCCTCTAGGGTTCCAAATGGCACAAACCTACTCCAAACCCCGGGCACAAAACAACTGGACAGAGGAAGCCTTGGCCTCACGCTGGATCTGCTCCCGTTTATCGCGAATGAGGGCTGGCTCAGAAGAACAGACCCGAGAGACGTTGTGCTGTCTCTCAAGCTCAGAACTATCAGCTAGTTCAGAAACAAAATCTCTTTCTGCCACAACCCACAAACCCTCCCTGGGCCACTGCCCAAGGACGTCCCTGGGCGCTCCTTAGCAGCAGAGTGCCACTGGGCGGTGTTTCAGCGCCCTGGGGAGCATGTGTGCTCAGGCAGCCCCTAGGCAGCTTAGTCGGTGAGGTTACCTCTCCACCCCCAGCTGTGCTCACCGAACCAGAACCTTCCCACTAGGAAGGAGAAGGGTTGGAGCCAGGAGGGGAGGCCAAGGCAAGTGGCCGCAGAGCCCAGGAGAGGCCCCTGCCCACGGAGGCACCCAAAACAGCACGGGGCAGGGCTGGAGGACACTTTTCCTTCAAGGGCCATTTGGATATTTATGACATCATACACAATTATCAGCTTAAAGATTATTGGAGAGTCGTAGAAAGGGTCCAACAGAGAGAGAGAGAGAGAGAGAGAGAGAGAGATCCTCCATCTGCTGGCTCATTCCCTAGATGTCCACAATAGCCAGCTCTGCGCCAGGCCCAGGCGAGGAGCCCAGAGCTTCATGCAGGTCTCCCACATCAGTGGCAGGGGCCTAGGCACTTGGGCCATCTTCCACGTTTTCCCAGGCCTTTCACAGGGAGCTGGATCAGAACTGGGGTCCATCCGGGATGCCAGTGTCACAGGCAGCAGTTCTACCTGCTGAGCCACAATGTCAGCCTCAAAATTATCAACCTGAGAAGTAGACTGCTGCAGATCTATTGGCTTAGCAGGGCCAGACCAAGGGGTTGCATAGAACCTAGGGGTTGCATAGAACCTACACAGCTTGTGGGGGACGGTCCCCACCCCTGAACACTGTCTCCCCTGCTTCCGCGGCCTCTGTCTCTTGTCTCTTGCTGCCATGTAAAACCAAAATGTCTTCTGATGCCTGAAAGCCATAAGGCTTTTTGTGTCCCTGTGAACTTCAAAGCATTTAAATTTCCTATGGATCTTATGTGATTAAATGTGTGGCTTACAGAATCCTGAACATGAGCGTGAAGAAAGATGTCTTGTTGAGGAAGACATACATAATTACTCTGAAGTACAAAATCAGACAGTTGGTTTCGGTCCACACAGTCTTGATAGTAAACTCCTTGTTTTAATTTTTTTAAGATTTATTTTATTTATTTGAAAGGCAGAGTTACAGAGAGAGGTAGAGACAGAGAGAGAGAGGTCTTCCATCCGCTGGTTCACTCCCCAGATGGCCACAATGGCTGGAGCTAAGCAGATCCAAAGTCAGGAGCCAGGAGCTTCTTCCAGGCCTCCCACTTGGGTGCAGGGACCCAAGGACTCGGGCCACCTTCTATTGCTTTCCCAGGCGATAGCAGAGAGCTGGATTGAAAGTGGAGCAGCCAGGTCTCCACCTGAAGAAAAATTAAAATTCTCAGTTTATCTTTTACTATTCATGTTGTTTCTGGGTTTACCTCATTATTGCAAATGGAGGGGTGAATGGAACTAATTCAGTTAATTTTATCTTTGTGCCTCTGAGGCTGTCCTGTACTCTTGAACACATTTTGTGCCTGGAAAAATAAATCTCCAGGGTTGCAAATAGTCTAAGCATGTCAAAATGTCAATTTTATTGTGCAGATATAGACCCATTTTGTAAATTTTAACAATGGCATTTAAAATAAAATACAAATGTGATAAGAACTAAAAAGAGTTTGCATAATCAACGTGCTATACTCAGTGACTCCAAGAAAATGAAAAATCCATCATAAAAAAGGCAGAATGAACTCCATAAAAAACACAAAGCAAAGCATGTACCACTGAAGCACTGAGGAATTAGTGAAAATAATTATATATCAAGAATATTGTCAAAGAAAACAAAAGAAACAATTCAAGAACTAAAAAACCTAGACAAGCATTTAAAGTGGAAAGAGGAACATTCAAATTAGATAATTAGATGAGTGTATTTGGGAAACACCATTGTTTCTTCCTTAATGTAACTAAAATCTGAAATAATAGTTAAAAATACAAATAACATTTCAGGCAACCAACTGCCACAAATGGAACATGGTGCAAGGCAACCAAACTACCAGTTTGGCTGTAGGATTTTCCAATAACCTGCAAAACTCTCAAGGAAGGTAAATGAAAAGTAGACACCCAGCAATCTGCTGTTGCCATGTTGCTCCACTTGAGGACGACCTCAAAGGTATGGCCCTCTCTGGTGACAAGGAATATTCCAGATTAGCTCAAGCCAGAAACGCACTCCTGATCCTGTTCTCCTCTCAACACAAGGAGCTTTCTCCAACACGCCTTTCTTCTGTCTTTTTCAAGTGCATAAAGCCAATAGCACATCTTTAACAACTCATGAGATGAACCAGTCTCAGCGGAAGCAGTGTCTCTGCCCGTGTGTTGTCAAAGAGGCAGGAAGCCGGTTGTCCCGGCTGCCTTCTCTGTGACGCCTTCCTGAAACTGGAGCGTGCAATGGAGATGCAATTTGTTAAACACAGTTCCAAGGGGAAAAACATGTCCTCAACTAATGGCTGATGATGTCCTGTTGTGGTCGTGCAACTCTGTAGATCAACCACAATTCTAGAATGCTCGAATCAATGAGAAACAGAATTAAAAAGTAACTGGTTACATGCACTCAGTTGGAGAGGGGGTGTTGTGGGTGTGAGTGGCTATGTGGGGATAGGTATGAGTGTGTGGGGGTGTGGATGTGGGGGTGTAGGTGTGGGTGTGTGTGGGTATGCAGAATGAGGTGGGAACTGAGGGACAGGCTGGGCGGTCAGTTGGAGAGACCGCTGTAAACCATGGAGAGAGTGCGCATGCATTCACTTAATCAACCTGAAGAGTCATCAGAGAGCATTTGTGCCCCAGGTCACAGCAGGCAAATCAGCAAGGCAGGAAAGGTCTGTGTGGATTCTCCGCTCGTGTCAGTACACATGACCCAAGAGGAACACCCAGGACAGTTCCTACCCAGTACCCAGAACACCCAGGACAGTCCCTACCCAGTGCCCAGAACACCCAGGACAGTCCCTACCCAGTGCCCAGAACACCCAGGACAGTCCCTACCCAGTGCCCAAAACACCCAGGACAGTTCCTACCCAGTGCCCAGAACACCCAGGACAGTCCCTACCCAGTGCCCAGAACACCCAGGACAGTCCCCCCCAGTGCCCAGAACACCCAGGACAGTCCCTACCCAGTACCCAGAACACCCAGGACAGTCCCGACCCAGTGCCCAGAACACCCAGAACAGTCCCTACCCAGTGCCCAGAACACCCAGGACAGTCCCCCCCAGTGCCCAGAACACCCAGGACAGTCCCTACCCAGTGCCCAGAACACCCAGGACAGTCCCTACCCAGTGCCCAGAACACCCAGAACAGTCCCTACCCAGTGCCCAGAACACCCAGGACAGTCCCTACCCAGTGCCCAGAACACCCAGGACATTCCCTACCCAGTGCCCAGAACACCCAGGACAGTCCCCCCCCAGTGCCCAGGACACCCAGGACAGTTCCTACCCAGTACCCAGAACACCCAGGACAGTCCCTACCCAGTGCCCAGAACACCCAGGACAGTCCCTACCCAGTGCCCAGAACACCCAGGACAGTCCCTACCCAGTGCCCAAAACACCCAGGACAGTTCCTACCCAGTGCCCAGAACACCCAGGACAGTCCCTACCCAGTGCCCAGAACACCCAGGACAGTCCCCCCCAGTGCCCAGAACACCCAGGACAGTCCCTACCCAGTACCCAGAACACCCAGGACAGTCCCGACCCAGTGCCCAGAACACCCAGAACAGTCCCTACCCAGTGCCCAGAACACCCAGGACAGTCCCCCCCAGTGCCCAGAACACCCAGGACAGTCCCTACCCAGTGCCCAGAACACCCAGGACAGTCCCTACCCAGTGCCCAGAACACCCAGAACAGTCCCTACCCAGTGCCCAGAACACCCAGGACAGTCCCTACCCAGTGCCCAGAACACCCAGGACATTCCCTACCCAGTGCCCAGAACACCCAGGACAGTCCCCCCCCAGTGCCCAGAACACCCAGGACAGTTCCTACCCAGCGCCCAGAACACCCAGCACAGTTCCTACCCAGTGCCCAGAACACCCAGGATAGTCCCGACCCAGTGCCCAGAACACCCAGGACAGTCCCTACCCAGTGCCCAGAACACCCAGGACAGTCCCTACCCAGTGCCCAGAACACCCAGAACAGTCCCTACCCAGTGCCCAGAACACCCAAGACAGTCCCTACCCAGTGCTCAGAACACCCAGGACAGTCCCTACCCAGTGCCCAGAACACCCAGGACAGTCCCCCCCAGTGCCCAGAACACCCAGGACAGTCCCTACTCAGTGCCCAGAACACCCAGGACAGTCCCTACCCAGTGCCCAGAACACCCAGGACAGTTCCTACCCAGTGCCCAGAACACCCAGGACAGTCCCTACCCAGAACACCAAGGACAACCCAGTGCCCAGAACACCCAGGACAGTCCCCACCCAGTGCCCAGGACACCCAGGACAGTCCCTACCCAGTGCCCAGGACACCCAGGACAGTCCCTACCCAGTGCCCAGAACACCCAGGACAGTCCCTACCCAGTGCCCAGGACACCCAGGACAGTCCCTACCCAGTGCCCAGAACACCCAGGACAGTCCCTACCCAGTGCCCAGAACACCCAGGACAGTCCCTACCCAGTGCCCAGAACACCCAGGACAGTCCCTACCCAGTGCCCAGAACACCCAGGAAAGTCCCTACGCAGTGCCCAGAACACCCAGGACAGTCCCTACCCAGTGCCCAGAACACCCAGGACAGCCCCTACCCAGTGCCCAGAACACCCAGGACAGTCCCGACCCAGTGCCCAGAACACCCAGGACAGTCCCTACCCAGTGCCCAGAACACCCAGGACAGTTCCTACCCAGTGCCCAGAACACCCAGGACAGTCCCTACCCAGTGCCCAGAACACCCAGGACAGTCCCTACCCAGTGCCCAGAACACCCAGGACAGTCCCCCCCAGTGCCCAGAACACCCAGGACAGTCCCTACCCAGTGCCCAGGACACCCAGGACAGTCCCTACCCAGCGCCCAGAACACCCAGGACAGTCCCTACCCAGCGCCCAGAACACCCAGGACAGTCCCTACCCAGTGCCCAGAACACCCAGGACAGTCCCTACCCAGTGCCCAGAACACCCAGGACAGTCCCTACCCAGTGCCCAGAACACCCAGGACAGTCCCTACCCAGTGCCCAGAACACCCAGGACAGTCCCTACCCAGTTCCCAGAACACCCAGGACAGTCCCTACCCAGTGCCCAGAACACCCAGGACAGTCCCTACCCAGTGCCCAGAACACCCAGGACAGTCCCGCCCAGTGCCCAGAACACCCAGGACAGTTCCTACCCAGTGCCCAGAACACCCAGGACAGTCCCGCCCAGTGCCCAGAACACCCAGGACAGTTCCTACCCAGTGCCCAGAACACCCAGGACAGTCCCCCCCAGTGCCCAGAACACCCAGGACAGTCCCTACCCAGTGCCCAGAACACCCAGGACAGTTCCTACCCAGCGCCCAGAACACCCAGGACAGTCCCTGCCCAGTGCCCAGAACACCCAGGACAGTCCCTACCCAGTGCCCAGAACACCCAGGACAGTCCCTACCCAGTGACCAGAACACCCAGGACAGTCCCTACCCAGTGCCCAGGACACCCAGGACAGTCACTACCCAGTGCCCAGAACACCCAGGACAGTCCCCACCCAGTGCCCAGAACACCCAGGACAGTCCCTACCCAGAACACCCAGGACAGTCCCTACCCAGTGCCCAGGACACCCAGGACAGTCCCTACCCAGTGCCCAGAACACCCAGGACAGTCCCTACCCAGTGCCCAGAACACCCAGGACAGTCCCTACCCAGTTCCCAGAACACCCAGGACAGTCCCTACCCAGTGCCCAGAACACCCAGGACAGTCCCTACCCAGTGCCCAGAACACCCAGGACAGTCCCTACCCTGCGCCCAGAACACCCAGGACAGTCCCTGCCCAGTGCCCAGAACACCCAGGACAGTCCCTACCCAGTGCCCAGAACACCCAGGACAGTCCCTACCCAGCGCCAGAACACCCAGGACAGTCCCTACCCAGTGCCCAGAACACCCAGGACAGTCCATACCCAGCGCCCAGAACACCCAGGACAGTCCCCCCCAGTGCCCAGGACACCCAGGACAGTCCCCCCCAGTGCCCAGGACACCCAGGACAGTCCCTACCCAGTGCCCAGAACAGCCAGGACAGTCCCCCCCAGTGCCCAGAACACCCAGGACAGTCCCCCCCAGTGCCCAGAACACCCAGGACAGTTCCTACCCAGTGCCCAGAACACCCAGGACAGTCCCTACCCAGTGCCCAGAACACCCAGGACAGTCCCTACCCAGTGCCCAGAACACCCAGGACAGTCCCTACCCAGCGCCAGAACACCCAGGACAGTCCCTACCCAGTGCCCAGAACACCCAGGACAGTCCCCCCCAGTGCCCAGAACACCCAGGACAGTCCCTACTCAGTGCCCAGAACACCCAGGACAGTCCCTACCCAGTGCCCAGAACACCCAGGACAGTTCCTACCCAGTGCCCAGAACACCCAGGACAGTCCCTACCCAAAACTCCCAGGACAACCCAGTGCCCAGAACACCCAGGACAGTCCCCACCCAGTGCCCAGGACACCCAGGACAGTCCCTACCCAGTGCCCAGAACACCCAGGACAGTCCCTACCCAGTGCCCAGAACACCCAGGACAGTCCCCCCCAGTGCCCAGAACACCCAGGACAGTCCCTACCCAGTGCCCAGAACACCCAGGACAGTCCCTACCCAGTGCCCAGAACACCCAGGACAGTCCCTACCCAGTTCCCAGAACACCCAGGACAGTCCCTACCCAGTGCCCAGAACACCCAGGACAGTCCCTACCCAGTGCCCAGAACACCCAGGACAGTCCCTACCCAGTGCCCAGAACACCCAGGACAGTCCCTACCCAGTGCCCAGAACACCCAGGACAGTCCCTACCCAGTGCCCAGAACACCCAGGACAGTCCCCCCCAGTGCCCAGAACACCCAGGACAGTCCCTACCCAGTGCCCAGAACACCCAGGACAGTCCCTACCCAGTGCCCAGAACACCCAGGACAGTTCCTACCCAGTGCCCAGAACACCCAGGACAGTCCCTACCCAGTGCCCAGAACACCCAGGACAGTCCCCCCCAGTGCCCAGAACACCCAGGACAGTTCCTACCCAGTGCCCAGAACACCCAGGACAGTCCCCCCCAGTGCCCAGAACACCCAGGACAGTCCCTACCCAGTGCCCAGGACACCCAGGACAGTCCCTACCCAGTGCCCAGAACACCCAGGACAGTCCCTACCCAGTGCCCAGGACACCCATGACAGTCCCTACCCAGTGCCCAGGACACCCAGGACAGTCCCTACCCAGTGCCCAGAACACCCAGGACAGTCCCTACCCAGTGCCCAGAACACCCAGGACAGTCCCTACCCAGTGCTCAGAACACCCAGGACAGTCCCTACCCAGTGCCCAGAACACCCAGGACAGTCCCTACCCAGTGCCCAGAACACCCAGGACAGTCCCCCCCAGTGCCCAGAACACCCAGGACAGTCCCTACTCGGTGCCCAGAACACCCAGGACAGTCCCTACTCAGTGCCCAGGACACCCAGGACAGTCCCCCCCAGCGCCCAGAACACCTAGGACAGTCCCTACCCAGCGCCCAGAACACCCAGGACAGTCCCCCCCAGTGCCCAGAACACCCAGGACAGTCCCTACCCAGTGCCCAGAACACCCAGGACAGTCCCTACCCAGTGCCCAGAACACCTAGGACAGTCCCTACCCAGCGCCCAGAACACCCAGGACAGTCCGCCCCAGTGCCCAGAACACCTAGGACAGTCCCTACCCAGTGCCCAGAACACCCAGGACAGTCCCTACCCAGTGCCCAGAACACCCAGGACAGTCCCTACCCAGTGCCCAGAACACCCAGGATAGTCCCTACCCAGTGCCCAGGACACCCAGGACAGTCCCCCCCAGTGCCCAGAACACCCAGAACAGTCCCTACCCAGTGCCCAGAACACCCAGGACAGTCCCTACCCAGTGCCCAGAACACCCAGGACAGTCCCTACCCAGTGCCCAGAACACCCAGGACAGTTCCTACCCAGTGCCCAGAACACCCAGGACAGTCCCCCCCAGTGCCCAGAACACCCAGGACAGTCCCCCCCAGTGCCCAGAACACCCAGGACAGTCCCTACCCAGTGCCCAGGACACCCAGGACAGTCCCTACCCAGTGCCCAGAACACCCAGGACAGTCCCTACCCAGTGCCCAGAACACCCAGGACAGTCCCTACCCAGTGCCCAGGACACCCAGGACAGTCCCCCCCAGTGCCCAGGACACCCAGGACAGCCCCTACCCAGTGCCCAGAACACCCAGGACAGTCCCTACCCAGTGCCCAGAACACCCAGGACAGCCCCTACCCAGTGCCCAGAACACCCAGGACAGTCCCTACCCAGTGCCCAGGACACCCAGGACAGTCCCTACCCAGTGCCCACAACACCCAGGACAGTCCCTACCCAGTGCCCAGAACACCCAGCACAGTTCCTACCCAGTGCCCAGAACACCCAGGACAGTCCCTACCCAGTGCCCAGAGCACCCAGGACAGTCCCTACCCAGTGCCCAGAACACCCAGGACAGTCCCTACCCAGTGCCCAGAACACCCAGGACAGTCCCCCCCAGTGCCCAGAACACCCAGGACAGTCCCTACTCAGTGCCCAGAACACCCAGGACAGTCCCTACCCAGTGCCCAGAACACCCAGGACAGTTCCTACCCAACGCCCAGAACACCCAGGACAGTCCCTACCCAGCGCCCAGAACACCCAGGACAGTCCCTACGCAGTGCCCAGAACACCCAGGACAGTCCCTACCCAGTGCCCAGAACACCCAGGACAGTCCCTACCCAGTGCCCAGAACACCCAGGACAGTCCCTACCCAGTGCCCAGAACACCCAGGACAGTCCCTACCCAGTGCCCAGAACACCCAGGACAGTCCCTACCCAGTGCCCAGAACACCCAGGACAGTCCCTACCCAGTGCCCAGAACACCCAGGACAGTCCCTACCCAGTGCCCAGAACACCCAGGACAGTCCCCCCCAGTGCCCAGGACACCCAGGACAGTCCCCCCCAGTGCCCAGAACACCCAGGACAGTCCCTACCCAGTGCCCAGAACACCCAGGACAGTCCCTACCCAGTGCCCAGAACACCCAGAACAGTCCCTACCCAGTGCCCAGAACACCCAGGACAGTCCCCCCCCAGTGCCCAGAACACCCAGGACAGTTCCTACCCAGCGCCCAGAACACCCAGCACAGTTCCTACCCAGTGCCCAGAACACCCAGGATAGTCCCGACCCAGTGCCCAGAACACCCAGGACAGTCCCTACCCAGTGCCCAGAACACCCAGGACAGTCCCTACCCAGTGCCCAGAACACCCAGAACAGTCCCTACCCAGTGCCCAGAACACCCAGGACAGTCCCTACCCAGTGCTCAGAACACCCAGGACAGTCCCTACCCAGTGCCCAGAACACCCAGGACAGTCCCCCCCAGTGCCCAGAACACCCAGGACAGTCCCTACTCAGTGCCCAGAACACCCAGGACAGTCCCTACCCAGTGCCCAGAACACCCAGGACAGTTCCTACCCAGTGCCCAGAACACCCAGGACAGTCCCTACCCAGAACACCCAGGACAACCCAGTGCCCAGAACACCCAGGACAGTCCCCACCCAGTGCCCAGGACACCCAGGACAGTCCCTACCCAGTGCCCAGGACACCCAGGACAGTCCCTACCCAGTGCCCAGAACACCCAGGACAGTCCCTACCCAGTGCCCAGGACACCCAGGACAGTCCCTACCCAGTGCCCAGAACACCCAGGACAGTCCCTACCCAGTGCCCAGAACACCCAGGACAGTCCCTACCCAGTGCCCAGGACACCCAGGACAGTCCCTACCCAGTGCCCAGAACACCCAGGACAGTCCCTACCCAGTGCTCAGAACACCCAGGACAGTCCCTACCCAGTGCCCAGAACACCCAGGACAGTCCCCCCCAGTGCCCAGAACACCCAGGACAGTCCCTACTCGGTGCCCAGAACACCCAGGACAGTCCCTACTCAGTGCCCAGGACACCCAGGACAGTCCCCCCCAGTGCCCAGAACACCTAGGACAGTCCCTACCCAGCGCCCAGAACACCCAGGACAGTCCCCCCCAGTGCCCAGAACACCCAGGACAGTCCCTACCCAGTGCCCAGAACACCCAGGACAGTCCCTACCCAGTGCCCAGAACACCTAGGACAGTCCCTACCCAGCGCCCAGAACACCCAGGACAGTCCCCCCCAGTGCCCAGAACACCTAGGACAGTCCCTACCCAGTGCCCAGAACACCCAGGACAGTCCCTACCCAGTGCCCAGAACACCCAGGACAGTCCCTACCCAGTGCCCAGAACACCCAGGATAGTCCCTACCCAGTGCCCAGGACACCCAGGACAGTCCCCCCCAGTGCCCAGAACACCCAGAACAGTCCCTACCCAGTGCCCAGAACACCCAGGACAGTCCCTACCCAGTGCCCAGAACACCCAGGACAGTCCCTACCCAGTGCCCAGAACACCCAGGACAGTTCCTACCCAGTGCCCAGAACACCCAGGACAGTCCCCCCCAGTGCCCAGAACACCCAGGACAGTCCCCCCCAGTGCCCAGAACACCCAGGACAGTCCCTACCCAGTGCCCAGGACACCCAGGACAGTCCCTACCCAGTGCCCAGAACACCCAGGACAGTCCCTACCCAGTGCCCAGAACACCCAGGACAGTCCCTACCCAGTGCCCAGGACACCCAGGACAGTCCCCCCCAGTGCCCAGGACACCCAGGACAGCCCCTACCCAGTGCCCAGAACACCCAGGACAGTCCCTACCCAGTGCCCAGAACACCCAGGACAGCCCCTACCCAGTGCCCAGAACACCCAGGACAGTCCCTACCCAGTGCCCAGGACACCCAGGACAGTCCCTACCCAGTGCCCAGAACACCCAGGACAGTCCCTACCCAGTGCCCAGAACACCCAGCACAGTTCCTACCCAGTGCCCAGAACACCCAGGACAGTCCCTACCCAGTGCCCAGAGCACCCAGGACAGTCCCTACCCAGTGCCCAGAACACCCAGGACAGTCCCTACCCAGTGCCCAGAACACCCAGGACAGTCCCCCCCAGTGCCCAGAACACCCAGGACAGTCCCTACTCAGTGCCCAGAACACCCAGGACAGTTCCTACCCAGTGCCCAGAACACCCAGGACAGTTCCTACCCAACGCCCAGAACACCCAGGACAGTCCCTACCCAGCGCCCAGAACACCCAGGACAGTCCCTACGCAGTGCCCAGAACACCCAGGACAGTCCCTACCCAGTGCCCAGAACACCCAGGACAGTCCCTACCCAGTGCCCAGAACACCCAGGACAGTCCCTACCCAGTGCCCAGAACACCCAGGACAGTCCCTACCCAGTGCCCAGAACACCCAGGACAGTCCCTACCCAGTGCCCAGAACACCCAGCACAGTCCCTACCCAGTGCCCAGAACACCCAGGACAGTCCCCCCCAGTGCCCAGGACACCCAGGACAGTCCCCCCCAGTGCCCAGAACACCCAGGACAGTCCCTACCCAGTGCCCAGAACACCCAGGACAGTCCCTACCCAGTGCCCAGAACACCCAGAACAGTCCCTACCCAGTGCCCAGAACACCCAGGACAGTCCCCCCCCAGTGCCCAGAACACCCAGGACAGTTCCTACCCAGCGCCCAGAACACCCAGCACAGTTCCTACCCAGTGCCCAGAACACCCAGGATAGTCCCGACCCAGTGCCCAGAACACCCAGGACAGTCCCTACCCAGTGCCCAGAACACCCAGGACAGTCCCTACCCAGTGCCCAGAACACCCAGAACAGTCCCTACCCAGTGCCCAGAACACCCAGGACAGTCCCTACCCAGTGCTCAGAACACCCAGGACAGTCCCTACCCAGTGCCCAGAACACCCAGGACAGTCCCCCCCAGTGCCCAGAACACCCAGGACAGTCCCTACTCAGTGCCCAGAACACCCAGGACAGTCCCTACCCAGTGCCCAGAACACCCAGGACAGTCCCTACCCAGTGCCCAGAACACCCAGGACAGTCCCTACCCAGCGCCAGAACACCCAGGACAGTCCCTACCCAGTGCCCAGAACACCCAGGACAGTCCCCCCCAGTGCCCAGAACACCCAGGACAGTCCCTACTCAGTGCCCAGAACACCCAGGACAGTCCCTACCCAGTGCCCAGAACACCCAGGACAGTTCCTACCCAGTGCCCAGAACACCCAGGACAGTCCCTACCCAAAACTCCCAGGACAACCCAGTGCCCAGAACACCCAGG
This sequence comes from Lepus europaeus, assembly GCF_033115175.1. Taxonomy (NCBI): domain Eukaryota; kingdom Metazoa; phylum Chordata; class Mammalia; order Lagomorpha; family Leporidae; genus Lepus; species Lepus europaeus. Next base: position 164,303,624 of record NC_084829.1, on the reverse strand, counting down.
ACAGTCCCCACCCAGTGCCCAGGACACCCAGGACAGTCCCTACCCAGTGCCCAGAACACCCAGGACAGTCCCTACCCAGTGCCCAGAACACCCAGGACAGTCCCCCCCAGTGCCCAGAACACCCAGGACAGTCCCTACCCAGTGCCCAGAACACCCAGGACAGTCCCTACCCAGTGCCCAGAACACCCAGGACAGTCCCTACCCAGTTCCCAGAACACCCAGGACAGTCCCTACCCAGTGCCCAGAACACCCAGGACAGTCCCTACCCAGTGCCCAGAACACCCAGGACAGTCCCTACCCAGTGCCCAGAACACCCAGGACAGTCCCTACCCAGTGCCCAGAACACCCAGGACAGTCCCTACCCAGTGCCCAGAACACCCAGGACAGTCCCCCCCAGTGCCCAGAACACCCAGGACAGTCCCTACCCAGTGCCCAGAACACCCAGGACAGTCCCTACCCAGTGCCCAGAACACCCAGGACAGTTCCTACCCAGTGCCCAGAACACCCAGGACAGTCCCTACCCAGTGCCCAGAACACCCAGGACAGTCCCCCCCAGTGCCCAGAACACCCAGGACAGTTCCTACCCAGTGCCCAGAACACCCAGGACAGTCCCCCCCAGTGCCCAGAACACCCAGGACAGTCCCTACCCAGTGCCCAGGACACCCAGGACAGTCCCTACCCAGTGCCCAGAACACCCAGGACAGTCCCTACCCAGTGCCCAGGACACCCATGACAGTCCCTACCCAGTGCCCAGGACACCCAGGACAGTCCCTACCCAGTGCCCAGAACACCCAGGACAGTCCCTACCCAGTGCCCAGAACACCCAGGACAGTCCCTACCCAGTGCTCAGAACACCCAGGACAGTCCCTACCCAGTGCCCAGAACACCCAGGACAGTCCCCCCCAGTGCCCAGAACACCCAGGACAGTCCCTACTCGGTGCCCAGAACACCCAGGACAGTCCCTACTCAGTGCCCAGGACACCCAGGACAGTCCCCCCCAGTGCCCAGAACACCTAGGACAGTCCCTACCCAGCGCCCAGAACACCCAGGACAGTCCCCCCCAGTGCCCAGAACACCCAGGACAGTCCCTACCCAGTGCCCAGAACACCCAGGACAGTCCCTACCCAGTGCCCAGAACACCTAGGACAGTCCCTACCCAGCGCCCAGAACACCCAGGACAGTCCGCCCCAGTGCCCAGAACACCTAGGACAGTCCCTACCCAGTGCCCAGAACACCCAGGACAGTCCCTACCCAGTGCCCAGAACACCCAGGACAGTCCCTACCCAGTGCCCAGAACACCCAGGATAGTCCCTACCCAGTGCCCAGGACACCCAGGACAGTCCCCCCCAGTGCCCAGAACACCCAGAACAGTCCCTACCCAGTGCCCAGAACACCCAGGACAGTCCCTACCCAGTGCCCAGAACACCCAGGACAGTCCCTACCCAGTGCCCAGAACACCCAGGACAGTTCCTACCCAGTGCCCAGAACACCCAGGACAGTCCCCCCCCAGTGCCAGAACACCCAGGACAGTCCCCCCCAGTGCCCAGAACACCCAGGACAGTCCCTACCCAGTGCCCAGGACACCCAGGACAGTCCCTACCCAGTGCCCAGAACACCCAGGACAGTCCCTACCCAGTGCCCAGAACACCCAGGACAGTCCCTACCCAGTGCCCAGGACACCCAGGACAGTCCCCCCCAGTGCCCAGGACACCCAGGACAGCCCCTACCCAGTGCCCAGAACACCCAGGACAGTCCCTACCCAGTGCCCAGAACACCCAGGACAGCCCCTACCCAGTGCCCAGAACACCCAGGACAGTCCCTACCCAGTGCCCAGAACACCCAGCACAGTTCCTACCCAGTGCCCAGAACACCCAGGACAGTCCCTACCCAGTGCCCAGAGCACCCAGGACAGTCCCTACCCAGTGCCCAGAACACCCAGGACAGTCCCTACCCAGTGCCCAGAACACCCAGGACAGTCCCCCCCAGTGCCCAGAACACCCAGGACAGTCCCTACTCAGTGCCCAGAACACCCAGGACAGTCCCTACCCAGTGCCCAGAACACCCAGGACAGTTCCTACCCAACGCCCAGAACACCCAGGACAGTCCCTACCCAGCGCCCAGAACACCCAGGACAGTCCCTACGCAGTGCCCAGAACACCCAGGACAGTCCCCTACCCAGTGCCCAGAACACCCAGGACAGTCCCTACCCAGTGCCCAGAACACCCAGGACAGTCCCTACCCAGTGCCCAGAACACCCAGGACAGTCCCTACCCAGTGCCCAGAACACCCAGGACAGTCCCTACCCAGTGCCCAGAACACCCAGGACAGTCCCTACCCAGTGCCCAGAACACCCAGGACAGTCCCTACCCAGTGCCCAGAACACCCAGGACAGTCCCCCCCAGTGCCCAGGACACCCAGGACAGTCCCCCCCAGTGCCCAGAACACCCAGGACAGTCCCCTACCCAGTGCCCAGAACACCCAGGACAGTCCCTACCCAGTGCCCAGAACACCCAGAACAGTCCCTACCCAGTGCCCAGAACACCCAGGACAGTCCCCCCCCAGTGCCCAGAACACCCAGGACAGTTCCTACCCAGCGCCCAGAACACCCAGCACAGTTCCTACCCAGTGCCCAGAACACCCAGGATAGTCCCGACCCAGTGCCCAGAACACCCAGGACAGTCCCTACCCAGTGCCCAGAACACCCAGGACAGTCCCTACCCAGTGCCCAGAACACCCAGAACAGTCCCTACCCAGTGCCCAGAACACCCAGGACAGTCCCTACCCAGTGCTCAGAACACCCAGGACAGTCCCTACCCAGTGCCCAGAACACCCAGGACAGTCCCCCCCCAGTGCCCAGAACACCCAGGACAGTCCCTACTCAGTGCCCAGAACACCCAGGACAGTCCCTACCCAGTGCCCAGAACACCCAGGACAGTTCCTACCCAGTGCCCAGAACACCCAGGACAGTCCCTACCCAGAACACCCAGGACAACCCAGTGCCCAGAACACCCAGGACAGTCCCCACCCAGTGCCCAGGACACCCAGGACAGTCCCTACCCAGTGCCCAGGACACCCAGGACAGTCCCTACCCAGTGCCCAGAACACCCCAGGACAGTCCCTACCCAGTGCCCAGGACACCCAGGACAGTCCCTACCCAGTGCCCAGAACACCCAGGACAGTCCCTACCCAGTGCCCAGAACACCCAGGACAGTCCCTACCCAGTGCCCAGGACACCCAGGGACAGTCCCTACCCAGTGCCCAGAACACCCAGGACAGTCCCTACCCAGTGCTCAGAACACCCAGGACAGTCCCTACCCAGTGCCCAGAACACCCAGGACAGTCCCCCCCAGTGCCCAGAACACCCAGGACAGTCCCTACTCGGTGCCCAGAACACCCAGGACAGTCCCTACTCAGTGCCCAGGACACCCAGGACAGTCCCCCCCAGTGCCCAGAACACCTAGGACAGTCCCTACCCAGCGCCCAGAACACCCAGGACAGTCCCCCCCAGTGCCCAGAACACCCAGGACAGTCCCTACCCAGTGCCCAGAACACCCAGGACAGTCCCTACCCAGTGCCCAGAACACCTAGGACAGTCCCTACCCAGCGCCCAGAACACCCAGGACAGTCCCCCCCAGTGCCCAGAACACCTAGGACAGTCCCTACCCAGTGCCCAGAACACCCAGGACAGTCCCTACCCAGTGCCCAGAACACCCAGGACAGTCCCTACCCAGTGCCCAGAACACCCAGGATAGTCCCTACCCAGTGCCCAGGACACCCAGGACAGTCCCCCCCAGTGCCCAGAACACCCAGAACAGTCCCTACCCAGTGCCCAGAACACCCAGGACAGTCCCTACCCAGTGCCCAGAACACCCAGGACAGTCCCTACCCAGTGCCCAGAACACCCAGGACAGTTCCTACCCAGTGCCCAGAACACCCAGGACAGTCCCCCCCAGTGCCCAGAACACCCAGGACAGTCCCCCCCAGTGCCCAGAACACCCAGGACAGTCCCTACCCAGTGCCCAGGACACCCAGGACAGTCCCTACCCAGTGCCCAGAACACCCAGGACAGTCCCTACCCAGTGCCCAGAACACCCAGGACAGTCCCTACCCAGTGCCCAGGACACCCAGGACAGTCCCCCCCAGTGCCCAGGACACCCAGGACAGCCCCTACCCAGTGCCCAGAACACCCAGGACAGTCCCTACCCAGTGCCCAGAACACCCAGGACAGCCCCTACCCAGTGCCCAGAACACCCAGGACAGTCCCTACCCAGTGCCCAGGACACCCAGGACAGTCCCTACCCAGTGCCCAGAACACCCAGGACAGTCCCTACCCAGTGCCCAGAACACCCAGCACAGTTCCTACCCAGTGCCCAGAACACCCAGGACAGTCCCTACCCAGTGCCCAGAGCACCCAGGACAGTCCCTACCCAGTGCCCAGAACACCCAGGACAGTCCCTACCCAGTGCCCAGAACACCCAGGACAGTCCCCCCCAGTGCCCAGAACACCCAGGACAGTCCCTACTCAGTGCCCAGAACACCCAGGACAGTTCCTACCCAGTGCCCAGAACACCCAGGACAGTTCCTACCCAACGCCCAGAACACCCAGGACAGTCCCTACCCAGCGCCCAGAACACCCAGGACAGTCCCTACGCAGTGCCCAGAACACCCAGGACAGTCCCTACCCAGTGCCCAGAACACCCAGGACAGTCCCTACCCAGTGCCCAGAACACCCAGGACAGTCCCTACCCAGTGCCCAGAACACCCAGGACAGTCCCTACCCAGTGCCCAGAACACCCAGGACAGTCCCTACCCAGTGCCCAGAACACCCAGGCACAGTCCCTACCCAGTGCCCAGAACACCCAGGACAGTCCCCCCCAGTGCCCAGGACACCCAGGACAGTCCCCCCCAGTGCCCAGAACACCCAGGACAGTCCCTACCCAGTGCCCAGAACACCCAGGACAGTCCCTACCCAGTGCCCAGAACACCCAGAACAGTCCCTACCCAGTGCCCAGAACACCCAGGACAGTCCCCCCCCAGTGCCCAGAACACCCAGGACAGTTCCTACCCAGCGCCCAGAACACCCAGCACAGTTCCTACCCAGTGCCCAGAACACCCAGGATAGTCCCGACCCAGTGCCCAGAACACCCAGGACAGTCCCTACCCAGTGCCCAGAACACCCAGGACAGTCCCTACCCAGTGCCCAGAACACCCAGAACAGTCCCTACCCAGTGCCCAGAACACCCAGGACAGTCCCTACCCAGTGCTCAGAACACCCAGGACAGTCCCTACCCAGTGCCCAGAACACCCAGGACAGTCCCCCCCAGTGCCCAGAACACCCAGGACAGTCCCTACTCAGTGCCCAGAACACCCAGGACAGTCCCTACCCAGTGCCCAGAACACCCAGGACAGTTCCTACCCAGTGCCCAGAACACCCAGGACAGTCCCTACCCAGAACACCCAGGACAACCCAGTGCCCAGAACACCCAGGACAGTCCCCACCCAGTGCCCAGGACACCCAGGACAGTCCCTACCCAGTGCCCAGGACACCCAGGACAGTCCCTACCCAGTGCCCAGAACACCCAGGACAGTCCCTACCCAGTGCCCAGGACACCCAGGACAGTCCCTACCCAGTGCCCAGAACACCCAGGACAGTCCCTACCCAGTGCCCAGAACACCCAGGACAGTCCCTACCCAGTGCCCAGAACACCCAGGACAGTCCCTACCCAGTGCCCAGAACACCCAGGACAGTCCCTACGCAGTGCCCAGAACACCCAGGACAGTCCCTACCCAGTGCCCAGAACACCCAGGACAGCCCCTACCCAGTGCCCAGAACACCCAGGACAGTCCCGACCCAGTGCCCAGAACACCCAGGACAGTCCCTACCCAGTGCCCAGAACACCCAGGACAGTTCCTACCCAGTGCCCAGAACACCCAGGACAGTCCCTACCCAGTGCCCAGAACACCCAGGACAGTCCCTACCCAGTGCCCAGAACACCCAGGACAGTCTCCCCCAGTGCCCAGAACACCCAGGACAGTCCCTACCCAGCGCCCAGGACACCCAGGACAGTCCCCTACCCAGCGCCCAGAACACCCAGGACAGTCCCTACCCAGCGCCCAGAACACCCAGGACAGTCCCTACCCAGTGCCCAGAACACCCAGGACAGTCCCTACCCAGTGCCCAGAACACCCAGGACAGTCCCTACCCAGTGCCCAGAACACCCAGGACAGTCCCCCCCAGTGCCCAGAACACCCAGGAGAGTCCCTACCCAGTGCCCAGAACACCCAGGACAGTCCCTACCCAGTGCCCAGAACACCCAGGACAGTTCCTACCCAGTGCCCAGAACACCCAGGACAGTCCCTACCCAGTGCCCAGAACACCCAGGACAGTCCCTACCCAGTGCCCAGAACACCCAGGACAGTCCCGCCCAGTGCCCAGAACACCCAGGACAGTTCCTACCCAGTGCCCAGAACACCCAGGACAGTCCCGCCCAGTGCCCAGAACACCCAGGACAGTTCCTACCCAGTGCCCAGAACACCCAGGACAGTCCCCCCCAGTGCCCAGAACACCCAGGACAGACCCTACCCAGTGCCCAGAACACCCAGGACAGTTCCTACCCAGCGCCCAGAACACCCAGGACAGTCCCTGCCCAGTGCCCAGAACACCCAGGACAGTCCCTGCCCAGTGCCCAGAACACCCAGGACAGTCCCTACCCAGTGACCAGAACACCCAGGACAGTCCCTACCCAGTGCCCAGAACACCCAGGACAGTCACTACCCAGTGCCCAGAACACCCAGGACAGTCCCCACCCAGTGCCCAGAACACCCAGGACAGTCCCCACCCAGAACACCCAGGACAGTCCCTACCCAGTGCCCAGAACACCCAGGACAGTCCCTACCCAGTGCCCAGGACACCCAGGACAGTCCCTACCCAGTGCCCAGAACACCCAGGACAGTCCCTACCCAGTGCCCAGAACACCCAGGACAGTTCCTACCCTGCGCCCAGAACACCCAGGACAGTCCCTGCCCAGTGCCCAGAACACCCAGGACAGTCCCTACCCAGTGCCCAGAACACCCAGGACAGTCCCTACCCAGTGCCCAGAACACCCAGGACAGTCCCTACCCAGTGCCCAGAACACCCAGGACAGTCCCTACCCAGCGCCCAGAACACCCAGGACAGTCCCCCCCAGTGCCCAGGACACCCAGGACAGTCCCCCCCAGTGCCCAGGACACCCAGGACAGTCCCTACCCAGTGCCCAGAACAGCCAGGACAGTCCCCCCCAGTGCCCAGAACACCCAGGACAGTCCCCCCCAGTGCCCAGAACACCCAGGACAGTTCCTACCCAGTGCCCAGAACACCCAGGACAGTCCCTACCCAGTGCCCAGAACACCCAGGACAGTCCCTACCCAGTGCCCAGAACACCCAGGACAGTCCCTACCCAGCGCCAGAACACCCAGGACAGTCCCTACCCAGTGCCCAGAACACCCAGGACAGTCCCCCCCAGTGCCCAGAACACCCAGGACAGTCCCTACTCAGTGCCCAGAACACCCAGGACAGTCCCTACCCAGTGCCCAGAACACCCAGGACAGTTCCTACCCAGTGCCCAGAACACCCAGGACAGTCCCTACCCAAAACTCCCAGGACAACCCAGTGCCCAGAACACCCAGGACAGTCCCCACCCAGTGCCCAGGACACCCAGGACAGTCCCTACCCAGTGCCCAGAACACCCAGGACAGTCCCTACCCAGTGCCCAGAACACCCAGGACAGTCCCCCCCAGTGCCCAGAACACCCAGGACAGTCCCTACCCAGTGCCCAGAACACCCAGGACAGTCCCCCCCAGTGCCCAGAACACCCAGGACAGTCCCTACCCAGTGCCCAGAACACCCAGGACAGTCCCTACTCAGTGCCCAGAACACCCAGGACAGTCCCTACCCAGTGCCCAGAACACCCAGGACAGTCCCTACCCAGTGCCCAGAACACCCAGGACAGTCCCCCCCAGTGCCCAGAACACCCAGGACAGTCCCTACCCAGTGCCCAGAACACCCAGGACAGTCCCCCCCAGTGCCCAGAACACCCAGGACAGTCCCTACCCAGTGCCCAGAACACCCAGGACAGTCCCTACTCAGTGCCCAGAACACCCAGGACAGTCCCTACCCAGTGCCCAGAACACCCAGGACAGTCCCTACCCAGTGCCCAGAACACCCAGGACAGTTCCTACCCAGTGCCCAGAACACCCAGGACAGTCCCTACCCAAAACTCCCAGGACAACCCAGTGCCCAGAACACCCAGGACAGTCCCCACCCAGTGCCCAGGACACCCAGGACAGTCCCTACCCGGTGCCCAGGACACCCAGGACAGTCCCTACCCAGCGCCCAGAACACCCAGGACAGTCCCTACCCAGCGCCCAGAACACCCAGGACAGTCCCTACCCAGTGCCCAGAACACCCATGACAGTCCCTACCCAGTGCCCAGAACACCCAGGACAGTCCCTACCCAGTGCCCAGAACACCCAGGACAGTCCCTACCCAGTGCCCAGAACACCCAGGACAGTCCCCCCCAGTGCCCAGAACACCCAGGACAGTCCCTACCCAGTGCCCAGAACACCCAGGACAGTCCCTACCCAGTGCCCAGAACACCCAGGACAGTCCCTACCCAGTTCCCAGAACACCCAGGACAGTCCCTACCCAGTGCCCAGAACACCCAGGACAGTCCTTACCCAGTGCCCAGAACACCCAGGACAGTCCCGCCCAGTGCCCAGAACACCCAGGACAGTTCCTACCCAGTGCCCAGAACACCCAGGACAGTCCCGCCCAGTGCCCAGAACACCCAGGACAGTTCCTACCCAGTGCCCAGAACACCCAGGACAGTCCCCCCCAGTGCCCAGAACACCCAGGACAGTCCCTACCCAGTGCCCAGAACACCCAGGACAGTCCCTACCCAGCGCCCAGAACACCCAGGACAGTCCCTGCCCAGTGCCCAGAACACCCAGGACAGTCCCTGCCCAGTGCCCAGAACACCCAGGACAGTCCCTACCCAGTGACCAGAACACCCAGGACAGTCCCTACCCAGTGCCCAGAACACCCAGGACAGTCACTACCCAGTGCCCAGAACACCCAGGACAGTCCCCACCCAGTGCCCAGAACACCCAGGACAGTCCCCACCCAGAACTCCCAGGACAGTCCCTACCCAGTGCCCAGAACACCCAGGACAGTCCCTACCCAGTGCCCAGGACACACAGGACAGTCCCTACCCAGTGCCCAGAACACCCAGGACAGTCCCTACCCAGTTCCCAGAACACCCAGGACAGTCCCTACCCAGTGCCCAGAACACACAGGACAGTCCCTACCCAGTGCCCAGAATACCCAGGACAGTTCCTACCCTGCGCCCAGAACACCCAGGACAGTCCCTGCCCAGTGCCCAGAACACCCAGGACAGTCCCTACCCAGTGCCCAGAACACCCAGGACAGTCCCTACCCAGTGCCCAGAACACCCAGGACAGTCCCTACCCAGTGCCCAGAACACCCAGGACAGTCCATACCCAGCGCCCAGAACACCCAGGACAGTCCCCCCCAGTGCCCAGGACACCCAGGACAGTCCCCCCCAGTGCCCAGGACACCCAGGACAGTCCCTACCCAGTGCCCAGAACAGCCAGGACAGTCCCCCCCAGTGCCCAGAACACCCAGGACAGTCCCCCCCAGTGCCCATAACACCCAGGACAGTTCCTACCCAGTGCCCAGAACACCCAGGACAGTCCCTACCCAGTGCCCAGAACACCCAGGACAGTCCCTACCCAGTGCCCAGAACACCCAGGACAGTCCCTACCCAGCGCCAGAACACCCAGGACAGTCCCTACCCAGTGCCCAGAACACCCAGGACAGTCCCCCCCAGTGCCCAGAACACCCAGGACAGTCCCTACTCAGTGCCCAGAACACCCAGGACAGTTCCTACCCAGTGCCCAGAACACCCAGGACAGTCCCTACCCAGTGCCCAGAACACCCAGGACAGTCCCTACCCAGTGCCCAGAACACCCAGGACAGTCTCCCCCAGTGCCCAGAACACCCAGGACAGTCCCTACCCAGCGCCCAGGACACCCAGGACAGTCCCTACCCAGCGCCCAGAACACCCAGGACAGTCCCTACCCAGCGCCCAGAACACCCAGGACAGTCCCTACCCAGTGCCCAGAACACCCAGGACAGTCCCTACCCAGTGCCCAGAACACCCAGGACAGTCCCTACCCAGTGCCCAGAACACCCAGGACAGTCCCCCCCAGTGCCCAGAACACCCAGGAGAGTCCCTACCCAGTGCCCAGAACACCCAGGACAGTCCCTACCCAGTGCCCAGAACACCCAGGACAGTTCCTACCCAGTGCCCAGAACACCCAGGACAGTCCCTACCCAGTGCCCAGAACACCCAGGACAGTCCCTACCCAGTGCCCAGAACACCCAGGACAGTCCCGCCCAGTGCCCAGAACACCCAGGACAGTTCCTACCCAGTGCCCAGAACACCCAGGACAGTCCCGCCCAGTGCCCAGAACACCCAGGACAGTTCCTACCCAGTGCCCAGAACACCCAGGACAGTCCCCCCCAGTGCCCAGAACACCCAGGACAGACCCTACCCAGTGCCCAGAACACCCAGGACAGTTCCTACCCAGCGCCCAGAACACCCAGGACAGTCCCTGCCCAGTGCCCAGAACACCCAGGACAGTCCCTGCCCAGTGCCCAGAACACCCAGGACAGTCCCTACCCAGTGACCAGAACACCCAGGACAGTCCCTACCCAGTGCCCAGAACACCCAGGACAGTCACTACCCAGTGCCCAGAACACCCAGGACAGTCCCCACCCAGTGCCCAGAACACCCAGGACAGTCCCCACCCAGAACACCCAGGACAGTCCCTACCCAGTGCCCAGAACACCCAGGACAGTCCCTACCCAGTGCCCAGGACACCCAGGACAGTCCCTACCCAGTGCCCAGAACACCCAGGACAGTCCCTACCCAGTGCCCAGAACACCCAGGACAGTTCCTACCCTGCGCCCAGAACACCCAGGACAGTCCCTGCCCAGTGCCCAGAACACCCAGGACAGTCCCTACCCAGTGCCCAGAACACCCAGGACAGTCCCTACCCAGTGCCCAGAACACCCAGGACAGTCCCTACCCAGTGCCCAGAACACCCAGGACAGTCCCTACCCAGCGCCCAGAACACCCAGGACAGTCCCCCCCAGTGCCCAGGACACCCAGGACAGTCCCCCCCAGTGCCCAGGACACCCAGGACAGTCCCTACCCAGTGCCCAGAACAGCCAGGACAGTCCCCCCCAGTGCCCAGAACACCCAGGACAGTCCCCCCCAGTGCCCAGAACACCCAGGACAGTTCCTACCCAGTGCCCAGAACACCCAGGACAGTCCCTACCCAGTGCCCAGAACACCCAGGACAGTCCCTACCCAGTGCCCAGAACACCCAGGACAGTCCCTACCCAGCGCCAGAACACCCAGGACAGTCCCTACCCAGTGCCCAGAACACCCAGGACAGTCCCCCCCAGTGCCCAGAACACCCAGGACAGTCCCTACTCAGTGCCCAGAACACCCAGGACAGTCCCTACCCAGTGCCCAGAACACCCAGGACAGTTCCTACCCAGTGCCCAGAACACCCAGGACAGTCCCTACCCAAAACTCCCAGGACAACCCAGTGCCCAGAACACCCAGGACAGTCCCCACCCAGTGCCCAGGACACCCAGGACAGTCCCTACCCAGTGCCCAGAACACCCAGGACAGTCCCTACCCAGTGCCCAGAACACCCAGGACAGTCCCCCCCAGTGCCCAGAACACCCAGGACAGTCCCTACCCAGTGCCCAGAACACCCAGGACAGTCCCCCCCAGTGCCCAGAACACCCAGGACAGTCCCTACCCAGTGCCCAGAACACCCAGGACAGTCCCTACTCAGTGCCCAGAACACCCAGGACAGTCCCTACCCAGTGCCCAGAACACCCAGGACAGTCCCTACCCAGTGCCCAGAACACCCAGGACAGTCCCCCCCAGTGCCCAGAACACCCAGGACAGTCCCTACCCAGTGCCCAGAACACCCAGGACAGTCCCCCCCAGTGCCCAGAACACCCAGGACAGTCCCTACCCAGTGCCCAGAACACCCAGGACAGTCCCTACTCAGTGCCCAGAACACCCAGGACAGTCCCTACCCAGTGCCCAGAACACCCAGGACAGTCCCTACCCAGTGCCCAGAACACCCAGGACAGTTCCTACCCAGTGCCCAGAACACCCAGGACAGTCCCTACCCAAAACTCCCAGGACAACCCAGTGCCCAGAACACCCAGGACAGTCCCCACCCAGTGCCCAGGACACCCAGGACAGTCCCTACCCGGTGCCCAGGACACCCAGGACAGTCCCTACCCAGCGCCCAGAACACCCAGGACAGTCCCTACCCAGCGCCCAGAACACCCAGGACAGTCCCTACCCAGTGCCCAGAACACCCATGACAGTCCCTACCCAGTGCCCAGAACACCCAGGACAGTCCCTACCCAGTGCCCAGAACACCCAGGACAGTCCCTACCCAGTGCCCAGAACACCCAGGACAGTCCCCCCCAGTGCCCAGAACACCCAGGACAGTCCCTACCCAGTGCCCAGAACACCCAGGACAGTCCCTACCCAGTGCCCAGAACACCCAGGACAGTCCCTACCCAGTTCCCAGAACACCCAGGACAGTCCCTACCCAGTGCCCAGAACACCCAGGACAGTCCTTACCCAGTGCCCAGAACACCCAGGACAGTCCCGCCCAGTGCCCAGAACACCCAGGACAGTTCCTACCCAGTGCCCAGAACACCCAGGACAGTCCCGCCCAGTGCCCAGAACACCCAGGACAGTTCCTACCCAGTGCCCAGAACACCCAGGACAGTCCCCCCCAGTGCCCAGAACACCCAGGACAGTCCCTACCCAGTGCCCAGAACACCCAGGACAGTCCCTACCCAGCGCCCAGAACACCCAGGACAGTCCCTGCCCAGTGCCCAGAACACCCAGGACAGTCCCTGCCCAGTGCCCAGAACACCCAGGACAGTCCCTACCCAGTGACCAGAACACCCAGGACAGTCCCTACCCAGTGCCCAGAACACCCAGGACAGTCACTACCCAGTGCCCAGAACACCCAGGACAGTCCCCACCCAGTGCCCAGAACACCCAGGACAGTCCCCACCCAGAACTCCCAGGACAGTCCCTACCCAGTGCCCAGAACACCCAGGACAGTCCCTACCCAGTGCCCAGGACACACAGGACAGTCCCTACCCAGTGCCCAGAACACCCAGGACAGTCCCTACCCAGTTCCCAGAACACCCAGGACAGTCCCTACCCAGTGCCCAGAACACACAGGACAGTCCCTACCCAGTGCCCAGAATACCCAGGACAGTTCCTACCCTGCGCCCAGAACACCCAGGACAGTCCCTGCCCAGTGCCCAGAACACCCAGGACAGTCCCTACCCAGTGCCCAGAACACCCAGGACAGTCCCTACCCAGTGCCCAGAACACCCAGGACAGTCCCTACCCAGTGCCCAGAACACCCAGGACAGTCCATACCCAGCGCCCAGAACACCCAGGACAGTCCCCCCCAGTGCCCAGGACACCCAGGACAGTCCCCCCCAGTGCCCAGGACACCCAGGACAGTCCCTACCCAGTGCCCAGAACAGCCAGGACAGTCCCCCCCAGTGCCCAGAACACCCAGGACAGTCCCCCCCAGTGCCCATAACACCCAGGACAGTTCCTACCCAGTGCCCAGAACACCCAGGACAGTCCCTACCCAGTGCCCAGAACACCCAGGACAGTCCCTACCCAGTGCCCAGAACACCCAGGACAGTCCCTACCCAGCGCCAGAACACCCAGGACAGTCCCTACCCAGTGCCCAGAACACCCAGGACAGTCCCCCCCAGTGCCCAGAACACCCAGGACAGTCCCTACTCAGTGCCCAGAACACCCAGGACAGTCCCTACCCAGTGCCCAGAACACCCAGGACAGTTCCTACCCAGTGCCCAGAACACCCAGGACAGTCCCTACCCAAAACTCCCAGGACAACCCAGTGCCCAGAACACCCAGGACAGTCCCCACCCAGTGCCCAGGACACCCAGGACAGTCCCTACCCAGTGCCCAGAACACCCAGGACAGTCCCTACCCAGTGCCCAGAACACCCAGGACAGTCCCCCCCAGTGCCCAGAACACCCAGGACAGTCCCTACCCAGTGCCCAGAACACCCAGGACAGTCCCTACCCAGTGCCCAGAACACCCAGGACAGTCCCTACCCAGTGCCCAGAACACCCAGGACAGTCCCTACCCAGTGCCCAGAACACCCAGGACAGTCCCTACCCAGTGCCCAGAACACCCAGGACAGTTCCTACCCAGTGCCCAGAACACCCAGGACAGTCCCTACCCAGAACTCCCAGGACAACCCAGTGCCCAGAACACCCAGGACAGTCCCCACCCAGTGCCCAGGACACCCAGGACAGTCCCTACCCAGTGCCCAGAACACCCAGGACAGTCCCTACCCAGTGCCCAGAACACCCAGGACAGTCCCCCCCAGTGCCCAGAACACCCAGGACAGTCCCTACCCAGTGCCCAGAACACCCAGGACAGTCCCTACCCAGTGCCCAGAACACCCAGGACAGTCCCTACCCAGTGCCCAGAACACCCAGGACAGTCCCTACCCAGTGCCCAGAACACCCAGGACAGTCCCTACCCAGTGCCCAGAACACCCAGGACAGTCCCTACCCAGTGCCCAGAACACCCAGGACAGTCCCTACCCAGTGCCCAGAACACCCAGGACAGTCCCTACCCAGTGCCCAGAACACCCAGGACAGTCCCCCCCAGTGCCCAGAACACCCAGGACAGTCCTTACCCAGTGCCCAGAACACCCAGGACAGTCCCTACCCAGTGCCCAGAACACCCAGGACAGTTCCTACCCAGTGCCCAGAACACCCAGGACAGTCCCTACCCAGTGCCCAGAACACCCAGGACAGTCCCCCCCAGTGCCCAGAACACCCAGGACAGTTCCTACCCAGTGCCCAGAACACCCAGGACAGTCCCCCCCAGTGCCCAGAACACCCAGGACAGTCCCTACCCAGTGCCCAGGACACCCAGGACAGTCCCTACCCAGTGCCCAGAACACCCAGGACAGTCCCTACCCAGTGCCCAGGACACCCAGGACAGTCCCTACCCAGTACCCAGGACACCCAGGATAGTCCCTACCCAGTGCCCAGAACACCCAGGACAGTCCCTACCCAGTGCCCAGAACACCCAGGACAGTCCCTACCCAGTGCCCAGAACACCCAGGACAGTCCCCCCCAGTGCCCAGAACACCCAGGACAGTCCCTACTCAGTGCCCAGAACACCCAGGACAGTCCCTACTCAGTGCCCAGGACACCCAGGACAGTCCCCCCCAGCGCCCAGAACACCTAGGACAGTCCCTACCCAGCGCCCAGAACACCCAGGACAGTCCCCCCCAGTGCCCAGAACACCCAGGACAGTCCCTACCCAGTGCCCAGAACACCCAGGACAGTCCCTACCCAGTGCCCAGAACACCCAGGACAGTCCCTACCCAGTGCCCAGAACACCCAGGACAGTCCCTACCCAGTGCCCAGAACACCCAGGATAGTCCCTACCCAGTGCCCAGGACACCCAGGACAGTCCCCCCCAGTGCCCAGAACACCCAGAACAGTCCCTACCCAGTGCCCAGAACACCCAGAACAGTCCCTACCCAGTGCCCAGAACACCCAGGACAGTCCCTACCCAGTGCCCAGAACACCCAGGACAGTTCCTACCCTGCGCCCAGAACACCCAGGACAGTCCCTGCCCAGTGCCCAGAACACCCAGGACAGTCCCTACCCAGTGCCCAGAACACCCAGGACAGTCCCTACCCAGTGCCCAGAACACCCAGGACAGTCCATACCCAGCGCCCAGAACACCCAGGACAGTCCCCCCCAGTGCCCAGGACACCCAGGACAGTCCCCTCCAGTGCCCAGGACACCCAGGACAGTCCCTACCCAGTGCCCAGAACAGCCAGGACAGTCCCCCCCAGTGCCCAGAACACCCAGGACAGTCCCCCCCAGTGCCCAGAACACCCAGGACAGTTCCTACCCAGTGCCCAGAACACCCAGGACAGTCCCTACCCAGTGCCCAGAACACCCAGGACAGTCCCTACCCAGTGCCCAGAACACCCAGGACAGTCCCTACCCAGCGCCAGAACACCCAGGACAGTCCCTACCCAGTGCCCAGAACACCCAGGACAGTCCCCCCCAGTGCCCAGAACACCCAGGACAGTCCCTACTCAGTGCCCAGAACACCCAGGACAGTCCCTACCCAGTGCCCAGAACACCCAGGACAGTTCCTACCCAGTGCCCAGAACACCCAGGACAGTCCCTACCCAGAACTCCCAGGACAACCCAGTGCCCAGAACACCCAGGACAGTCCCCACCCAGTGCCCAGGACACCCAGGACAGTCCCTACCCAGTGCCCAGAACACCCAGGACAGTCCCTACCCAGTGCCCAGAACACCCAGGACAGTCCCCCCCAGTGCCCAGAACACCCAGGACAGTCCCTACCCAGTGCCCAGAACACCCAGGACAGTCCCTACCCAGTGCCCAGAACACCCAGGACAGTCCCTACCCAGTGCCCAGAACACCCAGGACAGTCCCTACCCAGTGCCCAGAACACCCAGGACAGTCCCTACCCAGTGCCCAGAACACCCAGGACAGTCCCTACCCAGTGCCCAGAACACCCAGGACAGTCCCTACCCAGTGCCCAGAACACCCAGGACAGTCCCTACCCAGTGCCCAGAACACCCAGGACAGTCCCCCCCAGTGCCCAGAACACCCAGGACAGTCCCTACCCAGTGCCCAGAACACCCAGGACAGTCCCTACCCAGTGCCCAGAACACCCAGGACAGTTCCTACCCAGTGCCCAGAACACCCAGGACAGTCCCTACCCAGTGCCCAGAACACCCAGGACAGTCCCCCCCAGTGCCCAGAACACCCAGGACAGTTCCTACCCAGTGCCCAGAACACCCAGGACAGTCCCCCCCAGTGCCCAGAACACCCAGGACAGTCCCTACCCAGTGCCCAGGACACCCAGGACAGTCCCTACCCAGTGCCCAGAACACCCAGGACAGTCCCTACCCAGTGCCCAGGACACCCAGGACAGTCCCTACCCAGTGCCCAGGACACCCAGGACAGTCCCTACCCAGTGCCCAGGACACCCAGGACAGTCCCTACCCAGTGCCCAGAACACCCAGGACAGTCCCTACCCAGTGCTCAGAACACCCAGGACAGTCCCTACCCAGTGCCCAGAACACCCAGGACAGTCCCCCCCAGTGCCCAGAACACCCAGGACAGTCCCTACTCGGTGCCCAGAACACCCAGGACAGTCCCTACCCGGTGCCCAGGACACCCAGGACAGTCCCCCCCTGTGCCCAGAACACCTAGGACAGTCCCTACCCAGCGCCCAGAACACCCAGGACAGTCCCCCCCAGTGCCCAGAACACCCAGGACAGTCCCTACCCAGTGCCCAGAACACCCAGGACAGTCCCTACCCAGTGCCCAGAACACCCAGGACAGTCCCTACCCAGCGCCCAGAACACCCAGGACAGTCCCCCCCAGTGCCCAGAACACCCAGGACAGTCCCTACCCAGTGCCCAGAACACCCAGGACAGTCCCTACCCAGTGCCCAGAACACCCAGGACAGTCCCTACCCAGTGCCCAGAACACCCAGGATAGTCCCTACCCAGTGCCCAGGACACCCAGGACAGTCCCCCCCAGTGCCCAGAACACCCAGGACAGTCCCTACCCAGTGCCCAGAACACCCAGGACAGTCCCTACCCAGTGCCCAGAACACCCAGGACAGTCCCTACCCAGTGCCCAGAACACCCAGGACAGTCCCTACCCAGTGCCCAGGACACCCAGGACAGTCCCCCCCAGTGCCCAGGACACCCAGGACAGCCCCTACCCAGTGCCCAGAACACCCAGGACAGTCCCTACCCAGTGCCCAGAACACCCAGGACAGTCCCTACCCAGTGCCCAGAACACCCAGGACAGTCCCTACCCAGTGCCCAGGACACCCAGGACAGTCCCTACCCAGTGCCCAGGACACCCAGGACAGTCCCTACCCAGTGCCCAGGACACCCAGGACAGTCCCTACCCAGTGCCCAGGACACCCAGGACAGTCCCTACCCAGTGCCCAGGACACCCAGGACAGTCCCTACCCAGTGCCCAGAACACCCAGGACAGTCCCTACCCAGTGCCCAGGACACCCAGGACAGTCCCCCCCAGTGCCCAGGACACCCAGGACAGCCCCTACCCAGCGCCCAGGACACCCAGGACAGTCCCTACCCAGTGCCCAGAACAACCAGGACAGCCCCTACCCAGTGCCCAGAACACCCAGGACAGCCCCTACCCAGTGCCCAGAACACCCAGGACAGTCCCTACCCAGTGCCCAGAACACCCAGGACAGTCCCTACCCAGTGCCCAGAACACCCAGGACAGTTCCTACCCAGTGCCCAGAACACCCAGGACAGTCCCCCCCAGTGCCCAGAACACCCAGGACAGTCCCTACCCAGTGCCCAGGACACCCAGGACAGTCCCTACCCAGTGCCCAGAACACCCAGGACAGTCCCTACCCAGTGCCCAGGACACCCAGGACAGTCCCTACCCAGTGCCCAGGACACCCAGGACAGTCCCTACCCAGTGCCCAGGACACCCAGGACAGTCCCTACCCAGTGCCCAGAACACCCAGGACAGTCCCTACCCAGTGCCCAGAACACCCAGGACAGTCCCTACCCAGTGCTCAGAACACCCAGGACAGTCCCTACCCAGTGCCCAGAACACCCAGGACAGTCCCCCCCAGTGCCCAGAACACCCAGGACAGTCCCTACTCAGTGCCCAGAACACCCAGGACAGTCCCTACTCAGTGCCCAGGACACCCAGGACAGTCCCCCCCAGCGCCCAGAACACCTAGGACAGTCCCTACCCAGCGCCCAGAACACCCAGGACAGTCCCCCCCAGTGCCCAGAACACCCAGGACAGTCCCTACCCAGTGCCCAGAACACCCAGGACAGTCCCTACCCAGTGCCCAGAACACCTAGGACAGTCCCTACCCAGCGCCCAGAACACCCAGGACAGTCCCCCCCAGTGCCCAGAACACCCAGGACAGTCCCTACCCAGTGCCCAGAACACCCAGGACAGTCCCTACCCAGTGCCCAGAACACCCAGGACAGTCCCTACCCAGTGCCCAGAACACCCAGGATAGTCCCTACCCAGTGCCCAGGACACCCAGGACAGTCCCCCCCAGTGCCCAGGACACCCAGGACAGTCCCTACCCAGTGCCCAGAACACCCAGGAAAGTCCCTACCCAGTGCCCAGAACACCCAGGACAGTCCCTACCCAGTGCCCAGAACACCCAGGACAGTTCCTACCCAGTGCCCAGAACACCCAGGACAGTCCCCCCCAGTACCCAGAACACCCAGGACAGTCCCCCCCAGTGCCCAGAACACCCAGGACAGTCCCTACCCAGTGCCCAGAACACCCAGGACAGTCCCTACCAAGTGCCCAGAACACCCAGGACAGTCCCTACCCAGTGCCCAGGACACCCAGGACAGTCCCCCCCAGTGCCCAGAACACCCAGGACAGCCCCTACCCAGTGCCCAGAACACCCAGGACAGTCCCTACCCAGTGCCCAGAACACCCAGGACAGTCCCTACCCAGTGCCCAGAACACCCAGGACAGTCCCTACCCAGTGCCCAGAACACCCAGGACAGTCCCTACCCAGTGCCCAGGACACCCAGGACAGTCCCTACCCAGTGCCCAGAACACGCAGGACAGTCCCTACCCAGTGCCCAGAACACCCAGGACAGTCCCCCCCAGTGCCCAGAACACCCAGGACAGTCCCTACCCAGTGCCCAGAACACCCAGGACAGTCCCTACCCAGTGCCCAGAACACCCAGGACAGTCCCTACCCAGTGCCCAGGACACCCAGGACAGTCCCCCCCAGTGCCCAGAACACCCAGGACAGTCCCTACTCAGTGCCCAGAACACCCAGGACAGTTCCTACCCAGTGCCCAGAACACCCAGGACAGTTCCTACCCAACGCCCAGAACACCCAGGACAGTCCCTACCCAGCGCCCAGAACACCCAGGACAGTCCCTACCCAGTGCCCAGAACACCCAGGACAGTCCCTACCCAGTGCCCAGAACACCCAGGACAGTCCCTACCCAGTACCCAGAACACCCAGGACAGTCCCGACCCAGTGCCCAGAACACCCAGGACAGTCCCTACCCAGTGCCCAGAACACCCAGGACAGTCCCTACCCAGTGCCCAGAACACCCAGGACAGCCCCTACCCAGTGCCCAGAACACCCAGGACAGTCCCCCCCAGTGCCCAGGACACCCAGGACAGTCCCCCCCAGTGCCCAGAACACCCAGGACAGTCCCTACCCAGTGCCCAGAACACCCAGGACAGTCCCTACCCAGTGCCCAGGACACCCAGGACAGTCCCTACCCAGTGCCCAGGACACCCAGGACAGTCCCTACCCAGTGCCCAGGACACCCAGGACAGTCCCCCCCAGTGCCCAGAACACCCAGGACAGTCCCTACCCAGTGCCCAGAACACCCAGGACAGTCCCTACCCAGTGCCCAGGACACCCAGGACAGTCCCTACCCAGTGCCCAGAACACCCAGGACAGTCCCTACCCAGTGCCCAGAACACCCAGGACAGTCCCTACCCAGTGCCCAGAACACCCAGGACAGTCCCTACCCAGTGCCCAGAACACCCAGGACAGTCCCTACCCAGTGCCCAGAACACCCAGGACAGTCCCTACCCAGTGCCCAGAACACCCAGGACAGTCCCTACCCAGTGCCCAGAACACCCAGGACAGTCCCTACCCAGTGCCCAGAACACCCAGGACAGTCCCCACCCAGTGCCCAGAACACCCAGGACAGTCCCTACCCAGTGCCCAGAACACCCAGGACAGTCCCTACCCAGCGCCCAGAACACCCAGGACAGTCCCTACCCAGCGCCCAGGACACCCAGGACAGTCCCTACCCAGCGCCCAGGACACCCAGGACAGTCCCTACCCAGTGCCCAGAACACCCAGGACAGTCCCTACCCAGTGCCCAGGACACCCAGGACAGTCCCTACCCAGTGCCCAGGACACCCAGGACAGTCCCCCCCAGTGCCCAGAACACCCAGGACAGTCCCTACCCAGCGCCCAGGACACCCAGGACAGTTCCTACCCAGTGCCCAGAACACCCAGGACAGTCCCTACCCAGTGCCCAGAACACCCAGGACAGTTCCCACCCAGTGCCCAGAACACCCAGGACAGTCCCTACCCAGTGCCCAGAACACCCAGGACAGTCCCTACCCAGTGCCCAGAACACCCAGGACAGTCCCTACCCAGCGCCCAGAACACCCAGGACAGTTCCTACCCAGGGCTGCGCCAGTGGAAGAAGACCATGGCTTTGGTTTGACATGCAGGCAGCAGTGAAGAGACAGATGTGGTAGGGTATGCGGCTAGACCACGAGAATCTGGATCTCATAGAGTTGATTTGCACCGCTACCTGATGTTTTCCGAGTGTCATGGTGAGGGTGGGTCATGGATACGGTGGTCTCCAAATCAGCTTCTTGGATTTAACATTATTCTCTTTTAGTCCCTTTCCCTTCTGCCATCACAGACCTACCTCAAAAACAGCAGCTCTGACCATGCTGCATTCTTGCTTAAACACCTCAGATGGCTCTAGCACTCAGTCTACAGATATAAATATAGCAATAAAGGGTTTTTACTAGTTTTTGGTCCAGACTTTCCAATTGCACATTTGTTGTGCTCCATGCACTATGGAGTCCTAGCAGGTCTGAGCCATGCCACGGGGTTCTGAGCCACACCATGAAGTTCTGCACCATGCCAGAGGATTCTGGCCATGCCGTGCTCTGCCCTCTCTCACAAAGGTGCCTTCCTTCTCATTGTGAAGCTCTCCTTTGCCTTCTCTACCAAGCACCTCCCATCTCACGTTTCCCTGCAGTTACTTCTAAATGCTACCTCCTCTCCCACTGTCTGCAGAAAAGTTGCTCTTCTGTGCCTCTGCGGTAGCATTTACTTACACAGAAAGGCTATACAGAGTTAAGGAAAATCATACTGAACTGAAGTTTAGAATACTTTACAGTTGTATTTGGTTAGTATGGATTCATTTCCAGTTAGAATGGAGTCCCTTGGGGAAGAAACAGTTTCTTATTTCTTTCTGTACTTAGCAGCTTACACTCAGTAAGTACTCAGTCAGTACTTGTTGGCTGAATAAATGGAGTTTTACAGGGCTCCAAGTGTGATTATTTCAAATAGTGTTCTTTCATTTTGCAGACTTAAAAGAAAAAGACTTACCTCTCAGAGTCGTTCAGTGAGTTGTTAGCCATGCCCATTAAATAATAGGCCCAGAGATGTCATGCATTTTATCAAAAAATCCTGTACACTCAACTTCTTCTTGGTAAGCAGGGTAATATATCAGCAGGACTTGCATTAGAGAAACTTTTATTTTCAAAATTAATAGCACAGCCATTGTTACTGGGCTCATTTTTTACATGAGAAAACATTAGCACATAAAAGCTAGACTAATTTACCAGCCTTTCTCAGTGAATTAACAATGGAGCCACAGCTAGGAGCCAAGATTTACTGAATCCCCATGTGAATCCCTCCTTAGCCTAGTCAAGCTAGACTTAGGGAAGAAGAATAGGGTTTGGAAGCATCCCTTCTGGCACTGCCCTGGTGGTAGGGTGCATTTTGAATCAACGGGGTATCTGTGGGGATAGTGAATCAACAATAAGCTATTTACGTTCTTCTATAATCTCTCACTGACTGAAACAGTCACTTGACATCTGGCTAAGGCAGAATCTTTGGAAATGAAACTGAGTGACGCCAACGGATGCACGGGTAGCTTTAATCTCCTCGAGGACCAACGTCCTTTGTAAAACTCTACTTAGCCTCAATGCAGGAAAATCTTTCTTAAGCACTAGATTCCCAAAAAAATGCATTTGCAGGGAAGAAAATAAAACTTGCCTAGTTATGTATTGACTGTGACAACCTTCCGTACATTTGAATGTTTCTAAGAAATGTTTCCTAAATTACAGTTGGATTTTCTGCATGCCAAGGGATACAGTTTGCATGACATCACAGATACGTGAACATTCCAAGCTGTGTTAGAAACACGTCATGAACATAAACATTCAGCGTGGCAAATGCTATGGTTGAGCCTCAGAGGAAGAGCAGCTCGCTCGGGCTCTGCAGTTCGGATGTCAGCTGGGTCAGACCCACGTGATGATGCACTTGCTTCTGGTGGAGAGAAAGACGAAGGCATAGGCAGATCTTGGAATGACTGAATAACCACATCAGAGAAAAATGAGGAACCATGTGTGGAAACAGCCGAATCAGTGTTAAATCAGTTCTGTTACATATAATGTTACTCAGAACGATACTGCTAGCTAAACACACACCTGCAATCATGGACACACACACACACACAGCCCTCTGTCAAGTCCCTCTTCTGAAATTGTGCGACCTTGGGCCAATCATAAACTCTGAGTCTGGCTCCTAACTCATACACTGAAAAGACTGACACAGGATGACTGCGAATATTAAATTTATATGTACATACAAATCTGCTGTACCTGTGAGGTGTTTCTGCTATAGATAAGCTATAGACACAGCAGCGCAAGCCATGTAATGAGGTCCAAAATGTGAATGGCTCAGGAGATGCAGAGGAACGTGGAAGTGTCTGTGACCCACCTTCAGCGTGAGGCTTTTCCACAGGCTTCCAGCATGTTCTCACTCTTGGATTGGGACTCCATTTGCAGACATCTAATTGTGAGGACCACAGGATTTCTGTGCAGACACAGTTAGCCTCTTAAGGAAAGCTTGGTTATTCTGGCCAGCTCCCCCACCCCCAGGGTGCCCAGCCCAATTCAGACTCACTGTCCCCACAGGGCTACCCTTGCTCCAGCTCCAGCTGTGGCTGCTGCTACCCAGGAGCTGTGGACAGGACAAGGCTCCCGCCAGCTGAATATTCCTACATTTTGTTATTCTGGACGTCCATTCTCTGTCTTGTCTCACTTTTCTGCTTTCTCCAATTTTCCTATTTTTATGTTTTTATTTTATTTTTTTGTGAAATTATTTTATCATTTCCATTGTGATCTCTACTCATCTCATGTTGCCTTTTTTTTTCTGGAAACTCATTCCTTGTCTCCTCTTACACAGTTGTATTTCTCTTTCTCCCTCTTCTCCTTCCAAGGGAGAAGCAGGCACAGTGGCAAGGGCACAATACTTTCAGTGACCTGCAGGTTATTTTAATTTATTTTCAAATCAGAAGAAAACAAAGAAGTTTTATGTCTAGCAAAATTGTTAACAAACAAAATCAATATATTCACCTTCATACTAACAGAATCATAAAATACCATCAACATATTCATATTATGAAAGAAGGGAGACTCAGAGACATAGCAGGGCTCACAAAGTCACATCTGGACTTCTCCTTCTACTAAAACCAACAATCTTATTTGCCTCGACCACACTTTTGTGATGCACTCTATCATTTTTCCAAAGTTTTCCCAACAACACACTGAATAGCACTTGGAACATCTATATCCATCACAACACTTTTCTTACATTAACACCAATTTCCTTTTATAAGCCTAGAGGGCTGTGAACAGTGTGCAAAACCGAGCCTGTCGTCCCTCTGCTGAGGGCTCACCCACGTTTCATAGATGCCTGTAAACCAATGAGCAGATCAGTCAGTGAGCCGTCAGCACCTGCGCCTGGCTCATGGCTTCTGCTTGTCTGACCAGAGTCTGCCACCCAGGCCTCCTGTGAGCAGGGAAGCCCACACTGGAGGGGTGGGGGAGATTCCACAGCCACCAGAGGGTCACATGGCAGGTGAAATCACCAGTACCACCACATGCTAACGCTGGGGAGGCATGACTTAGAAGATCCGCTCCCTGCTACAGACAGGACCACTGGAACTGTGAGATTTTACATGCTTTGAATGCTGACCCCTCTACATACGCTGTGTGCCAGTGGGAACTCCCACCAACAGATTCTCACAAATGAATGCCCAGGCAAAACATAAATTTAAAGCTACGTTTATTTGGGTGGAAAAAAAAGTCTTCGGAATTGGTGCACAGTTTTCTATGGTTTGCACTTTCCGTACTTCCCTCAGTTTTGTTCCTCATGCAGGACAAACCAACCCATTATCTGTCTTCCTTAAAGTCTGGCTGATGGAGGCGGCAGAAGTTCCTGGGGAAAAAGTCAAACCGCTGTCCGCACTGCAATCCCAGGCTCTCAGTGCCCTGGTGGAACGGCAGCCTGTGAATCTGAGGCAGGAACATTCAACTTGGAAGACGAGGAAACAGAGCTGAAGGAAGACAGGAGCTGTGCTCTGGACGACGGCGTCCCCATTGCCAACACTGCTGTCACTTGCCGAGTCCAGTTTCAAAGCCAGAGGACTGTTTTCTGGGTTTCTCATTTATGTGGCTTGACACAGTTTCAAAGCACCACATGTACTTTGGAACTGCAGAGCGCACAAAGACAGTGTGTGTGTGTGCTATGACTGCCGAATGGAATTCTGAATGAGGATTCTGAACCCTTGCCCATAAGCAAACGTCTCGCTAGGTGGGTAACCCAAAGCCTCCTGGGAAAGAACAGGGCATTAGCTAATCCAGACCCTGTGAATCTGTGTCCGACTTGCAAAAAAAGAAAGTGCTGTTTTCCCTCTAGAACTTTCGGTTCTTGCAGCTCCTTTTGTTGCTGTAAAATTGTATTCATTAACTGAGCCCCGGGGAGGCTCCTGTCGCTGAGCAGCGCTTGGGAGTAATCTGTGGAATGAGGCTGACATGGAGCCCAGGAGTTGCGCAATCCCAAAGACTCAGAAGTTGGGGAGCAGAGCAGCAGCTCCAGCAGGGCCCTGCACTTCATGGCCACTGCCCTGGTCCCGCCTCCTGCGCTTGCAGAGTGGAAGTGACCGGTGCTCCCCCTTCGTCCCCGCTGTGTCCTTGACCGTGCAACCCGCCCAGCCTCCCTACACAAAGCACCCACTATGAGGCAAGGCTTCCCAGTCAAAACCAGAGAAAGGGAAAATCAAGGAAGAGTCTGTGCTCTCCTGCCAGGAAACTGAAAGTGGGGAAACTTGAAAGGTCTTCATTCTTTCTTTTTGCAAACTTAATCAAACCCCGAACCTCCATCTGTGTCATCACTTGAACAGAAGAAAATAATTATATGTGAAACCCCCATGAGCACGGGTTTCACCCCTGCAAGGTAAAGCCTTCGCAGGTGGGGCCAAGGGGAGGTGAGCTGCTAGCTCGGTAGGCGACTGGGGGTGGACAAGTGAAACTTCACCCCCGGAGCCCGCTGCTGCTGGCTCCGGTTCAGTCCGCTATGGCCCCGCGGAACTGTTTCTTCCCACCTGCCATATGGGTTTCTGGTCCATCTGACCATCAGGGCCAAGGGAGACTGGTTTGGCGCAGCTGACTCTCTTCAGCTCACCTGGCGACTCCCACGCAACCAGGTCCCTTCCATGAGGCTTGGTCATGAATCTGCTGCTGGATGCAAATGGCAGCTGATAGAGCCCCAGTGTGTCCATTAATTAGGCTAAAGATGTAAATCCCGAGGTTGAACTTTTCCCTCTTGATTAAACCATAAATTTCATAGGCTGGGCCAAGAGAAAATTTCCCGGCATCCGAACAAGGTGACCTTGGTGCTGGTCCCAGTGCAGACTTCCTCGAATGAAGAGCTTCACCCTGCTCTTCAAATAGGTTTTCAAATCCTGGTAAAGTCACTATTTGTAACTGGCATAGAAACAAAGCTCAGGTGAGCCATTTCATGAATTCTCATCGTAAATACTCTGAACAAGAACTCTCGCCTGCGGCTTCTTTTTCTTTTTCTTTTTTTTTTCTTCAAGATGCTCTAGGTTTTCAGTAGAAAAATTAACAAGCAAACAAAAAACACATGAAAGCAACTTCTTTGAGTACATAAACCTCAAAAATACAAAGAAAAAAGCGCTTGGCCTCTTTGAAGGCCTAAGACTTTAGCCAACCTTGTGGGACAAACATGCAGACAGGGGGGTCACATCTTCAGTGATGCCACCAGGTCACAGAGGCAGGCAGCAGGTGGGTGCTAAGAGCAGCTACATGAGTGTGCATTGCCACAGGCAGGAGATCCTGCAGGACCCACGCTTGCCCAAACCCAGCACCAGGCTGAAGACACTCGGGCCCCTCCGCTGGCTCTGGCTGGCTGAGAAGTTACCCCAACAGGACAGTTCACCGTGCAATGTTGCAGACCTGTGGACGGCTCAGCTGCGCAGATGAACAAGGAATTTCGGATAAGCATATAGCCTCTGTTTGTTTTTTTAATTCCAAAAGCACACCCATAACCTTGTTATTCAGCATTCGCGACGGGAGAACAACTTAATTTTTTTTTTTTTTATGAGTGAATGCTTTCCTTCGGGACCATTGTGGGAACTCAGAACCCCCCCCCCCCCCATTTGTATGAAGGCGCTTGGGGGGACTGAGAGGCAGGTTGACACTGGCTCAAAACCCTTCGCAAGGAGGGGTCGCTTTTCCATCAGCCGCACCTCGCATGCACTTGCTGAGACCCCTCCGGGGCGCTAACGGAGCTCTCTCTGCACCAAAGCCGACCTGGGTGTTTTGCTACTGGAGATGCAAACGCGCTGCCCAGGGTGAGACTCCTGGAGGACCCAGCACAGCGCTGAAGCCCCGGCCAGCAGCCTTCTGGGGAAGTCTAGCTGTGAGACGGCAAAGAGCCAGAAACACCCGCCTGCGAGGTTGGTTGGTTGTTTTTGTCCATCTTTCCCCTCCACGGAGGCACTGCTGCGGGAACAGCAAGCGCCCGCTCCCTGAGCCAGCAGAAAGGGGCTCCCGCCCAGGATCCCACCACCCCCTGCCCCGGAGCCGCACTGGGACCTGGCCGCGCTCCGGGGACAGCGCAGTCCCTCCCCGGACGCCGGCGGGCGGGCGGGCTTCCTCCTCTGCGGTCTTTATTGTTGGGAACACAAAGATCTCCAGGAGACAATGCGCCTCCGACCGAGAGCGAGAAAGAACGAGGAAGGGGGCCCAACGCGGCGCCGGTCTCCGTGGCAACGGGGGCGCAGTGCGCGCCCCGCCTGCGCCCGCATTGTGTGTGTGTGTGCGCGCCCCCGCACCCGCCCCCTGCCCCGCGCCAGCGACCCTGGCCCCAGAGGCGGAGGGCAGAGAGCCCAGCCTGCGGGCAGACTCCAAGCCGGGCACCACAGCCCCCAGGCAACCCCCAGGCAGCCGTGACCGCTGTGCCCCGGGCGGCGTCCCTGTCCGCTCGCTGAGCTCGGCCGCAGCTCCGGGCTTGCAGCGCACACGTGACGTCGCGGTAGAGCCAGCTTCCCGCGTGCAGAATGCTGCGGGGGCACGGGTTAACGCAGGCGAGTGGGCGCTGAAATGAGGAAGGGTCGGTGCGCAGGGCACCTAGGTAGACCTTTGAGAGGTTGGGGGCTCCTGTGTGTGCGCGCACGTGGGGGTGGGGTGGGGGAGGGAGAGAGAGAGAAGGAGGGAGAGAGGAGAGGAGAGAGAGAGAGAGAGAGGAGAGAGAAGGAGGGAGAGAGGAGAGGAGAGAGAGAGAGAGAGAGAGAGAGAGAGAGGAGAGAGAAGGAGGGAGAGAGGAGAGAGAAGGAGGGAGAGAGGAGAGGAGAGGAGAGAGAGAAAGAGAGAGAGAGACGCAGGTAATCCCCACCCGCCTTTGATGGGACTGGAGGTTCCCCGTTCAAAGGCTGCCAGGTCAGGTGAAACCCCAAGTTTGTCTTCTCTACTTGACTATCCGCCTTTAATTCCGTGCTTTTTCCTAATTCGTTCCGACTTTTAAATTAAAAAGGAGGAAATATTTATGAATCTATTACTGAGAGGCTGCCATGCAAAACATTTTAGCACATAAATTCTCATCATTTTACCAAGTGTCAGGGCTTTTTTTTTTTTATAAGAGAAAAGGCATATTTCTGAACACTGTTCATAAATCAGCACTAAAATATTTAGTGCTACAAGTTTCTCAGCTTTCAAAGCCACTCGTTGCCTTAAAAGCTTTACAGAACACAGAACGCTTCAAAGTCTAGCCCTGGCGAAGCTGCACGTCACTCACAGGCAAAGCCCTGACTCCCAGACGCTGGCATTCTGTTTGTAAGTTTTTATTTAGGAGATCTGCAACTCATTTTCTTTTGCAAGATGAAAATGTCAATTTTCATCACTTAAAGTCAAACTTGTAAAAAAAAAAGCTAACCTATTTTCGTGTCACTGAGTTGCCGTCTTACGGTTCTAAAAGGCATCTGGGGAGATACGGCGTGAAGGGAGTTAGTTATCAGAGACAGTCATTCCCAGCCTTGGGGAATAGGAAATGTGATTTGCTCATAAAAGCCCAGATCATCTTTGAATTCAGCTTCTCCCTCACTCCATCTTCCTCAGGAACATAATACCTCTTCATCCCCAAGATGCGAAGGCTTGGCACCCGGCCTAGGTGGAATTTCTGCTCTCTCACTCCTCGCCCACACCGACCCTTCCAGCTGAACCGCACAGGGCGCACCGAAAGCTTTGCTTCTCCAAATCCTGAAGGAGCCGCCTCTGCCTACTGGATTCCCCACCACTCTGCCTGGACTTCCTTTTCTCCCCCACCCACCACCTTCTTCTTTTCTTTTCTTTATGAATCTTCCCTGAATGAAGAATTCAGAGTGGAAATGCCCGAAAGGCCATAGCCTATTTCGCAGTAATTGGCAATAATTGATCAGTGCTTAGTGAAGGCTCAGCTCTTCTTCCAAACCCAGTAGAAAGGAACCCCCGTTTATCCTTCACTTATGGGCATTTCTCATTCCCTGAGTTAAGGGCCCAGATGTCGACCTTACCCCATGGCTCCCCTGTCTCCTGCCTGCCCCGACCTCTTGTTTCTACAGACACTGATGGATGAGTGGGGTTTCTGTCTCGGGGGAGGAAGCGTGGTGGAGAATCACAGGACTATGTTTTAGATCACAAGGCACCGGTCTAGTAGAGATAAGGAAATGAAACCAAGGATCCTTAACATAATGACTTGCAGTTAAAATGCAAGTTGGGAAACCACAAGGTGCTGGGAGACTAAATAACAGAGGACAAAGACGCCATCAGCAGACCAGAGAAGGGACCCAGAGGGTCCTAAAGGAGAATGAGTGGGTGGGACCCAGAGCAGTGCCATGGGGAATTAGGAGTTGAAGACCTCCGTTAGGTAGGAAGGTAGACCTCAGCCTTTGTGTGAGAGGGGTTGAAAACCAAAAATGGGAATTTGTGTGGTTTAAGGGGGGACGAAGCACAGAAGCAGCCTTGGAAGCAGACCAGCATCTGCATCTCCAAAGTGTTGCCCAAGTCCAGTAACCTTGGTAGCTTGGTTCTGGCCCTCGCACACCCCACCTCCTGGGCAGCTTAGGGGAATCTTCCCTGCCACCTGAAAGTAATTTTTTTTCTTTTGGCAAATACAAGGGCCTCTGATCCAGCTGTCTCTAGCAATACCTTGAGAAGAGGAATGGGAAGATGGTGGTTTGGCTGCGTGTGGTGAGACATTGAGGCTGCCATTCCATGGTCCCGTGGTCCAAATGAGAACACCATGCACGAATGGCAGATGGCGCCTTGGAGCTTCTTCCTGTTGATTTCCGGTGGGTCATGCAGCATTTCTGTTGTTGTGGCCACGACCTTAAAATCTTCACCATCAACACAGAGAATCCTGAGGCTGGCTGGTCAGAATGGGGATGATTAAAATAAGAAAACATTAAAAATAAAATAAGTCATTTTCCTTTCCTGTGTACTCGGTAGAGGCATGCAAATAACAGACAAGTTAAAACCACCATCGAAGACCAACCCGAAGCGTGGAGAGAGGGTGGAAGAGGACAGACGCCCACGTGAGCTCCGCGTGCCAAGGTTCACACAGCCGGGGATGCCAAGACTGTAGATGTCCCACTCCAACAGCTTCGCCGAGTGACCTTGACCCTGAGACAGTCTCTCCTCTTAAACCTCTGGGAAATGGTTCTTTCAGGGAGCAGCATCCCATCAGCCGGCAGCAAAACCCCTGGAACAGGAAGCCCCAGAGCCGGCTGACAACACCATGGATAGGTTACTGTCCGCCCACCTATGAACCAGAGAACTGTTTCACAAATAAGAAGCCAGCTCTGCTCTATGCCTGTCTCCTGTCCTACCAGCCATAGACTGATAAAAGAGAGCAAACTTCCACTTTGACCCTTCCCCTGGTGGACCTTGAAGTCAAGTTTTCTGTATAAACATCTACACCAGAGCTCCTCTTCTTCTCAGGTAGGGCCCTCATGATCAATGGCCACCTCACCTGTCAGTCACATGGCGAAAGCTTGATCTGCTTGTCCCAGAGATCAGTTCTTCAGTACTGATTCCACCAGAATCACCAAGGCAAGTATAGACTTAGATTCAAATTCACGCTTCCAAAAAATAAGGTGGCAAAAAGGTTTTCGATAATCCCAGCTTCCAGGTTACCAAGGTAAATGAACACACAGTACTACTTTAAATTTGTAAGAACTTTAATGTCTGAATAATGCCTCCATATATATTTACCTCACCTGGCTCATGAATCATTTATTGAGCTAATCTGCATGGCCTCAGAACTTGCATAAAATTCAGTATTATTCCTCCACCTTCATGTAACTGGGATCACATTTTAAACATTATCAGTGTCTCTGAAGGCACCTCAAAAAGTTCAGGGAAAGATGGAATTAAAAGTTTATTTGGGGGCAAAACTCTTTGAAATCCATGTATAGATTTTTTTATGATTAGAATTTTCCACGAACTCTTTGGAGACTCCTCATATACTTGTTAGAATGATAGGTTTGGCTGCTATCATAGAAACCACAACTGGGAACAGCTTCAATAGGGAGGCAGTGTGTGCCCCCTGTCATAACGTGGTAGTGGATCAGGCTGGCAGTGTGGCACTCCCCTTCTGTCTTGCTGCTGCATTTCCAGAGGTGTTGAGCTCAGCCGTGTCCAGCGCTGGCTCTCATCAAACACAGGTTTCAGGAGCACAGAAAGGAAAGGAATGCCAGACAAGCCTCATGCCTTCAAGGTCACTACCCAGGGTGTCTCATGTGGCTCTGTGCACGCTCTGTGCACGCTCATGGGCAAAACAAGCTGCCAGGGAACCCTGCAAGCGTGGTCTGCATAGACAGCAAGGTGAAGGTTCTGTTCCTAAGATAAGAAGAATGGATTTAAGGGATGGAACTAACCATCTATACCATGGTTTTTTTTTTTTTTTGCTTTTTAACTTTCCAGCTTCTTACAGCAACATAAGATTTTGCAGCGGAACAATGAGTGGAAGAAGCAGATGCTGCTGAGGCAGGAAGACTGTTCCATTTCCCTTCATCTCCTTTATTGGCATGTCAAGAGCCATGCCTGGAGGACCCAGCTACAGAGCCTCTCAGGAGACTCAGACCTGCCTTCCGCTGCTAGGGGATGATCCAGAACATGGTGAGGAAGAGGAGGGTAGCGAGGCAAAGCCTCCATCTCCAGGCTGTGCCCTGGGAAAGGGAGGAGCTTCCAATGAATGAGGCGGCAAGGAGAGTGGGGGGGGGTTCTTCCCATGGCCCCTTTGCCCTGATGCTCCCCGCGGGGCTCTGGGAAGAGGTTTTCTGAGCCTTCTTCCTGTGCTTCCCTGCAGCTGTCAGTGCAATGTGACTTCAAAGGGAAGCCTTCAAGGTTCGGTCTCCGGAGCTCTTCCTCACCCCTTGATGTGCTGAGCTGGGAGCCAGCAGACTTGCGTGTGGCCAGCCAGGGCTGGCACAGGGACCCTCACGAGCCCCAGGGTGCACGGGCGGGGAGGGCAAGGAAGCAGCCACAGGAAACCTGGCTGGGGCTGGGCAAGCCGGCTCTCTCCCAGCCAAAGAAAGACTGCCAGGAGTATTCATATTTTTCAAAAGTGTCCTAGAGAGAAAAGACAATTACAGCTTTCTCCCTTTCTCCCAATAATTAAAAAGAAAAGGGGATTTTTAAAACAAAACCTGGTTCTGAACAAAACCGCACTGTAGTTTCATATAATGCATTCCACAAGGTAAAGTGAGCTCACACCAAAAGTTTATGGAAACAGAAAGAATGGCACCCATCAATTCCCAAAATCTTATAATTAAGCTTTTCTTGCCTGATAAAAAAGAACAAGAACAAAAACTCCAGAAGCCCACAAAAAACTCTTGAAATGAGTGCAATTAAAAACACGTGTATTTTCAAATCTAGTGTGATCCTGGGGTCATTACTAAGCATTTTGTGTTTTTGTGATTGTTTCTTTCCTCTGTTGTTCCTTGCTTCCCAATATATTCGAATTCCATTTGTAAGATATAAAAACACAGTTTTTAGTCATCTCTGCAGTAGAAATGAAACCTTACAGACATGGGTATCACTTCATCACATCCTATGTCCCTATTCCAGCTTCAAAATCTATTATGTATGTATGTATGTATTTGAGAGAGAGAGAGAGAAAGACACACACACACACTCACACACACACACACAGAGAGAGAGAGAGAGAGAGAGAGAGAGAGAGAGAGAGAGAGAGGAAGAGAGAGAGAGCACTTCCATCTACTGCTTTATTCCACAAATGTCAGCAAGAGACAGAGGACCAAAGCCAGGCACCAGGAATTCAATACAGTTCTCTCAAATGGGTAGCAGAGATCCAATTACCAAGCAAGCTACAACAGATGCCTCTCAGGACTTGCGTTAGCAGGAAGCTGGAATCAGGAGCCAGAGTTGGAGCCGGGAGTCCAACCCAAGTGTGCCATCATGGACGGCAGGTGCTCTAACCATCATCAGCAGTTCCTTGATGAAGTCACCTTGCGCAAACAGGTATCACTGGATGCAACTTGGCCAACCCTCTTTGTGAACATCCTGTCTGCACCAGTACTGACCATGTACCTCGTGCTCCTCCTACTTTTCCACATTCTCTTCCTCCTGCCTTTCTGCTCCTCTTTTTGTGGAGGTTCTGCATGGACCCATCTTTGATGGCTTCCTTGTATCTCTCGCTGCTTCCATGACCCACAGGTGTATGGGTGACAACATCTCTGTCTAGGTCCTGGAGTCTTGGGATCCATCTGTGAGGAACGCTGCCTGGAATCCTAGGTGGAAGTATCTCCAGTATTGTTACTTTCCCTGAATTGCTCTCCTAAGTGATGAAACAGTTAACGTTCGCACCAGCAGTATACCAGGATACCTTACTGCTTCATCTGGGCCATGTCAGGTTATCAGGTGGCAAACTGCATTTCATCATGGCTTCAATCTTCAAATCAAAAGTTTGAACATTCTCTTATTTGTATTGGGCATTTAAATTTCCTGTTATTTTAACAGTATTTTTCAGTATCTTCTGCTTGTATAATTTGCTTCATTTAAAGAAAATAAAAGATATTTATTTATGTATCTGAGAGGTAGACAGAGAGAAGGGAAGACAGAGAGAAAGTCTTCCATCCACTGGTTCACTCCCCAAATGGCCACAATGGCCGAGGCTGGACCAATCTGAAGCCAGGAGCCAAGAGCTTCCTCCGGATCTCCCACATGGGCTCGGGGCCACAAGCAGTTGAGCCATCCTCTGCTGCTTTGCCAGGCCACAGCAGAGAGCTGGATCTGAAGAGAAGCAGCCGGGACCTGAACCAGTGCCCATATGAGATGCCTGTTCCACAGCAGACGATTAGCTTAGTAGGCCACAGTGCTGGCCCTAATTTTTTTTTAAATCTCCTGTTTTTAAAAACTTCCTGCTTATGTAGTTGCTTTATTTATTTACTTATTTATTTTGCCAGAGAGAGAGAGAGAGAAATAGACAGGGAGAGAGAGACAGAGAGAAAGGTCTTCCTTCCGTTGGTTCACTCCCCTAATGGTCACTACAGCCCACGCTGCGCCGACCCAAAGCCAGGAGCCGGATACTTCCTCCCGGTCTCCCATGCAGGTACAGGGACCCAAGCACTTGGGCCTCCTCCACGGCCCTCCTGGGCCACAGCAGAGAGCTGGACTGGAAGAGGAGCAACCGGGACTAGTACTGGCGCCCCAACCAGGACTAGAACCCAGGGTGCTTGCACCGCAGGCAGAGGATTAGCCAAGTGAGCCACGGCACCAGCCTGTAGTTGCTTTATTTTTAACTGGTTCACATGTCCTTTTGAATTGTTGGGTTTCATTGCATGTTTTGGATGCAAAACTTTAGGTTCTCTGCCTTTGCAAACATCTTCTAGTCTTCATCTTTTTAAAGCCATCTCTGTGGAGAGGAGCTTTAATTTTAGTAGTCAGTGTATCAGTCTTTCCATTTTAAGGTTTGTGCTCTGTTAAAAGTTCTTTTTTACCACAAGACTAGAAATATGGTCTCCTGTTATCTTCTGTAAGTTTTACTGGTTTAATTGATTTGGGCGTACAATGGGAGGTACAAATGCAATCAAACTCTTTGAATTATAATAATAGACAATTGTTCTGTGACGGTGAATTTATACCCTTCTCTCTGCTGAATTTGTAACACTGTTTCTGAGTTTTTGCATGTGTGTAAGTCTAATTCTGGATTCTTCTGTTCCATTCTTTTCCATTCTTCTATTGTTCTAGTCCTGTCCATATCAGCTGTCTGTGTGACTATTGCTTGTGGTGGTCTTTCCTTGTGCAAGCACATCTATGGCCAAACGTCACGTGAGAGCTCTTGTGTCAGCTCATGAGGATGGAATTGCAGCTCCTTTGAGGTTTTCTTAACCCGATGCTCCAGGACTGTTATTAGCCTGGGATCACTTTCTAAATATTTTTTTTTCTTTAGAGGGCATTTTGTGAGTTTGAGATTGTAGTTAGAAGAGTTTTTATACAATACATGCTCTCGAGATTGCCTAGGTGTTTACTAAAGAACAATTTCAGATTATTTAGTCCAAAACATTGCTGATATTAAAATTCAATGACTTTCTATTAAATACGTAATCTGAGTCTCAATACCTTCATTCCATGTATCTATCTGATTTGATATTTTATGCAAAAGGACCCACAAGAACCTCAAAATCGATGGAATTTCTCGTTTTCCTCCCAAGATAAAGTTCTAGTGAGAACATCAGTATCTGTCATACGCGTGGTTCAGCACTTCCATCTAGAGCACTTGCTGTGTGTACCCATTACCTCTGAGTCTTCCAATCCTGCCTCCGAAGCCACTGAATTGCCAGTGGGCATGTAATTAACTCTGAAATGTCCAGTGTGGCTACTTCCTTTCCATTCCCAGGCGATAATCCTCATGGCACGCCAGTGCTTCTCACCCAGACCATGGGAGGAGCCTTGGCCTCAAGATGCCTCTCTCCACTCATCCCACTCCCTGTGGCCACGTGAATCCTCCTGAAGTGGTTTAAACCCCACCCCTTCTACCTACATTGTTAAACATCTCTGTTGTTTGTGAAAAAAAAATCCAGAATTTTCAACGTGGCATTTAAACCCCTCCATGATCTGATTCCAGCCTCCCTTTGAGTCTAATTCTCAAGATTCCTCCTCAGATATCTCCCCATGAAACAACATTTCTACATCCATGCTTTCCTAGGGGAAGAATACAGAAGAGGTCTGGAAGTAAGAGTTTGGGTTCAAATTTGTGTCTTCACTGATACATAATTTGAACAAGACAACTTTTCCATCTAAGCCCCAACAGGATGTGTTTTGAAGATACAGCAGATACAATTTGCTGGTAGACTGGGAAAAAAAGGTATAAGACAAAATAGGATTCAAAAATGACTGTAGGTTTACAATCTGAGGTACAGGATGGATAGTCACCATTGAATGACATGAGAACTGGAAAAACTGGCGGACTCTGTGGCATACTAGGTTACGCCACTGCCTGCAGCACCAGCATTCATATGGGTGCCAGTTTGAGTCCCAGCTGCTTCACTTCCAATCCAGCTCTCTGCTTATGGTCTGGGAAAGCAGCAGAAGATGACCCATGTGCTTGGGCCCCTGCACCCACATGGGAGACCTGGACAAAGCTCCTGGCTCCTGGTTTCAGATGGGCCCGGCTCTAGCCATTGCAGCCATTTGGGGAGTGAACCAGCAGATGGAAGATCTCTGTCTCTGTCTCTCCCCCTCTTTTCTCTGTAACTCTGCCTTTCGAATAAGATAAATAAATCGTAAAAAAATAAAGAGAAAGAAATAAAGAAAAAGAAATAAAGAGAGAAAGGAAGGAAGGAAGGAAGGAAGGTAGGAAGGAAGGAAGGAAGGAAGAAGCAGGGGAGGGAGGGAGGGAGGGAGGGAAGAAGGAAGGAAACTACAGAGGGTGGAGACAAGATTAGGAACTCGGTTTTGAACATGGGCAGTGGGATGCCCATTGACACTCATCCTTCAAGTTCCAGCTTGAACATGATCTCCTCAGGGGAGCTGTGATGGATCTGCCTTCCACGCTGGTGCAAATCCTCTCTCCTCTGGTACCTCTTGTGCCTTACACTACAGTTGGTGTGCCTGCCCTTTTCCTCTTGCTAATCGAAGGACTCACATCTCATCCATTTCACCTGGATCACAATCGAGAAATGATCCCTTCCAAACCCTAGGGCTAAATACTCATTAATATGATAATTATCATGGTGCCCCAGAAGGGTTGTGGGAAAATGGAGTTAAAGGATAAATAAAAAATATAATCTCTCAACATAAGTTCCATCAAGTTCTAGATACTCTTGTAAACAATCAGATCCATTATCTAGTCCATTCCTAAGGGATTATAAGCATGTTACTACAGTCATTTTTTTTTCATATGTAACTGAAAAAAAGTTTTTAAAATGTCCTTAAAGATTTTACGATTAGGATACAAAAGACATCAGAAAGAGACAAATCCAGGCTGTAAAGTGGAAACATGATGATTTCACATTAAAACCCTCTGGAAACTGCCCTTGAGTCTTATGGTGCATGAACAGGAGCACAGTTAGGGTGGAGGAGGGCTTCCTGGAGAAGCTGTCCTAGCATTTTTCTGCTAGAGCTTTGTCTAACTTTTTCAAAGCACTCTCATAACAGGCAGACGTTATCATCCTTCAGCTCTGCTGAAAACCAACAGGAAAAAAGTCTTGAGCATCCAAAAAACCGTGGCGGTGACCTTTGCTCTAGACTGGTCCACTTTTGCTTTGACTGGATCACTTCCACCTCTTGGGACCCATAGCTTTGATTGTGTTTTGTCTTTAGGATAGCACCGGTAAAGCCGGGTGTCATCTCCTGCTTCTGTTCTTCAAGGAAATACTGCAGTATCTCGATTCCATTTGTGGCAAATTCCCATTGAAAGCTCTGCTGATCTAAGTGCAACAGTTTGGCACCCATTGAGCAGAAGGCTTGTCCCACTTTAATTCTCAGTCAGAGTTGAGATGTCTACGGGGTTGCTATTGTTTTTGCTGCCGGTTGTCAGTCTCCTTCAGATAGGGCATGGACAAGGTGCTTTTTTTTCTTCACTGATGTGGATGGTCTGCTGTTGCAGATTCACCTTCAACATTGTCTCATTCCTTCTTACAGTCATTTGTCCACTTAGGAAGTGCTGATTTCTTTGGGGCATTGTCCCCATAAGCTTTGCATAAGGTGTCAGTGGTTTCACTATTCTTCCAATCAATCTTCCCAGCAATTTAATGTTTTTCTTTGCTTCAGTTTTACCAGAATTACGCTGTGCTGATTGGTGCTCTTTTATAACTGGTATCTTATTTATGTTGGTACTGCAAATAGACCCTGTCCAGACATATTGTACCCAGTTCACATGAGTTCATTGGTACACAAAATTTCAGATATAGGCATAGCTTTTTCAAAGTATGTATTTTCCATGAACTTTTAAAAACTCCATAGGTATATTGGAGATGACATATTATCCAAGGAAATAAACATGAGAAGGTAAATGAATACACGTTTCACATATGTGTATGTAACACATGTCATATACATTAAACTATCTAAAAATATGCCATTCTAATAGCATGTATGATGAGTCCCAGGAAGACAGACATGCCATAGAGAAAACCTTAAATCTGTCATCTTACTATAACTTCACCACGTGTATCTGTTCGCATTGAAACATTGCATTAGTGAAAAGTCTGACATCCCTTTTATTAGCTCCTCAAAATGTGTCATATTGCCTGGATAGGCTCAGCAAAGAGAAAACAAGCTTCAAGCAGGCAAGGAGTAGGATCTCATTAATACTGGGTCTCCTGGCCACGCAGAGTTAGGTGGGACGGTGGAACCATGTGTGCTGTGTCAGACCTGCGCAGGAAGAGCCCACGTCTGTCTGTCTGCTCGCTTCATTGACTGCTTGGCTAATTAAGGTTTTCTGAGAAGCAGCTGTTCTTCTGCCCTGCAAGTTGACCTTAGTTGACTTCTGAAGGCCCTGGGGAGTTTCTGAAGAACGCTTAGGTCTCTGGGCCCCACCCTGGACCTCCTCTCTCCCAGAAAGAGGAGCAGGCATCAGCTTTAAACCAACTCTACAGGTGACCGGAGAGTACTTCTGTGCAGCACTGAGCTCTGCTGCCCAGCAGCCAGGTGCCCTCCAACAGCGCCCAAGCCCTCAGAATCGGCGTCTTTGTCCTTGCAGTGAGGACTTTATACCTCCAAGGGCTGTCCTGGAGATCAGAAGTGATGGATGCCGAGGTCTTAGGATTGTACCTGGGCTCGTTGCACACTGCTGTTTCTCCGTATAGATTGGAATCACGGCTTTAATTACTGATCATTGGGGAATCCATTTCTATAGCAGAGCCCTACATGACCGAGTCCTGCTTACCTCTCGAGCCCACGTCTTACATCCCTCTGTCTTTCTCACTCCAGTGAAGCCCTCTGGCCCTCTTGTCTTCGAGCACAACACACCCTGTGCCACCAGAGAGACGGCTCGGCCACAGCTTCCCCACTCAGCCTGGGCTCCCTCTTTGTACTTTGGTTGGGACCCCTGAGAGTCTCCCTTTGCCCTTGCATACTGATGTGGCCACCATAATATTCTGTCACCTTGGGGACCGCAGGTGCCCTCTCACAGTCCCTCATGTCCCCTGACATTCATAATATACTGATTTATTTCCTAACAGAAGCTATGCCAGCAGGGGGCCCTTGTCTGTCCTGGTCTCTGCTTTGACCCCAATTCCCAACACTGAAGTAGAGCAGGCATTTGCAGGCTAAATGAAGAATCTTGAAAACCAAATAGTGCTCAGCCATAGCAAATTCACACCTAAAGTCTGGTCTTATACTCAGCCCTCAAACTCTGATTATAAATCAAAAACCCACATTACAAATTCCAAGCATAGGGAATCCCTCCATCAACATAAAGAGAAACCCACAACAGCTCAGCCAGTCCCCTTTGCCAACAACAGTAATTCCGGAGTTAGAGAAGGGCAAAGACCCTGGAGGAAGCAGGGTCTTTTCAGCTTCCTTTTCAGCTTCCCTCTCTCCCTCTCTCCTCTTCCTCCCCTCTCCCCCACATCGTGCTATTTTTATGCACTGGAGTGATGCTGACACGCCCAGCATGACTTGCCCTTGACATATCGACAGTGGTCCCTTGCTCAGGGGCAGGGTGATGGTGTGAGGAGGGTGCAAGGAAGAGGGGGTGCTGTGGGATGTCCCACGCTGCCAATGCCCATGGAGACATAGTTGTGACCTTCTGGTGGCTTGGCTCAGGAAACCACTCCCCCAAGCCCACAGCAGCAGTCTGATACATGGTAACTGGGGGAATATGGTCATTTCCTTGGAGAGACCTGGAGACCCCTTTGGAGACAGCATTGTCACACAGCCCTGTAAGACAGCAGGAGGCTCAGGCTCGGGGTTCTCCCACTGGAGGCCAGCAAGGACACGGAGATTCAACCCATGAAGACTTAACCCACCGATCTCCTTTGCCTCCTAGAGCTAGGGGAGAGAGAGAAGAAAATCGCCTTCCAAAAGTGTCCCCTTCCTTCCTCTGTCTCTCTCTGATTCTCTCATTTTGCTTCACTGTGCTTATACATGTTGAGTAATCAGACAGCTCTAAAGCCCCTCACTGTTAACACCCATGTCAGTAGGCACATTCCCAGGGGAACACTGGGCACCTGGGGCGCACAGGAAGTGATGGTCCTGATGTCCGGCTGGTCTTCTGTTCACATGAGGCCTCTTTAGCAATGCAAGCTTTCAGTTGAGCATTGGACAAAAGCAATGTTATGTTTGTTTCTTTCTTTAAGGTTTTCTTTTTTAATTGACTTTTTGTCAGCTTCATTCTTTAGCTACTTTTTTTTTCAGACATGTCAGTCTTTCCCAAATGAATCTTTTTTCTAAATGATTTGCTTTTCTGGAAGTACTTCCTGTCTTTTCAATGTGCTGTTTACCTATTCATTCTTTTATTTGTGTTTCTTTTATGCTTTTCCCTGGTTTGTTATAAAACTTCCTTTTCTCTTTACTGGCTTTGTTATTGTCTGCTTTTAAAGCATTTCTGGGGCCTTTAGAAGAATAAACCTGAGTGTTGCATAGAATTTCATATATAATTATGCTCCAGTAGCAGGTGCTGTGTGATCATTGTGGAGGTTGGGCCCAGCAAGGAGGACAAAAACCCACCGTTGGGCCATGTATGTACGTCTTCCTTGCACATGGGCCCTATATGCAGTTCTGTCAACGAAGAGGAAGTGGCAGGAATTTAAAAGCCAATGCTGAAAAATATCACTTTTCAGGTAGGCGTTAGTGGTTCATTGGTGAGTGAAGTGGTACAAGAGGATAAAGCGGGGCAAGTAGATCATTGATCCTAATGCACATGGCTGAGCCTATGCATATGCTGACCCTAATGTAATAGCTAACTCCAACACATATGCTGACATTAACACATATGGCTGACCCTAATGCATATGCTGACACTAACACACATGGCTGACCCAAATGTGTAAGGACAACATGAATGCATATGTAAGACCCTAATGCCTACAGTTGGCCCTAATGTATTAGCTATGAAGACTGTGGATACTAATTCAGACAGTCGATTCTAATGCATTTGGCTGATCTAATGTGTGGAGTTGCTCCTTATGCATATGGCTGACCCTAAGGCCTTTTGTATATAGTTGAACCTAGTGCACGTTGCTGTCCCCAAAGCATGTAGCTGACCATAATGCATATAACGGATGCTAATCCATACAGCTGATCCTAAAGTATACTCAATTCTAAAAGCAGACAAAGAAGCCAATTGTTGCTAAATCAACTACAACACAAAGCAAAGGACCACAGAAGTAAATCCCTGCTCCTCACCACTGAATTGCCACTGTAGAAAACTCTGCACTGCCTTGGCATGCAAACAAGCAAACGATTTTTAAATTCCTTCAAATGGAGGATAAATGAGGCAAGTGGTGACCATCTGGAACTTACCAAGGCTTCTTCAAAACAGTTGCCAAGCAGAATAACTGTGACCCGACAGAGCCAGATCCGGCCACAGAACCAGCCAGCCATCCAGCTCTGCGTTTAATGTGTTGTGGGAAAAAACGCTTCCTTCCTAGCAAGGGTAGCTGCTGTCAGTGCCAAGTGACTCAACAGTGGTGAGATCCGCCAAGTGGACAAGCTCAAAAGCCAACAGTGACCTACCAAGCTTCGGCAAAACAAGGACACAAGCCTGTAGTGCCTGGTTGTCTCTAAGGATTCTAGCCCCATTCTCAAGAGATCACTCCCACCCCGCCCACCCCAGTGGCAGGCCTGTAGGATGCCCTCACACCCTCCCTCAAAATTCAGCCAAGTCGACGGAAACTTGGCCTGTGAGTCCCTGTCTTGCCTGGAACCACATTAGAGAGTCTATTTTCCCTTAAGAGACAATTCCAGCATGTCAAATCTTCATGGCTCACTGTATCAAATCCTATTTCCAAAAGTAAAATGCCCTCTACTTGCCTTCTCCAGAGTTAACAAAAACTGATATATTTAGGCTGCAACACGACTCATGCAATATTTCTTAAAAGATATATAAATGTGACAAAATGAAACTATGATTATAGAAATTAATCTTGGTGCTTGAAATGGAGATCAACTGTGAAATGCAGAGGCAATTTCTTACAGGATAAAATGAGGCAGGTTTCTAAAATGCAGGATGAAGCATTACTTCTTGGGAGAAGACTTTTGGTTCTCAATACTTGATTTTGGAGTTGTCAGAATAACCAGTAATGACCTGTGTTTAAATAAAGCAAATTATGCACTTCTTTCAGTTCGGTTCAGCTAACAATTCTTGTACATCTACCCTGTTATAGGTTCTGGGGAAGGCTGTTAATATCTATA
Organism: Lepus europaeus; assembly: GCF_033115175.1. Lineage (NCBI taxonomy): Eukaryota > Metazoa > Chordata > Mammalia > Lagomorpha > Leporidae > Lepus > Lepus europaeus. The sequence goes on along the minus strand of NC_084829.1, from coordinate 164,260,387 downwards.
GTTGATTCTGAAAATGACCGAGGCAGTAGACACTGCATAGGAAAACACAGCAATTCAGAGAGGCTTATCATTTGCCTGTGATCTCATGGATACCTTGTGGACTTGCCAAGATTGGTCCAGCTCTCCCAGAGAGGTGTGCCATTCTCTTTCCTAACCACTGTGGCTCCAGGACCTCACCTGGCACCCTAAGAATTCACAGAGTTTGGATACAGAAAGCTTTCTAAGTAAACAAAAATAAATAATTATTATAGGCTTTGTTATTGAAGTCCACATAAAGTCCTGTGAAAGCAGAAATATTAACAGCTATCTACGAATTACAGTGGAAAATACTTCCTCACATTCCTTGATTGGTGGTGGTAGTTGTCTTTGTTTCGGCTGCCAGCACAGAATAACACAGAGCAGCTTATCAACAACAGCAACTGATTTCCCACTGTTCTGGAAGCACCAGCTGTCTTGGTGTCTGGTGTTGCTCATGGACAATTGTCTTCTTCCTCTAACTTCATGGCGAGAAGGGGTGAGGATTCTCCCCAGTCTTCTTGTAGGAGGGCTGTACCTTACTTCCTGACACAACCATTTTGGGAATAGAAGTTCTACATGCTAATTTTGAGAGGACATAAACATTCAGGCATCACTTAGACTAATATTGGCTTCTTACTTTGATTTGTGTCTTGGAATGGGACAGCCACATGCCCTACCCCGTGGATTGGCCACAGGACGGGCATTTGCAGGCAGCCCAACCTCTATGCTGTCCACGCCTGCACAGGCCATTTGGGGCTTTGACTGCCACATAAACTGACAATATTCACCAGGGGAGAGAAACTCCACAGCATTTGGAGACCCTTCGCTGTGAAGCCGTGGAATTATCCCCTGCTCAGAGCCCAAGAGAGGTCCATGCTCCATTTACAGAAGTAAAATAAAGGCACAAAGTTTGTTTTGAAATGATGCTGAACTTGTTGCCATGAAACTACTAATAACATTATTTCTTATTTTTCCAGTACCTTACAGGTACAGCTTCCAAGGCAGTCAACTGGCCGTAAAGCGTGATGGAGCATGTAACAATTACGTAAAGGCTGCAGAGACCTAACAGACACGACTTAGTATCTTTTATATCCTACCACCGGAGGATACAATAAAAGCAAGATTTAAATGTGTGTCAATAAAGCTGATACAGCACCAGCAGACCAGGTGAGTTTCAAGGTCTTTTAAGCATAGCACCACTGACAGGCATCAGAAGGGAAGAAGGAGTGGGGAGGGGGGGAGGAAAAGCAGAGGGAGTAGAAGAGAAAAATGAAAACCCATTTGTTGTGCGGCAGGCACCAGGCAAAAGCACGCCTGCCACAGCCAGCAATAGCCAGGCGCCCCATGCTGAATTCAGACCAGGAAGATGGGGGTTCCTGCTGTCTGTGCACAATGTCCCACACCACCACCACCACCCCCATCCTGGCACGCACACTGACTACTCCTGCACGTCTGGCCCACGTGGTCTGCATTTCCACCTGTAGGTAACACTCGCCCTGTCTCTTCATTTTCCTTCAGAAATGAAGGCTCATTGCTGTTTCACTCCATCTCCATTTGAGACCTATCTTATTATCTTTTCTTTCATTTTCCCTACAATCATCAGACTCCCTTTACCCAAGTATACCTCTTTTATCTAAGCAAGCTGACTTTCCTCCTACTTGTTGTGATCAAGGCTGGAAGGCAAGATGTCGTGTCTAATGTATGAGGCGATATTTTAGCTGGCTTTTACTGACACACTGAAAATCAGCATGGCACAGAAACTCCCTGTAAGTAAACCCAGGGCAGCCTCAACCTGGTCTAGGCTGGGTGATGCTACACAAGGAATAAAGAGGAAGGAGAGAGAAAGAGAGGAGAGGACACAAGCAGAGAGAGCAATATCAGCGCTACTGTTTCTCCTGATGCTTTACTTTCTACCAAACCTTTTCTCAACACTCTTTAAGATTTTGCCCTTGTTAGAAGGAGCATGTCCAAGTCACACTCCATTCCGCTAAAAACGGAAGTGGTGCAGAAGTAGCCCCTTATTATCAACCAACCTTTGACCTGCCACCCATTCACACCCAAGCAAGAGAGCAGAGAAAGTTCTGCAGTGAGGCTGTGAGCAGTTTACTCGTGCATACCACGTTGTGCATGGAACTGCCCCTTGAGCAGCTGGAACTCATGTGGTTCCCAAGAGGTTGGTTGCAGCTTGTTCCTTTCTGCTCTGTTCTCCGTGTGAGATTTGTGTTATGTAGAGAGCTTTTTCCCCTGGGGTCAGATGCCAGTGGGATGGGAGGGGGAGGGCAGAATCAAAATTCAGGCTGGCTTTGAAATGAAGGGGAAAATGTGAGGGTACATTTAGGAGAAAACCACTTCCTGTTTCTTAAGATTCTGTCAAGAGGGAGAGAGAGAGTTTTCTGTACACCATGATTTTACAGTGAGAAAATCATCTCAAATTTCCAAAGTGTTGGCTGGAGTTGATTTGTACACAGGCACAAAGCTACAGTGCCCACGTGGGGGCCATAGCCCTACACTAGAGAGATACATTAAAGAAAAACTTCTTAAAAACTCTGGGAGTGCCATGTCCCACTGACCGAGCCTCATGGAGCAAAGCTCTCGGGCCAACCACGTATGAGGTATTGGTGCATAAGAAACCCTGGGAAGGTTGAGGCTACCCCTTCTCTGCTTCTACTCAGTCACCTGGAAGCTGGGCAGGTTCTTGTCAAGAGCATCAGTTGCTTTTGTGAGGAACTGCAAAGAGCTACATAGAACAGAAACCCCCACACAGCAGCTGAAATGCACAGGAGCTTACCCAGCATGCACCATGGTAGGTGTGGCCACACCATGAGTCTCTGGGATCTCAGTGTCTAACTCAGTCTTTCTCAAGGTGTGGCTCCAACCAGAGCTGCACTTGGACTTTTGTTGGCCCTGTGAACTTTTGCCTGCATGGGTCAATTAAAAAGTTATAAGTAGTATTTATGGTTACATTGGTATATACTATTGTATTAATATTTTTTACTTCAAGGTTTATTATTTTCCATCTGATTTCAAAAGGAGGTAAAATATTTTTAACGAACACCAAAAGTACTAAGGATACCAGGCTGTATGCCTTCTGGATAAGTCAACCCTGGCTCCGGCCATCACATCTGCGTTCCAGACAAAAGAAGAGAATGCACAAAAGGAACGAAGAGCACATCCCCCTGCTGAGTCAGAGCTCATTATAGACCAGCCTAGAAGTCCCCAGCTGCTTAGCCAGAGCTTAGTGGAATGATCATGTATGGTGGCAAAGGAGCCTGGGAATTGTAGTCTTTATAGTAAGCATCCAGCATCCAGCTGATTGTTAAATGGGCGAGGAGCAGAAGCTGCCACATTTGCCAAAGGAAATAGCTGAATAACTCTTAAATGAACAGAAGTGGCACACACCCAGTGATGAATGACTAATGAATGCTTAATTTTCTAATGTAGGATTCAAGGTTCCTTCCCAGGCAGATCATAGATGGAAAACATGGGTATGCATCTCTCCTGTTGGTTTATGCCTATGGGACAGGAACTTAGTTTTATTTGAGCATGGACTTTTGTGCAGAGTATTTTCCCCCTCATCCATGTTCACCCTTTATCCTACAATCCTGCTGCTTGCAGTCCTCTCCTCACCTAACATCAAGGTCCCACTCAGTTCCCTCCTTCCCTACCATCTGACCTAACTGCTCCTAGCATTTCCCTCCCTGCCCATTCCCGCAGGCCAGGGGAACTGCTTCCCCATTGCTCCTTACCCAACACCTTGTCAATGACCTCTAGTAAAACATTTATCTTAGAAACATAATAAGCATACGAGTCGTTGAGTGAATAAATAAATGCTAGGTTTTAATTATTTATTCATGTACCTGTCTCCTACCCTCAGCCCAGGAACTCTGAGCACAGTGTTGTTCTCAGATCTCTCTCTCTCTGTCTTCAGCAACTAAGAGTGTTTGGCATGCAATAAGTCTTCAATAAGTGGTTGCTGAATGATAAACCAGAATTCCAGTGGCTGACAAAAAAATAATTCTTCCTGCTGAAACTGTTGACAAGCAAACATGCATTGTTCTCTCTCAGCCTTCACATTCTTGCTACAGAGAGAATTCCAGGAGGAAGCAGCCCCACCACCGAGAGCAGGCCCCCCTGTGGTGGCTAACACCCAAGTGCATGCTCACGGCCATCCCAGAAACAAGTTGGCCAGGTCGTATGGCTTCCAGCAATGCAAAGCTCTTTGGAATTAAGGTGAAATGTGAAAATAGTGAAGCAGAAGTTTTAAAGCACTCAAAGGGAAAACTATCATTTTCCTTAAAATACATGCCTGGATGTTTTTCCTAGACAGTGTTGGAAGAGACCCTACTGCCATGATATAGAGGCTAGCATCAAGAACATCTCAGTCCAAGCAAACCCCGTCATAGCAACATGGATTTATAGCCAAGGTGAATTAAGTACCTACCCCAGTGACCAGCACAAAAAAAAGGTGCTTGACTAAACCAACAAATAAGTGGCAATCAAAAAATTTTAAAGAATTTTTTTTAATTTTTCAAAAGAACTCACAATAGAATTCTTTTATCGGGCCACTTGGTAAAAATTTAAGGGATTTGGTTTCTAAAAATCTAATTTACACTTACTTTTCAGTACACCCAATTCTTGAAGCCAGTTATGATTCTAGGTGGGTGTGTGAGAGCCCTAATTACCTTTGTATGCCCTCATGACAGACTGAAGGGTGATGGTGTTAACCAGTTCCAAACTCCAGGTGGTGTCCAGGGACACAAGAAAGGCAGGCATGCGTTGGGAATGTGTCAGCAGCAGCTCACAGGGAATGCGTACACTGAAACTCAGCGTTAGGACAAGAGAGAAAGCACAGGGCCCGTCAGAGGATTCCACTTCATCCAGAGTGACATGGTCGTCAAGTTGTAAGGAAGACCTCATTAAACTACAAACACTAGAGAAATGCAAACACATGCCAAAATTAATTGTTCCTAGCGAAGAGCTAGGGCACACCAATGCACATTCACAATATGTGGCAGTCCTAGCTTTAGGATGAAGGAAGTGTTGACTCTGATGTGCAGGAGCCAGGCTCCTGTTCTTTGCTGGACTCACAGCCCGTTCCCTCCTTGAACACTACCAACATCCACAAACACCTTCAACTCACCAGGCAAGAACATGGCTCAGTGTGCTTGGTTTTCCAAGCTCTTCTTTCAGGGGAACAATGGGAAATTTTGTTTGAAATTGTCAATTCAGTGAAACTCTGTAACTTCAACTTAAAAGCTAATAGTCCTGACTCAAAATTCTCCTCTTCTCTCCTGGTACCTTCCCTTCAATCACTCCTCTGAACCCAAGAACACTTGAGTGTTGTTCTTTTCCCTCACCGCTTCCCTCTTCCCAGTGGTTGCCCACCTGCACTGTTGTTGTTGAACCAAGGCACCTAGCAAAGTTTGGTTATGTTTTTATCTGGCATCGATTAAACCTCTCAATCTTTGTTTTGACTTCCAGGCAACTCCAAGTCCTCTGGGTTTCTCAGCTCTCTGTTAGACCCTTTGATAGAGAGGGGATGTTCCAGAACCTCCAGGTGGGTTCCTTGCACCATGCTGGGGTGGATGAATGTCACTAGGCTATCAGCAAATCCAGCTGAAACTTCTGCCCATCTACCATCTATGCTGGAAATCTATGGTTCTGGGGTTCCCCAGCTGCACCCTGAAATGGAAGGTGCACCCCAAAGTAACTGAGCCTCCTATTTCTCCTCCAGGATTCAGCGATGAGGGAGCACGGGGTGAAGGCTTTCTGGAACGTGTAGAGCACTGCTCCTTCCAGCTCCTTCCTTCAACACTCCCAAGCCAGCCTCGTTTTCAAGTCGCACTTCCGTGTGGGGAGGAAAAATGACAATGCCATCCAATCTTCCTCCTTCCTCTTAAGCATTTAATATAAATTCTGTGCACAGTGTTTCAAGCTTAGTCCTTCATATTCAATCTTGACATCCTTAATTTCCCCCAAAACTCCTATTATTTTCTCAATAAAATCTGTTTATTGTAAATCAGAATGAGTTTGGTTTTCAGACTATTGTTCCTGTCAGTTGTTCAAGAAATCCTCCAGGCAGAAATTAAATTTCCCTCTTTGTTCCCTCTCCCTGAGACTGCTGCATGTCATTGCTCCTAGAAATGATGGAAAAGAGGAGAGGTAAAAAGGTTGGAAAAACTAATAATTTAATACCAAGTCAATGTCATTAATTATGGGCACTTAGGAGCCAACTTATTTATCACCCAGTTCATATGCTCTTATTCAGATTTTTGTTGTATGTGTTCTTTTTTTCTTAGGAAAACTCCTATAGGGGAGGTGATGAATGGTTTGTCTTATTAACCCTCATGGACACTGTTGGTTAATTTATACACTTGATACATCATAAAAGACCTTGCCTCACACCAGCCAGGACCCAGCAGTGATAGACTTTCTTAAAGACACAGACCCTGCCTCTGGCTTTCTCTGGTGTGTTGCAGCACTGTCACAGAGCTTAGTGCCATAAGTACTCTTCTGCCTACAGCTAATGAAACATAACTTTGCTTCTCATTTCCTCTTCAGCAGTGAATCAGATAGAGGAAATCAGTGGCAGTCAGTGGAGGAGAGGTGGACGGGCAGGACGATAGTCCAGTTTTTCAGTATTCAGTGAGTTGTTTTGTCTGGAGAAACGCTGTGCGGACTGAAGCAGCACAGGAGGTAGAATCGGTAAGGATGCATGAAAACCGCTGTTCTGTAAGGTGACCACACAGCTTGTTGTTCAACGTAGGAAACGCTGTAAGGGGAGGGGAGCACTCACAATCACTAATTTATCTTTCACACACGAGGATGGACGATCGTCCTGTACTGCGAGGTCTCCAGACAGAGAGGAGGCACAGAACATGAGAGCCAGAGAGGACTCAGAAATAACATACTTCAGTTCCCAGGGCGGGAAGCTCTTCCCCAGAACAAGAGAGCTGTGACTTCCGAGAGCTCAGACAGCCCAGGAAAAAAGTGGCTGGCACAGCAAGTTGATACCTACTATTAAGATTCATAACATATCAACAAATTAAAGGGGAATTCTCCCACTAACAAGGCTGGTTAAAAGGCTTTAACAAGGCTTGTTAAAATATCATTCCCCGAAGTATTTATATCATTTTTTTATTTGTTTGTTTTTGGTAACACACTTATGGCCATCTTGAGGACAGAGGCAGCTGCCTAATCCCATTGCCTAATTTATGAGGGAAGTAAAGGCCACAGTAGATTAAGTGATTTGTCAAAGGTCAGATAGCTACCCAGCAACAGGACTGAAATAGTGGTGGAGTAGTGGTGGAGCAGTAGTAATGGCGGTTTCCATGGTGATAACAGAAGCAGTTGTAGCAACAGCAGTAGCAGCAACAGCAGTACTAATAACAGCACAGGCAGTAGTAGGAGCACCAGCAGCATTAGTACTAACAGTAATAGTGGTGACGCTTGCAGTGGTGACAGTCGCGGTAGTAACCGGAGCACCAGAAGCGTGAATCACAGCAATAGTGCTGCTGTGGCAGCAGTGGGAGGGGTTCCCATTTTTGAGCACCTTCTATCAGGAACACGGGGAGAACTCAAGCCCCTATTTGTATATTGGTGTCTCCAGGCCCAGTAGACTCATGGGGGAAATTGTCACCCTGGGATCTTCCCTACTGTGGCAGGGTGCCTGACATACAGGACTCATAGTACGGACTAGTGAAGGAACCAATGTACATTTCAGTTTAAAACGCACGGCCCCAATGTGCCAGGGTGTTTTTTTTTTTTTTTTTTTTTTTTTTTTTTTTTTTTTTTAATTACAGTGAATCACCAGATTTCCTGGCTCATTTTCCCTGTCTTAGAGGCAGAAGCACACAGAAGTGTACATTCAAAACAGCTCTAGGAAACTTCAACTCCGCAAAGTCGAGAATGATACTTCTCATACAAATCAGGAAAGACCCGTGGTACTCATTTGGAAAATTTCCTTGAAATGTGAACAACATCAGCATAAGTGAAATTCAAACAGAGTTTTGGTATTCACCAGGGTCATACACTTAAAAGATCCCCACTGAAAAATTATTCTGATAATGATAACAATTAAAAAAAAGAAAGAAAAGAAGTAACAGTGAGCGTTGGCAGGCAGGAAGCTACTGGTCTACGAAATGAGGGGCATTGCCTATGACAAAGGAAGTTAAGGATTTTAATGAGCCTGCTGGGAATGGCTTGGTAATCGCTGTTTAATAAGAGGAAAAATAAACAAAAGAGAAAATGATGGATGTTATCGAACAAGAAAATGTCCTCGATAAATTACTCACGTTCGATTTCAGTGCATTATTTGTGACGATTTTTACCTACTCCTCTTAAAGAGGTTTCTTCCAAGGAGAAGAGTTCTTATTTTTCATCTAAAGGCAAACTTATGCAGCAACACAGCAGCATGATGGCTGTCTTCAAATATGTGACGAACCTAAGGAAGAGAAACAAGTGCCACTTCTCCTGTACCTCCCGCGGGGAGACCTAAGGCCAGCAGGCAGAAGCAACAGCGAGGGAGGAACTTAGACTCAGTTAGAATTTCCTCACGATCAGAGCTGACCGGCGCCACCTCAGTTTGCCCTAAGAATTACAGTCAGGTCCCCATCACTGCAAGTGTCCGCCTGGAACCCATCTGGGGTCAGCTTTCACTTCACAGACACCCAAACATCCCTCACCTCAGCGCTCTCCAGCTGTCTGTGGGATGTGGTTCCCTTCCATTTCCCTACCACGTCAGCCCTGATGGAGGACTTCTGGCGAACAATGCCTTCCTGTGGCCACCTTCTGGGGGTTGTTGGTCTCAAGCCCAGCATTGAGCCAAACGTTCGTAACCAAGCACACAGGTTACGCCAGCTTCTTCCCATTCTCCCCATTTGTGCAAAGCGAGAAGCCAGCGTCTCATTGAGTCTCCTTCATGTCAAAGGATTGCACCAGGGGTCAGCATTGTGACGCAGTGGGCAAAGTGTCCACGTGCAATGCCAGCACCTCATATCCGCGATAATTCCTGTCCTGGCTGCTCCACTTCCAGTCCAGCTCCCTGCTAGTGGCCTGGGAAAAGCAGCGGAACTTGGCCCAAGTGCTTTGTCCCCTGCCACCTACAGGGGTGATCTGGATAGAATTCCCAGCTTCAGGCTTTGGCCTGGCCCAACCCTGGCCATTGGAATCTCTCCCTATGTGTGTCTCCCCGCCTCTCTCTGTAACTCTGCCTTTCAAATAAATAGAACAAACTTTTTATTTAAAGAAATACATCAAAAGCCAGAGAAATTTGCTCACAGAAAACTTCCAGAAAGTCCTCAGGAAACACTGAGGCCTAGGGCGAGCTCTACTTTGGTGCTCGTTGGAGCCCTTATTGTGGGGTACCTCCATTGCAACATAACATGAAGAGCTCTCGCTAATTGTAAGAAAAACACAGACAACCCAAATGAAAAACAAGCAGAAGTCTTCTCAAGAGAACCTATCTAAATTGTCTATAAACACGCAAAACATCCCAAACACTCAATCATCAAAGAATTGCAGATTACAACTGCAGGACACTGCAGGATCATGAGTAAAGCTAGCATTAAAAAGACAGAGCACGCCAATGGCGCTGGAGCACCTGGAGCTCTGAAGGTGCTGATGTGAGCTCCTATCTCTACAACCTTCTGGTGGTAACTAGGAATATTGAACAGCTGCATATCTACGACCCCCAAAGGATACACCACTGTGTACATAGAAATGTGCCATTCTGTGCACCCAAGGCTCATACAAGAATGTTCATAGCAGCATTGCTTATGATAGCCAAAAAGTAGAATAAAGCCCAAAAATCCATCAATGAGAAAAATAAATACGTTTTGGTATTTCCATAAAATGAGATACTTTATAGCAATGAAAACGGCCCAAAACTGCATACCACAGCATGGGTGAGTCTCACAATATTAAATGAAAGAATAGGAACAAAAATTGCACATTTTGCATGATTCTGTTACATAAAGTTCATTAACAGGCAGGCCTAATCTATTATTTTATTTTTTAAAAAGATTTTTGTTTATTTGAAAATCAGAGTGTTAGAGACCGATGAAGAAGTAGAGAGGGAGAGCTCTCTGAGAGCTGTGAACCATCTGCTGGTTCACTCCCCAAACGGCTGCAACAGCCAAGGCAGGAATTCAAACTGGGTCTTGCAGGTGGGTAACAAGAGACACAAACAATGGGGCCTTCCAAGGTGCATTGGTAGGAAGCTGGATCAGAAACAACAACCTAGGGACTGGCGCTGTGGCGTAGTGGGTTAATGCCCTGGCCTGAAGTGCTGGCATCCCATATGTGCACCAGTTCAAGACCCGGCTGCTCCACTTTCTGATCCAGCTCCCTGCTAATGGCCTGGGAAAGCAGTGGAAAATGGCCCAAGTCCTTGGGTCCCTGCACTCGAGTGGGAGACCTGGAAGAAGCTCCTGCCTCCAGAACGGCACAGCTCCGGGTGTTGCAGCCAATTGGGGAGTGAACCAGTGGATGGAAGACCCCTCTCTCTCTTTCTCTCTTTCTCTGCCTCTCCTCTTTCTGTGTAACTCTGACTTTTAAATAAATAAATAAATCTTAAAAAAAAGAGGGAACAGAGCAACCAAGGCTTAAATCAGCTGTCTGATATGGGGTGCCAGCATTGCAAGCAACAACCTGGCCTGATGCCCCACAACACCGGTCCCTAAGCTATGACCTTTTTTTTTTTTTCCTAAGATTTATTTATTTATTTGAAAGTCAGAATTATACAGAGAGAGAAGGAGAGGCAAAGAGAGAGATGTTTCATTCCAATTGGCCACAATGGCTGGAGCTGCGTTGATCCAAAGCCAGGAGCTTTTTCTGGGTCTCCCATGTGGGTGCAGGGGCCCAAGGACTTGGGCCATCTCCTACTGCTTTCCTAGGCCATAGCAGAGAGCTGGATCAGAAGTGGAGTAGCTGGGTCTCAAACCAGTGCCCATGTGGGATGCTGGCACTTCGGGCAGCAGCTTAACCCGCTATACCACAGCACCAGCCCCTAAGCTATGACTTTGAAAGGCAGGATAGCTGTTGCCTTTGGGGAGGAGATGATTGACAGAGGCACAAGGGGAGCCTCACTGGTGCTGCTAGTGTTTTATTTCTGGCCTGGGGCTGTGGTGGAGCACACTGGTTCACTTTGTGAATTCACTGAGTTTTATAGTCATGATTTATATACTTTTGTGCATGTCATACATCAAAAAGTTCGCTAAAATAATTATTAAAATGGAAATTATTAAACCTTTCATTTCTCCAAGTTATTTTTACCTATCCAATACTAATTAGTCTAAAATTCAGACTGTATATAAATTTAGGGAAAGGAGGAAAAGCCAAGTAGTGGTCTGGAAGAAATTGGCATATTCTAGAACTCAGGCTGAGTCTGATGTTAGGACTGAAGTGGCATCCATCCCAATGGGAGCCATGCGGGTGATGAGGGACACCTCGTCCATCAGGGTCTAATACTTCACAAGTAGCCAGGGGGAAGGAAGTGATTAGCACGGCTTCCAAGAAGCCACTCATTTTGGGAAAAATTATTTCTACCCATACATTCAAACTGGCAGTGTATATGCACATACGCAATGGCAAGTTCACAGTTTACAATCTGCGTATTCAGTTGCACCATATAACCCCTAGAATATCTTACTTCTTGAATTCATTCTCTCATGGACAAACATATTAGGCATTTATTTCCATTTTAAATTCGTTATTCCAAGTCCCTCTCCTACTGGGCTCAGTACAACATCCCTATCAAAAGTCCATGTATTATCTTTTGACTTAAACTGAATTTATAAAACCTTAAAAAATAAAATGCCCCCATCTATATAACTCATTTAAATTACAACTTGTTACACATCCGTGTCGTGTATTTTGTTTGGGCAGCAGTCTGTACAGGATTATAGAAACTGCCTTGTCCATTCTAGGGTAGAAATCTTAGGACTAATGTGGTGCAGTAGATTAAGCCACCGCCTACGACACAGACATCCCATATCAGAGCACTGGTTGTAGTCCTGGCTGCTCCACTTCCTATCCAGCTCCTTGCTAATGTGCCTGACAACGCAGCAGAAGATGGATTGAGTGCTTGGGCCCCTGCCATCCATGTGGGAGACACAGATGGAATTCTAGGCTTTGGCCTGACCTTGTCATGGCTGTGGCAGCCATTTGAAAGTGAACCATGGATGGAAAATCTCTCTGTCTCTCCTCTTTCGCTCTCTCTCCTTTTCTTTGTCACACTGTGTTGCAAACAAGTAAATTAAATCTTTTTTAAACATCTTGAAACAATTTTCCTTTGAGTTCTAATCCAAGAACAAAATTTAGGGAGGATCCTTTGTAAACACCCCCCCCCCCAAAAAAAGAACTGCGAAACACTCGCCCAAAAGAAGCATGGAGATCCATGCACATTTTTCTCCACAGTGAACGGAAGCCCCGCTTCCTGTGTGATTGTGCACGGTATCTACTGTGATTCCTGGATAGTGTCAAATCTCCACTCACTAGAGGCTTGAAGATGCTTTGAGTGAGTGTTTTAAGGGCAGTTTCTGGCCTGAGTCAGCCTGAATTTCCCATTTCTTCCCTGACTGGCTCTGCCTCACACGGTGGGTCCCCCAGTAGTTCCATCAGCATGGATGCTCGCTTCCTTTTATACAGGAACTGTCACCTTCCTGACCTTGACTGCTCAAAGGTCACGCCTTGTCTGCATACCCCAGGAGACTGGCTTTCCTGGGACGTATGCCCCGGACACTTCATTCCGAACATTTACCCATCCCACCACCAAATGCTTTTTTTTTTTTTTTTTTTTTTGACAGGCAGAGTGGACAGTGAGAGAGAGAGAGACAGAGAGAAAGGTCTTCCTTTTCTGTTGGTTCACCCCCCTCAATGGCCGCTGTGGTGGCGCACTGCAGCAGGCGCATTGCACTGATCCGAAGCCAGGAGCCAGGTGCTTCTCCTGGTCTCCCATGTGGATGCAGGGCCCAAGCACTTGGGCCATCCTCCACTGCACTCCCGGACCACAGCAGAGAGCTGGACTGGAAGAGGAGCAACCGGGACTAGAACCCGGCGGAGGATTAGCCTAGTGAGCCGCGGCGCCGGCCCAAGTGCTTTCAAAAGCAGCAGCAGCATTCCTGACTGAGTCTTCCCCGTAAAGAAGGCCATGTGGTGCAATCAGAATTCCTGGATTTCCTGCCCAAATGACGGTCCACCTCACCCAGGACCCTCAGCTCAGCCCTCCCTTGGCAACCTTCGCTTGGACCATGTCAGAGGACACGCACACCGCAGAGGTAAGGGACACTCCCAAGACAAGGGTTAGCACAGTGCCCGGTCCACTCACCAGCACAGCTGGGAGCCTGTCTTCCTAGTTCTTCTAGATTGTGAGTTTGATGGGAACAGTCTTCCACACCTGACTAATCTTAAATATTAACCCATCACATTATATTTTTTCTATAAATATTCATGATAGAATTTTTTAAATGATTATATGAATCAGTAGTTTAAATGTCTTGGGTTCTGCCATTTTAGAAATCTGCTATAAAAAATCACTAAATAAGTCATTTTTATCCCAAATCCTTTCCACTATAACCTCCCTACCCTTTGTTGATTCTTTTATAAAATAGCAGATTTTTAAAATTGTCAATATATCCTATAAATTATGGGATCACTGATGGTCATCAGATTTAACCAGAGAGCAATGATGTTGCAGTGGCATGGTCAGGCCATCCTTCCCCAGGTGACAATGGTAAAATATAACATAATACCTCTGAGAAAGACTCAAGCCACAAGAACAACCCAAAATGCAGAAACCAGAACGGAGATCCTTGCAGGATGGATGCATGCACGGGGTGAGATCCATGCGTTCGCAGCTTTTTGCCTGGTGGCACTCCCTAGTCTTTGCATTGTGTGCGGCAGAACATCACAACCTCATTAGCAAACAGCATCAGAGGACAGAGCAGGCAGCCAGTAGAGCAGTTGCAAAGATGGGAGGAATCCCTAGCCAAGGAGGGAGGACAAAGCTTTACTCCTAATCTATGTGGTCACAGAGAGGTCCCGGTGCTGCTCAGAAGTTTAAAGCTTAGAGCAAAGATTCCAGCTTCTGCCTACTTCAGGGGAGATGGGTTCTACACTGTGAGCCCAGGCCAGTTAACTGCTTACTAGAACAAAAATCAGTACTGTCCAGGGGGACAGAACAGCATCCACACTCCAGCTACACATGCATATCCCAACTAGAATTAAAAACCATTGCACTGGTTAGCGCAGAGGGCTAAGTCTCCTCTTAGGACATCCACATCTCAAATCAGAGCACCTGGTTCAAGTCCAAGCTACTCAATGCTTCCAATTCAGCTTCCTGCTGATGTGTCCAGGAAGCAGCAGAAGATGACCCAAACAATTGGGTTCCTGTCGCTCACGTGGGAGACCTGGATGGAGTTCCGCTGGCCTGGAGTAGCCCTGGCTGTTGCAGGCATTTGGGGAGTGAGCCAGCAGGTGAAAGATCTCTCAGTTTCTGTCTGTCTGCCTCTTCTGCCTCTCTGTCATTTTGCTTTTCAAAAAGTAAATAAATCCTGTAAAATAAAATACCGCTATGGAGGAAACAGAAAACTAAACAGAGCTCAAGAGAGAAGCAGTCAAAAAATAATTCCCAGCTAATATGGATGTTGTAATTAGGATGTAAGATTTTAAATCAACTATCATAAGTGTGTTTGGAGACTCAAAGAAAAGAATTATCACAATGAATTAACAGATTACTCTCAGAAACAAAGTGGACACTGTAAAAATGATCCTAGAGCTGAAAGAATATAAAATGAGAATGTTATAGGCTTAGCTTAACAGCAGATTAGAAAGGGCAGAAGATTCAGTGAACTTGGAGATATATAGGAAATATTAAATATGAAAAATTGAGAAAAAATAAGTGAAAAAATTCAAACAAAGCCTCAGACACCTGTTGGGCAATAACACGCAGACAGACAGACATGATACAATCAAGATCTCAGGAAAGTGGACAGAGGAAAATAAGAAGAAATAATGACTGAAGATGCTCTACATTTGGTAAACGCTCTAACCAAGGGGCTCGTCCAGATTGAACAAAGCACTTGTGGGAACATAAATAACATTTTAGGACATGTCAGAGCCCCCAAACACTTGAGATATTGAGGCTTTACAAATGGAATAATTAGTTTTCCTTAAATTCAAAGTTGATTGCTTCCTATAAACATGAAATCAGAATTATTTTTAATGTTTTTCAATTATTCATTTTGCCCCTGATTAAAAAAATGTGCCCACTTCCCTACCTGAACAGGGAGCATAAAACACACACGTGCTGTGTGTGCGAGGTGCTACCTTTCACACAACGTGCCCTTTCTTCACTTCGTCCTGCTGGGCCAGCTCAGCCTGGTTTCTCTAGGTCTGCTCGTCCTCAGTACTGTCCTGTAGGAGTAGCCTTCCCCTGCTGCAGTACGGGGAGGTAGTACTTTGTCTTCATCTCAGCAACGGGATCTTACATTCTGTCTTTCTCCCGACTACAGAAGAGCTATTTATTTCTTAACAAAAACAGTGCCGTGTGTTTCTGCCGTGATTGTTTAAGACTCATCAAAGATATGAACAATAAAACAAGAGTTAAATACTCTCAGGATTTAATTAGCTGAATTACTTAAAATGACAATTCTCTTTAAATCCGTGACATCAATTCTTTCTAATAAATGATTTTACCTTTTTCAGGAACATGTTTGTCCTGCATTGCTTTTTATCTTAATTTGAAAGAAAATAGTTAATACATATTTAAATGAAATTCTTTAAACCACAAAAAAGCAAATTAGAAACACTTAAAAACAAAACAAAAAATAAGTTCTCTGATGCTAAAATCAATAAATACATTAACTAATATTCATCAAGTTAATTCAACATTTACTGAGAACCTACAGTGTGCTGATGATATGCTGTTTTGGTTAGAAGATGGCATAACACGTTCTCTAATACACTAGGATTTTACATACACATCTTTTAACTATTACACAAGCAGAGTAATGCAAACACTGGTACAACTGAGAAGAGCATCCAAACAGAAACAAACAAAAACAATGAAACCAGGAATAGCCTAGTAGTTTTTGCAAAACTAAGGACATGAATCTTCATAGCTTCAAATTCTAGCCATGAGCTCCGTATTTGCTTCATGGAGCTCTTCACCTAAGCCAGGAGTAGGCGGTAGAATCGGCATTGACAAATGAGCTGTCAGCTCTATTCGCCTTTTTCTTGTTAATTTTTCATTTTCTTCCCAAATTCCAGGGTCACAACCCTTGTGATTCATGTAATTGAACAACAAAAACAAAATCTTGAGAAGCGAGCTGAGGAATCGGAGGGGTAGGCATGTTACAAAAGAACCGATCTTGCCCTGCCACAGAGCACTGGCTAGCTGGGGGCTGCAGTTTACCTGGCTGTAACAGAAATCTGTTCAACTAAGCAAGGAAAGCTTCGAGGAAGAGATGCATCGTCTGCCAGAAAATCCATGTGAAGCTCCTCTGTGAACATGACCGGCAGCTGCGGGGGCGACATCACCCTCACCATGAAAGCGCTCATCAGCTGGGTCTCCGCTGTTTGTCTGATTTGCTAATAAGAGACATCGACAGGGCCACACCTCAGCACCTCCCTGGAACATTGCAGTCCGAAGTGTCCTTTTTCCCCACCAGTCTTCAGATGCCCTAACTTCCAGTCATTCTACCTCCCTGTGAGTGATGGCTGAGTGAGCACAGAAAAGGAACAGCTAATTCAGGTCTGGGAGATTGGAGGTTTTGAAGGAAAGGAAAAGTAAGAGGATAAGAAAGAAATGAGCAGGAATGAGCTTCCCCAGAGGAAAGAGTATTCCAGAAAAAGGGAACAGCATGTACAAAGTTGTGATGCAGGCCTTTTTTAAGTTGCTAGAAACCACAGTCCATCATTCCTGGAGTGTTCCATGTACAGTCACTGGAGCACAGAGGACAAGGCTGGAGGGCAAGCAGGTGCTACAGGCTGGGCAGAGAGGGTTCTGTCTGAAGCCTGTTGTCAAAGGCCACAGAAGCCGCTGAGTCGTCCCAAGCAACACGGCACCCTTGGTCAAGTTTGGGGTTTAAAAAAACCACTGTGGCTGCACTGCTGAGTATGGAAGGAAGAGGTAAAATCCCATATGGGATGAGGCATCGATTAGAAAACTGTTTCCATGGCCTCAGCAAGTGGTGACAGTGGCAGGAATCAGGGTAACAGCGATGGAGACGGGGAAGGGTGGGCGTATGTGGGAGGCACGAGGAAGTGGAGAGTGAGGCTGGAAGTCAGAGCCAAGATTGTTGGCAAGGAAACACAAAAGGCAGGTACCTTCCCCGACTCCAAGTTGTGGGACAGAGAGAGAGTTGACTGTGGGCCTGCTGGAGTGTCACATATGCGTGACACAGTCAATCCAAGAAGCCCAGGAGTCAGGGGGTCGGGAAGCCAAGAATTGTCCTCTTGAAAACGAAGCCTTTCTGTCAAAGACATATGCTCACCCCCACGCCCCCGTGTTTCTTGCAGCTCTGTTCACTGTAGCCAAGATATGACATCAGCCTGAATATCCATGCAATGATGAAGGGATAGGAGATGTGCTACAGATAAACAATGCAGCGCTACTCAGAAACAAACAAGCACGAAACACTGTGCTCTGTGCCATTAAATTCAGTGAAGTCAGCTGGTCACAAAAACACAAACTCTCGTATGTGCCATCTAAAAATGTGTATCTCATAGAAATTCAGAGTGGAACAGTGGTTACCAGAGACTGAGAGAGAAGAGGGAAGGAGGTGAGAAGGCACTGGTCAATGAATGTTAAAGTACAATTATAGAGGAGGAATAAGTCTGGTGTCCCATGGTACAGTGGGGCAAATATGGTTACCAATCATGTATTGTGTACAAAATAGTAAGAACAGAGGATTTTGAATGTACTCCCCATAAGGCAGTGACAACAATTTAAGGTGATAGATATGCTAATTACCCCAAGTTGATCATTTGATTATGGACCACATAATCAAACAAGGGAGTCATGTAGGCATATTGTTGTCACAGTAAGTTTTTCTCACAACAGGAAGTGTGTTCCTTTATATTTTAAAAAAAGCCATCCTTTTGAAAGAGGGCAAACTAAACCATGGAAGCAGATGGATGTCATCCATGGAGTGAATGGTGAGGCTGGCCCAGGACAAAGCCATGAGGACCTGAATCACCTTCAGAGATTATGCAGAGGCAAAGGACTGACAAAGACCAGGGGCCAGGGAAATAAAACTGTGTCATGGTCCCAGAAAGAAAGACTGGGAAGAAAACTGCCAATTCCCACACCCATGTCAGTGATCCAAACGTAACTTCCAGAATTTTCTCCAAGACATTAACAAAGACACTTAGCCACAAGCAGGTAGAAACAAAACCTGACCCCATTCTTTCTCACCAATAGTCTTCCAATCTGTCAGCCATTGCCATTGAGGGACAACCATGAGACCATCTATAAGTGTTACCATCAAGGTCCTCACAGGAATTGGCTACGTTTGCATTAGAATTGGCTAAGTTTGCAGTCTCATACTATGTCTGGCATTCTCAGTCCAGCCTGTTCTTCTATCATAAGATGAACCAGGACTGGACTGGCACCACTGTTCTCATTGGTCCCATCCTCCAATGTGGCCATTGTCATGTTCTTTGCTGATCATTGGAAACCTGGGGATGATTTCACAGAAAGTATCATAGCCTCCCCAGTCCTGCCCAGACCAGAGTTCTCCAAACTCCATCAGCACTGTATGGACAGCGTGCAGGTCAATACCCGAAGGGAACTCCTGAGATTGAAGCATCTGGATGAGTAGGGGATGGATTTTAAAGCCAGAGATGAGTTGAAGTCATGGTCCCACCTCTTAGCTGATGTGTGACTGGACTGAGTTGTGAGTCTTTAAAGCATTAGTTTTCTCGCTTGTTAGAAGAAAACTCTCTGCATCCCAGAGTTATGTTCCAGCTCTGAGGCTGGAACAATGCACCGTGGGTGTGCTGCCTCACAGGTGCCAGCACAGAAGAGGCTCTGAAGAAACACCAATCTTTTGTCGACCCTGGCACCCCAGTCAGATCACACACTCTCCCGGGGCAGAGATCATTCTTGATGAGACTGTGAGAATGTGAGACAGTCTAGTCATGAGGATTGAACTCATGTTTGTGTTCAAAATGCACTAAGCTGAGATGGGGCCCAGGGGTGATAAAGGGAATTAGCAGATACAATAACATCAGGAAATATTGGGGCTGGTGGAGGAAGCAGACGCTCAAAACACGCCACTTCAGACTCTTGTCTTACAGGATCAGCTCTGAGATCTGCAGAAGTAGAACCTTTGCCGTGCAGGAGCCACATGAGAGGGAGCGCATGGGAGGATGCTCCAGTATACACAGACACGGTGACGGGGCTAAGGCACCCACACAAGGGACCAACCTGCTAGCCCATAAAGATGTGTAGAGGAGAAAGGCTGGGACACTAGGAGCGTCGTCCAGTCACTCGGCATCCCCAGATTCTGAGCTGGAGAGGCAGCACCAACACGTTTACTAAGAATCTATACTGTGTGTTGCAAAGACCTGGAGGCTAAGGTCTCTACTTCCCAGAGGCTTGCAAATACTGATGTGTAAATAAGAGACATCCATAACATAACAAAATATTGTGTGACAAGGGTCGTGGGAAGCATGTGTTGGAGACAGTGGCTGTGAGTGAGGGGCCCGGTGCCAGGCAGTCGGGGTATGAATCTTAGCTCTGCTTCCTACCGTCTAGGTAACTCGCTGAGCCTCAAGTTCCTCATTAATAGTTAGGATGTTGAGACAGCTCAATGAGATGTTTTCAACACTTTTGCCATGAATATAAAAAGTAGTCAACACATGGAAGTTATTTTCATCATTAGTGGTAGTTTCGGATATCTCACTTCATTTTTAAGCATTAGTTCTCTCATCTGGAAAGCTGGACAAAAATAGCTAAAGTCCCTATTGATCCTGGGAAGACATCAAATTCAGAGCAGGGGAAGCATTCCCACAGGCGACCCATGCCAGCTTCGGGGCAGACACAGGTCTGCTTTGGGTCTTGCCCACAGGGCGTCCACCTGGTGAGTACACTGTATCTCAGGGGCAGTGAATGTTCCAGAAAAAGAATTTAGAGAAAAGGCTGTACATGCAGGAATGGCTAATGAAGAAACCCTTTAAATGGTAAGCAGCAGACTTGGAATTTATCCCCCAGGAAATAGAGAGCCTCAAAAGATTTCAGACAGAGAAGCGACACGGTTGACGTGGCCTTTCGGGATTTCCCGGGCCATGGTAAGCAGGAAAGATTGCTCAGAGATACAGAATCTAAAGAAAACTTAATAGGAAGCAATTACAATCCTTCAGACCCAAAGGAATAAAGCTCTGAACTAAGGCAGGGGGTGATGGGCAGGGATCAGAGAGGATAATGGGAAAATCCAGACCTGCATTGTTGTTGGGGCGCCTGAGTGCAGACAGACAAGAAGTCTCGAGAGCTTCCCCCTTCATGGCTGGGGCACCAAGCCCCAAGCCAGAGAGCCTCCATGTGCAGAACCTTCATCTGCATATTTGCACAAGGCTGGGTGCATCTGAATTTTGCTAATGGATGACAAATAACAATAGGTATTTCTTTGCTTCAGTTCTTTTCTTGTCTTAAAATAAACCGTGGTCGCCCAGTCACAGCTGCACTCACACAAAGCAGGCGCGGTCTCTGACTTCAAAGGGAAACAGCTGAGAAGGGAGAAAACAAACAGAATTGCAAGATCTGAGATTCCATCTGGCGTGAGAGTGGTTTTTTAAAAGCATTTCTTACACTCCACTGTTTCCGTCTCATTGGAAAGCATCCCCAGCCAGCCGACACCTCGCCAGCAAGGCCAGGGGACCAAGGTGGAGAGGCCGTGCAGTCGCCCAGAGCTGCCCTTTCTCCCAGAACTCCTCTTCTGACTCACAGAAGCAAACACTGGTGCCATTCTAATATCTGTTAAAGAAAACACTGGAAAAAAAGTGGCATAATTTGTGGAAAAGTTGAAGACTCAGATGCTTGAAGGTCACGGGCTTGACGGAGGTGTTCACAGGATGCTACTTTTCAAAGGTCAACGGGAAGAATCTAAGATTCTCCTCTTGGCCTTCTCTGGCTATAGAGTAATCAGATGCAGCAAACATCAATAAATTCTCGGGACAGCTTTCTATGGAGAATGTAAACTTTAATGTTATCTGATATTTGGGTTGTGCAAACGCGAGCCCATTGCACAAAACTCTAATCCCAGGCAGGAAACCGGAGCTGCGGATCTAATTGGCACCACACACTTCTGTCCATCAGCCGTGCTCTTTGTGCGACAGCAGAAAGATGAATTTCAATTGGGATTCTTTTAAATTCCTAATAGGAAGGAGGGGGATGGCAAGAAGGCAGTTGGGTGAGAGTCAGGTGAGAAACACTGGCCACAAACGGGCGCATTTCCTCACACACACGCCCGCTGCAGACTGGTGGCAGAGACAGCCTTCGCAGAGCACCCTGTGGGCAACACTCCTGTCCCCCCCATGTCACTGCCTCCTGCCTCCATCCATCCGCTGTTGATGCACGGAATCCAGACACTGTGAGCAAAAGGAAGCTGATGGAGACACAGCAGCCCCAACCCCAGCTAACACCTTCTCTTGTGCAACAATTCCCTTTCTCCCAGGCTACACTTCCTAGCCACGCGCCCCCCCCCCCCCCACCACCACCACACATTTCTCTTCGCCCTGAACCTTTGAGGCTCTCAGTCTTTGGCAGTGGCGGAAAATTTCCTCCTGGCCTCTTGTTTGCTATGCTTGTTTTATGGTTTATCTTTTCCTAAAATCTCAGCATTCAAAGAGACACCATTTCGATTCAGCCCAACTGCCACGTTCATGTCTGAATTCACAGCCAAGGGTCTGGTTCCTGGCATAAGAAGTCCCCAGAGACAGATTTCTTATCTCCTGGAGAGGGGCCCCTGCCTCCCTAGGACAGAGAGGATGAGAGGAGGGAGGCTTGGGTGATCTTGAGAAGGCACCTAAAGAAAACCTATGCAAATATATTGCTATGTCCATACCTTTTGATTTGATTTGGAAATTGCATTTTGGGGAACTTATCTGGAATTACCAGCATGGGTGGTCCCAGTCACGCTCCTATGCAGGAGCCTGTGCACCTGGCCTGCCAAAGCTGCTGTCGTGTCAGCTCCATGCTTGGGGCCTTCAGGGCCGTGGCTGACACTAATCATGGTTGGAGAGAATCAGCAAATTGCAGAAGAACCAGTAAATGATGCAGTCAGGATTTGTTACCCCTAGGAGCTTCAGAAAATATTTTCAGCGTAGCCCAAGGAGGGCCCAAAGAGTTGGCCAAAGTGTGTTCATTGTGCAACATCTAAGATGAAGTAGAGAAAAAGTAAAACAACAGGGCAGCCACAGAGTCCACAGTGAAGGACCAGTGTCCTGAATTATGTAATACATCTACTTAAATCATCTTAAAAAACAGAGGGGCCAGCATCGTGGCATAGAGGGTAGAGCCACTGCCTGTGACATCAGCATCCCATATGGGTGCCAGTTACTATCCCGGCTGCTCCACTTCCACTCCAGCTTCCTGTTAACGTGCTTGGGAAAACCAACAGAAGATGGCCCTAGAGCTTGGGCCTCTGCATTCACGTGGGAGACTTGGAAGAAGCTCCTGGCTTCTGGTTTTGGCCTGGCTCAGCCATGGCCATTGTGGCCATCTGAAGAGTGAACCAGTGGATAGAAGATATATGATCTCTCTTCCTCTCTCTCTCTCTCTCCTCTGCCCCCCTCTCTATAGCTTCAGCTTTCAAATAAATAAATAAATCTTTTACAAAATAGAACTATGTGTATATTTCTGAGTAAAGACTAAAGCATGTTTCTAAGCCGCGGGCCATGTGTGGCAGGGTGGCACTTGTAACTGTGGGATTCCTCCGACTGACCAATACTTGCTAACTTTCCCACATCAGTCACTTTCTGGTAAGAAAGATGAGTTTTCAAAGGAACCCTTGCCTATGTTCCCCGCCAGTGCGTCTCCTCAGTCCATTTCTCATGATGAAGATTTGCCAGTGGGGAGACTGTGATGGGAGGCCCAGGGCAGGACCAAAGGAGCCCGAAGGCAGTGCCTGGAGGCCTCAATCCCTGGCCTCATGAGGATCTCTAGTGAAATCTGAATCTGCACAGAGCTCACACAAAAGCCCGGGGATAATCAGCAGGTGTGAGAGTAGCCCAGTTAACAGATGTCCTGGTTTTTCAATCAAATTTCTTTTCTTTCTTCATACATGAAGCAGCAGCACAGTCAAGTAGCACATAATGACTTTCTCCCCCTTTGCTCCAAGGCTTTACCCTTTTACTCCCAAACAGGCCTTCTTGGCCACACAAGCTGAACACCGGGGCTCTTGGAGGTGGACAGCAAACCCTAGGGGGATGTGTGTGCTGGGGGCACTGACGTCACTGGAGAAGTATCTGCAAGCTCCCCTGAGAGCGAGTTGCATCCAAGCGCTCTGCCTGGGACCCTCTGGGTGGCATCCAGAGAGAATTCCAAGAAGTGTTTATGAGACGCTCCTCCCAGACAGCCCCGTCACTGTACACCCAGCAGGTGCTTTCATCCCTGTGGGCATTACACAGCGTGGCGTCTCAGCACGCCCAGGAGTGTCTCTACCCTCAGCCACCCACCTCCTCCTTCCCACTGCCTCCAAACGTCCGAGGTGCAAAGTAGAAAATAAGAAGGGGAGGCTGGTGTGTATGGGAGGAAGGTGTTCAGGAGGTCTTCCCCCTCCTTCCAGAACCTTCTCCAAGATGAATGATGAGCATGGCGCCAGAGCAGGGGTTCTCGGGCTTGCCGCAGAGCTGTGGACACTGTGGACCCCACTGCCAACACGGAGAGGCTCTGGTTGCTTTGGCCTGCCAAGGGCACTGGTATTTGTCTATGTGCCCCCAGGTGACGCTCACACATGGCCAGAGCTCCCCCACAAAAGGCCTGCCACTGAGGAGTGAGGAGCACTCCACCTTCTCCCAGTCATTTCCCCAGAGACCGGAATCAGCGCTCAGACTGGGCCCTGGGGGGCCTGGCTGGAATCACCAGAGCTCACCTTGTGCCGGTTGAAGGATTCCCAGCCCCGCCCCCAGCGTCGCCACCAACTTTTTTCTTTCCAAAGCGACCACTGACAGCATCTGCGCTGGCTTCAAAGGGGTCAGCCTGCACAGCCCGCACCTGCTGCGGTTACAGGATTGAAAGGTCCTGGGAGGAGGGTAACGCGCGGGACTGAAGGGGAGCGTCTCGGGAGGGGAAGTCTTAGAGGCGTGTGGCGGAAGCTTCTGATGTGAACTCTTCAAAAGAGGAAAGTGTGCAGGCCCCCCCTGGCAGGGCGCGAGGAGCCGCCAGGAACCCAGAGAGAGGGGAAAAGCGCTCTTTGTGGTAGGAGAACCGTTTGATAAATTACCAGATATAATGGAGCCAGTTCTTCCGCCCTTAGAGCAGGAAAATAAAAAATCCTGATGCTATGAATGGAGCAGTGGCCCAAAGAAGTAATGTAAAAATATGGGGGTGGGGCGGGGCAGAAGCAGCACTTTCATGAAATACACGCCTCCTTCTAAAAGCTTTGCAAGATAGATTTCCCTCCTGGAGGTGGGGGTAGAGGTTAAAGAGACAGAAACTGCACAGTTAGACCAAAAAGCTTTCCATTAACATTGGTCATGACTTGCATTGCTTCAAATGAGGACACATTCAGGTTAGCCAAAAAAATTAATGAAAACGATCGTTATTGCTAGTGTGAATTTTTTGTTACCGAAAATAAAAAGAGTCATGTCTATTCACCAAGGCCGTCTTCTCTTGGCTTTCTGTGCTTGATTCCGGGGAAGCAAGCAAGTGTAATTATGGAAACTTCTCGCAGTTCTGAGGCATTACTGCCCTAACACACTAAGCAATTTCTGTTTTGGTTTTTCTTTCCTCCAGTTCCCGACTCTACATTCAAATGCCTGTGGTATGTCTTCATCTGTAGTCTGTCCCACCTGACTGGTCAGGAGATAAATCTACAGAGAGCACTGCCAAAACATTACAGTACGTTGCTGGAATCACTTCAGGCCATATTCAACAAGCAATAGCTTCTGCGGATTGAGGTTTGGGGGAAGTGCACAGTTGCACACAAGGGCAGAGAGAGTGTGGCTCTTAGCTTCACATTCCATTGTATGTCCGAGTTCTCCCTCTCCTAAATCTAAATAGTCATCGTTATGCTTGTTGCATTGGAAAGTCACCCATGAAAATCGACCACTAATAGTAGCTGCTAAGGTCTACGGACTCAGAAACATGTTAGCAATTCCTCTGTTGAACAGGCACACTGAGTGCACAAAACTCGCTTAGCAATCAGATGCCTGTAGTTTGGGCTGCCAGACCATTTTTCCCCACGTTGTGGTGTTACACATAGACTCACAGCCCAGTGGCAGGGCCCAGGGACAGCAGAGTCAGGATGAAAGGGGTTTGGTCCTGTCCGCTGCTTACAGGATGTGAGACGTTGGATGAGCAAGCTAACCCGGCTGAACCCCAGCTTACTCATCTGTAGAATGGCAGGGTGGGGGGGATCATTGCAGTGTTCCGGGAGACAGGAGACTTAGTAGGATTTGTTTACTCTTGTACTTCTTGGGCCTGAGTGAAAGGGGAGCTGAGCTGCGCAGGGTCAATGGATACATCCTGCCAAGGACTAACGAGCAAAAGTAAGTCCCTTAACCTGCTAGGGAGCACACAGCAACTACTCAGCCCGTGTTGGCCATCCCAGCTATGACCTAACTTCAACAAAAACGACTAAATGCGTAACTTCGTGGTTTGTAGGATAGACATTTGAGTTTGCCTGAAAGAGGCTCCTTTCACTCAGAGAGACCTCAGCAGACTCACCCTGTCTGCTGCAGCCACTGGGAGGTTGAGTAGAATTGTTGACTCATGGAGACGCCTGGGACCGATACAGTCCTCGAGGTAGCACAGGCCCTCAGCAAACACCGGATATCATTCTTACCCACTCCTGTCATCTTCAGCGGAGGCTGGAGCTTGGAGGCCGTGGAGGGACCGTCAGGTGTAACGCATTTCCTTTTCCAGATACGGCACAGGCCCAAAGCTGCCCGGGTCCTCACAGCCAGCACCTGACCCCTGTCCTGGGCTTCTGGCTCCTCCCCCAGCCCCGCACTGCTCAGGCAGACGTGGTGAAGACCACGGAGGCCTCAGATGTCAGAATGAGAAGGAAGATCACACAGGACTAGCCCAAGAATGTCCGTTTCCAAATTTCAAACAGACCAAGACCAGTGGTTTCCCTCGGAGGTGATGCTGTCCAGGGAGCCTAAATAGTCTCCCAAGGTCCTCATCCGGTCCCTGGTGCCATGTGCCATCCGGGTCACCACCTGGTATTCAGCTGTATCTACTGAGGTTGCTGAGGGCTTGCGATAGAAAATGGACCAAGAACGGGCCGGCGCCGTGGCTTAACAGGCTAATCCTCCGCCTTGCGGCGCCGGCACACCAGGTTCTAGTCCCGGTCAGGGCGCCAGATTCTATCCCGGTTGCCCCTCTTCCAGGCCAGCTCTCTGCTATGGCCCGGGAAGGCAGTGGAGGATGGCCCAAGTGCTTGGGCCCTGCACCCGCATGGGAGACCAGGAGAAGCACCTGGCTCCTGGCTTCGGATCAGCGCGATGCGCCAACCACAGCGGCCATTGGAGGGTGAACCAACGGCAAAAAGGAAGACCTTTCTCTCTGTCTCTCTCTCTCACTATCCACTCTGCCTGTCAAAAAAAAAAAGATTAAAAATAAAATAAAAAAAAGATTAAAAAAAATAAAAAAGAAAAAAAAAAAAAGAAAATGGACCAAGAACGGCCTAACAGTCCGCAAAGCTCATAACTCAGAGTGGTGTGTCTAAGTGCGAGCAACTCTAGCATAATTAAGTAAATTGTCATTGCAGTAATCCAGGTACAAAATAATAGGCCTTAACAGACTGCTGTGCTTGGGATCGATATGCAGAGAAATCAGAGAGGAATCAATGGGGCTGTATTGTTTTCCAAGGGCTGCCTTAAAAACACACAGGGTTAAGATAACAGAAATGTGTTCTCTCATGGTGCAAGCTAGAAGCACAAACCAAGGCATCAGCGGGCCCCTGCTTGGTGTGGGGGTTCTTGGGGAGAGACCTGCCTTGTCCCTTTCAGCTCCTGGTGGTGTGCCAGCCATCCTTGGCCCGCAGCTGCCTCACTGCCAGCCCGGCTTCCGTCATCAGGTGGCATTCTCCCTCTGCGTGTGAATGTTATACAGGAGCAACACTGCAAACGTCACGCTGGTGTAAGCATCCAGTGCTCCCAGTCGTGGGGATGGGTCGAGTGCTCTAGCAGAGCTAACGGTCACCTTCCCTCCTTCACAAAAGGCAACGTACGACATCTAAACTTAGACTGTCCAGGTAAACAGCAAAGAATTACCAACACAGCGGAAGTGGGTGGCTTTGGGCCTAGGAAAGGGAGAGGAGGAGAGAACACCGGCTTTGTCTTGAGAAGGTGTATCACACAGGCCCCACACGAGGACGGCCCAGTCAGCGGCTGACCCCTTACCCAGCACGGTCCTGACAATGGTCCCTCTGCGTGACGTCATAGCTGACGCTGTGGAGGCACACGCTGTGATGACAACGCAATGATGGAAACACCGGAGGACACGTCTCTCAGAACATGTCCCATCCTCAAGCAACACATGATCTCACTGGACTTTTTAAACTGCACACGTGTATTATTTAATGAAATTTAAATTTTGAAAGAAGAGGAAACTGTCTTCAGGCCTGATGCTAGGGCTCACCTGGCCCCAGGGCAGATGGCACTGGCAGTGAGTGACTGCTGTCTGCCTGTCACCTCGGAGGATGGCTCCTTTCCGTCTCTGCCCATTTTGATCTCACACACACAGAAGACGCTGCCTTCCTAGCAGGTGACGTGGGGAGAAGAAAACCACTTCATCTCTTTACATCCATGCCTGACGCATGCATGCAGTACTAATTATTATTATGATTAGATTAATATTAATAGATTATGATGGCACTGAATGATCACCAATTACACAATAAGTATACTACACAATTTACTATATTATTAATATGGTGTTATATGATTTATTATTTATTCAATAGTACATACTTGCTGCAGGTAAGTCAGGCCCCTCTGGGGAAGGCACTTGGAGCAGCAGCTAAAATGTCACCTGGGACACGCACATCCTTTATCAAAGTGCCTGGGTTCAAGTCGTAGCTCCATTCCCAACTCCGGCTTTCTGTTAACGCATCCCAGGAGGCAGCAGGCGATGGGTACAGCACTTGGGTCTCTTCTACCTGCGTGGGAGACTCAGACGGAGTTCCAGGCTCCTGGTTGTGGCCTAGCGCAGCCCTGGCTGCTGTGGGCATTTGGGGAGTGAACAGTGAATGGGAGTGCCTCTCTCCTCTCCTCCCTTCTTCTCTCTCTCTCTCCATATTCATCTGCTCTCTCCTATTTATGTCTCTCTGCCTTGAAATGAATGGATTATTTGTAAACGACATAAAAAGCTAGGCTCATCTTAACTTTCTAAGGCGGTTGGTCTCAAGAAATAAAAAGTCAAGACATAAAAATTTAGCATAAATGAAGGCAACATCAACTGCTATATATTACATCAAAAAAGGGGGTACATTGGCAGACAGTCGAGAAGGGCGTGTTTTGAGGAGGAGAGCCCTGCCAGTCTTGAGCGCCTCTGTTACATCGCATATTTGCCAGGGCTCCCTGTGTGTTACCTCGTGTACCGCAGCAACCTGCACGATTCGATTCTCATCTCTATCTGGCACATAAGAAAAGTTAAGACTCGAAGGAGAGAACTTGAGAAAGCAAACGTGTAGGCCTTGCTCCAGAGTTACTAAAATAAAACTTCTCCTGATTGGTAATGTTGTAACGCTCCCAGATAAGTCTGTGGGCAGCACCAAATCTGGAATCACAGTTGGAGCCACGTTACTAAACAAGGCTGAGTCCAGCCAGCCAAAGGACCAACCTAAGACACATGTGATCAATATGCTTAGCCTTTCCCTGCTGTTTTATTTTTGATTTTGTCTTTATTTATAGTATTGGTTTTCCATTAAAACAAAGAATCGTGTAAATGAACATTCAGGTAATAGGAAAGAACCTTTGAGGATTTCAATGGTGATATTTTACATAAATTCAACACTCGTCCAAAAAAATAATTTCTGTTGTTTTTCTGGGACTAAAGGAGCAATCACCAGGAAAGGACCTGGTGCACAGCGGAGACCCAACAAGTGTGCGGGAGGCAGCCGGCGTCTTAGAGTGTGGGTCCTGACCTGAAGCATGCCATAGAACAGGCAGCCATGACCTGGAAGACGTTGTCTGCCTTGCAGGCCAATTATCAGAATCAAAATTTTAAAGTAAAGCCCTAGCACAGTCACTGGAACACATAGTTGTGCTCAAAATAGCATCAATACCACAAACTAAAGAACCCCTGTGTTTGTTTTGTTTCTCTTTTGCTCTTTGCTTAGACTTTCCTTTGGCACAAAGTACCATTTCCCCTCTCTGCTCACCTCTCTTATTGGTCCCGTTAGTAATAAAGATCTTTTTGTTTTTGGAATTCACTTCCTTTTTGCTCTTAGGAGGAAAAAGTATTTCTTTCAAAAGTTTCCATGTTTCATGTACATTATTCACACGTTATAGAGTTAGTCCCTGTTCTAATGAAAGTTGTGTAGTGTGGCTTCCCTGACACTGAGACCCAGCGGATGATTTGCTTTCATTCTTCTCCAACTGGAACCTGAAGCTGAACCTGCCGTCCTGACTACACAGCATTTCATCTGGGAGTACGTCCTGCACTGCAACCATTCGTTTCCAACCCAAGACTGGGGTTGCTGACCAAACCCAATTTGAATTTGCCAAGACAATTTAAATATTGGATAATTTTCTTTTCAGTTACTAGGTGTTATTAAATGTATTCCTTCATACTATTTAATTGTTATAACTGTACATGTTTGTCATACAAAGTGTTCCTCTCTGTTTTGTGCTAAGATGCTATACTACTTTTGTAATATGTAGATCCATTCCTATTAGAGTCTTAAAGGGACATAAAATTGGAAAGTCATTACTTGACATTTAATGAATCTCCTTAATTGAAAGGAATAAAATTATATAAAATAAAAACTGTCTTAAGCAGTCTGGGACACATGGTCAGCATCAATAGTAGCCTCTTTCCTTTTATTACTAAGAAGCAGTCATTATAATGACTTCACATATGCATCCAGTTCTACCGGTACAGAAACTTGCAACTCCTACATCATCAGATTTCTCACTTGACTGGTTGCATCTCTGCCTAGAGCTAGGTTCAGCGACCTTCTCCATTTTTTGGTAAAATATTTATTAACTTGAGGAGGCAGAGAAAGGGAAAAGAGAGAGAGACAGCAAGAGACAAAGAAAGAAAGAGAGTTCCCATCCACTGGTTTATTCTCCAAATGCCCACAACAGCCAGGCCCAGAGCCTGGAGTTGGAATTCAGTCCAGGACTCTTATGTGGGTAGAGCAGGAATCCAATTACTTGTTCATCACTGCTATCCCCCAGGGTGCACATGGTCAGCAAGCTGGAATCAGAATCAGAGCTGGAGTTGAAATCACTGGGATACGGGCATCTCATGTGGCAACCTTACCAAACCACTGTGCCAAATGTACCTTCCCCCACAATTCTCCCTCTTAATAAGCCCGTGGTAAATGCAGTTTAGAGATAAGTTCATTCTCTGTCAATCCATTTGTATGGGAAACCATGAGTGCTGAACGCCAACATCCAGCTCCTCCGGAGCACAGCATGCAGGCACCGTGTTCCATGCTTTCCTCGCACAGCTGTTCTGGGAAAAGGTCTGGGTGCAGAGACGATGCTCGTTTGCCAGGGTATGTCGTGAAAATTCTTCTGCCATCGCCAATTTCAGGCAACCAAAGTTTAACCACTGAGTTTTGAAATTAGCACCTGCTATATCCTATATACTACAGTTATATGAAAGTGGTTTTCCCCATTTTGCAGATGAAGAAACTAAGGCTTAGAGAAATGAGCTAAATTGCCCAAGATCCCACAGCTGCTACATGGCGGAACTGGGATGTGGGTACAGGTCTGCTGAACTCCATTGTCTGTTCAACACATAGCTGTCTGAGCAAAACACTTTACACAGTGGAAGACAAACAGGAAATCCTTACAGAGTCTACAAGCTGCTCTGAATGAGTCTGTGATGTTAAACATTGAAAGGTAGGCCCCCCAGGGGGTGTGCAATGGAACAAGCAGAGGCAAACTCTCCCACAGACAACAATGCTGCCTGGTGTTGGCTCCAGGCGAGGTTTCTCCCGTTCCTTTCTCCTCTCTGGTAACACTGCTTGGTGGCACCTGCTCAACACAGCACATGGTCCGTGGGTTGTAAGTAAAAATGCCTATGAAGCTCCTGTCCTGCTCAGTAAGCCTCTGGGAAAAGCATCAGACTCTGAGGCCTCCCAGCTCCTTCCAGTGGTGTTGCAGCCCAAGCAGGCCCCAGTGTGATTCAATCTCACCGGCCCTGGGAGTGAAATGCACCTGTGCTGCCCCCACAGACTCCTGAGCACTGACTTATGGATTCCATCCTCGCTGACCTTCCTCTCAGAACTTCTGCAAAAATCCCTCCCCAGGCCTTGTCTATCTGCCTTGACATAGTCCTGTAACCCACACCCTACGCCGAATGCCAGCCCCAATGCGGGCCAAGTCCTAGCCTAACTCTGGGGGAGTCCTTCTCTCTGCTCTCCATTCCTTGTATCTGCTGGTCTGTCCTCCAGTCACGCCCCAGCCCCCGTTACTGCGTGGCCAGCCTGCTCCACTCCTCCAGGCTTCCAGGAAACAGTCAGATCAAGGGGCCACCTGCTTGGTCTATCCCAGGGCAAATACTTACGTTTGTCACAGTGGCTTCGGGATTGCTGGGTTATGAACAAAATGAAAAAGCATGAGAGGGGGTGACTTATACCTGATTCCCTCATCTGTGAAATGGGACCTTTAAGAACAGTTTGTAAGAGAACTTGAAAATTGTGTTAAGACATTATTTACAGCTGGCGCCGTGGCTCAATAGGCTAATCCTCCTAGTGGCACCAGCACACCAGGTTCTAGTCCCGGTCTGGGCGCCGGATTCTGTCCTGGTTGCCCCTCTTCCAGGCCAGCTCTCTGCTGTGGCCCGGGAGTTCAGTGGACGATGGCCCATGTCCTTGGGCCCTGCACCCGCATGGGAGACCAGGAGAAGCACCTGGCTCCTGGCTTAGGATCAGCACAAAGTGCCGGCTGCAACGCGCTGGCCGCACTGGCCATTGGAGGGTGAACTAACAGTAAAGGAAGACCTTTCTGTCTCTCCCTCTCACTGTCTACTCTGCCTGTCAAAAACTAAAAAAAAAGACATTATTTACATTTTATAAGAAATAAGCTATACTGCTGTTCCCTAAACAGTTGGGAAGAATAAACGAGGGTCCCTGAAAGAGTTTATGGAAAATGGGGAGAAGTTTATTCTGTTGCAGAAATAATTTGAAATCCATGAATAGTTTTTTTTCATAATATGTATTTTCCATGAACTTCTTGAAATCCCATATATATGGATTTCAATTTTTTTGCACCTAATAATCGTTCGGTTTATTTTCTATGAACTTTTTAAGTACCTTCATATTTCTAAACAACATTCCAGGGACTTCCTCTGTAACAACTGCTCTTACACCACACACTTCATATCACACACTTTCCAGTCCTCATTCCCACCACATCCTGCTGATAATTGGAAACGAGGAATGACTCGGGCCACATTTATACACATTTGCCTCGTTTTTAACTTTAGAGCACCTTTCAAAAATGAGTTGAACTTAATTTGTTAACAGCCTTAAGACTTTAATCTTATCTCACGTTTCCATCTCTCATAAACCCAAGCTTTTCATGCAGTGCAACCTCACTTTCCCTTTGCTCTGAAAGAAAAGTAAGACGATGTAGGTTTCTCTCTTTAATAGTGCAAATAGTAGAAACTGCTGTAAATAGTTCAGTCAAAATATCATCTAAGAAACAATTCCCCAGAGACTGTAAAAGCTCCCCACAGAATTCTATCAACACAATGGCCATAACAATAAAATTCCATCCGCAGATCATGCTATGTATTTATTCAGACAACAAAACACTGAATGTCATCTGCCTTGGTGACATCTACTGACTCCTTTATATTGCCACATCTCTATTCATTCGGTGTGTCAGCTCAGCACTGGAATACAACACTAGATACCAGAGGTATCCAACAAGACACAGACCCTCAGGAAATCCATTCCTCTCATTTACTAATGAGGAAACTGAGAGAGAGGAATAGTAATTGACACAGTCAGAATAGGGCAAAGCCAGCACCAGAATTTCAGTTTCATTCTACACAAAGCCCTTCCACTGGCCCAGAGAACCCTGGTAGGTAATTTAGTCACATTTTACTAATGAAAATAATGCAATTTCTTTATGCACAATTAAGCCTTTGGGGCAGAAACTAATTATTTTGCTCAAAAATAAATTATATACAAATGCCCATTTAACCTATATGCACAAATATATTTGCAATGATTTGTACATGAGCAATAATCTGGTAGTAAAGAGAAACTAATTTAAGTTCAAAGTAAGATAAAAGTTTACAGTCCACTCTAGACCCCTGTCAAGACTTGGGGATTACACAGAGGCACTTCCACCTACCATCTATTTCCATCCTTCAGATCTTAGGAAGGAAGAAAAATCGCTTCCCTATGAGCTTCAGATTTAAAATATCCACATGGAATGAACCAAGACAGAGAGTTGTGCAAAAATAAATAAATAAATAAATAAAGCACTAGTGAAAGAAGAAACAGAAGAAAAACACTGAACCTTAGCAAATCAGACCATGTTTGCCTCACTTTTCTACTTAGATTATAAAATACTTGAGGTAGAGTTCAGTGTCTCTTTTTTTTTCTCCAAGCCATTTCTCCCTCAACCTCTCTACAGGTAATGATTTTTATGACTTTGATGTCTGCTGTCTTCATTTGTGCTTTCATAGTACAGATACTCATGTACTGTAAATATTCATAAAACATATAGCAATTTTACTGGTCTTTAAAACTTTAATACTAGGCCTAGTATTATAAGACACATGCTCTACTACAACTTGCTTTATTCTCGAAACATTATTTTCCTGAGTTTTTTCCATGTTGAAGTGTGTAGTTCTTATGAATTTGTTTAATGCTACATAGTGAGATATCCACTTTATTTATTGGGTATCCTGCTGCCAGACATTTAGGTTTTCCAATTTTCACCATTGTAAATAATACTGTATGCATCTGTAACAATTTCTTCTTTATATATACCAGAAGTGTAAATACTTACCCACTGGATAGAAAAGTACACAATTTTACTGGTTATTATTGATTTTTCCCATAAGTGTGCTTTCTGGTATTGGTATCAAATCTATTATTAGTCACAGGCTATAAATTTGGTTTCTCATCCTTCTAGAGATCATCTGCTCCCTGATAATTAAAAATCACCTGTAAAGGCAGCTGAGCTTACTGTGTCTTGCTTATATTTCATATATCTGGTAATATAAGTTATAATCCTGTATTTTCTTATCTGGTGGTTGCATTAGAGTCAATATCTATATGGAATCATACTCTATTTTTTCCAGATCTTTTATTTAAGTAATGCAAACTTCATGCATTTCATAAGTATAACTTTAGGAACATAGTGATTCTTCCCACAGTACCCACCCTCCCACTCACACTCTCACCCCTCTACCTCTTCCCTCTCCTATTCCCATTCTTATTTTTTTTTACTATGATCTATTGTCAATTAACTTTATACACATAGGATTAACTCTATACCAATAAAAAGTTCAACAAATTATAGGAAAAAAAGAAAACTGTTCCTCAACAGTAGAGACAAGGGCTGTTCAAAATCATTGAATCGAAGTGTTAATTCCACTTCCATAGATTATCTTTTAGGTGCTCTATTAGCTATTACAGATCAGGGAAAACATATGGTATTTGTCCTTTGGGGACTGGCTTATTTCACTAAGTATGATGCTTTCCAGTTGCATCCATTTTGTTGCAAATAACAGGGTTTCATTTTTTAAAAAAGTTGTGTAGAATTCCATGGTGTACATATCCCATAATTTCTTTATCCAGTCTTCAGTTGACAGACATTTGGGTTGATTCCACATCTTAGCTATTGTGAATTGAGTTGCAATAAACATAGGGGTACAGATAACTCTTTCATATACTGATTTCATTTCCCTTGGGAAATTCCCAGGAGTGGGATGGCTGGGTTGTAGAGCAGGTCTATACTCAGATTTCTAAGGTATCTCCATACTGCCTTCATAGTGACTTTACCAGTTTACATTCCCATTAACAGTGGATTAGTGTACCTTTTTCTCCACATTCTGTCAGCATTTGTTGCTTGTTGATTTCTGTATGAGAGCCACTCTCACTGGGGGGAGGTGAAATCTGACAGCTAGTGATCCTGAACATTTTTTCATGTGTCTGTTGGCCATTTGGATTTCCTCTTTTGAAAAATGCCTTTTTTTAAGTTCTTTCCTTTTTCTTGACTGGGTTGTTTGTTTTGTTGTTGTGGAGTTTCTTGATCTCTTTACATATTCTGGTTATTAACCCTTTATCAGTTGCAGAGTTTACAAATAATTTTTCCCATTCTGTCGGTTGCCTCTTCACTTTCCTGACTGTTTCTTTTGCAGTGCAGAAGCTTCTCAATTTGATGTAATCTCATTCAGCAGCTTTGTTTTTTGTTTTTTGTTTTTTGTTTTTTTTTTTTTTTTGTCAGGCAGAGTGGACAGTGAGAGAGACAGAGACAGAGAGAAAGGTCTTCCTTTACCGTTGGTTCACCCTCCAATGGTTGCTGCGGCCAGGCACTTCCTCCTGGTCTCCCATGCGGGTGCAGGGCCCAAGGACTTGGGCCATCCTCCACCCCCTTCCCGGGCCACAGCAGAGAGCTGGACTGGAAGAGGAGCAACCAGGACAGAATCTGGCACCCCTACCAGGACTAGAACCTGGGGTACTGGCGCCGCAGGTGGAGGATTAGCCTATTGAGCCATGCTGCCGGCCCCATTTGGCTTTGATTGCCTGTGCCTCTGAGGTTTTTTCCAATTACTCTTTGCCTATGCCAATGTCTCGCAGAGCTTCCCCAATGCTCTCTAGTAACTTGATGGTATTAGGTTGTAGATTTATGTTTTTAATCCATTATGAGTGGATTTTTGTGTAAGGTGTAAGGTAGGGATCTTGCTTC
Organism: Lepus europaeus; assembly: GCF_033115175.1. Classification (NCBI taxonomy): domain Eukaryota; kingdom Metazoa; phylum Chordata; class Mammalia; order Lagomorpha; family Leporidae; genus Lepus; species Lepus europaeus. The sequence continues at coordinate 164,224,087 of NC_084829.1, read as the reverse complement.
ATACTTTTGCACATGGTTTAGGTTTTCCAAGCACCATTTGCTGAAGAGACTGACATTTCTCCAAGGATTGATTTGAGCTCCTTTGTCAAATACAAGCTGAGTGCAAAAGCGTGGGTTTTTTTCTGGCATTTCTACTCTGTTCCGTTGGTCTAGCCATCTGTTTTTGCACCCGTACCAGGCTGTTTTGATTATAACTGCCCTGTAGTGTGTCTTGAAATCTTGTGATGCCTTGGGCTTTGTTTTTGTTGTATAACATTGCTTTAGCTATTCAGGGTCTCCTGTGTTTCCTTATGAATTTCAGCATCATCTTTTCTATATCTGAAAAGAGTGCCCTTGATATTTTGATTGGGATCCCTTTGGATATGCAAATTGCTTTTGGAAGAATGGACGTTTTGATTATATTGATTCTTCCAATCCAAGAACATGGAAGATTTTTCCATTTTTTGAGTCTTCTTTTATTTTTTTAAAGATTTGTTTATTTACTTGAAAGTCAGAATTACACAGAGAGGAGAGGTAGAGAGGGGGAGAGAGAGAGAGAGAGAGAGAGAGAGAGAGAGAGAGAGGTCCTCCATCCACTGGTTTACTCCCCAACTGGCCACAATGGCTTGAGCTTAGCCAATCCTAAGCCAGGAGCCAGGAGCTCCCAGGTCTCCCATGTGGGTGCAGGGGCCCAAGGACTTGAACCATCCTCCACTGTTTTCCCAGGCCACAGCAGAGAGCTGGATCAGAAGTGGAACAGCCAGGACTTGAACTGGCACCCACATGGGATGCCAGCACTGCAGGCAGTGGCCCCACCCAATACACCACAGTGCCGGCCCACTTCTTTTATTTCTTTAATGTTTTGTAATTCTCTTTGTAGAGATCTTTGATATCCTTGGTTAAATTTATTCCAAGGTATTTGATTTTTTTTGTAACTATTGTGAATGAGATTCATCTTAGAAGTTCTTCTCAGATATGGGATTGTCTGTGTATACAAAGGCTATTGATTTTTGTGTGTTAATTTCATACCCTGCCACTTTACCAAACTCTTATGAGTTCCATTAGTCTCTTGGTGGAGTTATTTGGATTCCCTATATATAGAATCATATCATCTGCAAATAGGGGTAGTTTGACTTCCTCCTTCATAATTTGTATCCCTTTGATTTCTTTGTATTGCCTAATGGCTCTGGCTAACACTTTCAGGACTATACTGAATAGCAACAGTGAGTGGGCAGCCTTGTTGGTCTCAGATCTCAGTGGGAATGCTCCCAACTTTTCTCCATTCAAAAGGACACTGCCTGTGGATTTGTGATAAACAGCATTGATTGTGTTGAGGAATGTTCCTTCTATACTCAATTTGCTTAAAGTTTTCATAGTGAAAGGATACTGCATTTCTTTCTTTCTCTCTCTCTCTCTCTTTTTTTTTTTTTTTGCAGTTAGAGTTATAGACGGTAAGAGAGAGAGAGTCTTCCTTCCATTGGTTTGGTTCACTCTTCAAATGGCCACTACAGCCGGTGCTGCACTGATTTGAAGCCAGGAGCCAGGTGCTTCTTCCTGGTCTCCCATGTGGGTGCAGGGGCCCAAGCACTTGGGCCATCCTCCACTGCCCTCCTGGGCCACAGTTGAGAGCTGGACTGGAAGAGGAGCAACCGCGACTAGAATCTGGCACTCATATGGGATGCTGGTGCTGCAGGTGGAGGATTAGCCAAGTGAACCATGGCACCAGCCCCAAGGGTACTGCATTTCATCAAATGTTTTCTTTGCATCTATTGAAATAATCATATGGTTTTTGTACTTCAGTTTGTTAATGTATGTATCACTTTGATTTGTAAATATTAAACTACTTTTGCATACCAAGAATAAATCTCACTTGGTCCCAGTGAATGATCTTTCTTATGTGTTGTTTGATTCTATTGGCTAATATTTTGTTGAAGATTTTTTCATCTATGTTCAACAGGGAAACTGGCCTATAGTTCTCTGTTTCTGGCATTTCACCAATTTCTTCATCTTCACGTTCTAGTATTAAAGTATTGCATTCTTTTGGGGACATCATGTTGTCTTCCTTATTCTTGTTTTTTGAATTGCTGTTTTTATTATTAGGCTTTTGTGGTCATACTTGTTTGTTTTTTCCCCTATAATGGCTTTTGTATTTGAACTATCCCTCTGTGGCTTAGTGGAGTGGCCTCTCTTTCAGTGAATACCCAGAGGCATGTGCTGGGTATGGTCAGGGAGCTCTGCTCAGTGCTCCAGGGTGAGAGGAGTGCCAAGGTGACACTCAAGTTGAGCATGATGAATCTTTTTTCTCAACATAGGGGAAGTTTATTCAGTTCTGTTGTAGTCTCTCACTCACCTCCTCTCCTCAAAGGAAACCAATGCCTGGGCACTAGCCCCATTGGGTACAAATCTCATCTTCATTGCCACAAGAACCACACAAAGGATCTGTGTAGTCCTCGGTGTGAGTACAGATCCTGCATCAGTGACCCTCACCAGGATTTCAGGGAGCCCCAAGTATGTGGAGCTGCCCACAGTGACTGCCCAAAGTCCCAGCCACAGTGGTTTCACAGTCCCAGCACACAAATCTCCCACAGTCACCAGCTCCTAGCCCCTTGTCAATTCTCCCAGCCAGGCCCAGGCATCTCCTCTCAGCTGGCTGCTGGGCACACAGACATGAGCTGGTGCAGCTGTTGTCCAAAATGGCACCCTTTCTCTCTTGGCTAGTTACAGGACATGTGTTGGGTGGTCAGGGAAAGAGAAATGTGCACCCTTTTTTTCCCATCTAGGTTAGTAGGTACAATGCCCCCCATAGGGATCCAAACTGGACTCCTGCCAGGCTCTTCCTGCAGCTTTATTGGCAGTGGCTTGGGCTGTTGCAGTCTGGTCTCACCTCACTCCAAAGCTGGTATTGAGGCTCTTGGCTGCTGAGGTCTTGAGTTATGCATGTCCACACCCTCCACGTAGATCCACTAATTTGCATGCAGTTTCCTCTGCCATTTTCTCCCTAACTCTTCCCTGAGACTGTGCTCTTTCCACCTTTTCTAACTATCTTCCCCTAGACTAGAGCAGTAAGCTCCCTCCCTATTATGCCATCTTAACTCTCCTGGCACTCTGTGTCTCCACAGTCTATCTTGAAGTAATATTATACCACCTTGTGTTTAGTGTCAGAACTTAATAGACATTATATGTCCATTTCTCCTCCCCTAGCCTTTATTCTATTTTTTTCAAATATTCTATCTTCATTTTAATTGTTTTATAAACCCAGATGTGTCATCTCATGAAAGTCAACAGTCTATACCTCTTCTCACCTCTAGCCCCAGTTTGGAGACTTGAAGTCAGCAGTCGTAGGAGCATTTATAGCAGGGAAACAGGAAATGGCTATGAAGTAAGACATTTTCAACCTGGAAATCCAGTTGTTAAGCATTTACCAATGTATCATTTTATATAAACCAAAATATATATTATTAATTATTTTTGCTTTAAGCACCCATTTTCTTTTTAAATAGGCAAAACAAAGGTTTTATATATACTCAAACATTTACCATGTCTGGTACTCTTCATTTCTTTCTATTGATTTTTGTGTGTGGATTTCTACCTGCTATCATTTTCCTTTTTCTTGAAGGTCTTCCTTAACACTTCTTGTAACATAAATCTGCTGTTGATTAATTCTATAAATTTTGCACTAACTCCAGAAGTCTTTATTTTGCTTTTGTATTTTCCAAAACCACTTTGTTTAGCATAGAATGACAGGTTTAATTCTTTCAGTAATTCAAAGATACTGCTCCATTGCCTTCTGGCTTGCATTGTATCTGGTAAGAAATCTGTCGCCATTCCCATCAGTGTTTCTCTGCACATAATGGGCCTTTCTAATTGCTTTTAAGATTTTATTCTTATTGCTCACTTCAAACCCTTTAATTATAATGTCTTGCAGTTTTCCTCACATTTCTTCTACTGGGATTTCAGACTTTTAAATCTATAGACAAATAGTTTTACTCAGATTTTAAAATTCTTGGTCTTCATTTCTTCAAGTATTTTTTGCTCCATTTCATCTGGGGATGTCAATTAAATTGCATATATATTGGTAGACTTAACTTGTCCTCATCTCTGTGGAACACTGATATCCTACATTTATTTTTGCTTTGTGCTTCACTTTGGATGGTCTCTATTGGTATATTTTGAGTTCATTAGTCTTTCTTCCTGTGATGTTTACATTGCTGCTAATTCTATACAATATGTATTTCCACCCCAACACTGTACTTTTCAAGAAGTTCAACTTGGCTCTTTTTTATATCTTCTATTTTCTACTTCATATGCTTAATCTTTTCTCTACCTTATTAAACATATGTAATGTAATTATTCAATGTTTTACTTTCTTTGTCTATTAGTCAATTTGTCTCCCCACATGAAGTGTACTTTCCTGCTTCCTTGCATACTTGGAACATTATTTTGGATGCCAAAAGCCTTTGTGAATAGTATTTTGTTAGATGCTGGGTTGTTTGTTTGTTTCTTGTGTTTTTGTATTCCTATAAATATCTTGAGCTCCATGCTAAGATGCAGTTATCTGGCAAGAGTTTGATTCTTTTGAGCCTTGCTTTGAAACTTTGTTAGGTGAGAAGAGAGCAATCTTAATCTAGTCCTTCCGAGTGCTCTGTCCAATGCCCTGTGAATCCTGAAGTTTTCCAGTTGGCCTTATATGAATAGCACCAGCCTTGACCCTGTGTGAGCCTAGAGGGCTGTCTATCTTTTCCTTTTGTGTTGCTGTTTCTCTCAGAGGTGGATAAATTACTCACGCTTAGGTGCCAATTGAAACTTAGAAGAAGACTAAGAGGCATCTTTGGATAATCTCTAGAGCTCTTTCTATAGGCAATGTTTTGCAACCAAGTTCTGTGTCCTATGATTCCCAACTGCCTTGGCCTCACTGGACTCTGGGCTTCATTTCTTCAACACAGGGAGTTTTTCCTGCTCCAAATGGGTTTCCTCTCCCTGTGCAGAGGTTTGGAAATTCTGTGTATGGTAACCTGTGTTTCCCATTTGAGCTGTTCTTCTTTGTTTGCCTTTCTCAGGAGTCACGACCCTGTTCTCCTTGACATCTAATACCAGAAAGCCAATGTTTCATGTATTTTCTCCAGGTTGGAGGTCTTTGGGGGTGGAGGGATACAAGATTCCTCTTACTCCGTCTTGGAAAAATGAGGAAATATCAGTCTTGCCATTGGATCATTTAATTATTCATTTTAAACTGATCTTTAGATGTTACACCTGGTCTCCTGAGTTGGTGAGTGTGCCCCTGCCCTTGAAATACTGTCATTGTTTGCATGCCCACATGTCAGGTTTCTCAGTCTTCCACTCTGGGGTCCGACCTGAGCCCACACAGTCATTGAGTTGTGAAGGCAGAGCTCACTCAGCTCAAGCCTGATTCCTATTTTGAAGTTGTTCAAAAAGGATGAATAACTCATATGTGTGTGGTTTAAAAATAAAACAGCCACATGAACATACTTAGCTTATAAACTGCTGTATTTTACCAAATTCCATGATTTAAAATGCTAAAAATGCTTATTCGTCAAAAATTTTAGAAAAGAAAAAGTATCTATCCATAGTCCTACCATTAAGAACAATAATCTAACATGACATGCTATTAGCAAAACCCACAAGAGTGTACTTGTGTTCTAAATTACTTTTTCTTATAATGTTTTCCATATTCCAATCATCAGATGCCAACAACAGACTTTTAAAGAGGCAGCTATGTGAGCTTTATTTTTTGTCCATACCTTCAGCTTGTAGTTGTAGTTACAAAAGGAAGGAACTCTTCTTCAAGAAACTAACAACCTGTTCAGTACACCAAGGTGGAGATGTTATCTGAGAGGGGATGAAATACCCAATTATGCACCTATTCAACCTCAAGGAACTTTGCCAAAAAACTTCAATTTGATTTATTCAGCACAAATCCTAGGTCTGGACCAATTGTAACTGGAATTTACTGTTACAAAAATACCAAAATAAATGAATCTGTTTACTTCTTTCCCTAGTCTCCTTGAGCTTGCTGGAAATAAAAGCAATTTATATATGGGGCATTGCATCCCTTACTCCTTTTACTTACTTTTAAAAATTTATTCAAGAGACTTCGCAACTTATGACTAGAGCCTAGGGAGATTACTGACGCCATAAACAAGAGTGTCAAATTGTTAAGTCAGCAACAGGAGTCACTGTGTACTTACTTCTCATGTGGGATCTGTCCTTAATGTGTTGTCCAATGTGAAGTAATGCTATAACTAGTACTGAAACAATATTTTTACACCGGATGTTTCTGTGTGGGTGCAAACTGATGAAATCTTTACTTAGTATATACTGAATTGATCTTCTGTATATAAAGATAATTGAAAATGAAAAAAAAAAAACCTTGGTTTTAAATTGGAAATTGCATAGAAAATTAATCAATTTTTAAAAAATATCATGTAGGATCTCTGTCCTTAATGTGCTGTACACTGTGATTTAATGCTATAACTAGTACTCCAATAGTATTTTTCACTTTGTGTTGCTATGTAGGTGCAAACTGTTGAAATCTTTACTTAATATATACTAAACTGATCTTCTGTATATAAGAGAATTGAAAATGAATCTTGATGTGAATGGAAGGGTAGAGGGAGCGGGAAAGGGGAGGGTTGAAGGTGGGAGGGAAGTTATGGGGGGGAGCCATTGTAATCCATAAGCTGTACTTTGGAAATTTATATTCATTAAATAAAAGTTTAAAAAAATTTTAATCAAGAGAAAGAGAAAGAGGGAGGAGAGAGATCTCCCATTCACTAATTCACTCCTCAAATGCCTGCAATAGCCAAGACTGGGTTGGGCCTAAGCTGAGCACTGGGCACTTGGTCCAGGTCTTCCATATGAATGGCAGGGACCCAACTACTTGAGCCATCCTGTTGCTTCCCAGGATCTGCAATGGCAGGAAGCTGGAATTGTGAGCTAGACCTGCAAATTGAACCCATCTAATATGGGATGTGGGCATCTTAACTGGAATCCTGACTGCTAGGTCAAACACCTGCCTCCCTTACTGTTTCAAAATTGTCCTTGTCTGCTAGGGGCAGGTCAGTGGGAGGGACTTGGAAAGGTCATGATCCATTTGTCTCCTTAGCCCTGTTCAAAGACAATCTGATCCTTGAAAGATGATGTAGTTTGTTACTGGCAGTTTTAAAGGCTTATTATTATCAAAATTATATATATCCATGCTGCATGCACATGAAGAATCAGAGTCTCCATTAGAAATTCATTAGAAAACTAGCAACGTCCCCCACCCTGTCCTCCCCTGTATCCCAAGAAACTAGTCTCTTTTGATATTTCCCTCTGTATCTCCAAAGTACATGCTTATGTTGCTATGTCTTCAATCTATCTATGTTTCTGTCCATGTTCTAGCACATATAAGTGATTTCCCACCACAAAATATGAATATTTAGCTCTCCTCCCCACTCCCATGGCACTGCCAGCAAGCACAGCTCCTGCAAGGTGGATCACTCTGGATCCTCTACAGAAGGATCCTTTGGGATCCCTTCTCCGGGGAATCCACTCACCATGGGAATGGTCCACCCAGGATTTGCATAATGCAGTGGGCCAACCCCTTCCACCCATGTCTACCCTTCCTTCCATAGCCAACCTCCCAATGCAGACACAGTCATGTCAGCCAGATCATTAGTAAGTATTTGCATCCTTATATCTATATAAATGTTAATCACACCACATGGTGTGGTGAATCTTTGTTTCCCCCACATTGCTAATTTTACTTGAATTAATAACTTTCTTAATCTTGCTGTTATTTGCTCTCCCTTCATGTAATTACCAATATTTTGACCCCAGACTTTAAGCTTAATTTTTTTAAAGATTTATTTATTTATTTGAAAGTCATAGTTACACAGAGAGAGGAGAGACAGAGAAAGGTTGAGGTTTTCCAACCACTGTTTCACTCCCCAACTGATCGCAATGGCCAAGCTGTGCATATCCAAAGCCAGGAGCCAGGAGCTTCCTCCAGGTCTCTCATGTGGGTGCAGAGGCCCAAGGACCTGGGCCATCTTCTACTGCCTTCCGAGGCCATAGAAGAGAGCTGGATCGGAAGTGGAGCAGCCGGGACTCTAACCAGCGCCCACATGTGATGCCTGCCCTGCAGGCGGCGGCTTTACCCGCTGCACCACAACACCAGCCTCTACACTTGTTTTCAAAATCTCTTCTTACTGATTTCAGATGCACCAATCATTCTATCAATTCCACCCTCTTAAAGGGTCCCCTCCATTCTTGCTCCAGGTTGGGCTGGTGACCACATGCCACCTGCACCTGCTCTGCACTGAGAGGACCCGTGCCTTCATTCTGGATTCCCACTTTGTCTCTCTCCTACAGAGTGCTCACTGCATCCATGGTCCCAGGTCTGCCCATTCCTTGGCTTTCTCCCTTGTTTTGATGGTGCATATCCTTCAATGGATTCCTGAGAGAGGTTTTGCGGAAGTTAAACCTTTTGAGAAATGCTTGCCTGAATAGGTCTTTCTTCCATTCTCATGTTTGATTCAGAATTGGGATGGGTAAAATAGTCCAAGCTAGAGATAATGTTCCCCAGAACTTTGAAGCCATTTTCCCCATTGTCTTCGATCCTTTGATATAGATGTTGAGTAGTCCAAAACCATCCTGATTCTAGATCATTTGGATGACACCAGTACTGTTCTCTCAAAAGCTTAAAGAATCGTCTCTTTGTCCACAGTGTTCCAAAATATCACAATGATGTACTTTAGTGCAGGCCTATTTTACTTCACTATGCTAAACTGTTTTATTGACCTTTCAATATGGAAATTCCTCTTTCAGTTATGAGATATTCTCTTGATTTATGTCAATGATTATTTCTGTGTTCAGTTTTCCCTAGTGTCTCTCTCCAGACCCCTACTATTGAGATATTGATTTATTGTTGTGTAATTTTTCTGCTACTTTCCATCATTTTATCTTTTTGTTTCACTTTTTAGAGTATTTCCTCAACTGTATCTTCCCTTCCCTTCATGCACTTTTTTAAATGACTGCTATATTTTAATTTCAAATAACATTTTTTTATCCTCTGAGTGTACTGTTTTGTCAGGATATTTGCAATTTTTTTAAATCACAGTGAAGATATTCATGAAGGACTTTGCATTTAGTATTTTCTTTCTTCAGAATTTATGTTTCCGTAAATTGTTTTTCTTGTTTGCTTTTCTTGGTCTCCTATTCACATTCACATTTAGGCTTCCTTAAAATCACTAGTGATCTCAGCTGTCTGTTTACATTTAAGGACAGGCTCTAAAAACCGGATGGTTGTCTGAGTGTGAGTGACCAGGTCTGTTCATGTTGCTATCAGTGGTGTTTTGGTAGTTTTTCTTGGGCCAAATAGATCCTCAACTGATGGAATTTCTAGACAAGAGATTCCAAAACTGGTGTCTGCCACCCTTCTGGAAGTCAAATAAGGGGGAAAGCCTAGGGCCGTGCACATCTGCAGACTCCTTGTCACTGAATCCTTCTCTTCTCAACAGCACTGAGCCTCTTCCATGGCCGATGTCCCTGAGAGTCCAAACACCTGCCCAACCTTCACAGAACCGCGTCACCTCTAATGCTCTGCAGTGGTGGGGAGGGATCTAGAAACGCAGCCCCTCCCACGGCAGACTCTCAACCATCCTCCTGGCTTCTCGCCTGCTTTGTATCCGGGCATCTCCGACCTCTCCAGCTCCTAAGAATCCAGTGGTTCTGTGTCAGAAGTCAAGAGCCTCCTGATTTCCTCCTGGGGTGGCTTAGGCTTCAGTTTTCTTCACTGTTGCTGCCACTCACCTGTGTGCTCCCAGCTCCCAGCTCCCAGCATGTGTTACCTTGACCCCATCTTTCTCTGTTTGTCTTATGTGTTTAGCCTTTGCCATTTGACCTGGAATTTGGGAATTAGCATAAATGAACATTTTTATTCAGCTTACCTTCTTTCCCCTGAAGTCTGCATACTTCAGGAAGACCACAAAAATATCCGAATCATCCACTCTTGCTTGTGCCTTCCCCTCCTCTGAGAGCGAGGCTGGTCCTGTGACTTGCTTAGGCCATTCAGACACGATAGAATCACAGCACCCTAGCTCCCAGAGGCCCTGTGTGAGTCCACTTGTTCTCTCAGAACCCTGTCCAGCCACCACGAGGACAAGCCCCGCCTGGAAGATGAGAATCCCCAGAGGCAGAGCTGAGCCCCTCGGCTGAAGCTGCCCTAGACCAGCTGCCCCTAACTGATCTCAGAGCAGGCTGCATGACTGTACCCACCAGAAACTAGAAAAGCGACCACACTGAGCTGCCACAAATCTCCAACCCGCTGAACTATGAACAGGACAGTTGTTGTTTTAATCCAGGGTTTTCTTTTTCTTTTTTTTTGGGGGGGGTGGTTACTGCATCCTGGCAGTTTCTGAAGAATGTGATGTCCACAGATTGAGATGGTTCAGTTGTTGCAAGACATGGGAGAACTCCTTACCCAGTCAGAAAGGGAGAGACCCATCAGAGGAGTGAGTGTAAACTTGTTGCTGATTCTGAATTTGAATACCGACATAAATAATAAATGTGTTGGTTTTGAACTTTATGTTGTTTTTATTACAAAACTACACTCCCTGAAAGATAGCAAATCAATTTCATAGCCAGTGCTCACGCAGCAGTAGACAATTTATCCTGACACTTGATACCTGCTGGCTACTGTTCCCAATTACACCAGATGCTGGGGAAGGCGGTTAGAGAGATGGCGAGCCGTGATGCACGGGGATTCTCTTTAAGATTCCAGGAGTGTGCCAGGCAGGCTTCTCGCATCACCTGATCCCCACCACAAGCCCAATAGTGACACCTCCCACTTTTCCTTCTGTGAACTGCTTACCCACCCTAAAATAACCAACTAACCCTCTTCAAAGTTGTCCTTGTTGAGATATCACTAGATTTCCTCCCACAGTTCACAAAACAAAGTACCAAAAGATGGGAGAAAGTATGAATGGAAAACAAAGCAAAGCTAAGTGCCTTTGATACCGCAATCATATCAGGGCACATGACAAGGGAAGCCTTGAGGCCAAAACCGGTTTCGCAGAGCCAAAGGGAATGCTGAAGAGGTACAGAGAAGTTTGCCACGCCCTGCTACAGAGCTGCCCCACGTTGCCCCGTGGGGCTGTGAGTGCTGAGCTAGCCTGTGGGTGTGACATGGAGCTGTCAGAGGCAGAGGTAGCTCACCCTACCTGGGAGACATCAATACTGGAAAAGGAGAAGAGGAAAAATTAGACAAGAAAAATGTAATCTCTTTTCCTGAAACTTGGAAAACTCTAGTTATCTCACAAGATAACTAGAACTAAAGAGTGTTACAAAAGGCTGATTACCCAATCCTTTATGCATTGATTCTTTGAATTTTTTAACATGCATGTCATGATTTTCCCAAGTGAAATCTCAAATAGTGTATTATTTAGACGTCATTAACAGCATCTCCAAGTCTCTAAAAATACAAAGACAATAGATTCTTCTCCTTTGTTCTGTCTTTTAGATATCCATCACTGAATTCCTTTCACAGCCCACAAAACGGACTTGAAGGTTTGGATAGGATCATCTATATGAACTCTTGGTGAGGATAGAAAAGAGACTTCACTGAACTACACAAAGCAAAGAGGGGTTAAGTACATGCTAGAAATCAGCAGAACTATCTCGAAAACCTATGCTCTCACACATAGGCCTTATTAGATATGCCTTATAACTGTGCTATCTTCATGTATCGGAAATGAAGGAGCACTAATAGCACACAGGAACTAATAACACCTTGCAATGGTACATTCTTAATTGTACATGCACTGAACAAGCTCTCAAGAAATAGTTATTAAACTACACTACTGTGGATTCAAGAGTAGACATAGACAATCTCTGACTTCAGAGTTCAAACTGGTGAGTTGCACAAATAAAATGGCAGGAAGTGCAGCACAGAGCGCTCTGTGGGCACACAGGAAAGGTGTCTAACACGGACAGAGGTCTGGAAGGCTTCCGCAGAGAAAGGACATCTAAGCTGAAGTGGAAGAATGAGTAGACAGCAGCCAGGAAACAGATGGGGGAAGCCATGTACGGCTGTACGTCTACATGCCCGGGGCTTTGAAGGGACTACAGGTGGGTCTGTCTGTTCAAGGAGCTGACATTAAGTAAGATAAAAGGCTGTGGAGGTAATCAGAGAACAAAGCAGACCAATATTTATAAGCCGGGTTAAGGAAGTTGAACTGAACCCTGATATCAACCAAAGAAGCTATCAATCTATCTGTCATTGATCTATCTATTGTCTATCCACGTGTAAGAGCTTCGAGAGCTTAGATGTTATCTTTCTGGCTTGCGATTATATCCCTAAGGCTTATAACAGTGTCGGATATGTCCTAGACACGCAATAAATCTTGGCTGGCTGAGGGAGCTGTAGCTGTGCTGTAGCCTAACTACAGCTGTGTTTCAGAAAGACAGTGCAGGTACATGAGGGGACATGAGCAGGGCTGGAGAGGCTGGTGCAGAGGCTAATCCACATGGAAGCAAGGGATGCTGGTGGGAACCAATGCACAACGCAGTGGGAGACTTACCACACCCCTTGACAGTACCTAATAAAAAGAAGCAGACCAGATATCAGTGCAATATAAATTTGAACACCTCAATTAGCAAGTTTCACTGAATGACTGTATAAGAGATTGTTGGATTCAACAGCTGCAGAACGCAACAGAACACTTGCAAAAATTAACTACATTCTACCTCAAAAGCTAATCTCACAAACTTCTTACAATCAAATTATACAAAACTGCCATGAGCTAATTAAGTTAAAAATCAATGCCAAAAAAAATTTTTAAAGTTCCAACTTTTCAAAATTGCTTTATTGGAGAGACAGAGAGAGACAGACACACTGAAAAAGAGTACTTCCATCCACTAATACTGAGTCCAAACGGCTATGGCAGGGCCACATGAAAGCCAGGAGTGGAGGACTCCATCCAGGTTTCCCAGATGGGTGGCAGAAGTCCTGTCACTTCAACCTCACCTGCTCCCTCCCTGGGTCTGCACTAGCAGGACTCAAATCACTCCAGAAAATCTCCTAACTTTCATAAATTTACTCATTTGTTTCATAATGGGTATTATGGTACAGCAGATGAAGCCACCACTTGGGACGTGACTAACCCACATCAGAATGTCTGGTTCAAGTTCCAGCTCCTTCGCTTCCAATCCAGCTTCATGCCAACATATCTGGGAGGCAGAAAATGATGGTTCAAGTTCTTAGGCCCCTTCTGTCTATATGAGAGACCCAGATGGAGTTCTGGAATCCTGGCTTTGTCTGGCCCAGCCATGCTGTTGCGGGCAATTGGTGAGGGAATCAGTAGATGGAAGCACTGTGTGTGTGTGTATGTGTGTGTGTGAGCAGATGAAGATACATTTTTTTTAAGATTTATTTATTTTATTTGAAATGCGGAGTTACAGAGAGGCAGAGGTAGAGAAAGCGAAAGAGGGAAAAAGGTCTTCCATCCTCTGGTTCACTCCTCAGATGGCCACGACAGCCGGAGCTGCACCGATCTGAAGCGAGGAGCCAGGAGCTTCCTTCAGGTCTCCCATGTGAGTGCAGAGGCCCAAGCACTTCGCCATCTTCCATTGCCTTCCCAGGCCACAGCAGAGAGCTGGATCGGAAGTGGAGCAGCCAGGACTCAAACCAGTGCCTGTATAGGATGCAGGCACTGCAGGCGGCAGCTTTACTGCTACACCACAGCACCGGTCCCAGATGAAGATAAATTTAAAGAACATTAAAAAATAACTCTTTTGCTTAAGAAGTAAAGCTTAAAAGTCACGCCAAAATGAGTGTTAAAGAAAATGTGATACATGCAAACTCACAAGAGACACAATTACATTTAGAGTGAAAGTTGTATCTGTAAGGTACTAATGTTAGAGAAAAGAAGACTGCAAAACATAAGCGACCTAAGGAGCCATTGCAAAGGAGCTAGCACAAAGTTTACACAAACCAGGAAGAAATAGGGAGATGCCGAGAAGTGGAGACGGAAATGCTTAGTGATGGAAAGGGACGTGAGGGTCTCAAGCAGTGTTCCACGTCTGGGTCTGGGTTAAGGTCATAAACACGTTCACTTTATAGTCATTTGTCATATTTCTTTGTGCCTGTGTTTTTGTTTCATATACTTTTGGTATGTCATATATTCATAATAAAATAGCTTGAACATTGTTGTCTTGGAAGAAAACAGAAATTTTGGTTATCTGAACCACAATAGAGGAAAGGGAAACAGAATTAAGCAGAGTCAGTAGACCTTAAAGAATCGAAACTGACTGGACTTGGGGAAGATGAAGCTCTGGACTCCAGTGCCCACTGAGAAGGAAACCCCTTGAGACCCGGGACTCAGGAATTCCGCAGGACGTTCTCCCAGAGCACACAGCCTCATGGTGGCAGAGTGCCTGTGTCTTATTCTACCCTGGTGAGAGGAGACTGGAGGGGCCTCAGGGTAGTGGGAAGGGTCTTTAAGAAGCGAGACTGAAGGGAAGAAATGGAGAAAAGCAAAGATGGAGACACAGGGGAATTTGGAAGACAGGAGAAGAAATAACGACCCCAAGGCTCTCCCAGACTCGCAGGGAGAGAACGAGTGGAAGCCGACAGAAAGGAGTGACTCTAGAATTAAAAATGAGCCACAGCAATTAGTGATGCCAGGAGGAGAAATAAGACGCGAGTGGAGGAGCATCCTTCGTATTAGCGGGAAGGAGCTGGTGGTCGTGGGCTTCAGGATACCCGTTGCAATGAAACTGGGGAAACTGCACACGAGGGAGACAAAAGCTAACTTTGGTCGATAAAAATCCAGCTACAGCAGGTCACGTGACGCCAGGAGGAGAAAGCAGAGGTGGGCTCTGCAAACCTGTCTGTCATTTGGCCGTAAGGAGAAAGGGGAGCAGAGAAGTGAGGAGGGCTCTGTGCTAAGAGCCGAGGCTGAGCAGGAGGACTCTGTCTTTAGATGGGAGAGACGTGCACAGGCTCGACTGCTGCAGAAGGAAGTGGTGAACAATGGACAAGAGACAACAGTTTGACTGAGATAAAAGTTTCTGAGGAGAAGGCAGGAATCGACCCTAGATGCAGAGAGACGCCTCTCAGCGAGCAGTCTGTTAGAGAGGAAGGGCTGCCGAAAGTGGGGCGACGATAAGCCCTTTCTTTTCTGTGTGCCATTTGCTAAGAGAACAGGGGCAGTGCCGTGAGAGGATGGAAGTTCAGGAGTGGAGAAAATCAGAGAGGACAAACGGGGTGGCATGAGCAGAAGATGGCGAAACAAGGTCTCCACCCTGTGGGCTGTCTCCCACCGTGGGAGTTCTATTTCAGATCCTTTGTGCAAAGCTACTACACTTATAGCCTTCATTTACAAGGGCTCTGTTTCTGAATCCAAATTCCCTCTTTATGTGTTGCTGAAACACCTGCTGGTTTTCAACCTAGGACAGAGCATTGGGTTGGAGATGCAATCAAGGACCATGTCAGTTGCCTGTGGGTACAAGACGTTATACAGCAACACAGAAAGCATTGTGCTTGCAGATAGTGCAACAATGCCAATGAGAAAGAGTATTCTATGACACTACTGCAACACGCTTCTGACACACCAGAAATAACTTTGCTGAGAAGAGTTCATGCTGTAAAGTCAGTAAGACCTGGGTTCAAATCCCGATATTTGATATTAATAGTGCACATTACACATGCGTGTGTTCCTCAGCTGCCAACTCTCTGACAATGAGGGATGAGAGCCGTCTTTCCAAGGTTCACAGGTTCAAAGACTGTCTTGGTACAAAGTCGTAAACAAAGACCAGCAATGACGTGGCCAGTAACTTGTGTATCATCAGTCTCACTGCCCTAGAGATCTTCATTTTATTGTCAATTGAATCAGAAACTATCTGTATGACACATGGGAAAAGTATAAACCTCTTTGGGTCATTGTTGAATTGTTTCATTTTTAACTGGAAAGAAATCTTTTTTTAACTTTTATTTAACAAATATAAATTTCTAAAGTACAGCTTTTGGATTACAGTGGCTTTCCCCCCCCCCATAACTTCCCTTCCACCCACCACCCTCCCATCTCCCACTCCCTCTCCCCTTCCATTCACATCAAGATTCATTTTCAATTATCTTTATATACAGAAGATCAATTTAGCATATACTAAGTAAAGATTTCAACAGTTTGCACTCCCACAACAACACAAGGTATAAAGTACTGTTTGAGTACTAGTTAAAACATTAATTCACATTGTGCAACACATTAAGGACAGAGATCCTACATGAGGAGTAAGTGCACAGTGACTCCTGTTGTTGACTTAACAAATTGCCGCTCTTGTTTATGGCATCAGTAATCACCCTAGGCTCTTGTCATGAGTTGCCAAGGCTATGGAAGCCTTTTGAGTTCACCAATGCTGATCTTATTTAGACAAAATCTTATTTAGATCATAGTCAAAGTGGAAGTTCTCTCCTCCCTTCGGAGAAAGGTACCTGCTTCTTTGATGGTCCATTCTTTCTGCTGGGATCGCACTCACAGAGATCTTTCATTTAGGTCTTTTTTTTTTTCCACAGTGTCTTCACTTTCCATGCCTAAAATACTCTCGTGGGCTCTTGAGCCAGATCTGAATGCCTTTAGGGCTGATTCTGAGGCCAGAGTGCTATTTAGGACATCTGCCATTCTATGAGTCTGCTGTGTATCCCGCTTCCCATGTTGGATCGTTCTCTCCCTTTTTGATTCTATCAGTTAGTATTAGCAGACACTAGTTTTGTTTGTGTTATCCCTTTGACTCTTAGACCTATCAGTGTGATCAATTGTGAACTGAAGATGATGAGTTGGACTAGTGAGATGGCATTGGTACATGCCACCTTGATGGGATTGTATTGGAATCCCCTGGCACGTTTCTAACTATACCATTTGGGGCAAGTCCGATTGAGCATGGCCCGAATTGTACATCTCCTCCCTCTGTTCTTCCCACTCATATTTAACATGGATCACTTTTCAGAACCATTAAGACATAGAAAACCTAAACAGACCCATAACTGAGACAGAAATTGAAACAGTAATAATGGCCCTCCCAACAAAGAAAAGCCCAGGGCCAGATGGATTTACTGCTGAGTTCTACCAGACATTTAAAGAAGAACTAACTCCAATTCTTCTCAAACTACTCAGAAAAATCAAAAAAGAGGGAATCCTCCCAAATTCTTTCTATGAAGCCAGCATCACCTTAATCCCTAAGCTGGAGAAAGATGCAGCATTGAAAGAAAATTACAGACCAAAATCCCTGATGAACATAGACACAAAAATCCTCAATAAAATTCTGGCCAATAGAATGCAACAACACATCAGAAAGATCATCCACCCAGACCAAGTGGGATTTATCCCTGGTATGCAGGGATGGCTCAATGTTCACAAATCAATCAACGTAATACACCACATTAACAGACTGCAGAAGAAAAACCATATGATTATCTCAATAGATGCAGAGAAAGCACTTGATAAAATACAACACCCTTTCATGATGAAAACTCTAAGCAAACTGGGAATAGAAGGAACATTCCTCAATACAATCAAAGCAATATATGAAAAACCCACGGCCAACATCCTATTGAATGGGGAGAAGTTGGAAGCATTTCCATTGAGATCTGGTACCAGACAGGGATGCCCACTCTCACCACTGCTGTTCAATATAGTTCTGGAAGTTTTAGCCAGAGCCATAAGGCAAGAAAAAGAAATTGAAGGGATACAAATTGGGAGGGAAGAACTCAAACTATCTCTCTTGGCAGATGACATGATTCTTTATTTAGGGGATCCAAAGAACTCTACTAAGAGACTATTGGAACTCATAGAAGAGTTTGAGAAAGTAGCAGGATATAAAAACAATGCACAAAAATCAGCAGCCTTTATATACACAGGCAATGCCACGGCTGAGAAAGAACTTCTAAGATCAATCCCATTCACAATAGCCACAAAAACAATCAAATACCTTGGAATAAACTTAACCAAGGATGTTAAAGATCTCTATGATGAGAATTACAAAACCTTAAAGAAAGAAATAGAAGAGGATACCAAAAAATGGAAAAATCTTCCATGCTCATGGATTGGAAGAATCAATATCATCAAAATGTACATTCTCCCAAATGCAATTTATAGATGCAATGAGATACCAATCAAAATACCAAAGACATTCTTCTCAGATATGGAAAAAATGATGCTGAAATTCATATGGAGACACAGGAGACCTCGAATAGCCAAAGCAATCTTGTACAACAAAACCAAAGCCGGAGGCATCACAATACCAGATTTCAGGGCATACTACAGGGCAGTTGTAATCAAAACAGCATGGTACTGGTACAGAAACAGATGGATAGACCAATGGAATAGAATAGAAACACCAGAAATCAATCCAAACATCTACAGCCCTACCTTTCACCTTACACAAAAATCCAGTCAACATGGATTAAAGATCTAAATCTACAACCCGACACAATCAAATTATTAGAGAACATTGGAGAAACCCTGCAAGATATAGACACAAGTAGAGACTTCTTGGAAAAGACCCCGGAAGCACAGGCAAAGCCAAAATTAACAATTGGGATTGCATCAAATTGAGAAGTTTCTATAGTGCAAAAGAAACAGTCAGGAAAGTGAAGAGGCAACCGACAGAATGGGAGAAATATTTGCAAACTATACTACAGATAAAGGGTTGATAACCAGAATCTACAAAGAGATCAAGAAACTCCACATCAACAAAATGAACAATCCAGTTAAGAGTTGGCCAATGGACTTAAACAGACATTTTTCAAAAGAGGAAATCCATGAAAAAATGTTCAGGATCAGGCCAGCGCTGCGGCTCACTAGGCTAATCCTCCACCTCTGGCGCCAGCACCCCAGGTTCTAGTCCTGGTTGGGGCACCAGATTCTGTCCTGGTTGCTCCTCTTCCAGTCCAGCTCTCTGCTGTGGCCCGGGAAGGCAGTGGAGGATGGCCCAAGTGCTTGGGTCCTGCACCCACATGGGAGACCAGGAGGAAGCACCTGGTTCCTGGCTTCAGATTGGTGCAGAGCACCAGCCATAGTGGCCATTTGGGGGTGAACCAATGGAAAAAGGAAGGCCTTTCTCTCTGTCTCTCTCTCTCTCTCTCTCTCACTGTCTAACTCTGCCTGTCCAAAAAAAAAAAAATGTTCAGGATCACAAGCAATCACGGAAATGCATATCAAAACCACAATGAGGTTTCACCTCACCCCGGTTAGAATGGCTCACATTCAGATTCAGAAATCTACCAACAACAGATGCTGGCAAGGATATGGAGAAAAAGGGACACTAACCCACTGTTGGTGGGAATGCAAACTGGTAAAGCCACTATGGAAGTCAGTCTGGAGATTCCTCAGAAACCTGAATATAACCCAACCATACAACCCAGCCATCCTACTCCTTGGAATTTACCCAAAGGAAATTAAATTGGCAAATAAAAAAGCTGTCTGCACCTTAATGTTTTATTGCAGCGCAATTCACAATAGCTAAGACCTGGAATCAACCTAAATGCCCATCAATAGTAGACTGGATAAAGAAATTATGGGATATGTACTCTATAGAATACTATACAGCAGTCAAAAACAATGAAATCTGGTCATTTGCAACAAAATGGAGGAATCTGGAAAACATCATGCTGAGTGAATTAAGCCAGTCCCAAAGGGACAAATATCATGTCCTCCCTGATCGGTGACAACTAACTGAGCACCAAAAAGGAAACCTGTTGAAGCAAAGTGGACACTATGAGAAACAGTGACTTGACCAGCCCTTGTCCTGATTGTTGATGAACAACTTAATACTTTATCCTTTTTAGTTTTTTTTGTTCTACTTAATACTATTGGTTGAACTCTTTAATTAACACGCAATTATTCTTAGGTGTTTAAATTTAACTGAAAAGAAATCTTATATATATTTATGGGTTACCATGCTTCATTGTTTCAACATAAATAGAGTTGGCTTAAGCAGAAAAACTGTATTTTCTAAAGTATAAAGTTTAGTATTGATTTATAACCATAATTATATATCATTACTCAGCTACTACCAATGTTGACATTTCTTTTTTTGAAACATTATTCTACTTATTTGAAAGGTAGAGTGCCAGAGAGAAAGGGGAAGACTGAGAAAGAGATCTTCCATTTCTCGGCTCAGTCCCAAAATTAATGCAACGGCCATGGCAGGTCCAGGCCAAAGCCAGGATCCCAGAACTCCACTGAGTTCTCCCACATGGGTTGCAGGGGCCCAAACACCTGGTCCATCTTCTACTGCTTTTTCAGACATGTTAGCAGGAGCTGGGTCAAAAGTGGATCAGCTGGGACTTGAACCAGTGCTCATATGGGATCCTGGCATCTCAGGTGGAGCTTAACTGTGCCACAACACTAGTCCCTTAATTTAGACATTTCAGTACCTTTCTAAACCAAATTTTGGCAATAAACCAACACAAATTTCTCCTTATAACTATTTTTCAATTTTTATTTAAAATATTCCCCAAATCTGAAGTCCAAAATGTATGCTTTTATAGGTCACTCTTGGAAATATGAGACATATCTTCATGAGATATGTGTTCCTCTGTGAGGCAATTGAGCGTTTAAATACAACTGACTGGTCACAGACAGCAGACAACTGCTCACCATAAGAGATGATCCAAGCTCTTGGGACAATGCAATATAGAAGCTATGACCTCTCCATTGCAAATTCCAACCAAATAAAATGCCTCGATGTGTCCTTTTTGAAAAATGTCTGGAATACATCACTTGGGGAAAACACAAACCACAGAAACCTATCTTCAGTAACACACACACACACACACACACGTTCTCTGTTCACTCAAGGATATCCTCCCGAAATACTAACACTGTTCTATCTGAAATGCGGAAAGTGAAGGAATTGTCTCTTTTTACTTGACGTGTTTTACATGGTCTGAGTGTTCACATTATAATGCATCATTTTATTATTTCAAATAAGTAAAGCTTAATTGACAAACCTACATAAGCAATTTCATGCCATCTTCAAGTGACTTATTAGGATGATAATTCAAAAAGAACAGGCAGTTAATGAGACATTTTATAACTTTAAAAGCCATTCCCATTAGTTAGAATTTTGATATTTGTCTATTTCTATCAAAAGTTAGTCTACAGAGTCCACAGCTAATGCAATTTCTGTGTGTGAGACACTTTGCTCCAGACCCTCACACACTAAAGAATTTAATCCTCACACTAAATCTGTGGGATTAGTGTGATTAGCCTCATTTTCATAGGAGGAAACTGAAGCTTGGGAGATTAACTGTCTTGCCAAACTCTCATCTTCACAAAAGAATGGACTGAGGGTCCACTTGGTTCATGGTGACCTTAACCTTCACACCCCACAACCTTTCTACTTTCCCCCACATTTTTCATTCTAGAAATAATAAAAAAAATTTCTGCATTTGCAAAATTTTATGAAATGTTGAGAGCTCAAAGATTAAAATGTCACCATGATCAAATGCTGATCAGCCACTTATTCTAACACAGCCTCACAAATTGTTACTGTATGCCAACAAGCACTTTGTGTACATAACCCCTGCCAAAAGCAATCACTGGAGACAGCAGGATAAATGTAGAAAGTAGAAGCGGCATGAAGTCTTCATCTCAACAAAGCTGAGAGGGAAGCCAGAGTGGATTAACCACTGGGTAGGCTGAGGCGCTTCTATCGCCCCCAATAATTCACACTGCAAACTCCCTGTGGACAGGACCACAGGTTTTATCTTGATTGCATATCCTCCACAGAGTTCCACAAGATGGTGCCTTCAATCCTTCGATAATGTGTGTCGTTGAAATCAGTCAGAATGAGGCAGCTCTCTCCAGATGCAAGTGGAAGAGCAGTGCAAGCCAAAGGCATTTGGACAGACAGAGGTCAGCAAAAACTCGGAGTGCATCTTGACCCAGAGGTGTAAATACCACCAGAACCCACTGTCTCACCCTTCTCTTGGTTCCACCGCTCTTGTGTGAACCTTTCTCTGAAGGTCACTCCTCTGTGGGGATGAGGCTCCTGCAGTGTCTCATTCCTCCCCAGGCTCAAGACCAAAGAAGAAAAGCAATAGCCTCCTGCTGCGGGTCCTGAGACTCACTGTGACTGAGCCAGCTTGGATGATGAGCCTCTTATTAAGGGCTGGAGAATGCTCTGGTTGATTGGCTCACGTCACACATTGTGGCCAACTGAGATCACATGGAGGGGGCCTTGGGAGGAGTTGACTTTCACGGGAACATTCGGTCAGTCTCTGCAGAAGGGTGGAAGAGCCACTCGAGAGGCAAGTGACAGATCTTCCACCCAATCCAGGCACTGAACTGTTGCCTGCTGAGTCGCAGACACACATGGGAGACAGCAGGCCAGAGCTATGGGATGGTACCACTGGGCTAGCCTATCCATGGCAACTATGGCAGAGTAAACCCAGTCCTTTCTGTAGTGGATAAGAAAAGAGCAGCGAGGGGCTGGTGCTGTGGTGTAGCAGGTAAAGCTGCTGCCTGCAGGGCTGGCATCCCATATGGGCACCAGTTCTAGTCCCAGCTGCTCCACTTCTAAACCAGCTCTCTGCTGTGGCCCGAGAAAGCAATGGAAGATGGCCCAAGTCCTTGGGCCCCTGCACCCTTGTGGGAGAACTGGAAGAAACTTCTGGATTCTGGCTTCAGATTGGCGCAGCTCCGGCTGTTGTGGCTATCTGAGGAGTGAACCAGCGGATGGAAGACCTCTTTCTCTCTTTCTCTCTGCCTCTGCTTCTCTGTAACTCTGCCTTTCAAATAAATAAATAAATCTTAAAAAAAAGAATAGTGTTCTAAAAAAGAGTAGTGAATCATTTCACCTCACCTCATCAGGTAGAATGAAGAATGGTAGTGTGAGAGGAGGGGGCATCAGGACTGGGAGGAGCGGAAAGAGAAGAACTCATTTAACTCAACTTCCTTTTTTTAACTTTTATTTAACAAATATAAATTTCTAAAGTACAGCTTTTGGATTACAGTGGCTTTTCTCCCCATGACCTCCCTCCCACCCACAACCATTCCATCTCCCACTCCTCTCCCAACCCATTCACATCAAGATTTATTTTCAATTATCTTTATATACAGAAGATCAATTTAGCATATACTAAGTAAAGATTTCAACAGTTTGCACCCCCACAGAAACACAAAGTGTAAAGTACTGTTTGAGTACTAGTTAAAACGTTAATTCACATTGTACAACACATTAAGGACAGAGATCCTACATGGGGAGTAAGTGCACGGTGACTCCTGTTGTTGATTTAACAATTGCCACTCTTGTTTATGATGTCAGTAATCACCCTAGGCTCTTGTCATGAGTTGCCAAGGCTATGGAAGCCTTTTGAGTTCGCCAACACTGATCTTACTTAGACAAGGTCATAGTCAAAGTGGAAGTTCTCTCCTCCTTTCAGAGAAAGGTACCTGTTTCTTTGATGGCCCGTTCTTCTGCTGGGATCTCACTCACAGAGATCTTTCATTTAGGTTTTTGTTGTTGTTGTTGTTGGTTTTTTGTTTTTGTTTTTGTTTTTGTTTTTTGCCATAGTGCCTTGGCTTTTCATGCCTGAAATACTCTCATGGGCTTTTTAACCAGATCTAAATGCCTTAAGGGCTGATTCTGAGGCCAGAGTGCTGTTTAGGACATCTGCCATTTTATGAGTCTGCTGTGTATCCTGCTTCCCATGTTGGATCATTCTCTCCTTTCTAATTCTATCAGTTAGTATTAGCAGACACTAGTCTTGTTTGTGTGATCCCTTTGACTCTTAATCCTATCATTATAATCAATTATGAACTGAAACTGATCACTTTAACTAGTAGATGGCATTGGTACATGCCACCTTGATGGGATTGAATCGGAATCTCCTGGCACATTTCTAACTCTACCATTTGGGGCAAATCCAATTAACTCAACCCCTTTTAATAGCCAGGATGTTCCTGAATTTTCCAGTTCAGGGAAAAATAGAAGCAGTATGCAAACAAAGTTAATTAGAGAACTGGACTATCAATGAGGAAATTCTGATTAATTATTAATTAACTTTATGTTCTCAAAATTTCCAAGGGTGACAAAATTATAGGTAGCCATAAAAAAGCTGGTACCTGAGAATTCCAGTCTGGCAGCTACTCATTGCCAATTATTAATCTCTAACTAAAGATAGGATACATCCTTTTCCTTCCCTAAGGACTATTTGCTAGAACTTTGAGAGGTTGTAGACTTCAAATTTCAAGGTTTCCTGTCCTAAAACTAAAAAATTTCTTCAGAATCTTTACAAGAGGGTGAGTACTTGGTACATAGGTTAACACATCACATTTCCCCACATCCAACATGTGGGTGCCTGGGTTTAAATTCTCACTCAGCTTCTGATCCATATTCTGCTAACGTGCACCCTGTTGGCAACAGACGATGGCTCAAGTGTTTGGTTCCCTGCTCCTCACATGGGAGACGTGGATTGAGTTCCAAGTCCCTGGTTTTGGCTTGGCCCAGTCCCAGCTTTGCGGGCATATGAGGAATGAACTAACAGATGGAAAATGTCTCTCTGTCTATCCATTTCTCTCTTCTTTTCTCCCTTATCCCTCTCTCCCTCTTCCTCTCTGCCTTTTTTGAATAAAAATAATGTTTAAAATCATGGCAAAATGTAATTTAATTTCTTTAAAAAACTTAAAGAAAACATTTCCTTCCAACCTACAAAAAGTCAAATGTAGATTACATTTGAGAAAATTTTCTTTCTTTTATTATTGACAGCTTTTATACAAATACAAACATGAAATTATGCTTCTTTTCATTTGGTTGTTCTTGTTGCAAAGAAATAGAAAGAAAAAAATCTTCCAATAGAAGGCGGGATATGTTCCCTTCAAACGCTAGACAATGAAAACCATGAAGATCCCTCTAGCCCTATTCCACATTTAGTCACTAAATACATTCATATGCATAAGGCTGTGCATGTCTGGGTATTGTATACATAAATCTAAGCTTTGAAGCTTCCTGCTTGCCAGAAACAGTGTAATCAATGCCAAGGTTCCAATGCCAGAGTCACTCGCAGGTGGGTCAATTAAACACAAAACTATGCCATTTGTTGGCTGACAGGGGAAACTCCAAACAAGAACATGGCAAAAGACAGAGATTGTGCAAAGAAATTATATTTGTTTCTTTCTGAAACAGAAATGTTTCTTTGGTAGTTTTTGCCAAACATTTCACTTGAGTACCAGTTCTGGCTGAGACATTGCTGCATTCACTTCCTAAAATATGTTTTTCCCAATTTCACACAGGATACAAATGGAGCCACCCATAATTTTCAACTGAATAAAACCACCTTCAACCATGGTGACTTCAGTATGAAGTTAAGAGCCTCAACCTGGCCTCCTGTGGGCCCCCGGGGTCTGCCGACACTGCCAGTCCCTTCCCCACCTTTCTGCCTGGCCCATCACTCCAGCACCTGCCCTTCTCCCTCAGCCATGGAGCCTTGCTTTTGAATGGAAGCAAGGGGTGGGGCCAGCATGCTGGCATAGTGGGTAAAGCCACTACCTATGATGCTGGATGCTGCCTGAGAAATCTGTCAGGGAAAGATTGTCTTGGGGCTTAACAGCAATATAAGGTATCGGTCTAATATCATAAGGGTTTTGAGCAGTGATTACTTCAGACTGCTCTCTTGATCCCATCAGAAGCCCTGTCAATTTATGTTGCTTGTCAAAAGTTCAAAGTACTGGCGAAGGCTTTGTCCATGAGCATGCCACATGCCAATGCTTCTACCCTGGATTGACTCCAGTCTCCAACTGCGTGAACCCAAATCCCCTTCTTGAAGTGGACCACAGTGAGTCTTGCTTGAATTGCAGCTTGTGGATCGCTCAGGGCTCTGTCTCTCCCATGAGACCCCAGGCCATTCTACGTTGTGGTCTTCTCTCTGTTCACATTCCTCTCTTGTCTTCTTCCCTTCTCTCAAAGACCATGTCCAGGGGCAATCCTTCTCTGCAATCCATTCCTTGGTGTGATGATAATTGCACGGGTCAACTTGACTAAGGGATGCCCAGGTAGCTGGTACAACATTATTCATGGGGGTGTTTCTAGAAGAGTTTCACATTTGTATCAGCAGATAGAGTGAAGGAAAAGAGATACCCTTATCAATGTTAAGTGGCTACAAACCAACGTGTGGAGGGCCCAACTAGAAAACGCAGAACTCACTTTTTCTTCCTGAGCTGGGGCATCCATTTCTCTCCTGTCCTTGGTCATCAGAGCTCTGGGTTCTCAGCCCTGTGGACTCCAGGATTTACAGCAATAGCCCTTCCTCCCAGCCCTTCTCATCCCCCTATCTCTCAGTTTTCAGTCCGTCAGCCTCAGACTGAATTATATCATCAGCAGTCCTAGGTCTTCAGCCTGCAGACAGCAGACCATAGGAATTCTTTGTCTCCACATTCACGTGAGCCAATCCCCATCATATATCTCCTCTTATTGATCTATTTATCTGCCTCAATCTATCTTCATCTCTATCTAGACAAACAAGACAGAAGCACATGTATACGACAGACATAGACATAGATGTTGGTATAGACATAAGCGTAGATGTGCACAGGGCTAGACATAGACACAGGAAAAGCCACAAGCACATAGACAGGGAAATAAGCAAGACATACTCATAGGCACCGAGAATACAGATAGGCATACACATAACAACAGGCATAGACATAGAATTGGGCACAGGCACAGACATCAGCATGGTGTAGACATGGACATAGACACAAGCATCAGTGCAGGCACACACATAGCCGTAGACATAGACAACAGCCACAGGAACAGACATACTCATAGGTCTCCATATAAGCACAGGCATCAATGCAGTCGCAGACCTCAGGATTGACATAGGCACACACATAACCATAGACATAAAATAGCCATGAGCACACACCTGCACGTACAAACAGCATTAGCCACAGCCATGCCAAACGCATAGACAACATAGGTGTAGACGTGAGAGTTGAATCTATTGCTTTGCTTCTCTGGAGAACTCTAACACACTGGGGGCCAAAGTCCTTGTCTGACACCTTAGACTACCACCACTTTATTGATCAACTGTCCTTCTTTGATGTCCCTTCTTAATTCTCTCTCCTCTGTGACCTTCTCGTGCCCAAAACCTATTCTTCATTTAACAGCCTTGAAGCCCATAAACACCCAAATCTGTGGAGCACTTAGGTGTTTGTTCAGCAGAAAAACAGCGACTGCTGCCCCTGCAGTCGCATCCCATGCTCCTACCTACTGCTTCCTTTGTGCATTCTCAAACTTCAGCAGTTCACAATGGATTTGGTTTAATCACCTTCATTTTTTCCTATTGCAATAAAAAAAATAGCTATTATTTATTGAGGGATAAGCATTACTTAAGCATTTAATATAAATCATTTAATATCATAACAATGCTATGGGTAATTATACTACATGCCCCCATTTACAGAAGAGGAAACTGGAGCATGGAGAAGTACAAGTCCCCTCCCATAAGTTGGCACAGCTGGCAGATGAGAAACCAGCATTATCTCAGGTGGGCTTACCACTGCACCACAGCTGCCCAGGGAAGGAGATCCAGCCAAGAAGGGTAGCAGCAGCTGGAAGCCGAGGAATTACCCCACGGTGCGTCCAGGAGAGCAAAGCTGGCATGCAGAACCCACCCTTTCCCTGCTGCTTTCCATCTAATTCTTTCTCATGGTTCTTTCACAGATACTGTGTATCCTCATGTTCTCACACTGCCAACGGGGTTTCACAGGACCAGGAACCATCATAGGCGGCAGTCTCACAGAAACACCCAGGTTTCCCAAACACGGAGAAGTGGATATCAGCGTCATTGTAACTTACCACTGCAACATGTGATGAGCCGTTAGTGTTAGACCAAATGGCAACAAGACGCTGAAATCTGACCAGTCTTGACTTTCAAAAGCAGCAATTTTGGGCACTTCAATTCAGGAGTTGCCGCCCAGTGGCGGAGGGTGCTGCTGGACATGGCGGTGAGGAGCTCGCAGAATCCCCCAACCCGGAGGTCTGCAGAAGCACCTTCCATCCCTGCTGCTGTCGTCCGGGAAGGAAAACCTGCAGTCATTCGTCAGAGGTACCAAAGAGGACAGAGACCATGGCTGGAGTGTACCCTCCTCTCCCTCTCGCAGGTCAAGAGAACAGAGAATTCTCCTTGGTGTGGGAGTCACAACCTCCCACAGCCTGCTTCTCTGCTCTGTGGCCCCTGGGCACATAATGGGCAAAACATACCAAGTGCACCAGAATGTAAGCCTGAAATAGGATTGAGAAGCACCATCCCGTGGTAAGAACCAGGACCAGTGGAACAGATCCCATCCCAGCAGTCTGACTGATTAATGGGTGACATGAATTGTAGCTCAGTATTGGCAGTCGTGGTAGTTAACACATGTCAGCACTTATTAGTGAGAATAAAATTATGGGGACAAGAGGTAAGATGGAATCAGAAAGAAGAATTTAGTGTGAAACAGGAATTTAAACAGTGCCGATAAATCAAAGAAATAAACTAAGAAGAAACACTACAAAAAGTTCAAGCAACCCCATTAATAGGGAATGAAGTACCAGAAGCAGAATAATTGAGTTATCCCAGAGAGGAAATCACATGTAAAGATGAATTTACAGCCCTGTCTTGCCTGATAGAGTGAAAGATACAACAAAGCTTTTAAGTGGGTGAGAAATATGGAGACAGAGCAAACAGAACTGGAGCACAGCGATTTCCATAGCAAACCACACCTCGTCTTATCAAAGATTCTCACTCGTGGTGTGATTCATCAGGAATCAGGCAGTCCAGCTGCTGTTGGGTTCCTGACAAATGGGAACCAGTTAACCAGACAGCCATTCTTTTAGGGATATAGAATAATGCCCTATCAGTGATTTCTTTAAGGGTCAAAGATAAGTCCATGTAAAAATAGAAAGAATAAAAAAAGAACATGATGAGAAAACAAGATGGCCCAGGGCTCTTTGCTTAATAGATTGTTAAGTGTGAAAGAAAGATCCCAGCTGAAGGGAGAGGGGGGTAGCACGGGTCTGACCCCAGTCCATTAGCTGGAGTGGAACTGCACCCACAGTGTAGGAGCACAGTGCTCTGGCTGAGCTAAGAGCTGCCCCACATGCCCAGCCAGAGCCCTAGGGACAGGGACCTTGCAAAGGTGCAATGTCAAGACAGGATGCTTGGAGCTGGCACTTAGCACAGCAGTTAGGACCCATGCACCCCACCCCAGAGTGCATGGGTTCAATTCCTGACGTCCCCTGATGGAGACCCTGGGAGGCAGCAGTGATGACCCAAGTGGCTGAATTTCTTCTGCCCATGTGGGAGACCTGGGTTGAGTTCCTGGCTCCCGCCTTGTCTGTCTGTCTGTCTCTCTCTCTCTCTCTCAAAAGAATAAGACAGGAGACTTGGAGAGTCTTTGTGTTCTAGAAATACACTGGCCAATAGTTCCATATGAACACTGAGCACTAAAAATGTGGATATTTAAGTTGAGATACGCTGTGAATGTAACATATTTAATGGAATTTGAATATTTAGCAAAATGAAAACAGGTTAAAATCGTTCAATGATATTTTTATATTAATTAAGGATTTAAATGATAATACCTTGGGCACATTGGGTAAATAAATGACTGTGGTCCTCCCTTATCTGGGGATTTATTTTCCATGGTTTCTGTTACCAATAGCCAGCTAAGGTCTACAGATGTTACATGGAAAATTCCAGAAATGAGCAATTTATAAGTTTTAAATTGCACACTGTCCTGAGTAGTGTGATGACACCCTGTGCTGTCCAGAGCCATTCCACCTGGGAGAGCTCAGCCCTCTGTCCAGCATGTCCACACTGCCCACTGTATACACTGCCCACTGCATACACTGTCCACACTGCACTCACTGCCCACTGTATACACTGTCCACTGTATACACTGTCCACACTGCACTCACTGCCCACTGTATACACTGTCCATTGTATACACTGTCCACACTGTACTCACTGCCCACTGTATACACTGTCCACTGTATACACTGTCCACACTGTCCTCACTGCCCACTGTATACACTGTCCACACTGCACTCACTGCCCACTGTATACACTGTCCACTGTATACACTGTCCACACTGCACTCACTGCCCACTGTATACACTGTCCATTGTATACACTGTCCACACTGTACTCACTGCCCAGTGTATACACTGTCCACGCTGCACACACTGCCCACTGTATACACTGTCCACACTGCACTCACTGCACTCACTGCCCACTGTATACACTGTCCACACTGTACTCACTGCCCAGTGTATACACTGTCCATGCTGCACTCACTGCCCACTGTATACACTGCCCACTGTATACACTGCCCACTGTATACACTGTCCACGCTGCACTCACTGCCCACTGTATACACTGCCCACTGTATTCACTGTCCACACTGCACTCACTGCCCACTGTATACACTGTCCACTGTATACACTGTCCACACTGCACTCACTGCCCACTGTATACACTGTCCATTGTATACACTGTCCACACTGTACTCACTGCCCACTGTATACACTGTCCACTGTATACACTGTCCACACTGCACACACTGGCCACTGTATACACTGTCCACACTGCACTCACTGCCCACTGTATACACTGTCCACGCTGCACACACTGCCCACTGTATACACTGTCCACGCTGCACTCACTGCCCACTGTATACACTGTCCACACTGCACACACTGCCCAGTGTATACACTGTCCACACTGCACTCACTGCCCACTGTATACACTGTCCACTGTATACACTGTCCACACTTTACTCACTGCCCACTGTATACACGTCCACACTGCACTCACTGCCCACTGCATACACTGTCCACTGTATACACTGTCCACACTGCACTCACTGGCCACTGTATACACTGTCCACACTGCACACACTGCACTCACTGCCCACTGCATACACTGCCCACACTGCACTCACTGCACTCACTGCCCACTGTATACACTGTCCACACTGCACACACTGTCCTCACTGCCCACTGTATACACTGTCCACACTGCACACACTGCCCACTGTATACACTGTCCACACTGCACACACTGCACTCACTGCCCAGTGTATACACTGTCCACACTGCACACACTGCCCACTGTATACACTGTCCACACTGCACACACTGTCCTCACTGCCCACTGTATACACTGTCCACACTGCACTCACTGCCCACTGTATACACTGTCCACACTGCACTCACTGGCCACTGTATACACTGTCCACACTGCACACACTGCACTCACTGCCCAGTGTATACACTGTCCACACTGCACTCACTGCCCACTGTATACTCTGTCCACGCTGCACTCACTGCCCACTGTATACACGTCCACACTGCACTCACTGCCCACTGTATACACTGTCCACACTGCACTCACTGCTCACCTGCCCATTGGTGATTAAGGAGCCTTCTCGGCTATCAGATCCACTGTCATGATGTCGCAGTGTTTGTCGCCTTACCCGTAGCCTCACACTTTGCCACAGGCCCACAGCGTCCACCTCCTTCCTCACTTCACACAGGCACTGTACCATGTCACATCACCACACGCAGGGCAAGGACAGTACACCTAGCGATGTGGAGAGGAGCACAGGCCACAGTCACATGACTTCCATCACAGGACCCTGCTGCAACTGTGGATCACTGTTTTATGACTGCTGTTCTTAGTCCCTGACTGTGCCTGCGGCGTAAGCTGACCTGGCTCGGCAGCGTGTATGAACAGGAGAGAGTGTTGCACCCAGGGATCAGTACTCTGCAGCTCCAGGCATCCGCTGGGGCTTTGGAAACATGCCCTGCAGAGAATGGGACAGCACGTGTTATAAAGCGAACGTCACCCCCTTCCTTCCGCCTTTTGAGTGTGATCAGTAGAAAACTTGAAACTGTATGTGTATGTCTCATATCGCTGGCTCACACCACGCCGGTCTAGAAACCAGATGCAGCCTGGTAGGCAAAGGCCTTTCTGCCTACCCTAGAGGCAACATCCCCAGATGGCAGAACAAAGGAATGTTGCTGGTATAAGAAGGAGGCATCTCAGAGGGCGTCAAGGTGACCCCACCCCACTATCAACATGAGAGACAGCAAGAGCCCTGCACACCAAACACCGTGGCTGCAGGAGGCCCCTGAGAGCAGGGAGAGCCGGCTTTGCACCAGTGAGGGGCAGAGGTGACCACGGCCACCTTCAGTCATGAGACCCTCCAGGAACCCCCAACTACAGGAGGGGACCCAAGTCAGGAAACTGCATTCTCCTCCTGTGATGACAGCCCTCTTGTGTCCCAGTGAGCGTGTAGCGGGCAAAGGAGGCTTGTTTCAGAAAACAATAAATCCTCACTCAGTAGCCTGCTCAGGAAAAAAACACTGAACGCTGGCAGATCCAGAAAACTGGCTTAAATGACTTTGCTAAGCCTGCTGTAAGGACGGACCACAGACTGGAACCCTAAAAGCAGAATGCTCTCAGAGTTCGGGGCTGGAAGCCCAGGGTCACGAGGCAGAAGGTTGGCTCCTCCTGAGACTGAAAGTTTGCTGGTCACCTCTGGAACCCGTGGCTGGTGGAAGCAATGCTCTCATCTCCACCTGCTCGTCACGTGGTACTCTCCATGGTTACCCCGTGTACGTCTGTCCCTGTATCCAAAGCTTTCCTGTTCCCATAAGGACACCAGTCTCCCCGGATCAGGCCCAGGCCTCATCACAAGGCCTCCAGCTTAGCTTAGCTACCTATGGTCACCCCTGTTGGTGACCACAGTCACATGCTGTGATTCTGTACTCAGAACCTTTGACATCACCTTCGTGGATACACCTGGACCCCAGCAAGGTCGTCTATTGGAAGCAACTCACAACAGTCATCTTAGACAGTCTTGTGTGTCAGTCCACAGAGAGAACTCTTCAAAAAGTGATCTGAATGTTAGCTTGGGTCACAGTTCTAAGTGTTAGTCAATGATCGCTAGATGATCTAGTTGTGTCTTGATGTCAAGGACCTGCATGGTGCAGTGTGCTTCTACATGGTGCATGTGTGGAGCGGGGGCTAAGATGTGATCCCCAAATGTGCTCTCAGGTGGCTTCTATCCAGGTGGCTCTCCTGTGGCCGCCGGTCAGCCCATGTGGACTCCTGACTTGGACCTACTGTCACCCCAGCTCTGCCATCATCACGGTCATTTTCCCACTGCTGAGCTCCGGCAGCTCCTTCAGCATCCTCTCAGTGCTCTAAGCTCTGGAGACGCACACTGGGATTCTGCACCTGTGCTGAGCACTCAAATCTCCCCGGGGTGGTCTGTAGCCCTTGTGTGTCTGCTGTCCACTCTGCACACGGCTGCCCCACGAGCTCAGATGCAGGGGTAGGGTTACAGATCTTGCAGCTTCTCGAATTTCTCTAGGCCTTTCTTTGGGCCCTCTGTATTTTAAACCTTTTCTTTCCTTAATAGTACAACTCCCCAAACCCCCAGGTAGCCTTGATTTAGCCACTAAGCATTCCCTGTCATTACAGATTGTGCAGAGGTAAATGTGTTAGACTTAGCACCTACTCCCACTCCTCCCCGTCAATCAGAGACGAATCACATCCTCTTGTCTGATGGCTGCACTGTTGATTCGGTTACAGATACTGGAAGGGGTGGGCTTGCACCAGTGATGAGGTTCTTTTGGTGATGGCACGTGTGGCCAATATGGTCTCCCAAGGCACAGATTCCTCTTTATACCAGAAATCAGGATTTTTAAAGGGTGGTAAATCGGCTTCAGATCTTTCAGCACCTCGGGGTTTGCCTAATGAGAGTGCTTAGCAAAGCAAAGGGAAGCCGACTGGGGAGTGATGAAATATTCAAGAGGACAAAATAGCTCCACATGGAAAGCGGTAGCACGTGCCAGAGAACCGCCTACTTTCTGGGGCGCCTCACAACAGACAGAGCTGTGGGAAGCAGAGCCTCCAGCCCGGGAGCAGATAAACCTTAGTCCAGAACACCTCCCCGGGGCCTCCTGCCGCCTGCTCACGGATCCCGGCAGCGCTGGCTTCCCATTAAGATCAGGTTGATCTTTGGGGCCGCACGCCATTTAGGCCGTGTGTGTAACTAAATGAGGTTTCGGCTCCCCATTGCCCCGGTCATGTTCTGTGCCGAGCAGATACTGGGCCTGGCTCAGGGAGGAACATGGCTATAAATCATTAAGTGTCAGAGCCTTTTCAAGTTAAATCCCTCAGCGCCCAAGCCCATCACTCACAGTCGGCTTGCCGAGCGTCAATTATGGAAATGCCTTCGAGTTAAGATTAGAGGTGCATTTGCTTATTCACTTACTTTCCATGCCGAAATTGCAGTAACTGTTTCAGGGATCATTTCGTGCTATACTATTTGGTACGATTTTCTTATATAGAGGAACATTCACAAATAAATATAAGCTTGAAGTATGTATTTTTGTGGAATCTTGCCCAGAATGAATCCAAAGAAAAGAAATGTTAAATTAACACCGATGACAAAACTGAAAACACCCTGGTTTGAACCAGAACTCCTATGGCACAGGTTGGAGAGATGCCGAGAAAGAAAGGCGCCCCACAGCGCTCCCTCGACATCAACGACAGCAGGCTCCCTAAATCCACGCATCCTAATCCTCACGGCTTCTCCTGGGCCTCTCGAAGCCTC
This sequence comes from Lepus europaeus, assembly GCF_033115175.1. Taxonomy (NCBI): domain Eukaryota; kingdom Metazoa; phylum Chordata; class Mammalia; order Lagomorpha; family Leporidae; genus Lepus; species Lepus europaeus. The sequence continues at coordinate 164,189,435 of NC_084829.1, read as the reverse complement.
CCTGTAATGAGCATTTTATTTAAGCCATTTTTAGAGATTCGAACGGAGTTCATTTCCTCCTACTTTTCATTTATGTTACTTTTAATCCCTTCATTCTGTAATTGCTGTCTTGCCAGTCTCCAAGCAGCTAACCTAAGCCTTCTGTAAGCACTTCTTAGTCATTTTCCCCAGTTATTTACTACATTTTCTCTTTAGTCAGCTAAAGGAAACTTTCAAGCAATTTCTTTGCTGGATAACACTTTTCTGACAAGGCATTTGCTTTCCTGTTACAATGAAACAAATATTATTTTGCATTTTCCCCTCTTCGGGGGCGAGCAACAAATAGATGACAGCGTGATGGATGCCAGTCATTAGCAATGATTTCTTTTTATCTAGGGCGAAGCATTCAACATTTCATTTGGTACAAAACAAGTCGGCATTGGTGCAGTTGCCACCCTTCTCACCATCTTGACAGATTTCAATTTTGATCAGGACTTTGGGAACCCCAGTGTGGAGCCTGCACGGAGGCAGTTATCCACTTAACCTACTTGTCTGCCTACAATTTTACTATTCCAGAAATACACCTGTTACAGTAGCAGCAGCGTCCCGAAATAAACAAGACTGAAAGGACCCCTTGAGCCCACCCTTGTCTGGGTAACAAAATTCCATCCACAGAAAAGACTACAGAAAATCATTCCGTTATTTGTATATTTATTCTCCTCGGTGAAAATAGTATAGCAAATGTGACAAGTGGGCCAGAATTTGTCTTAACGACCCAGCCACATAAGTGCACAGACATCAGCTGTCACTGGATGGGTATATTTGTGTATAACATATATTTACTTAACTGAAATTATAACTAGAAGACATTGCCCTAAGCTTCAGAAAAGGGAACAAATTGATTTGGCAGCTGACATGGTGGCTGGCTTAATGAAAATTAAGTCACATAGGAGCCAAGAGCCAATAAAGGCCACAAAAGCAATGCATGCACCCTGTCAGATCTTGGAGGACCGGCCGCTTCCTGTGCCTATTTGTATCTCTCAGTGCTGCCTTTCTCACCTCACCCAAAACCACAAAGATTTTGCATATCAAGGGTGGTTATCATCACCCTGTTTCATAGAAGAAAAAAAATAATGTAGTCCGCCCTCTGGACCTGTGGCCTCCACATCCATGGAGTCAACCAACCAAAGACAAAATGGTCCAAAACAAACGTGTATATACCTTTCCTCCTCCTCATTCTCTGCACAGCACAGCCTAGCGACTGTTTACGTAGCATTTACACGGCTCTTGATTTAGATCTAAAGGTGATTTACAGCATGTGGGAGAAGTCTGTGCATCCTGCTGTACATAAGAGACTTGAGCGTCTGCAGATTCTGTTATCAGTGAGTGTCCTGGAACCAATGTCCTGTAGACAGAGGTCACGTGGCCCCACGCCCTCCCAGCTGACTCGTACTGCAGACCTGAAGGCACATCTCCCTGTTCCACATCGTCTTCCTCCAGCAGCACTGTAGGCACCTCCAGCCACAGCTCTTAGGTATGTATGTATGTATGTATTTTTGACATGTAGAGTTATAGACAGTGACAGAGAGAGACAGAGAGAAAGGTCTTCCTTCTGTTGGTTCACTCCCCAAATGGCCACTACAGCCGGCACCTCACCTATCTGAAGCCAGGAGCCAGGTACTTCTTCTTGGTCTTCCATGTGGGTACAGAGGCCCAAGCACCTGGGCCATCCTCCACTGCCCTCCAGGGCCACAGCAGAGAGCTGGACTGGAAGAGGAGCAATCAGCGCCCATATGGGATGCCGGCGCCGCAGGCAGAGTGAGCCATGGCGCCTGCCCCTTTGGTCTTTATTTGAAAAGCTTTTTGCCCCTTCCAATTCCACAGCCTAATTGAAGCTGATTTCCACCCTTCTCACCCTAGGGGGGATTGTAAGAATTTGCACAGGTAAGTCAGGAATCCCCAAGTGGATCGATGGGAATGGATAAGACGTACCCAGCCCATGAAGTACTGAAGGCCATGTGGTGAAGATTTCACTCATTCTTCCAGCACTGCGCCCTTAAGAATATGCAGTAGGAAAGGATACAGCTTGTGCCTGGGGGTTGGCTGCTCTAACTGGCCGCCTGCCACTGTTCCACGGGCAACCCGCTGGGCTATGAGTAATTCTCCACGGTAACGGGAACCCCGAGCCTAAGAGCATCTGTCCTTGTCCATCTTCTGCTTCTGTGACAGAGTGCTTGGGACCATGTAATCTGTAGAGAATGGAGACTTGCTTTGACTCAGAGTTCCGGAGGCTGAGAACTCTGAGTGTGGTGTCTGTATGTGCCCAGTGTCCGGTAAGGGCCTTCAGCTGCATCATCACGATCAGAGCCGTCACGTGGCCAGCCAGAGCGAGCTGCTGGCTCCCATCTCTTCTCACAGGGCCACGGAAGCCTTCATAGGAGCCCTTGTCTAACTCCCGTCACCTGGAAATGCCATGCACGTGACTCCGGGGAGTAAGTCTCCAACACAGGAATTCCGAGGGACAGACATTGGAGCCATGGCACCCTCAAAGCTTCCGTGACAGCCTGAAGTGGGAATTAACGACCCTGGTACAACAAATAACGAGGGGTACATACCAACTGTTTATTTGATATATTTTTAACTCAAGTATAAAGTTCGGGCTACAAATAATCTTCTCAGCAGTTCCTGCCTCAGCTTACTCTTGGAAGTCCCCCAGTCCAAATGAGAAATCTGCTCCGAAATCTCAGCCACCATCATGTGGCATGGAAGGTCTGCTTGGTGTGACACTTATGGGGCAGAGAGACGCAGCGTGTAGAGAACTCATCGCACAACCCTGCCCTTTCCTCTGACCCTGCACAGCAGAGTCCACCGAAATAAGAGGCAGACGGGACAGGAACAACAGGAGACCGGGATGGAAATGGATTAAGCCCCTCATCTACCAGCCCTGTAGCTCTCACACTGGATCTTTTGTTTTGTAAAGATTTATTTTTATTTATTTGAAAGATAGAGTTAGAGAGAGAGAGAGAAAGAAACACACACACGGAGGGACAGGGACAGAAAGAGAAGGAGAGAGAGAGAGGTCTCCCATATGATGGTTCACCCCACAAATGGCCAAAGCAGCCAGCTCTGGACCAGGCCAGAGCAAGGAGCCTGGAGCTCCATCTCAGTCTCCCACGTGGGTGGTGGGTCCCAAGCACTTGGGCCATCCTCCAGTGTAGGATCTTAAATCCTGCAGTCAAACTGAATCCAGTGATTCCAGATGTGGCACCCTTCATGCTGGTGTGACATCATTTTCTCCTTGAACCATAAAACAGAAAATTGTGGCAATTGACCCAAAAATACAACCAAACAACAATAAAGCAAAGCAGGTCTGTTCAGTTCTCCAAGTTGGTGTTTATCATGCAAGCTCCTGGGCAGAAACTGTGGTTCAGAGGGTTAAGCAACTATTTGTAGCATAGCATTCCATATTGGAGTGTTCATTTAAGGCCTGTCTGCTCTGCTCCTGACCAAGCTGCCTGCTAATGCCCCTGGGAAAGCAGCAGTGGCCCAAGTCCTTGTGCCCCTGCCACCATGCAGGAGACCCAGATGAGTTCTTGGTTCCTGACTTCAGCCTTGCTAAATCCTAGCCATTGCAGCCATTTGGGGAGTGAGCCAGTACATGGAAGGTTTTATCTGTATGTGTGTGTGTGTGTGTGTGTCTGTCTGTCTCCCTCTGTATCCAACAGTTTGCATTTCAAATAAATTAATAATGGTTTTTTTAAAAAAATAAAGCAAGTGGGACTTTGGGCTGTCACTGTGGGAGACTCTACACTCTCAGAGCTTCCTGGTTACTTGGTGAGGAATATTGCTGGGGAATCTGAGCTTACACTGAACTGCACAGATCCTTTGTGTAGACCTTGGGGCAGAGTGGACAAATAGCACTCAGACACTAGTCTCCTTTGAGGAGAGGAGCTCAGTTGAGCAGAATAAACCTCCTTTCTGATTAAAAAAAAAAAAGAGGATATTTACCATGCCAAACCTGGGTGTGTCACCTTAGAAATCCCTTTACTGTGGAGTACTGAAAAGCTCCCAGGCCACACCCACCAGATGCCACTAGATATTCACTGAAAGCAGACACTCCACTTATCTACAGAGGAATAGTAAAAAGATAAAAACCACTGCAGCAGAAGGAGAAGGAGGAGGAGGAGGAAGAGGAGGAGGAGCTGTCAATGAGTATCTCCACAAAGGCCAAATAACAAATGCATCAATTCAAGAAACAAGAATAAGGAAGATGGGGCCCATGATGTGGCATAGTGGGCAAAGCTGCCACCTGCAGTGCCAGCATCCCATATGGATGTCGGTTTCAGTCCCAGCTGCTCCACTTCCCATCCAGCTCTCTGCTATGGCCTGGGAAAGCAGTGGAAGATGGCTCAAGTCCTTGGGCCCCTACACCCACGTGGCAAACCTAGAGGAAGCTCCTGGCTCCTGGCTTCAGATCAGTACAGCTCCGACCATTGCAGCCATCTGGGGAGTGAACCAGCAGATAGAAGATATATCTCTCTCTCTCTCTCGCTCTCTCTCTCTCTCTCTCTCTCTCTGTCCCTCTCTATAACTCTGCCTTTCAAATAAATAAATAAATCTTTTTAAAAAAAGAATAAGGAAGACAACATGACACCCCCATAAGAACACAACACTTCAATTAGATTGTCAAGATGATGAGATTGAAGAAATGCCAGAAATGGAATTTAAAAAAAATTGGTCATAAGATTACATAGAAGTAATCAGAAACAAATGCGTGAACTCCTGAAATCCATACATGAATGACATGAAAAAAATCTCTCCCACAAAACTGAGATCTTACAGAGAAATCAAAATGAAATTAAGAATTCAATAGAACAAATAGAAAATGCAGTGGAAAGCTTGAACAATAGAGTCAGTGAAGCAGAAGAAAGAATATCTGACTTAAAAGAAAAAACACAGGAAAGTATACAACCAAAAACAAGAAAATAAAATTAGAAAACTAAAAGCACTGTTGGTAATCTACAGTGTACTATCAAAGAATCCAGCATACAGGTTCTAGGAGATCCTGAAGGCATGGAAATAAAGAAAGGATTAGAAGGCCTAATAGTGAAATAGTAATAGTGAAATAATTATAGAAAACTTCCCTAATTTGGAGAAAGAAAGGGACATCCAAGTACAGGATGCACATAGAACTCCTAATAGACATGACCAGAAAAGATCTCCACCACAACACATGGTAATGAAACTCACAACAGCAAAACATAAAGATTCAAAAATGCACACGAGAGAAATGCCAGATTATATTCAGAGGATCTCAAATTAGACTCGCAGTGGACTTCTCATTGGAAACCCTACAGGCTAGGAGAAAATGGTGAGATATATCCCTAAGAGAAAACTATCAACCCAGAATACTATACCCTGTAAAGCTCTCACTTATGAATGAAGGTGAAATAAAAACTTTCCATAACAAACAGAAATTGAAAGAATTTGTAACAACCCGTCCAGCCCTAGGAAAGATGCTTAAGGATGTGCTGCACACAGAAACACAGAAACATGATCATTACTATGAAAGAAGGTAAAGAAGGAAAATCTCCCAGTAAAAGTTCAAAGGAAATTCAGAGGAAAAAGAAGGAATATTTTTGGGAAAATGGCAGGGCAAAGTTGTTACTCATCAATAGTTACCTTGAATGTAAATGGCCTCAACACTCCAGTTAAATGACACACATTGGCTGAGTGGATTAAACAATGAAACCCGTTTATTTGCTGCCTATAGGAAACACATCTCACTAACAAAGATGCATGCAGACTGAAAGTGAAAGGATGGAAAAAGATATTCCATGCCAACAGAAACTAAAAAAGAGCTGATATAGCTATCCTAATATCAGGCAAAAAAAAGACTTTAACACAAAAACTGTTAAAAGAGAAAAAGAAAGACACTATGTAATGATTAAGGGATGAATTCAATAGGAAGATGTAACTATCATAAATATATATCCCCCTAATTACAGAGTACCTGGCTATTTAAAAGAAATGGTAAGAGATCTAAAGAGAGACACAGACTCCAATACAATAGTAATGGGAGACTTCAATAGTCCACTTTCAGCAATGGACAGATCAACCTGGCAGAAAATCAGCAAGGAAACAGTAGAGTTAATCAACACTATAGACCAAATGGACCTAACAGATATCTAAGGAACTTTTAATTCTACAGTTGCAGAATACACAACTTCTCATCACTACATGGAACTTTCTCTAGGACTGACCACATACTAGGCCATAAAGCACATCTCAGCAAATTTAGAAAAATCAAAATCATGCCATACACCTTCTCAGAACACAATGGAATGCAGCAGTAAATCAGCAACTCAGGAATCTCTAGAACATGAGACTGAACAACATGCTCCTGAATGAACAGCAGGTCACAGAAAAAAATCAAAGAGAAATAAAAAAATTACTGGAAACAAATAAACATGACAAAACTACATATCAAAACTTATGGATATAGCAAAAGCAGTGTTAAAAGGAAAGTTTATAGCAATAAGTGTCTACATGAAGAAATTGGAAAGGTATCAAATAAATGTGCTATCAATGCTTCTCAAGGATCTAGAAAAACAACAGCAAACCAAACTAAAAACTAGTAGGAGAAAAGAATATTTAAAATTAGTGAAGAAATCAACAAAATTGAATAAAAAATGCAAAAGATTAGCAAAATGAAGAGCTGTTTTTTTGAAAAAATAAACAAAATTAACACACCATTGGCCCAAATGATGAAAAAAAAATGAGAGAAAAGACCCAAATAAATAAGAGATAAAAAGTAACAACAGGCACTACAGAAATAAAAAGAAAGAGCTATATTACAACAAAATGGGAAACCTAGAAGAAATGGACACATACAACCTACCTAAATTGATCACTGAAAACAAAGAAAACTGAAACAGACCAGTAACCAGGATGTAACAAAGACCCTCCCAACAAAGAAAAGCCCAGGAGTGGATGGCTTCACTGCTGAATTCTACCAGACATTTAAGAAGAACTAACTCATTTCTTCTCAAATTATTCAAAACAATTGAAAGGGAGGGAATACACCCAAATACTGTCTATGAAGCCAGCATCACCTTAATTTCTAAACCCAAAAAAGAGGAGGAAGTCAAACTATCCCTATTGGCAGATGACATGATTCTATATATAGGAACCATTCTATATATAGGAATTCTATATACAGGGGATTCAAAAGGGTCCTCCAAAAGAGTCCAAAAGAGACTATTGGAACTCACAGAAGAGTTTGGTAAAGAAGCAGGCTTTAAAATCAATAAATAAAAATCCATAGCCTTTGTATACACAGACAACACCAAGGTGAAGATTGAGATTTTTAAGATCAATCCCATTCACAATAGCTACAAAAAAATCAAATACCTTGGAATAAATTGAGCCAAGGATGTTAAGGAGCTCTATGATGAGAATTACAAAAGATTAAAGAAAGAAATAGAAGAAGATACCAAAAAATGGAAAAATCTTCCATGCTCATGGATTGGAAGAATCAATATCATCAAAATGTACATTCTTCTGCAAGGAACTTACAGATTCAATGCAATACCAATCAAAATACCAAAGACATTCCTCTCAGATACAGAAAAAATTATTCTGAAACTCACATGGAAACACAGGAGATCTCAGATAGCTAAAGCAATATCATACAACAATAACAAATCTGGACACATCACAATCCCAGATTTCAAGACACACTGCAGGATAGTTATAATCAAAACAGCCTGGCAGTGGTACAAAAACAGATGGATAGACCAATGTAACAGAATAAAAACACCAGAAATCAATCCAAACATCTACAGCCAACTTATATTTGATCAAGGATCTAAAACCAATTTCTGAAGTAAGGACAATCTATTCAATAAACAGTGCTGAGAAAACTGGATTTCCGCGTGCAGAAGCATGAAGCAAGACCCCTACCTTACACCTTACACAAAAATCCACTCAACATGGATTGAAGTTCTAAATCTACAACCCAACACCATCAAATTATTAGAGAACATTGGGGAAACCCTGAAAGATATAGGCATGGGCAAAGACTTCTTGGAAAAGACCCCAGAGGCACAGGCAGTCAAAACTGAAATTAACAATCGGGATTGCATTAAATTGAGAAGTTTCTATACTGCAAAAGAAACAGGAAAGCGAAGAGGCAACTGACAGAATGGGAAAAAATATTTGCAAACTATGCTACAGATAAAGGATTAATAACCAGAATCCACAAAGAGATCAAGAAACACCACAACAAAATGAACAAGCCAGTTAAGAGTTGGCCAATGGACTTAAACAGGCATTTTTCAAAAGAGGAAATCCAAATGGCCAACAGACACATGAAAAAATGTTCAGGATCACTAGCTGTCAGGTTTCACTTCACCCCAGTCAGAATGGCTCTCATACAGAAATCAACAAACAACACATGCTGGTGAGAATGAGGAGAAAAAGGTACCCTAATACACTGTTGGTGGGAATGCAAACTGGTAAAGACACTATGAAGATAGTATGGAGATATCTTAAAAATCTGAATACAGACCTACCATATGACCCAGCCATCCCATTCTTGGGAATTTAACCAAGGGAAATGAAATCAGTAAATAAAAGCATTATCTGCTCCCCCATGTTTATTGCAGCTCAATTCACAATAGCTAAAACATAGAATCAATCTAAATGGCTGTCAACTGAAGACTGGATAAAGAAATTATGGGATATGTACTCTATGGAATACTACACAGCAGAAAAAAATGGAATCCAGTCATCTGCAACAAAATGGAGGAATCTGGAAAACATCATGCTGAGTGAAATAAGCCAGTCCCAAAGGGACAAATATTGTATGCTCTTCCTGATCTGTGAGAACTAATAGAGCACCTAAAACAAAATCTGTAGAAGTGAAATTGACACTTCAAGAATAGGTGACTTGAGCTCCCCTTGTCTTGACTGTCGAGGAATAGTTTTTTTTTTGTTTGTTTGTTTGATTTTTCATTTTTTTCTTCATACTATTTGTTGAACTCTTTACTTAACAGAGTTAATCATATGTGTATAAAGTCAATTAAGGATGGATCTCAGTAAAAAATAAGAATGGGAATAAGAGAGGGAGGAGGAAGTTTGTAACTGTAAAGCTGTATAGTTCTGCATACATTCCTATGGACTTTCTTCTAAGGGACATCAAATCCCATCAAGTTGGGTGGTAAAAATACTATCTTAAGTGTTAAAGTGATCATATTAAATGTTAAAGTGAACATATAGATAGGATTAATTGTTAAGTGATCATATAAATAGGATCAAGTGTTTGGTAATAATAATAGAAAGAATTTAAAAAGAGGGAATGTTCCAACATAGGAAGCAGTCCACACAGCAGACTCATAGAATGACAATCACTTTAAGTAACACTCTGACTTCAGAATCAGCTCTTAAGGCTTTCTGGTATGGCTGAAAAGCCCGTGAGAGCATTTCAGGCATGGAAAGCCAAGACACTGTTGCAAAAGATGTTCTACATGAAAGATCTCTGTGAGATCCCAGTGGAAAGAACGGGGCCATCAAAGAAGGAGGTACCTTTCTCTGAAGGGAGGAAAGAACTTCCACTTTGCTTATGGCTTTATCTAAATACTGATGGAGTTTATGGGTTCAAAAAGCTTCCATAGCCTAGGCAGCTCTGGTCAAAAGCCTCAGATATGGGGCCAGCACTTGGCATAGTGGGTAAAGCCACCGTCTTCAGTGTCAACATCCCATATGGGCACCAGTTCAAGACCTGGCTGCTCCATCTCTGATCTGGCTCTCTGCTATGGCCTGGGAAAGCAGTAGAAAATGACTCAAGTCCTTGGGCCCCTGCAACCACATGGGAAGACCCGGAGGAAGCTCCTGTCTCCTGTCTTCGAATCAGCACAGCTCCAGCTGTTGTGGCCAATTAGGGAGTGAACCAGCAGATTGAAGATCTCTCTCTCTCTCTCTCTCTCTCTCTCTCTCTCTCTCTCTCTCTGCCTCTCCTCTCTCTGTGTAACTTTGACTTTCAAATAAACAATAAATAAATCTTTAAAAAAAGTCTTGGGTAATCACTGACGTCATAAATAAGAGTGTTAATTGTTAAATTAACAACAAGAGTCACTGTGCACTAACTCCCCATGCAGGACCTCTGTCCTCAATGAGTTATATTATGAGAGTTAACTATAAAACTAGTTCTCAAAGTTTTTTTGTGTGTGTGCATGTGTGTGCAAATTGTTGAAATCTTTACTTAGTGTAGAGTTGGTCTTCTGTGTACAAAGTTAACTGAAAATGAATCTTAATGGAGAATCGGACTGGGAAGGGGAGAGGGAGGAGGAGGTGGGGTGGGAGTGTGGGTGGGAGGGCAGGTATGGTGAGAGGAATAACTGTATTCCTAAAGTTGTATTTACAAAATTTTTATTCCTAAATAAATAAAGGAAGCTCCCTATTTTCAGAAAAGGCAGAGCTATGGCTTGGTTTTGTGGGCCCCTCCCCTTCATATCCATGAGAATACTTAGTTCAGTAAGTGCAAGTCCTTACATTAGCTGCCAGTATGTTGTTGCTATAATTGCTAACAATAAGAAAATGCAGCTAATAGCCCCCTCACATAGGGGAGGACCAAGCCCACATTAAGCACGTGGACCACATTCCATTCTACCTTGGAGCCAGGAGTCAGGACTTGCCAACGCCTGCTCTGTAAGACTGAGTAGAATGTGCTGTTTCTTAAAGAAAATAATGATGGTGAAAGGGGTGTCAGCTCTAGCTTATTAATTTTATCCACATCCTAGCTTGCAAATTCTTTAAAAATGTATTTATATTCGATGTGGGCATAAAAATCGATTTCACTCTGGACTCTATTCACACCTTGATAGAGTTTATAATGGAGAAGGCAGCAGTAAAATTAAAAATGTCGTGAACTTCCAAATGGTGCTTTTTGTTGTTTTGCGTTTGACATAACTGACCAAATGGGACATGTTCACTTTTAATGTGGTTTTATTTATTTTTCTTACACTATTTCTTTAGCACTTTTTCTTCTCACATGACACGTTAATGCATAATTCAGGTTTTTATGTCTCCCTGCACTGTTGCCATGATTTCTTACGCTATTGAACTGTACTATTTATGACCAAATGGCCAAAATGTCTTTTATTATTCATCTGTGGGGGCAATTTTCAAAAAAGCGACTGGGAGTTTTAACCCCCTAAATCCCAAATTGTTTTTCTGTGCTCCAACAGTAGGTCTAAATGCTGGCCTCAGCCAGTGATTATCTCTCTCCTTCCGGGAGGCCCGACCTCCAGCCGGACACCCACACAGGTGTGCTGACCAAAGGACGAGCAGTGCTGCGGGTATGGGCACCTCAGGGCCACAAGCACCCATAGTCTGCAGGGCTCCCATTTCCAGTCCACCGCAGCTGTTCCCTTCACGGTTCCTTCTCCTCACAGGTCGCAACCCCTTAGAAAACATTACAGGTTTGTGTTGCCCTGATTTTTGGACTCATTTCTGTCATTTGCGGGAGCAGATTTCCATCGCCCTGGATGCCTGAGAGGTCCTGAGCAGGCCCAGGGGAGCTGATCCAGAAGGCTGCTCCCCCTTCTGGGCAGGCGGCCTCCAGGGTCAGCTCTCACGGGCACCACATAGCGCCTGCCCAGAGCCACTGGGGGCCAAAGAGTCCTTTCAGCAGAAGGCTAAATCCTATGATGTCATTGTGAGATGGAGGGGATGGAGGGGCCTCAGAGATGATCAAACTTCTGATCTTAGAAAATTGAGTCGTGGTAGGTGCTGAAGCCACAGACTCATGGGCTGTGGTCTTGAACCATGGTCCCTCACCTTCCAAACGTGTGCTCTTCCCACCCTTGTATCAGAGAAGTTTCTCAAAGTTGGGCACAGAAACATGCCCCTGCATAGGCTTGTGTGTGCATTTAATTTTATTTATTTTTTAATTGTAGGATTTTTATTTTTGTTTATTTTACTTACTTGAAAGGCAGTGATACTGAAAGAGATAGAAAGAGATCTCCCATCTGCTGGTTCAATCTCTGAATGCCCACAACAGCCAGGGGTGGGCCAGGCTGATGCCAGGAGCCAGGAACTCCCACGTGGGTACTGGGACACAAGTCCTTGAGCCATGCCCTGCTGTCTCCAAGAGCACCCGTCGGCAGGAGGCTGGAGTCAGAGTGGAGCCAGGGCTCAGATTCAAGCACTCCAATAAGGGCCGTGGGTGTCCCAGGCAGCGTCGTAATCTGTGCCAAGCGTGTGCCCCTGTGTCTGCACTTGCAGTCACCCTGGCCTGCCCTCCCTCTCGCAGGAATCGAGCCTCGTGGGCACCCAGAACTCACATCTATCACCAGGGCTGCTTGGCACCCAGTGTGCCTCTTCCCATGACTTCGTGCTGCTCTCTCCCTCTTCACCAAGTTCACAATGGGCCAACGCCCAAGAGCAGGACGAGCAAAGAGGAATGACAAGGTTGCTGACGGACACAGCAAGGAGCTTTCCCTTCTCTATCTCTTCTTTCTTCCTGCCCGGGTTAATGACCTGTCTGCCACGTGGACTCTCACACCTGTCAGTCAGTCTCCCATGTCAGGGAGCCTGGGCGGAGCCAGTCTCAGCACAGCCCAGGGGCATGGGAGAACGGGTGTCTCAGTGAGGCAGGTGTAAGCTCATGACGCCAGCTTCCAGAGGAGACAGAGGCTTCTGTCTTCAGAACAGCTGAGCCCTTTTCCTCCCTCTTCCTCCATTTTCCCTCCCCTTTTCCCTTCTTCTTAGTATCTCACAGGATCTTTAAAAGAAATGTGCTGGGCCAGTACTGTGGCATTGCACGTAAAGCTGCAGCCTGCAGCACTGGCATCCCACAGTGGTGCTGGTTCAAGACGCAGCTTCTCCACTTCCAGTCCAGCTCCCTGCTCATGGCCTGGGAAGGGTAGTGAAGATGGCCCAAGTGCTTGGGCTGCTGCACCCTGGGGGACACCCTGATTAAACTGCTGGCTCCTGGCTTTGGCCTGGCCCAGCCTTGGCCATGGCAGCCATTTGGGGAACAAACCAGCGAATGAACGATCTCTCTCTCTCTCTGTCTCCCTGTAACTGACTTTCAAAAAAAAAAATAAAATAAATCTTATGATAAATATAATATGTAGTCAAACCACCATTCATTCACTTATTCATGGATTCAATAAAAATTTACTGAACACCATGTTTGTCAGGTACTGGATTAGATACCAACATGATAGTCATGGAATCCAAGTTCTGGCACTTAGATGTCTTGCTGCTAGCTTTCTTGGACCAGTGCCCTGCTCATAAACCTGAAATGTGCAGACCCCCAACTGGGACAAGTCCTACACTGAGGTCACCCCTAGTCATGGTCTGTATGCTCTCTGCAGGTAGCCAGAAAGCTTCACACTCAACTGTCAAGACCCCATGGGTGTCCAGGCTCAGGCCACACAAGACAGGGAACTAACGCCTCTGTCTCTCTCAAGACAGTTCTGAGCAAAGCTGTGTGAAACCGTCCACTCTTCCCACAGTTTGGGCACTTCTATTTTTTATTTTTTTTATTTTTTTATTTTATTTTTTTTTTTATTTTTATTTTTTTTTTTTGACAGGCAGAGTGGACAGTGAGAGAGAGAGACAGAGAGAAAGGTCTTCCTTTTGCCGTTGGTTCACCCTCCAATGGCCGCCGCGGTAGCGCACTGCGGCCGGCGCACCGCGCTGTTCCGATGGCAGGAGCCAGGTGCTTTTCCTGGTCTCCCATGGGGTGCAGGACCCAAGGACTTGGGCCATCCTCCACTGCACTCCCTAGCCACAGCAGAGAGCTGGCCTGGAAGAGGGGCAACCGGGACAGGATCGGTGCCCCGACCGGGACTAGAACCCGGTGTGCCGGCGCCGCAAGGCGGAGGATTAGCCTAGTGAGCCGCGGCGCCGACCTATTTTTTTTATTTTTGACAGGCAGAGTTAGACAGTGAGAAAGAGAGAGAGACAGAGAGAAGGGTCTTCCTTTTTCCTTTGGTTCATCCCTCAAGTGGCCGCTTCGGCAGGCACATTGTGGCCGGTGCACTGCACCGATCCAAAGCCAGGAGCCAGGTGCTTCCTCCTGGTCTCCCATGGGGGTGCAGGGCTCAAGGACCTGGGCCATCCTCCACTGCACTCCCGGGCCACAGCAGAGAGCTGGACTGGAAGAGGGACAACCAGGACAGAATCTGGTGCCCCAACTGGGACTAGAACCCGGGGTACCAGCGCCGCAGGTGGAGGATTAGTGTAGTGAGCCATGGCGCCGTCCATGGGCACTTCTCACTGTAATATGGATGGGATGCGTTTTGTGAACCCATGATATCCCAGGGATAAAACAGCTAACAATCACTAAGTACTTATCCTGCACAAGGTAGTACTTCGAGCATTTCTTCCACATTCACTCATTGAAATGTCACATCAGTCCCGTGGGTTAGAAATTCAGCTACCCTTGTTGTGAACTGGATTACGTCTCCCCAAATCCTTATTTGGAAGCACTAACCTCCCAATGTGACTGTATTTGGATATAGGGCCTTAGGTGGAGCTGTGATGTGACAGGAGTGTGTCTTCATGAGAAGAGAAGTCTGCACACCCTCTCTCCACCTGCACAGAAAAGAGGCCGTGTGAGGACAGAGCAGGAAGGTGGCATCGCCAGAAACCATCAGCTACGACACCTTCATGTGAGACCTTCAGCCTCCGGAACTATGAGAAAATGGGCTATAGATATCTCAGACACCCGGCCTGTGGTCTGGGCGCAGCCTGGTCAGTCCTGGTGAGAGTTGTCTCCGGCTGGCAGTTGGTCCCCTCTCACTGTGTTTCTGCATGGTTTTAAGAACACGAATCCCTTCATGGGATTCCTCTCATAATCTCCCCCTTAACCTCCTAAAGGTCTGTCTCTCGGGACTATCACACAGGGGGTCAGGGCTTTGGCAAGAATGGGAAAGGGCAGAATTCAGTCCAGAGCAAGATTCTACATGAACTTTATTTCAAAATGGGGTTTTGTTACTTAAATATTTTGAAACATCTCCTCTGAACTCTGTTACCTTAGTGATTAGAAGCTGTTGAGGATGTCAACAAAACGGCAGAGTAGGAAAATCCAGCTCTCATCTCCACTCATTTTTTAAAACATGTACTTATTTTCTAAGTCTGAGTTACAGAGAGATAAGGAGAGACAGAGGAGAAGGGGGAGGGGGAGGGAGGGGGGGGGAGAGACAGAGACAGAGACAGAGACAGAGAGATCGTCGATCTGCTGGTTCACTCCCCAGACTGTTACAACGGCCAGGGCTGGCCTGGCTGATGCTAGGTGCCAGGTACTCATCTGGATCTCCCACGTGGGTGCAGGGGCCCAAACACTTGGGCCATCTACCACCGCTTTCTCAGGACATTATCAGGGAGCTGGGTCAGGAGTAAAGCAGCAGGAACACTAATTGGCGCCCATATGGGATGCCAGTGTCATAGGCGCCAGCTTTATCTGCTACACCACAATGCTGACACCATCCCCACTCATGTTCGCAAGCACCACTGGACCAGAATCACTTGTGGGTTCCCCAGCTTCTAGCTGGGCGGTTCTAGCTCCCCAGTGAAGCAAAACTTCCAACGTGAGTAATGAAGTGCACAGTAGAGTGAGAGGAGCAGCTTTGCGTTGTCATCATCGCCCCTCTCCCAAAGCAGCTCACCTACGCTCAGACGGACCCCTGAGCTGTGGTCTTTCCTGCCAGAGAAAGTCTGGCTTTTCCAGCCTTGCAGGATGCAACGAGGAAGCCCACCTCTGCCTTGCCCCATGCCAAACCCTGAGAGGATTGGCATGCCTGAGTTGGCCTAAGGCAGTGAGGAACAGGGTGAAGAGGGAGCACAGAGCCCTCAAAGCTGATCCTGCAAACCAGCTTGGTGTCTCCATCAAGCGGCATCTACCCTGCACAGCACCTTGTGGGCTTCATGCACACCCAGGATAAGCTTCCGCAGACTCCACACAGACACCAACAGCAGGTGTGGCTCTCATAACCTGCTTGACTTTGCTGGTTTGTAAAGAGGCACACAAACTTGGGCACTTCAGACCACTGCCCAAGGGAAAATAAATAATAGGCTCCAAATACAAGGGATCAAGAGAAGCAACACCATCCTAAGTTTTCCCCCACAAAGAGGTAAAAGAGAAATGGAATAAGCTCATCTGTAGAAAAGTTCAGGAAGAGCCCTGAAACCTCTAGCTAGGCTCACTGGTGAAGGTCTCTCTCACACAAAGCCAGACAGTAAAGGCTGGGGTGAGTGAGCACTTATTCAGGAATGAAGAGAGAAATGCAAGACTTCAAAGGACATGAAAAATCAAGAAGACATGGTACATAAAGAGAACAGAATACAACTCCAGGAGGTGACTCCAAAGAAACAGACGTCTGTGAATTGTCTGACAACTGTTCAAAATAATCACCTTACAGAAGCTTAGTGAGAGGCTGGTATTAAGGGATCATAGGGTAAGCTACCACATGGACAGCCATACTCCATATTGGAGGGCATGGCTAAAGTCTGGCTGCTGTGCTTCCAATCCAGCTTCCTGCTACAGTCTCTGGAGTCAGCAGATGATATCACAGGTACCCTGACACTTGTGGGAAACTCAGAAGGAATTCCTAGCTTCTGGCTGCAGCCTGGCCAGCCCCAGATGATGTGGAAATTTGAGGAGTGAACCACTGGATAAATGATATCTCCATTCCCCCTCCACCATGTGTCTGTGTGTGTGTGTGTGTTGCTCACCTATCAAATAAGTAAAAACAAATAAAGCATTTTTTTTAAAGAAGTGTAGTGAGCTACAATACATCAATGCATTCTGGAAAATAATACATAAACAGAAATTTTTTTAGCAGCAGAACACAATCTCTAAACTAAAATATTCAATGGAGAACTTTAACAGAAGACTCAATGAAACTCAAGAAGGATTCAGTGAGCTAGAAGACAGATCATTTGAAATTACCCAGTTTAGAAGAACAAAAAGAAAAAGAATGAAAAATCCTTTGGAATCCATCAAGCAAACCAAGATGTGCACAGCAGGAATTGTGGGAGGAGCTGTAAATGAGAAGGAAGAAACTTTAAACAATGGCAGAGAACGTCCCAAATCTGCAGAGAAAAATTAACATCCAGATCCACAAGTACAAAGAACCCCAAATAGTTTGAGCATAAAAAGGTCTTGAATTAGACGTATTTTAGTCTTTAACTTAATCCAAAAGTTAAAGGCAGAGAGAATTTTGAAAGCAACATGAGACAAGTGACTCATCACTTAAGACAGAATCTTCATAACACTAACAGCAGATTTCTCAGCAAAAACTTTGCAGACCAGAAGACAGGGAAACAAGATAGTCAACCTGTTAAAAGAAAAAAGAACTGCCAATCCAGAATACTATACAAGGAAGAAATGTCCTTTGTAATTAAGGATCAATAAAGACTTTCATAGACAAACCAAAGCTGTGTGAGTTCATCACCACTAGACCCGTCTCATTAAAAAGCTAGAGTTCTTCTAGTTGGAACGGGATACTAATTAGGGGCCGGTGTTGTTGCATAGTGGGTAAAACTATCTCCTGTGACACTAGCATCCCATGTGGGTACCAGTTCATGTCCCAGCGGCTCCATTTCCAATACGTCTCCCTGCTAATGGCCTGGGGAAAGCAGCTGGATGATGGTCCATGTGTTTGTGCCCCTACCTCCCATGTGAGAGGCCTGAATGAATCTCCTGACTCCTGACTTCAGCTTGGCCCAGCCTTGGCCATTGCAGCCATTTGGGAGATGAACCAGTAGATGGAAGCTCTCCTCTCTCTCTGTTATTCCCTCTCTCTCTCTCTCTGACTTTCAAATAAATCTTTTCTTTAAAGAAAGGATGCAAATTAGTAAAATGACAATATGTTAGAGTTGGCACTGTGGTGTAGGTGTCTAAGTCTCTGCCTGCAGTGGCGGCATCCCATATGGGCACGAGTTCAAGTCCCAGTGGCTCCACTTGCAATCCAGCTCCCTGTAACGAACCCGGGAAAGTAGCAGAAGACGGCTGAAGTCCTTGGGTCCCTGCACCCATGCAGGAAACTAGGAAGAAGCTCCTGGCTCCTGGCTTCAGCCTGGCCCAGCGCCAGATATTGCAGGACATTTAGGGAGTGAACCAGCTAATGAAAGACTGATATCTTCCCTCCCTCCCTCCTTCTCTCTCTCTCCCCCTTCTCCTTCTCCTTCTCTATCTATATATTTATGCATTTCAAATAAATCAATACACTGTTATAAAAAAGATGGAAAAATGTGAAGGTATGTGTTTCAAATATGACTATATACTTAAGTATATATATATAATATATTAATATATTATATATATTGTCCTATATATATATATATATATAGTGTCCTATATAAACTCAAACTCAGAATACTAGACACTGTATTATATAAACTCAAGTACATACTCAAATTCAGCATCTATAAAACTAGATAATGGTGGTACACAAATCACTTTTAAGGCTAGTATAAAAGTTACAAAAGTATTAAAAATAACTAACCATACCTACAGTGATTTGTTAACATAAAAAGATAAAAATTGAGATGTTAATGGCATAAAATGTAGGGGAGGAATGCAGAGGCAGAGTTTTTGGATGCAATTACAATGCAGCTCTTATCCTTTAGAAGTCAACACTTACAAGACATTAATGTCAGCCTCATGGAGGTCACAAACAAAACCCTGTAGCTATACACAGAGAAACAATAGAAAGTAGTGAAAGCATACTACCACTACTGTAAAAATGTCAACCACAAAGAAGTCAGCAAGAAAGGAAGTAAAGAACAAAGGACATACCAAAAAAGAAAGAACCAGAATCAACTAAAAAATTAAACTAATTAATATTTGTCTATCCATAATAAATATAAATGGATTAAATTATCTAACCAAAAGATACAGAAAGACCAAATGGATATCTTTTTTTTTTTTTTTTTGGACAGGTAGAGTTAGACAGTGAGAGAGAGAGACAGAGAGAAATGTCTTCCTTTTCCATTGGTTCACCCCCCAAATGGCCACTACAGCTAGCATGCTGCACCGATCCAAAGCCAGGAGCCATGTGCTTCCTCCTGGTCTCCCATGCGGGTGCAAGGCCCAAGCACTTGGGCCATCCTCCACTGCAAATGGATATCTTTATTTAAAAAAGCTATTATTTACTGCCTATCAGAGACTCACTTTAGGTTTAGGGACAATCATAGACTGAAAGTGAAATGACAGAAGATATCCCAGGCAAATGACAACCAAAGGAGAAAATAGGTGGCTATACTTATATCAGATAAAATAGACTTTAAAGTAAAAAATCATCACAAGGGACAACAAAGGTCATAATATAATGATAAATGGTTCAATTCATCAAGAGGAAATAACAGTTGTAAATACATAAGCACCCAAGCACCTAAATATATAAATCAATTTTAAAAGTCTGTAGGGGATAAAGACATAGCAATGCAAGAATTGTAGCAAACTTTAGGAGCCCATATTCAATAACAACTAGATATCTAGACAAAAAATAATTAAGGAAACAACTGACTATAGACCAAGTGAGCCTATAGGTATATTCATAACACTTAATTCAAAGCAGAATACTCATCCTTCTCACACACATGGAACATTTTCCAGGAGAGCTCATATGTAAGACATTACAGTTGGTAAAGCAAAGCAAGTCTTAATCCACTCAAGCAGATTTAAATCTACCAGATATCTTTTCCTACTCCAATGATATGAAAGTAGAAATCAATAACAGGAGTAAAATGAAAAATTAATAAATGTGTATAAATTAAACAATAAATTCCTGAATAATAGATCAAAGAAAACATAAAAAGGGAAATCAAAAACATATCTTGAAATTAATAAAAAATAAAATATAAAATATCAAAACTGTGCTACAAAAGCAATTTTAAGAGGGAAGTTTATAGCAATAAATGCCTACATTAAGAAAAAAGAATATTCTCAGTAAACAACCTAACTTGACATCTCAGTAAAGAAAAACAAAATAAGCCCAAAGTTAGTAGAAGCAAGGAAATATTAGAGATCAATGCATAAAGTAAACTAGTAAAATAATAGAAAGGTGAACAAAGCTAAGAACAGAAAGGCATTGAAATCTGAAAGAAGAAACTTGATTATCTGTGTCTGAGGATGGCATGATCTTACACATGAAGTATCTTAGCAACTCCACTAAAAAACAGTTTGAACTCATAAATGAATTCAGTAAAGTTGCAGAAACAAAAGCAACATACAATGAACATACAAGGAAAAATCTGAGAGTAAATTTTTTAAAAAAACTCTATCTACAATATCCTCAAAAGTAAGGTAAATGCTTATGAATAAATTGAAGCAAGAAGGTGAAATATGTGCACACTGAAAATTATGACACATTGGTGAAATAAATTGAAGTAGACACAAATAAATGAAAATATATGCTGTGTTCACAAATGGGAAGAATTAATATTGGTAAAATGTATATAGCATCCAAAATGCTATATTAATTTTGTCCCTATCAAAATTCCAACAGCATTTTCAGAGAAATAGAAAACCTGATTCTAAAATTCATATGGAACCATATAAGCCTCCAAATATTCAAAGCAATCTTGAGCAAGAAGAAAGCTTGAGATATCACACTTTCTGATTCCAAAACATATTACAAAATAATGAAAATAATACGATATCATTCTAAAAACAGACACATAGGCCAATGGAACAGAATCAAGATCCTAAAAATAAAGCAATGCATATATGGTCAAATAACTTTCAACAAGAGTGACAAGAAAGCACAATGCAGAATGGACAATTTTGCCCATTAATGGAGTTAGGAACACTGGATATCCACATGCAAATGAATGAAACTGGACCCTTATCTCAAACCATACAGAAAATTAACTTAAAATGGATAAAAGCCTTCAACCTAAGCACTGAAACAGTAAAAGAAAACCCAGGGGACTTGGCAATGATTTTTTTTGGATATAACACCAGAAACACAGAAAACAAAAGCAACATAATAAACAGGTGAGATTACATCAACCTAAAATTCTTCTGTATGGCAAAGGAACAAATCAACAAAATGAACAAGCAACCTACAAAAATGGGAGAAAATATTTGCAAATCATTTAGCTGATGAAGTGTTAGTATCCAAAATGTACAAGTAACTTGTGCAGCTGAATATCAAAAAAGCAACACAATTTAAAAATGAGCAAAGGATATGAATGGACATTGCTCAAAACAAAACAAAACAGAGACATACAAATGGCCAACAGGTCTCTAAAAATGTGCTCAACATCATTAATCATGGGAGAAATGCAAGTAAAATCCACACGGAAATGTCACCTCACACTTGTTAGGATGGCTATTAAAAAGACAAAGGATAGCAAGTCTTGCCCAGGATGTGGAAGGAAAGAAATGTTGGCACACTGTTGGCAGGAATGCACATTGGTGTGACCATCTTCAAAAACAGTCTGAGGTCCTGCAACAAATTTAAAAATGGAGCTACTGAATGATCCTTCAATGCCACTCCTGAGTGTGTGTCTCAGGGAAATGAAATCACGACTGTGTGTCTAAGATATAGCTACATTCAGTGCAGCATGAATCACAATGACCAAGATAAGGAAACAGTTTAAAGGCCTGTGAACTAAAAATGGACAAAGGGAATGTGGTACGTACCTAAAAGAGAATAGTATTCTGACTCATACAAGAAGGAAACCCATGGGGCCGGCGTTGTGGTATAGCTGTTGAAGCCACAGCCTGCAACTCCAGCCAGCATCCCGTATGGCCGCCATTCCCAGTGCCAGCTACTCTATTTCAAATCCAGCTCTCTGCTGATGGGAAAAGCGGCAGAAGATGTCCCAAATGTCTGAGACCCCAGTGAAATTCTAGCCTCTTGGCTTCGAACTGGCCCAGTACTGGCTGTCATGGCCATCTCGGGAGTGTGCTAGCAGATAGAAGATTGATCTCTCTCTATATATATATAGATAGATAGATAGATAGATAGGTAGAGATAGATATTTATATATGTATATATAATTATATATAGATATAGATATACATATATAGAGAGAATACATATATACATATATATATATAATTCTTTAAAAATAAATTAAAGACATGTTTTTTTTTTTTTAAAAAGGAAGGAAACCCTGCCATATTAGTTATAGTACAGACTGACCTTTATGCCAGCAGAGCAGTTGCAAGCCTTTGGGGCAGACGGGATCTCTCTCTTTCTTTCTCTTTCTCACTGTCTGTTTATCTTTCCTCTATCTCTCTGCCTCTCAAATTTAAAAGAGGACTTAAAAATCATTTCTCTGGGGTAAGCACGTGGCACAGTGTTTAGGTCACTGGACAGCCACGTTCCTTTCCAAGCTCTGCTTCCAATCCAGCTTCCTGTTGAGGCATACCCTGGGAGGCGGCAACTGACAGCTTGAATGTCTGGGCCCCACCACCCACATGGGAGACCCAGATTGAGTTCTGTGCTCCTGGCTTCCACCTGGACCCTCTGTGGCTGCTGCAGGCATTTGGAACCAACACACGGAAGATCTCTCTCCATCTCCCTTCCTCTTCCTGTCCCTCTGCCTTCCAAATAAAATGAAAAATAAATTTTAAAAAATGACAATTATTTATCTTTAGTTATAAGGTATGACTTACAGATTGCCTACCAATCTCTATTCTCCTCTGGGTATGCAAATCACAACTAGGGGAGACAGCTGGGATTTCCGTTTGTTTTCTGGCAGAAGAGTTCACTACAGTGCTACATTCAGGAGTCTTTCACTAGGGAACCTCTGAGCCTCGCTGTTTTCTGAAAAGCATAAAGCACAAATCAGGCTGAGGAATTGTGAAGGCCACAGCTCTGCATCTACCTGCAGAGCTCCTGTTCTGAAAGGGAGTTACTTCCACTGCTAGGGTGTCCAACCACTGCACACATATCAGGAGTGAAGAACTGCCTAACAGTGGGAACTGTAACAGTCTGTGTAAGTGCACATGGGGAGCCAATAAAAACACAGGGAACACAGTTATTCCTCTAAACCTCCCCATTACCCCAAGTTGAAAGCTTGATTAAATAAAAGTTAAGATTTTCGTGGTTTTGACCTGAACTCCTTTCGGTGCACAACTGTCCATCTAACCAAAAGAGCAAAGTCTGTGATGGTTAGCCTAGGAGCTCAAGCCCCCAGCAATGAGACTTGAGCCTGCCGTCCCCACTGCTATGGGATCCAGACATCAGGAGCTTCCTGCCCTTTCACTTCCAAAGGCCAGTGAGAGAGGATGGGCCTTTAGCAAAATGATGGACTCTGAGACCCCAAGCAGCTTTTCATAACATGAAATAAAATTAACCATAAAATTTAAACTCCTCTGGCCAGAGCCATGGCTCACATGGTTAATCCTCCGCCTGCGGTGCCAGCATCCTATATGGGCACCAGGTTCTAGTCCTGGTTGCTCCTCTTCCAGTCCAGCTCTCTGCTGTGGCCCAGGAAGGCAGTGGAGGATGGCCCAAGTGCTTGGGTCCTGCACCTGCATGGGAGACCAGGAGGAAGTACCTGGCTCCTGGCTTCAGATTGGAGCAGCGCTGGCCATGGCGGCCGTTTGGGGAGTGAACCAATGGAAGGAAGACCTTTCTCTCTCTCTCTCTCTCTTACTGTCTATAACTCTACCTGTCAAATAAAAAAAAAAATCCTGGCCATTAATGTCTGCTTGCCAAATACTGCTGCCTTGGATAAATATTCCAGGGCTTGAAAATCGTGAGATTTTATAAAATTACACTCTCCCAGTTTGGGGAAGTAGGGAGAGGTTCCTCACTCCATTGCTAAGGGGACAAAGATGGGCTTCACTGTGATTTCAACACATTTAAGAGCAACACAGGCTTCTCTACAGTTTGTCTTACTCGGCACTCAGCATACAGTTCCACTAAGAAAAAGGTGCAATGCATGGAGCTCAAACAAGGAGATTAATTCATTTACACCTCCTAGTATTTCACAAATATGATTTCCATTAAATCTATGTCGCACATCCAGGCAGACACTAGCATTTCAGCTATTTGGCTTCCTCCATAAAGGGCCATCAGCCACCCATGCACCCTAGTGTTTTCCTCTCACTTCACTCTCACCCTGCAAACTTCTTTAAGAACCCCTTGTACTGCGATAATCAAAGTTCAGGCAACATCTCCAGTAATGTGCAAACTTCCAAGGGTTTATAATCATGTCATAAAGCTTGACCCAAATAAAAGGAAGCAAGAGCCCTTTTCTATGTAGCCTCAGGGTTAGAAACAGCCTGGAAGAATACATTCAGTTTTTGAGCCCCACCGGACGACTCGGAGACCAGGACCCAGGGCAGCAGGAACCTTCTGTGCATACACCTCATTCTGACTTTGCCTCTGTCTTTCTTCTCTGTGTAACACAGACAATTTGCTGGAGGTCATGGGGTTCCAGCAACATCTGGAAACATGTTAATACATTCCAATATCAGGGATAATGGGGAAATTGAAGGAGCATCCAGTTTCTTCCTGGCAAACAGTGCCCATGTGGTGCTGGGTCAGAAGCTGATGCCCAGGTGGCACTTACATACTGATGGCCCCTGCCACTAAGCAGGAAGGGGGTGTGATGCTCACCCAGGGGCCATCAGCACCCACCAGTGACTGGTGTATATGGGTGGGAAATGGTCCTTGGGCGTGGGAAGTGTCTGTTCCATGGGGGCAGGGACTGGAAAGCCCAACAGTCGGCTGTGTCATGGCACTGAACAAAGCCAGAGAGAGGGGTGGGCCAGTGCAGCATCCAGGCTGGCTGAAGCAACGAGTCCGTAGTGGGAAGGAGCAAAAACCAAAACAAATAAACAGACATGACTGGAGGGGTGCAGGGACAGGAAGATTGTGTTTACTGCCTTCCTCCTCTGGGGCAAGCCCCGAAGCAGGTGTTTCCTCACATCCACCTGTAAGAGGTGTCCCATCCTCACCTAACCAATGGGCAGATGAGGCCTGAGGACCATGGGCAATTTGTTCAGAGCCCCAGGGGTGGGTTACTCAGTGGCTGAGAACTCAGATCTGTGCAACAGTGCTGGAGGTACACAGGATTAGGATGGGCAGGGTATGCGTGCCACCCTGGCCCCATGGGCTTGGCTGACACTTCAAGTGAGGGCCACGTGGCTCTCAGAGGGCATGGACTGGAGATGCTGGCACTCCTCATCCTGGCTCTGCCACCGGGAGCAGGGTGATCAGGAGGAAATTGCAATACCATGAGCCAAGCACCAGGCAAACAGCAGGAAATGCTTCGCATTCTAAGAAATTCAAGCTGGACTGGAAAAACACAGGGACCCAATGTCTGCAGTGACCCAACTGGATCTGTCACATCTGGGGGACACACCCTGGAGATGGAGGGAGGGTGAGCGAGGCTGACTCCCAGGCTCAGGACAGGAGTGGGAGCTCGCCATGTCCTGGTTCATGCTCCCTCCTGCCCACCATGCAGCCTTTGGATAGGGATCTTTCCATGTGAGTCTTCCTGCCCCAGCACAGCTTCTCTGCAGAGTCGTAAACCGAGTGGCTTTCTTTGCCAAAGCCCTGTAGAACGGCTCATGAGATTCAAATTTTAGCTAAGAACTTGCTACGAGGATTTGGGGGAGTCTTGCTGAAACCGCTGGTTAACAGAAATCATTCTGTGCATCCCTCTTGTCAGAGGCTGTGAAATGGTGAAATATTTAAAATTACTCACTAGGTATGAAACCAGAATAACACATTTCAGAGTGATGACAGCACATTCCAGTCACCCATTTAAGTTCACTCACTTTCACACATGAATACCAGGACTCGGATTCAAATGTCCACTCTTGGGTGGAATCGCACTCTGCAAGCCCGACTGCCCTGGCCAGGTGGTGTGCTCTGGGCTGAGTGTGCTCCCAGGAGGCAGCCACCCCACTTCCACTCTATCTGTGTGGGGGGCACTGTCTCTCACAGCTTCAAGGAGGACACAGGCATGGATGCGTGACTGTCCCACTGTCCAACAACATGCACCAAGAGGTGGGCTTTTGGCCCAGCAAAGCTGAAGCCATTGCCTGGGCTTCTTACGTGAATCTGCAGGTGAGATTTTTTTTCTCTTTCCACTGAGTTTGCTAAACTTGGGTCATGGTGGACAGCCACCTCTTCACCTCTTTGCAGCATGAAGCCAAGGGGTGCTCAGCTGAGAGGGTGAGTAGATGGCAGGACACAGAGGCAGCGCGCACTCCAGCACAGCACCCAGCTTGGTCTGTTGAGGCTCCGAGGAGTCTCCTTCACTCCTGTATGGCTGGGCTTTATCCCCTCCCCAGAAAATCCACACGCTGGTTCCTGCAGTTGCTCAAGCTTGCCCTCTGCCTCAGTTAGCTCAGCACCACAGCATTCACCCAGCCAACCCCTTTCCTCATTCCCATTTTCTCTGGGAACTTTCTTATCTAAACAGCAGGGTTAGAACTTTAATGGTAGAGGAAGGAGAATGTTTCTGACCCACGGTAGAATCTGATCCAAGAAGCTAAATCTGGAAAGATTAGACAGGGCAAATTCAAATGAAGCCGGGCTGGGAGTGAGAAATTCTAGATCCCAGAAACCCACATAGGTGATGCTCGGCACTGCACAGGGGTTTGATGATCAGCTTGGTGAAAGTGGACTGCACGGACACACTCTGATCAACAAAGGACCAATGGAACTTGATACCCGTTTGGCGCTTTCTTGTTTCATGTTCTCAGCTGGGAAGAAAGATTTTCTACAATATTACAGAGAGGAGTTTTCTGGGAAGCAATCTCTGACATTAAGACAGGCGAGGGTTGGCACCATGGCTCACTTGGCTTATTCTCTGCCTGCGGCGCCGGCATCCCATATGGGCCCTGGGTTCTAGTCCCGGTTGTTCCTCTTCCAGTCTAGCTCTCTGCTGTGGCCCGGGAAGGCAGTGGAGGATGGCCCAGTGCTTGTGTACCTGCACCCGCATGGGAGACCGGGAGGAAGCACCCAGCTCCTGGCTTTGGATCAGCGCAGTGCCAGCTGTAGCAGCCGTTTGGAGAGTGAACCAATGGAAGGAGGACTTTTCTCTCTGTCTCTCTCTCATTGTCTGTAACTCTCTCTCTCTGTCTCTCTCTCTGTCTAACTCTGCCTGGCAAAAAAAAAAAAAAAAAGGCAGGGCGAGAAGTCCCTGAGCACACCTGCTCAGACTTTCAGAGCCTTCCGCACTTGACATTTCCCCCTGACAACCAAAGTTCCTATAAATTTCGATGAACTGAAAATTGGGTCTGGACCAGAAATGACCAGGTGATGACTGAGTCACCATGGATAGGCCTATAGTTACTGGCAAATTCAGAGCAGAGATGGATGAGCCAATACGTGAGCAAACAATAGCACGTGACCAAAGTTTAGGATTGTCCTCACATGTTAGCACATTCTCCCCAGCCTCACAGCCAGGTGGTGCATTCACACCACGCCCCTTTCTCCTGGCAAACCACAGAGGCTGGTTCTTCAAAAGGCAGCCTCCTGTGGATCTAGGCACTCCCAGTCTGAGGGCCAGACAGGACAGGGTCAGCTAATACTGTTGACTTTATGGAGACCATCTTGGAAGCCTCCCTGTGATGCCAAATGCAGTTAGGAAAGCCCTGGAAGCCCCACCAAGCCTTGCAGGATACTACTTTGCTGAAAGTGATTCCAGCAAACACAAGCATTTCAGGGTTGCTAATCATCTCAGTTGGCCCAGGACCAAGGAGTTTCCTGAACATGGTACTTTTAGTGCTAAACTGACCTACTAGACCTTCCAGAGAAGCTGGAAAAACAGTATGCCTTCAAACTTTTCAGTTTGCTCTCGAGTTTGTTAAACATTACATTCTTTCAGCTTCCTGGTATTTTTCAGTTCTAGACTTAGTTCTCCTGATAACTGGTGCCATTTTGTTGGTAATTCTATCATTTTTAAATGAATGGATCCTAAAATTCTTGGGGGACTTGGAAACTGCTTGGTTGAGCACTCAGTCAGAGGATCACCTCTCTTTATAAGGTAGTTCTGACCACCACCACAGGACATGGGTCATGCACACAGGGCTGTAGAAACGCACCATGCAGAAGACTTGACTGATGTCCAGGCAATGAGCCAGGAAAGGAATCTGTGTTGTCAAGGTAGCCCCATGCCCTAAGAGCCAGCCTGCAAGGGGCTCAAGGATATCTGGAGCTCCTCTAAAAACTGATTAAAACTAGATTACAGGGGCCAACCTGTGGCATAATGGGCTAAACTTCCACTGCGGCACCAGCATCCCATATGGGTGCCGTTCGAGTCCTGGCTGCTCCACTTCTAATCTAGCTATCGGCTATGGACTGGGAAAGCAGTAGAAGATGCACTATGTGGAGACCCAGAAGAAACTCCTGGCTCCTGGCTTCCAATCAGCCCAGCTCCTGCCATTGCAGGCATTTGGGGAGTGAACCAAGAAGAGGAAGACCTCTCTCCCTGTCTCTCTCTCCCTCTGTCTACAACTCTACCTCTCAAATAAATAAAATATTTTTTTACAAAACTAGATTACATTGGAGACACACAATTGCAATAATCAAAGATGAGGAACATGTTGATGATTTGGAGAAAAACCATGTACTGCTCATGTGAAATAATTTTTCTAGTAATCAAGGAAAAATATTAGACGTCTGAACTTGTGTCTAAGTTTGTTAGAACCATCTTAAGAGCCCCTTTTGAAGATCAGACCTTTCCAAGGGAAGCTCCAGGTTTAGCTCGAGTCTCTCTGGTACGTCCAGAATGGTATCCCCGCCTAGCCAAGCCCTAGGCTGACTCATAACTCAGACGCTCACCCAGGCTGGGGAGAGACGCCTCTGCGTATGTACTTCTAACATTAGGAACTGAGTCACACTCTCTTTTCAAGAGCTTTGTTATGTACATCAAAGAAATGGACCTTCCCTTTGAAACCTAAAAGTAGCCAGATAATAAGATCCGAGCGTAATAAGATTTTTAAAAAAAAAAAAGTCTGATAGGATCATCTTGAATCTTCTATACTTAAGGTGGTTCTGTGAACTTCCAGCCAAACCCTCTTGCTGCTGTGCCTGCTGGTCAAAGCCCGAATTGCAGCTGGAAGCTAAAACCAAAACAGAGTCTGAGAATGTGGTCTTGTGAAATGAAACCCTAAGGTGACTTCAAATGCCAGGGGTTGTCAATCATGGACCAGCAGTCATGGCATCCCTGGAGAGCTTGTCAGAGATGCAGACACCCGCCCAGATCCTACTAACGTAGGCTGTCCTGGTGATCTATACGTAGGCCAACATTTGGGAAGCCCCAGGCAGTGGAGAAATGGATCACAACTGAGCTGTATGTTTGGTTCACACAGGAAGGAGCTGTATGTGTCCAGGCAGGCCAGAGGCGGCAGGGAGAGGCAAGGCCTGTTCTGACGTTTGCGGCTGAAACCCCAGCTAAGTCCTGACAGTGCTCTCCCAGCGCAAATGCCCTCCACTGACTGGTGCCCACAGCCTCAGAGGAAAACGCCAAACAATCACTATTTTAATCATTATCAATTACTGGCTTTTCTGTCTCCTTCTAATCAATGTTGTTTCTCAGTTCTCCAAACTGGCCATTGGCCCTGGGATTTGCTGCTTCGATCGGATTTGACGTCTGGAATCGGGAAGCTCTCCAGGACTCCTCCAGCCTGCCATCTCCTGCACAAAGGAGCACACGGAGACTCCCCACGCAGTGGGACAGAGGATTCCTTGGAACAAATCTATTTACATTTCCTGCGGATCCGAACAGCTGTCAGCCTTCCTGAGGTCTAACCTCGAGAAAGAGCGCGGTCTACTGCTGAGGATTTGCAGTTCACAACCATCTCCGCCCCACCTCTGACATCGACGCCCTGGCCTTTTCCACACCCTGCAAAACTCAATGGGCAATTTTCCTGCGTGAAAAGAAGCGAAACTTCCGTAGGCTTTATCTCTTTCGCTTGTACCTATTTATATAGATGTGTGTAGTTTAGTGTTTTAAAAAAATAACGGCAAAGAGCATGCACGAGGCTGCTTAAATGGCTGTTTGGGCTGAAGTGAGAGGCTGGGTGTTATGCCATTTTCTCCACTACACGAAGGCTACATTAGTCTTTGCTAAAGAAGGGGAGCTCCACATATTTGAGACAAATTTTGCTGCACTCTGAATGATATGTGTGCTTTTTATGTTTATGAAACCACCATCCAGCGAAAAATAGCAGCCTAATATTTTGACATGAAGGTCATTTGAAAGTTTTACTGCCTGCAAGTGCGATCCATTTTGTTGACAAAAAGCTCTCCGAGGGCTCTTTAAGATGCCCCAGGCTGCTCAACTTTCTCTGGTCTGGCATTTCCGTTCCCTCCCTCTTCACCTCCTCCCACCAGACTAATTATCAGCTCATTAAGACTGTCCTAATGAATTATGTTACAGCATTAAGGAAGGCTTTGGGACAAATGTCGGTGTGGATGGAGGGGCCTGGGGTGGGATGGGGAGCAGAGGGGTCACACCCTCCTTCCACGCTGCTGGGAAAGCTGGCGTGACCCAAGCAGCCCCATGCACACACGCCAATAATCGGAAGGATTTCAGCTGCAGTGCAGCTCACACTGACACAAATGCGCTCCAGGGAGGAGCTGGCTTCCCAGCCTTCCTGGCTTTGCAGACAGAAAAATGCCCCTGGAGGGGTGCGTGGTGCACACGTGCCTGGTTGGGTGTCCAAGCGTGGCTGTACAGGGTGGCAGGGAGGAAGGGGACACCCTACAGGGGCTTGGGCTGACCAAAGCCAGCAAGTTATGGATTTTCTTCAGGGGTGACCAGAGGAAGGAAGATAAAAGTACCAGCGCAGTGTGTCTCTATCTCTTTAAAAACAAACATGCATACAATTATGCTCTCACTACTTGCTTGTTTTATTCTTTTGGGTGCTCAAGCAATGCCTCTGTTTGTCTTCAACTTTAAGGACACAGAAATCATTGCTGCCCTGAAAACAAAGATGGCCTTTTACGCTTCGCTTGTCCCTGGCATAGCATTAACAATAACAAAATGATACAGACAGCAGCTCCAAACTAAATCAGATCCTACAACCAAGCCGAAGAACCGAATTACCGGACAGCAAAAAAGAGCAATGCATTTTAAAATGCCACGTGTATTTTAAAGGGCTTGGGTTTCCTTTCTCTCCCGCATTCAGGGTTGAGTCAGAGATATCGATCATAAAGGTATTATTTTCTTATTTCGATAATAGCCCACATCTTAAGTCTTCTATTTACAAAGTCTCAAGAAAAGAAACACCAGCCATATAAAATCACGTGGTAAGCATCTGACTTTTTTTTTTTTGACAGATAATTACACTGCCGTCGCCTTTCCATATATAGTCTCCCAGAGCACCAGGCGAAGGAGCCCACAGAGCAACCACATAGGGACTGCTTGAGCCTCTAATGAGAGACAATTACCCCCGAGTTGGAAGCACACAGCTAATTAATTATCATATTTGGCAAGAATCCTCTGTAGCTAAACAGATAAAGGAGATGATAAATATCACTCCGAACTTCTGTAACTTTTTTTCTTGCTGTTAAATGATGCTTTTCTGACAGCACCACAGCAAAAATTCACATTAGGGAAAACTTGGTTAATTTCACCAGTAATGTCCATCTTAATGGATTCACTGTCTCTAAGCCGGAGTAGATCGATGCAGGGTTCTGAGCTGACTTTGCCATAGAAAGCCACAAAACGTTCAAGCAGCAGAGGTTAATTTTCATCGTGATTCTAAAGCAGAAGCCAAGGAGGAGCCTCTGCAGAAAAACTGCCCACATGGGACAGCCCAGTGCTAGGGCCACAGACTCTCCACCCACTGAAACAGTCCACCAGAGGCACGGGACTTCTTCATCCTTTCTAGTAACAGTCTTCACAATGGAACTTAAAAACAACAGTGGGTGACACAGACTTTCGTAAGGGGAGGGAAAACTCTGAATGTTGGGCCAACTCTGGTCAGGGTTGGAGTGGGCATTTAGCATCGCATAGCAGTTAAGTAAAATGCCCACATCCCACATCAGACGGTCGGAGTTCCATTCCCAGCTCTGGCTCTTGACTCCAGCTTCCTGCTAATGTGCACAGTGGGAGGCAGCAGGTGAGGGCTCAAGTGGTTGGGTCCCTGCCACCCATGTGGGTCACCTGGATGGAGTTCCCACCTCTGGTTCTGGCCTGTCTCAGCTCAACTATTGAAAGCATGTAGGAGGAAACCAATGCATGGGAGCTGTGCTTCTCTGTCGGCCTCTCAAATAAATAAACAATTTTTTATAAAGAGAGATCAGGGAAAATAAAACAGGTGAGTGTGCAGATTTGTCACCTTCGCCATACGTTAGTTCACCCATATGGTGCTGGAAGAACTTCTGTTCCTGGGCTTATCCATATGATACGCAGTCATCCAACCACACAATTAAAAGAATTTCGTAGGTGCTGACCATCCCCAATCCAACAATCTGAAATGCTCCAATGTCTGAGCCTTTTGGGGAGCCAAAAAAAATGCCACAAGTAGAAAATGACACACCATTAAACTTTGATTCATGCACAGTAGTATGCTAAAAAGTGCATATTCCCTTTAGGCTATGTATATAAAGTGTATATCAACCTAAATAAATTTTGCATTCAGACTTCGGTCCTATCCTTAACATATCTCATCATGCAAACACTACACAAACTGAAAATACCCTGAAATCTGAAAAACTGCCAACTGCAAGCATTTCAGATAAAAGATACTCAACCTGTATACACTACCTCCTTAGAACAATAAAAATAAAAGCAATAACCAGGTAATAAAACCTTAACCACACTAAGAAACTATCTTGTGCCAGATACAAAGCAATGATTCATTTAATTCTCACACGTGCCTAGAAATGTGAGGCACTATTACCACTATCACCACTTTACAGATGGGGAACTGAGACTGGAAGGGCCAAGCACTTCCCAAGGCCCCCACGGCGAGGGGCAGAGGGAAGTTATGCCAGGACCGCGTGTAGCTGGGGTCCTCACCATGACCTGTCTATTTATCTACCAGGTGTGTATTCATTGTGGGAGCAGTGCTGCTGGAAGATCGGCCTCAGTGCTGCACACCAGCTGTCCAGAGCTTCATTCTCTCGCTTGCCTGTGACCTTCTGCCCACTGACCGGTAACCTTTCCCCTTCGCAGCCCCCAGTAACCACCGTTCCACTCTGCAATTCCATGAATCTGACTTCAGATACCTCGTGCAATGAATCTTGCAAGACTTTCTGTGAGTGAGCACGATGCCCTTGAGTTGCATCCATGTTGTTGCAAACCGCAGGATTCCCTCTCTTCCGTAAGGCTGCATAATATTCCACTGCATAGTTCTTTATCCATTCATCTGTTGACAGACATCTGTCCACGATGTGTCTACAGCAAATAGCACTGCAATAAACAGGGATGTGCGGATACCTCCTGGAGATTTTGACTTCTGCATCTCTGGATGAATCCCTGGAAATCGGATTTCTGCATCATATGGTAGTTCTGTTTTTAACAGTGTGGAAACTCCATGCCGTTTTTCACAGTGGCTGTGGCATTTCACTTCTCCACCATCCTGGGCGACAGACCTGCTTCTCTGTTCCTGGCCAAGGTGTCCTTTGTGTCTGTGACAGGGGTGAGGTGAGAATGCAGGGTCCATACTGCTGCATGGCCCCAGCTCCCACTAGAGACCCCCTGGAGCTGCCCTCCAGGCCTCAGAGCAGCTGCAAGGCCAGATCCGGTAACTTTCCTCACAGCCAAAGTGTTGAGCATCACCACACTGGGCATGGGGTGAGGCAGCTGGGCTGGCAGGTGCAGACTGGAGAAACAGTCCACTTCGTAGAGGAAAACCAGAACCCAGAGCCTACCCAGCTAGGAGGGTCAGGCCGGGGTCTGAGGGCTGGAGAGAAGGGGCAGTTTCTGTCTAGGCCAGGGACCAGAGTTCCAGGCAGGGTTTAGAGTGGGTGGGGTCTCCTGTTAGGTGTGTCTCCTGTTAGGAGGAGCCGGAGCCAGGGCACACAGCAGCCAGCTAACGTCAGCTGAGAGCCGCGCCCGGCTCACCTCCTTGAGGCTTGAGCAGCTGGTGGAGAAGACCCTGCACAGGACTCCATCTGTGTTGTTCGCTCAACAGAACTTCTCTGAGTTCCTGCACGGCCTGGATCTACCTTCTGCCCTCTTGGGGCTGGCAGCCGAGCCATCCACAGTGCCCCCCACCCTCACCAGAGCTGGCAGCGGTTCCTGGTCCCCAACCCCAGATCCCTGGGCGCAGGGCTGC
The DNA here is from genome assembly GCF_033115175.1 of Lepus europaeus. NCBI lineage: Eukaryota > Metazoa > Chordata > Mammalia > Lagomorpha > Leporidae > Lepus > Lepus europaeus. The sequence goes on along the minus strand of NC_084829.1, from coordinate 164,155,219 downwards.
CACCTGCAGGGCCCCCGGCAGGAGGAGGAGGCAGGGAGCAAGGCCAGGGGAGCTGAGAGATTGCCCCAAGCCCAGCTTATGTGCTCGCTAGGGGATGTCAAGGATCACAGATGCTCAGGGTACCAGCCGGGCTCCCCCAGTGCAAGGAATCACTTTTTGGTGCCTTTGAAGATGCAGGGAGGGAAACGAGAGGCATGAATACCACCTGTGGGGCCAGCCCTGGTGCCCACTGAGGCACTCCTCTCCGGGACAGGGCCTCCATCCACATTGCGCATGGGCCAGAGCTCACGTGGAGTGTCCCAGAGTCGCTGTGTGGAAATAGATGCCTCCCTGTTGAACGCTGGCTCCCAGCTCAGTGCATTTTCTAGTGACATGAGTATCTACAAGGAGAAAACTGATAATATGCATTATTATTCTGTTCCTAATAGCCACCCTTAAATAATGAAACACTGTCTCTATTCTGGTCCCCTGGCTTAAAATAGTCGCTATGGAGCAAAAACAGAAGTGAGACATCAGAAAAACTACTTTGGAAGATTTCTGTATAAACAGCATCAGTTCACTCTCAGTACAAAAGAGAGAGAGAGGGAGAGAGAGAGGGAGAAGAACACCAAGTAAATCAGAATAGAAAGTGCCCCAATAATTCTGTAAGCACAGAAAAAAACCTCGGCAGAACAGTGGCTTCCCAAACTGCCCACACCCTAATCCCAAGACCTGTGACCGTGTTAGGCTACCTGGCAGAGAGAAAGGAAGGCTGCGGACACCTAGCTGGCTGCACTCCAGAGACAACGCTGGGTTACCCAGGTACGGGCGAAATCACAGGGCCCTAAAATGGGAAGGCAGTTGGATGGGTAAGAGCAAAGTGAGGATGGAGAGGACTCAGCCCACTGTTGCAGGTTGTGAAGGACGAGGAAAAGCCCACGAGCCTGGGAATGCAGTGGCCCCAAGAAGCTGGGAAGGGAAAGGATCCTCCCCAAGCACCCCTGCCCACATCGGCCGTGTAGCCCTGAAACCCACACTGGGCTTCCAGCTCAGGTTTGTGGCACGCTACATGGGTTGGTGGTCATTTGTTATCTACCAAAGGAGAGTGGGGAAGAGAAGAGCCACTGTTTATGGAGCATGTATCGTGCCAAGCCCTCGCCTCTCTTCACCGGTCCTCACTGCTCTCCCAGGAGATGGGCATGATTACAGCTCCCACCGGACAAGCAAACTGAAGCCTGACAGAGCAAAGGTCTGACCTCAAAGCTCCAGCTCTTCTCCATTTATGCTGGTACACAAACATCCCTCACTGCTTCCACTCTACTGATGGAGAAAGAATTTACTGCCCTTGGGGAATTATGGCAAACTACCACCCAGAGTCAGAAATCATATTTAAGTTTTACAAATGAGATCGACAGCTTGGTGAGCACGTCTCTGAGATGCTGCAGAGCCATGTCCGCTGTCCTGTGCAATATTAGACATGGCCTGGACGAGTCTGTGGCACTTCCTGCAACCCAGCACTCCTGGTGAATTCCTCCACCAGAGCTTTATGGCTGAACCAAGTTTGACAATGATTGTGATACCACATGACCGCATGCCCAGACACCAAAAGTAGCATTTGTACTGGACACGCTGTCTATCACGAGAAGGGAGGTGTGTCTTTTCTGGACTGAACTAAGAGGCCCAACATACCTTCACCACTCTTTTCTTCCCCTTCCAAGCAAGCATGGATGACATACATGGAAGATAAGGGAGCCATGGGGGGCGGGGCTGAGTGACCCTATGGAAGATTATCTACTGAGCACCCTTGTTGAATTATTACACAACCAATAAATTCAATTTCATTAGGAACCGAACTCCCATGGCTTACAAGTTATAGCTGGTAGCCTTGCCATAATTAAAACATGCATCCAAAACATCACGAGGCACGTACCCATGGTTTTTTGGCATTGGCACCCATAAACCCAAGTGTGCAGGAGCGAACATCAGAAGTCGTTTCCATGAGTGGTATGTAGCAATACAGAATCCTTTGCAATAGTTCCTCACAAAGCCTTTTGCCAAAGCTATTAAGGTCACCAATCTTTAAAGCTCAAAGTTGTGTCCATTGGCCTGGAATTAATTTTGACATGAAGAAGACTGCAAGGTGCGTATCTCACGCCTCGCCCTAACAGCCAGTATTGACTTCGCAGGAACTTTTCAGGAGAACATCTTGCTCATTGATTATCATGTCCAAAAATGGCTCCAAGGGCTCCTACATCCAACTCAGAAATTTGCCACAAAAAAGGCATAGTTTTACTTGCAGCATATAAACTGGGAGAAAATAATCATTCTTCATTGGGTCTTCACATATATGTTCATCAGTGGAACTTTAGGATACTGTATGGGGTTGAGAGGGAATTGCTTTGTGAGTATTGCATCAAAACACCCTCAAGCAATTAGCTAAGCTTAAAAGATAATGTAGGTAATCAAGGATACCTGGAAGGAATTGTATATCACACTTTAAAAGGCTACAAAGAGTGAGCAGGTGAGACTCAGCCCTCCCTGTTGCCAAGTGCATGTCCATCTCACCTCCCCCTGGCCGTGGAAGGCCGACCTCTTTCACCTCGGGGACTGTCTTTACCTTGTCTCTGTGTGTTAGTCAGCTGCTCATTGCTGCAACAGAGCACCTGAGACAAGCTGTGTATGTAGGACAGAGGTTTAGTTACCTTATAACTGGGGAGGCTGAAAGTCCAGCAGCATGACGCTGGCTGTGGTGCAGATCCAAAGCGGACATGGAGTGTATGTGGAGGAAGGATCCCAGGACAAGCCAGGAAGTGGAGAGACTGAGGGGGTCAAATGCAGGCTTTTGAAACAATGCTTTTTGCAAGAGCTACCTCCTGAGTGCATGGTGCAGTGGCCTCACCACCTATCATGAGGCCCCACCTCCTAAAGATGCCACCGCCTCCCAAGAGTGTCACATGGAGGACCATGCCTTTGCATACAGGCATCTGTGGGGCACAACATCCAAACTGTAGGGTCTGCTCCAAGAACAGCTTCAGAGAGGGACATCAGACTCAGCATCTGTAGATGGTGGGTCTGTTGCTGCCACCAACAGAGCATGGAGCATCCTTGTCCAGCCAAAGTCCTACCCTTTAGGCTCTTGGGTCCTCTCTCCTGCCACTCAGGACATACAAAGGAGTCAGGAAGCCCCCTCGTAAAGGACTTCAATTCCCCAGCCTGGCTCAATACTTTCCAGCAAGGCTGTTGTGTCAGTCCCCACCTTGATTCCTTGGGTCCCCACAGCCACTGGCAACCTCCGGTCGGGTTGCTGTCGCCCTAGTTACATGTCACTCTCACTATGACCTGTGACTGTTAGGTTGAGCTCTGTGAAGCTGCTGCTTTCAAAGAATAAAAATAGGCAAACAGGAGCAATTTTATATTATCATATAATCCTCACAATAGAATGCATGATATCTACAAACTAGGACAGCAAACACAGCACCAAAATCATGGCAGTTACAGCTCATTAAGTTCCTCCTGCACCCCACGCACAATGCTACCTCCAGCCTGCATCACCGAGTGGCCTGGGCCACCTCCTTCACCAAACGCCCCACTTCCCTCCCTAAGAGTGAACATCCACACAAAAGAGTACATGGTGGATTTCAAAGAGGATGCAAAGTATAGATTATGTGTTTTATAATAGAAATTTTTCTCTCTGAAATCTAGTAAATTCTCACTATTAGGGGAAATAGAAAATTCAGACAAGTAAAATGGAATCTTGATGTATCTGAGAAATGACTCAATTTCAGATGACACTTTGTCTATGGCATTGACCTTGGTGCATGCTCAACCAGCCTCCTGGTTGTTCTTCTGCAAACCTGGATGTTAATTTCCTATTGCCTCGGTGAGTTCCCATTCCTAACAGGCAGTGCAGTTCCTGGAAGGTCCACAATCCCGGTGAACAAAACTGAGTTGCAGTTTTTCACTTTTAAACACATGCTCTACCTACAACGTAACTGCTGAGAATGCGCCAAACTCTCACCCCACCTCAGTAAATAACATTTTTCTTATTCAATGAGCTCCATTTTCTGTATTTCTGTGCTGTCTTGTGCATTTTCCTTGAAATTCTAGTAGTTAACATGATTAGTAGAAAATCTTCATAAACAGACAAGAACAAAGAAGCCATTTGCTGCTGGCAGCATGCACTGGGGCCACCTGTCCATGTCAGCAACCCTAATCCTACCAGTAAGTCCCCATCCATCTTTTGCACATACCCTAGAACAGGTTTGAATTCATAAATCTCTAAAATTAAGGGGGGAAGCCCATTATCTCCCTCGCCAGTAATTCCTGGGTTTTAGGAGTGAACGATCCATCATACTCTGAAAAGAGCTTTCCTTTCTAAGGGGAACCACCTTGATTATTCTTTTTAATAGCAATGGTCTACCGATCTGTCTGCACTTACAGTTGGTGGTTCAAGCATGAGAAAGGGGAGGCCTTTGTATTTTCCGCAGGTGGCCTCTGTAATCACACTCAGCCACCCTGGAGAACTGAATATTGAACTCCATTGACTGTCAAGTCCCACAAAAGTGCTCCCCAGTGGAGCTGCAACCTGTGCCCTGTGAAACCCACAGGCCTCCTCCTTTCCTCTGTTCAAACACCCTCCCTGGGAACGGTGTCAGGTGGTGCTGGGCAAAGAGCCTCATTCTTTCTACCCTGCAGACGTTGGCCAGACATCTCCCTCATGCCCATAACAACTACTGATGCAGAACCCAAGCAGGGACTGCCACAGGCGCCGTGGACAGGTGTCAGCCTAGGGCAGGCTGAACCTGCAAGGAGTTCCCTGAGCGTTAGTGGCTGTGCCCTTCCTGCTTAGAGGAAGCGAGAGAAGGGAGAAAGCCAGGGCTATTCAGATTTAGTCACAATCAATTTTCATCACTGAGTAGAAAAGAACAAAAAGGCAAGGATCTATGAAAGTCTTCGTCTCAAAGAAAACTTGTAATTAGTATTTGGTGTGTCGGCTTTTATAATGAGACTGCGGTGGTCTGATAACGCCACTCAGCCCATAGCCATGCCACTTCCCATTCCAAATCCCTGCTTCAAGCAGCTTACTGACAGTCATCAGAGAAACCACTGGGCCCAGGCTTAAACTGTGAATGCGCTGGAGATAGACCCTGCCGTGCAGCGAATGTGCTTCCTCTCAGAAACACTTCTCAGTCTTTGGTTGCTACGGAGTTGCGTCTTCAGTCCCCCTTTCCTAAGGCCTCCGTTGGCCCATGGACTGCAGGGACTCCACGTCCTCCCACGTCTTTGCACTGCAGAGCAGAAACCAGATGTCACTGGGACCAGGCCTTCCCTCCGTCATGGGGAGGGACAGAGAGAGTGTCCGTGTGGAAGCCCCACCCTGCTGGACGGGACACAGAGAACTGCTCGGAGGGCCCGGCTGCAGAATCCCAGCTCCGCTCTCATGGGCGTGCACACTGTGCTGAGCAGGCATCTTTTCAGTGGATCGCAATTTTGCATCCGAGGATGATCTTGGTGTTAAATGGAGCATCACACGGGCATCATGAAGCCACTTACGTGTAATGTAATGAAGGAATATTTTGTAGTCTGACCAGCCATGCACTGGTTTGGTGATCTTAAGAGGATAGTGAAAAAATTTGAGTTTTGCTTCAAGTAAGGAAAAAAAATAATACTTACCCCAGCATCAGCCTTGACTACTGATAAGCTGTGTGATTTGGGCAGATTATGCCCCCATTTCCTTACCCAGGGAAAATGGGATTAATAATATAATGACTATAGCTACCTTGTGGAGTCATTATGTGAATTAATTGAGATAATTCATGTAAAACGCTTTGCATAACATTTGGACGACAGTAGGCATTTATGAAACATTAAACAATATTTTTTTTCTTCCGGCATACATTAGACAATATTAATGTGATCATTTTTCATCCGTTCCTCCATTCACTTAACAAAGAGATGAGAAATGATTAGGAAAAGACATATAGAGTGCTGAGCTAACTAGCATGCAGCTTTGTTGCCCTTCTCTTTTGCACAAAGGAGGAGTCCCAGACGCAGAGACAATGAGGTCCCTCCCGAGGTATTGAATTGTTGCTACTGAGATCTCTGCATGAAGCAGGTCTCCTGCAAGAGGAAATGGAAAGAGGGAGCGGAGGGAGGGAAACTTGAGAATCTTGCACTGGCTTCAATTGATTTACTTGGGGTCGCACTCAAGGAGCAGTGACATAAGTGGAGTCCATTTAGCTGACTGGGGAAGTTCTGCTCTTGACCTCTGAGAATGGAGAGGTCTGTAAACTCGGCCGGGTTTCTAATTCTGTGGCCAGAAAGGAAAATGTCTTGGCTGCTTTTTCATGCCTTCAAAGTGAATTAATTTTCTAAATGGAAAACTGAAGTAATTAGGTTATAGATTGAGTGACATTTACTAAGGTGAAAAGCAGGGAAATTTTTATATCCTTTATTAAACAGTTATTAGATATATTAAGCAATATGGAGTAATTACTTTGATTCCCCCAAATGTGATTATTCTTTTCATGCCAAGACAAACTCAACTCACAAGGACCCAATAGGCCATGACTACTCAAAAAAGCACCAGATTGTATCATCACCATTCTCTCCAGAACTACACTCGGCTGATGTGGCAGGTGTAGGGTGGCAGTAACCTAGGCACAGCAGCATAGGAATTTGGTTCTAAGTTGATTTCAGCTTCTACAGAGCTTTGGGCATACCCTTTCATGTGTGTTTCATTTTATCCAACCAAGCTATCCAACAGGGAAACCTACTCAATGGTTCAAAACTAGACCATCACCTAATAGTACCAGATACTGCTCTAACGCCTCTGAGCCCACAGCAGTGAGAGGAACAGACTAAGCTTCTTGTGTTCGCGAAACATACATTCTAGAAGGAAAATCCAGACAAAAAATGAAATGAGTAAGCTGGAAAGTCACTGCTAAGGAGAAAAAACTGAGAGCAGCTGTTGTAAATAAACACTGGGGGGAGGGGAGGATGATGGAGTTAGCCAAGCAGCTAACTGAGGAAGAGCAATTTAGGCAAAAGAATCACTGTGTGCAAAAGCCTTAAGATGGTCCATAGGATTCCAGGACCACCCAGCAAGTGTGGATAGAGAGGCACAGTCCTGGCTAGGTGGACAGGGACCAGGGCCCCTCCCACACCACCTGAAGGTGAGTCAAGCTGCAGGCTCTGTTCAGATGTCGACGTCGTGTGCTAGTCCTTTTCCTCAAGGTTTTCTGTGCTGCTGTAACTGACACAGGCAGCAAGAACTTTATGTGTCTTGGGGGTAAAGTTTCATGTGTTTTCTATTGTTTCATTGAGTCTCAATTGGAATGTTCACCCAATTAACCAATCAAAAACTGTCCCTCTCCCAGACAAATCACAAGAACTTCCCCTTTTACAGCCCATAGAATCCCCCAATCAGTCCTCAATGGCTCCCTGCTATAGGGACCCTTTTGCTTTTTCTTTTGCTTTCCTTGTCTTCTTTTAATAAACTACTTCTGCTGTACACCCTCTTCCATGTCTGTGCTCCTCATTCTTCATGGTCGTGAGACATGAACCTGGCCAGGGGCAGGGGTGGGGAGGGGAATTGTAGTAACCACAGACTCCTGGAACAGTGTGACTGGAGAGACTGGGGAAGGGGCAGGTGGCTGGAGGGTCTCTGAGTGCGGAGGCCAGTCCCTGCAAAGACCTCAGCTCTTGTCCCGAGTAAGGATGAGCCCTTGGAAAGGGGTGAGCAGGGAAGTTCCCACTAAGAAAGCACAGATACCACTGAGAAATTTTCTAAGTAATGTTCAGGAATTATCATTCCTCTAATGAGCGTTCTTCCTCCATCTCCTAAGTGACCCGTTTCTTCTTAGTTGTAGAGGCTCTTAACTGATCTGCATTGCTTTGGGATCTGGAACAGGCAAAGAGTGGATGGGAATAGCACCTGCCCAAGGATCAGACCCAGTTGTAGAATGACCATGGCCCAGGTGGAAGCACCTGTGTGTACTGCTCAACACTGTGAATCCGTCAGGTCACTGCAGGTGTCCAAGCCTCAGTTATGATATTTGAAAAAGTGAATTATTGTGAAGATTGTAAGAGGAGACATATTTAAGACACTCATCACAAGCTCAGCACTCAACAAATGGTAGCTCTTTTGACTTAAAGAATTACTTTTAATTTCTAAATACAACGCCCACCTCCAATTCCAGCTTTCCTGCTCCCTGGGTGAGGCTCCTGGGCTCCCACCACCTTACTATGTTCTAGTTGAGGCTGCCACCTTTCTCAAAGCTTTCCCTCGACCCCTTTTCACCAGGGAACATTTGGTGATAGCTGGAAATATTCGTGGTTGTCATGTTCGTGGTCATGCTTTTAGATTTTAGTGCATTGAAGCCAAGGATGCTGCTGATCATCCCAGAGTGAACATGACTGCCCCATCATGGAATAGTCTGTCCCCAAATGGCAACTGTACCATGGTTGAGAAACCCCAACCCAACTACAATAAGCATGCTGCCTCACTTCCATATCATAGCTGCTTTCACATGTCCTTCTTCCTAATAGGCTCTCACTGGGCGGGTCACCATATCCCCAACAACTCTGGCACAGTTCTAGGCACACAGTGGTTGTAATCATTGGATAAACCAGAATTTGCCAAAACAACATTGTATGGGAATAATAATTTCACCATACAACTCCTCCTGGAGCTCTGCTGACCAAAGTACCAGAGGTTTAGACTCCAGCCAAAAATTTCTATGTCAAATCCCTCAAACCTCCATATATAGCTCAGGTCTCTGTGTACTCTAAGTGGATAAAGTTACTTAGAAGTTGTTCTCAAGCACAAAATTAAGGCCTGAATAGAGGAGAAAAACTCAGCATTCTTTAAACATCCTGAGTTAGGGGTTACAGAATGGTACCAAAGATGGTGGCCTTGTGATACGGGTCCGGGATGGTACAGCCAGGCTGCACAGCAGTGTTCTCTGAAACCTCAGCTCCCTCAGCTGATACCACAGGACTCCTGTAACAGTAAGACTGGTCCCTAGCAGCATCATTGTCCATCCGGGCAGATACAGGAGCAGTGTGAGGCTGGTGTTGACCACCACTTGCCTGGTGGCTGGCAGCCTTTGCAGCGCTTGCCAGTCACAACCATTCACTGGCCCTGCCCTTTTCTCTCACCTTCTCCCAGATGACCAAGATTCCATTTTTCTATAGAAATGGATCGTTTCTACTGAGGGAGAACATAGGATGCCCAAAAGAACGTGGAAACTATAAAGAGCCTCATAAGGTTGAAACTCAAAAGAATCAGTGCACAAGTGGAAAGGACCAACCATTTGCAAAGAAGCCAGCACCGAGAAATGACTTAAAAATGAGTGGATGGAGAGAAGTCAAACAGCCAAGCCCAAACTATGTGGCTAGGGTTTAACTTAAAGGACATACGTTCTAATACCAAAGAACACGGTGACCAATGTGACTGCCTTAGCCAGTTCAGTTTTCTCTAACAGAATACAACAGACTGAGTGGCTCAAATGCCAGGAGCTTGTTTTCCACAGCCTTGGGTGCTGGGAAGTCTAGGAGTCGGTGCCTGCCTATTTGGTTCCTAGCAAGGGCTCCTTTTCTGGCTTGCTGTCTTCTTGGTGGTCCTCACAGGGCACACGTGGAATGCCCTGGTCTCTTCCTCTTCTTAGAAAGGCACTGGGGCTGATGCCATTGCATAGTTGGTAAAGCCACCGCCTGCAGTGCCAGCATCCCATATGGGGGCCGGTTTGAGTGCCAGCTGCTCCACTTCTGATCCAGCTCTCTGCTATGGCCTGGGAAAGCAGTAGAAGATGGCCCAAATCCTTGGGCACCTGCACCCGCATGGGAGACCCAGAAGAAGCTCCTGGCTCCTGGTTCCTGGCTCCTGGCTTTGGATTGCTGCCGCTCTGGCAGTTGTGGCCGTCTGGAGAGTGAACCAGCAAATGGAAGACCTCTCTCTGCCTCTCCTTCTCTCTCTGTGTAACTCTGACTTTCAAATGAATAAATCAATCTTTTAAAAAGAAGAAGAAGGGCACCAATCTCATCACCGTCATGATCTCATCTAAGCTTAATTACCTCCCCAGAATCCCACCTACGAATATCATCACACTGGAGATCAGGGGTTCAATATATGAACTAGGGGAGAGGAACGGGGGAAGACACAGACCTTCGGTCCATGGCATTACTGAGTCTTGCCTGATAAAGGCATGTTATCAGAAGAGGGTGTTTTCACCAAGCATAGAGAGAAGGAGTCATCACCTTCTAGAAGCTTCTGGCTCTCTCCTGATTTGCTGCCTCTGTCCAGCTCTTTCTCGGCCTCCTTCACTCAAGCTCCTCTGCGTCAAGCTTCAGTTTTCTCATCTATCAAATGGATGACCGCCAACATCACCATGGACGGCTATTGTGAGGGCTTGTCACATGGCGGGCACCTGGTCAGGGTTAATTGGCCTTCTTGCCTTCTCTATGCCTGAAAGTTTCCTTTCATGTCTGCCCAAATAAGGCTGTCATTTTCTTAGTCAGTTAATCGTAACTAAGTGTTGTGGGGAAAACTCTTTGAACAAATGTATATTAATGTGTTCCTGATTAATAAATCATTAACCCTTCAAAAGGCATCTGGTACTATTTTTAGAGTCCATGTTAATTGGAACTGTTTAACAATTTGTAGGATGTGGCTTTCTAAGAGGGTGATGCAATAAAATGAAGGCATTCAGGCTAACGACGAGTGGGAATGAGCCTCCAGCACCAGCTGCACCAGCTGAGATCCTTGTGTTTCCCAGCCCCACCTTCCGCTCTGGTCCTGAGAGCCTTCGAGAGTTTTGCGTGTGACCCCATGCTCCAAGCACTGTGGCCAACCTTGTTTGTTTCAGCCCTGCTCTCCCCAGGCCACATGGCTTTGCTCCCTGGCAAGCACCCTTTCCTGTAGGGCCCCTCCCTCCACATGCACAGGCTTGTCCTGAACAGCCAGGGGTGGCCATGCATTTGTGCACAGGGGTCGGCAAAGAGGTAGCAGCAGCCAAAGCTGCCTAAGCTATCTGAAGACTCCAGTGCTACACGGAGTTAACTTGACTTCTAAAACACAGCTCAGGAAACCATCTGTCTCCCATGATGCCAAACACAAAAACCCAGCGCTGTTTCTCTATTACTTGGCCCAAGACACTTCTTGTGATAATGAATTGGCACGGACTCTTTGTCTGACCTGGGTTTGAATATCAGCTCCTTCCTCTAATGCCTGTGCCATCTTGGCCATGTTATTTCTTCCTCACAATCTTAAATGTCTATTCTGTAAAATGGGGCAAGATTGGTGACTTCCTCCTCAGTAGGGGGTGAATGAGAGCTCAGGTGGGCGACCACCTACCCAGGGCTTCTGAAAGTGCTGGCTGATGTGAGTTGGCATTGTTGGCAGTGGCAGCCATGGTCAGTCCTGTCCACACTTCTGGGTCACGGGGATGACACTGGAGTCAGGTGAGCAGGCTCCACTGCCACCCCACACCCCCCACCATGCACAGCTAGATACACTCAGGTCAGTTGGGTGTTGATGGACATATTTTCTTAATGCTCTCATGCCCTGGACTGCCCATCCATTCTATTTGCTTGTCTTCCTAAGACAGATAAAAAGAGGTGCTCACCCTAATAGAATGGATGGGGAATACAGAAGTAAACTAGATCTGCTTCCAGCCCTTCTCTCAGACTTGTCAGTGGTTGCCACCCACGTCTGAGAACAACAAAGCAGGTGGCTGCCTCCTGCCTACCCCATCCTTCCCTCCACAGCGGGAGGGCACCCCCCCACCAAGCCCCAGTAACACTGAGCCTTGCTGCTTCTGTGTCTTTACAAAATAGGCTGGAAGTGAAAAGCAGGAGGCATTCAGAGGTTCAGAAACCAATGCTTCAAGACGTGTGCATGAAGGGAAGTCTATGGAAACCTTTAGACAAAGACGGCATGGGAGAAAATGGTTTTAGCCCTGGCATCGTGATAGCAGACAAAATTACATTGTGGAAACCTGACAATCTGGTCATGCAAAGGAAATTAGGAGGAGAAAAAAAATCCTATTTCTAATTTACAATGTCTCTTCAAAGGCTGCATTTAGGATCATCCACCCTGAGGGTGCTACGAGGCTTGTCAGGTAAAAGACACTGCTGGCACTAGGGGCACATTCTAGTGACGTCTAAGGGCCCCCATCACCTGTTCCAGGGAGGCTGTGGTGGGTGACTCAATGTTTCAGGGTAAGATTCCAGGGAAGCACTGCAAGAGGCCGGAGAACCTCCCTCCCCTCCCTCAGCTGCCCGCCTGTCTGCTCTGCACTCCGCTGGGAGCCCGCCCTTCCCCACAGGGTCTGCCATCCGCACTTCTGCCTCCAGGCGTTGCCTTCAAGCAACAGGAGGAAGCTGAGCCGAGTGTCAGGCCTTGTCACTTTAGACGCTGTGCAGACACCCGGCGGAGATGTCACCAGCCACAGCAGCTCAGAGATGTCAGATACCAGCAGCCCAATTCATCAGGAAGCTAGAAATATGACAGTCTGCGAATGTCCACCAAGAGACAAGCCGATCCCAAGTGGATTTATCGAATTAAGAAAAATAAGGCTGCAGGACGATTTCCACAGATGTTCCACTGAGCTGGGAAGAAAGTGGCAGCCCTGGTTTTGGATAGAGCTGCCCCCAGAGTCTCAGAGACCTGATGGGTAGCACTCTCCCGGCTACCCCGCACCCCATCCCACGTCACTCCACATGGGTGTCTATGGAACTTGTTTAACTGATGGCGAGGTTGGATTAATGCCACACACCAGAAACCAGATCAGAGTGTAATTCATGGAGTATTTTGATTAGCTCCCAAATGTGTGCACCTCCAGGATGGCAAAAACGGATTCAATTCAGCAAATGTGCACAGCCCACCCACAGGCCTGTGACCCCACGCTGGGAACTACGGAAGAAAGAAGGTTAACAAAACACACCACTCAACGTCATTAAGTTCCTTAATCTGGAAAGTTTGGATAAGCACAGATATAAACACTATGGAATCCATAGCAAAAAGTTTCAGTGACAATCACAAGGTGTTGTCGGGGCTGAGCTCATCCCACGACGAGGGGCTGAGAAAGGTTTGCGATTGGGCCTCAAAGGCCAGGATCTTAGAGATGATCTAGAAGACAAAGCAGACTCATGGTGGCCTGAGGGGGGCCATGCTGACAAAGGCCTCGTCCTTGCAGGGCGGGGGTACAGGGAGTCGGTGCACCCATTCTCTGACTAAGCCCATGCTCCAGGTAGAGCAGTGAAAGGGCCAAACTGTCCTGGGACCTCAGCAGCGCTCCAGCACCCGGCTGTGAAGTCAGATCACAGAGGGTCGCCAGCGAGCAGGGTGAGGGACAGAGAAGGGTGCCGTGTCTCCTGATGAGGGTTGAGGCGTTCTCAGTGACATTCAGATTGAGATCTACACAGGATGGAGCCAGCCACAGGAGGGCATTCTGCCTACCCGAGATGGGCAGGACCCTGTGTGGCTGCAGAAGGTGCAGTTCCCACATCTGTCTCTTCCCACATTCTACACGGTCCCACTCAGCTCACCATCGCCAGCGTGCATCTGTGCTTGAGGTCCACATGGTCCCTCAGTTCCCATATCTGTCTCTTCCCACATTCTACACGGTCCCACTCAGCTCACCATCACCAGCGTGTCTCTTCCCACATTCTACACGGTCCCACTCAGCTCACCATCACCAGCGTGCATCCGTGCTCGGGATCTACGTGGTCCCTCAGTCCCCACATCTGTCTCTTCCCACGTTCTACACGGTCCCACTCAGCTCACCATCACTAGCATGCATCCATGCTCGGGGTCCACGTGGTCCCTCAGTCCCCACATCTGTCTCTTCCCACGTTCTACATGGTCCCACTCAGCTCACCATCACCAGCGTGCATCTGTGCTCGAGGTCCACGTGGTCCCTCAGTTCCCACATCTGTCTCTTCCCACGTTCTACACGGTCCCACTCAGCTCACCATCACCAGCGTGCATCCGTGCTCGGGGTCCACGTGGTCCCTCAGTTCCCATATCTGTCTCTTCCCACGTTCTACACGGTCCCACTCAGCTCACCATCACCAGCGTGCATCCGTGCTCGGGATCCACGTGGTCCCTCAGTCCCCACATCTGTCTCTTCCCACGTTCTACACGGTCCCACTCAGCTCACCATCACTAGCATGCATCCATGCTCGGGGTCCACGTGGTCCCTCAGTTCCCACATCTGTCTCTTCCCACGTTCTACATGGTCCCACTCAGCTCACCATCACCAGCGTGCATCTGTGCTCGAGGTCCACGTGGTCCCTCAGTTCCCACATCTGTCTCTTCCCACGTTCTACATGGCCCCACTCAGCTCACCATCACCAGCGTGCATCTGTGCTCGAGGTCCACGTGGTCCCTCAGTTCCCATATCTGTCTCTTCCCACACTCTACACGGTCCCACTCAGCTCACCATCACCAGCGTGCATCCGTGCTCGGGGTCCACGTGGTCCCTCAGTCCCCACATCTGTCTCTTCCCACACTCTACACGGTCCCACTCAGCTCACCATCACTAGCGTGCATCCGTGCTCGGGGTCCACGTGGTCCCTCAGTTCCCACATCTGTCTCTTCCCACGTTCTACATGGTCCCACTTAGCTCACCATCGCCAGCGTGCATCTGTGCTCGAGGTCCACGTGGTCCCTCAGTTCCCACATCTGTCTCTTCCCACGTTCTACACGGTCCCACTCAGCTCACCATCACCAGCGTGCATCCGTGCTCAGGGTCCACGTGGTCCCTCAGTTCCCACATCTGTCTCTTCCCACACTCTACACGGTCCCACTCAGCTCACCATCACCAGCATGCATCCGTGCTCGGGGTCCACGTGGTCCCTCAGTTCCCACATCTGTCTCTTCCCACGTTCTACACGGTCCCACTCAGCTCACCATCACTAGCGTGCATCCGTGCTCAGGGTCCACGTGGTCCCTCAGTTCCCACATCTGTCTCTTCCCACGTTCTACACGGTCCCACTCAGCTCACCATCGCCAGCGTGCATCTGTGCTCGAGGTCCACGTGGTCCCTCAGTTCCCACATCTGTCTCTTCCCACGTTCTACACGGTCCCACTCAGCTCACCATCACCAGCGTGCATCCGTGCTCGGGATCCACGTGGTCCCTCAGTTCCCACATCTGTCTCTTCCCACGTTCTACACGGTCCCACTCAGCTCACCATCACCAGCGTGCATCCGTGCTCGGGGTCTACGTGGTCCCTCAGTTCCCACATCTGTCTCTTCCCACATTCTACACGGTCCCACTCAGCTCACCATCACCAGCATGCATCCGTGCTCAGGGTCCACGTGGTCCCTCAGTTCCCACATCTGTCTCTTCCCACGTTCTACACGGTCCCACTCAGCTCACCATCACCAGCGTGCATCCGTGCTCGGGGTCTACGTGGTCCCTCAGTTCCCACATCTGTCTCTTCCCACGTTCTACACGGTCCCACTCAGCTCACCATCGCCAGCGTGCATCTGTGCTCGAGGTCCACGTGGTCCCTCAGTTCCCACATCTGTCTCTTCCCACGTTCTACACGGTCCCACTCAGCTCACCATCACCAGCGTGCATCCGTGCTCAGGATCCACGTGGTCCCTCAGTTCCCACATCTGTCTCTTCCCACGTTCTACACGGTCCCACTCAGCTCACCATCACCAGCGTGCATCCGTGCTCGGGGTCTACGTGGTCCCTCAGTTCCCACATCTGTCTCTTCCCACATTCTACACGGTCCCACTCAGCTCACCATCACCAGCATGCATCCGTGCTCAGGGTCCACGTGGTCCCTCAGTTCCCACATCTGTCTCTTCCCACGTTCTACACGGTCCCACTCAGCTCACCATCACCAGCGTGCATCCGTGCTCGGGGTCCACATGGTCCCTCAGTTCCCACATCTGTCTCTTCCCACACTCTACATGGTCCCACTCAGCTCACCATCACCAGCGTGCATCCATGCTCGGGGTCCACGTGGTCCCTCAGTTCCCACATCTGTCTCTTCCCACGTTCTACACGGTCCCACTCAGCTCACCATCACCAGCGTGCATCCGTGCTCGGGGTCCACGTGGTCCCTCAGTTCCCACATCTGTCTCTTCCCACATTCTACACGGTCCCACTCAGCTCACCATCACCAGCATGCATCCGTGCTCGGGGTCCACGTGGTCCCTCAGTTCCCACATCTGTCTCTTCCCACACTCTACATGGTCTCAGCTCATCAGCACTGATGTGCATTCACGATCAGGTTCCACGTGGTCCCTCCTGGAACCTGGAGACACAGGAGCCACTGCTCAGCTGCATTTGTTAGTACAGGAGAAAGTCATTCTTCAGCAGAAGTTGAAACGGATGGTATTTACTCTAACAAACGCTGATTGCCGCACAGGCTTATCCATCACCGCACGCAGGTGGAGCCAAGGGGCCATGGTCTACGCGACCAGACTCTGTCCGCTTCTATCCCAAGCCTCAACAGCCAGGCCAGTTCTAACAAAAGTCAACCATTCCAGGTACAAACGGCACCAACTCACACCAACTCATCCTAAACTGCGGGAGCCGCATGGCCCCGGTGCCTCCTGATGCTGCACACACTGCAGAAGGCTGCAGAGGGCCCTCAGTGCTGCCTCAGGTCAGCTCCAAGCCAGACTCAGAGCAGCCAACTGAGCGAACTCGGCCTGTGTGCAAGTCCCCCTGAAGAGGCCTCGGCTGCACCAGGACAAGAACTGCACAGACCTGTTCTTCCCGGAACGCTCATTTGTGAGTTCTGAAGTTATACCGCCGGTTCACGCTAGAGAAGGAAGCCGAGCCACAGAGCTGACTACACAATTTCATCACCATCACTGCACGCTTAGGAGACAGGGAACTTCCATTATCCCTATTTTATGTGTGAGGAGCTGAGCCTCAGAGAGGTTGAGAAAGGCGCCCAAGGTCACACAGCTCATTTTAAATAAAATCCCACTGGCCTGGTTCCGAGTCCTCACACATACCTGCTGCGGCGTGTACCGACCGGCATTTAGACCTAAGTGATAGCAGTGGGCAATGAGCATTCCCGGTGCTGCACACAGTAAGATTGGCTGTTAGACCCACGGGACAAGGCATCGGGAAGGGAATGAGATGGACAAGGATTCTGGTTCCGCCCACTCCTCAGTTCTATCCAGGCCACCTCAGGTAAGCTGTCACGGGGACCACATCACCCGGCAGGGCCTGCAGGCCTCTAGTATCCTCCAGCTCCAATGTCCACCAGAGGAGGAGGCCCTAGAGGGTCTGGGGACGCATCGGAGGTGACTCTGTGGCTGGGGCTTGCAGGGCCTCTCTGAGCTGATTGAGTGCGATGGCAATTCCTGCCCCTATTGTCTTCACCCGCTAATCAGAATTAATTGGGGAAAATGGTTCTGAACTCTAGGTCCTCGGAACATTTAGTGCCTAATTACGATGCATCGCCTGCTCAGAACAGGCCCTTGGACCTCGGAGAGGACGGTCCTGCGCATCCCTTAACAAGGCTGCCGTCTCAGACTCACGCTCAGCCTCCTTCCCACAACACGAGAAAAACAGCAAACGGCGATTTTCTCCCTCTCTCTCACTTTTTAATCAAATGGCTTAAATGGAAAGACAAGGAGCCACGCTAACATCGGGAACATGTTTCCTCTTTTTGGAGGACTGTTCATGTCGGAGAACAGAGGCTGCATCACCTGGGCACGCACCTCCAATCGCCTGCACCTTCTGCCGTGTTTCAGCAGTGCCCTTTGATGCTTAGTTGCAAAGTTGTTACATGTCATGGAAGCCACTCACCGCCCCCTCCGGTCACATGTGGCATTTCCCAGCAGCCTCTCCTGGCTGCAGCCGCGATGTGACTTCTCAGAGTCAAACAGAACCACAGGTACAACAACTGCAAGACACCCCTGGCAAATACCTAGGACGTTGCATAAGGAAATCCAATCACGATCCACTTGGCTGATCGCAACTATCTGAGCGCGTGCACCTGGACTTCGGCCTCTAACACCCCTTCTGGAAGCAACGGTCCTTGCTCTCCACCCAATTCCTCTTAGGTCAAAGGAGGCTGTCACCTTCTAAAGGCTTTAAAATGCATATGTCTTCCACATCTCTAAGCTGTTATAAAAGGCATACAATTAATTCCTTGGCAAACACCCCAGACCTAAACTCGAGAGGCTTTTCAGAGCCTCCTTTCCTGACAGGAGCCTTCCGGGCATCGCCTAAAGAACAGCTCTGGCCTCTGCCTAAGCTCCGCTGCAGAGCCGCGGCTTCTTCCAGTCCCTTCCCGCTCCGGGCTGCCCGACCACTCCTCCACATGCGGCTTCCAGGAAGTTGCTGAAGGCTGAACTCCCACAAATGACTCAAAATTCAAGGGTGCCTGAAGGTCAGCACATCAACAGGCATCCCCTTTTCAGATGAAAGAGTCGTGCAGAAATAAGAACCATCCACGGGAAAACGGGATGAGTCAGAGGCGGTTCCAGGAATAGACTCTGATTTCCGTCTCCCATTTCCATTCGACATTACCACCAGCAGACTTCTGCAAGGGCAAGGTGACCTCACACATGTTCTGGCTCCAAAAATATTTGTCTTGAATGCTTTTCCAACTCCTTTCATGCTGTAATAAATCAAACTCTAAATCACTTCTTCAAAATTTGACAACAGGGAGTCAGTGGTAAAAGCCTACTTATAAATGTGTGTTTATGACTGTATCACTTTGCTTGGAGCCACTAGACTTAAACCCGGAGGACAAAAGGCCTCTCTCTCAGCCAGATTGGTGAGAACAGCAGAGGCAGAGGCAGTCTGGAAAGTGCGCACTTTGTTGAAAATTGGAAAATGCTACCAAAGAGCCGTGATCTAGAAGACAGGGGATTCCCTGAGGCCTGCCAAAAGACCATCACAAAGCTCCTGGGTAAAAGAACAAAAGAAGGAGAAGGGATGGGGGCGGCACCGTGGCTCACTTGGTTAATCCTCCGCCTGCGGCACCAGCATCTCATATGGGCACTGGGTTCTAGTTCCGGCTGCTCCTCTCCCAGTCCAGCTCTCTGCTGTGGCCCTGGAGGGCAGTGGCTTGGGCCCTGCACCCACATGGGAGACCAGGAGGAAGCACCTGGCTCCTGGCTTCTGATTAGTGCAGCTCTGGCCGAGGCGGCCATTTGGGGAGTGCACCAACGGAAGGAAGACCTTTCTCTCTCTCTCTCTCTCTCTCTCTCTCTGTAATTCTACCTGTCAAATAAATAAATAAAATCTTTTAAAAAAAGAAGGAGAAGGGAAGGAGGGAAGAAAGGGAGAGGCCTGCCTTGGTCGTTACAGGCCAGTCACTTGAAAGTATGATGCTCGAGGAAACATTAGAATTTATTCCAAATAAGAGTTCCTTTGCAAATGCCAACAGAGGCATGCGATTGAAAATGAGGAATGAAATTCTACCAGGTCCATCCGACCTCCTTCTCTGACAACGACAAGCCTTGAAGATGTGGGAGAAGCAGTGGGCACAGTCTACCTGTGCTTCAGCAAGAACATCAGCTTGGGAAGCCAAGCAGAGACTCTGAGCTGTCTGCAAGGTAAGACGCTCCTGTCCGTTCCCAGGGGACGGTCCACCAGCAGAGGGAAGGTGGTGACCACGGCTCCCACCTCAATGCCCTCAAGGGAGGGACAGAGGCACACTTCTAAGGAATGAGAAACTCTCCCCGAGTTACAGCCCAGAGGGATCCCCAATGACTTGGAGAAGATCATAAACCAGAGCTGAAACGAGGGAGTGGTGTGAGGCCAGCCCCCCTCAGTGGGAAAGGAGGAAGTTTCAAGGGACTCCTTCCTCATTCAGAGTAACAAGGAAAACTAAACACTCAGCGTCTTTATCTTGAAATACACAATATAAGCTAAATTAATGAAACATTGCCAGGAAGGGGCCCTAGGTGGTTGTCTTTGGAGCTGCTGGTACATTAACACTTCTGGAAAAAAGCAATGCACACTTCCAAGTTGTTGTTATGAAGACCATGCTCTTGAAATCCTGCATAATCCCTGAAGTTTGTTTTTCCACAGTGGTTTCTAACAATCAGCACTGTTACAGAAAACACAGAGACAAACATAAGAATAGCCCCAGTGAATTATCACAAGTTCCTATGTGAGTTCTTCTAACCAATGAGTTCTAACATAAAAAGCAGCGATTAAACCTTTCCAAAAAGTCCGTTGTAGAGGAACTCTATTCCTAGGAAATTCTTTGAAAAAGGATAGCAAAGACAAATGTAGTCATGATAATAATTTAGGGGACAGTCCTGTGGCATAGCAGGGTAAGCTGCCACCTGTGATACCAGCATCCCACGTGAGTGCTAGATGTAGTCCCAGCTGCTCCACTTTTGGTCCAGCTCCCTGCTAATGCATGTTGGGAAGCAGCAGAAGACGGACCCCTGAAATATACATGGAAGTCCCACATGGAGCTCCTGGCTCCTGGCTCCTGGCTCCTGGCTTCAGCTTGGACTAGGCCTGTCTGTGGTGGGCACTTGGAGAGTGAACCAGCAGATTGAAGATTGCTCTCTCTCTCTCTCCCCCCACCCATCCCTCAGCTGTACCCCATCATTCTGGCTTTCAAATAAATAAAAGAAATACATCTTTTAAAAAATAGAATGTACTGCTGACAATTTAAAAATCCCCAACCATGGGGCTGGCATTGTGGAGGAATGGGTAAAGCTGCCACCTGAAATGCCAAGATCCTGTATGGGCACCAGTTCATGTTTTGGCTGCTCCACTTCTTGGAAAAGCCACAGAACATGGCCCAAGTGTTTGGGTCCATACCACCCTCATGTAAGATCCAGATGAAGTTCCTGGCTCTGGGCTTTGGTGTGGCCCAGTGCTGGCCGAAGTGGCCACCTGGATAGTGAACAACAAATGGAAGCTACCTCTCTCTCCCCTCTCCCACTCTCTGCAGCTCTAACTTTCCAATAAATAAATGAATCTTTAAAAGTTCAACAACTGCATGTATATTACTCTACACCAAGCATTAGGATTCTCCAGAAAAACAACCAACGGAAGGTACACGTACACATATAGATACGTAACGAGGGGTTTATTGTGAGAATTGCCGGATGTGATTATGTTGGCAGAGAAGCCCCACAATATGCTGTCTGCAAGCTGGAGGATGAGGGAGCTGGTGGCCTAGTCCAGCCCACGTCTTCAGGCCTGAGCCCAGTTCTATCCAAGCCCACCACGGATTGGATGGTACCCACCCACATTGGTGGGGTTTATCCTGTTTACTCAACCTGTTGATTCAAGAGCTAATCTCCCAGAAACACATCTCAGGTCCACCCAGAAACAATACTTGACCAGCCAGCTGGGCATCCTGTAGCCCAGTCAAGCTGACACAAAATCAGCCATCGCGCACGGTCCTAAGAACCAAATACATTCAAGGACAGCAACCATCGTGAAACCCTGTCTCCCTTTTATTCCCACATGACACACATTGACATTTTAGGTAGGTCCTAAAGACAAGGAATCTGTTACCTTTTTGTGTGATACAGCATGTTCCAGGTTAACTTGAAAATGGAGCCCTGTATCTGCATAACATAGCAACAATTCAGAAAATAGTTAGGGCTATTCATTTTTCCATTCTACAAGTATCCATTGAATATCGATTTTTGCCAAGCACTAAAATAGCAACTATTAAAAAGAGAGAGACAGAGAAAGCAAGAAAATAATGGAGAACTAAAGACGGAACTGAAACACACATTGGAAAAATAAACCAAGGAAGTATAAATGCAGTCTCATTTCTATAGTAAAGGGGAGGGTGTGGCAGGAGTACACCCTGCAAATGTCACAAAAGACACACAACGCTGTGGCCAGCAGAGTCCATAGGACAGCTGCAGTCCACTAAGCTCATCTGCAGACTGGCTGAAGAATCTTAAGCAGCTCTATCACACAACAAAAAATACATTTTAATTATAATAAATAAAAACCTTAAAGAATGCAAGTGTGCATTAACAACAAGGAAGTTTGTTCAGTAAGAAAAAATATCTTGTCTAAAGGATAAATCGCTAGCACAGACCATGAAGACAGAAGTGAGAGCCCTTGAAATCTCCACTAGTGGGATTTGCTGCCATCTCCACTGTGTGGCTGGCTGGCGTCGCCTAAGGCAAGGACTTGAACCGGCAGACCTCTGGAACCTTCCCCACAACCTCTGCAGTGGCTGGGAGGGACCGTGGAATAATAAAAAGTGTGTGCGTGTGCACACGTGCCGTGTATGTCTAAATACAAGAGGAGCTCATAGTCAATGTCAAAATCAACAGGCAACTCCTTGCTTTCTTTCAGGGAATGTGGAGGACAGGAAAGAAGTGCAGAACCTAATTGCCATGAGGCCTTCGTTTACATATTAGTTAAAAGTTGCACACTTTATTGTATTTGTTACCCTCTCCCCCAATTACAGCACTTTCCATTTCCCCAAAGCAATAATTGAGAAAGTTGAATTTATAGTAGGGACCTAAATGTCAGGATCCCCATTCTCTAAAATGGTGTCAAAGTCCTTAACTTTGTCGTTTAAAATCCTTTCTCTCATTGAAATGTCAGCAGTTAAGGACAACTATCAGGTTGCTATGCTGGTTTAAACGCTGTGTTCTGGGTTTCCCGTGACCCTGGAGATTTGACCCTGTGAGAACCTCAAGAATAACATTCTGGGAAGCGTCCACTCAGCCTAGCAGTTGATACACCCACATCCCACAGTGGAGTGCCTGGGTTCAACTCCCCGCTCTGGCCCCTGACTCCACTTTCCTGCCAATGATGACCCTGGGAAAGAGTGGTAATGGCTCAGCCCTGGTTATTGTGGGCACGTGGGGAGCAGATGCAAGTAAGCTCGCTCTCTCTCTTTCTCTCTCCGTTGCGTCTTCCTGCCTTTCAAGTAACAATAAAAAGAACAACATTATGATAGATATGTGTGAGAAGTAATTAGAACAAATGTGGTACTTGCCCTAGTGCCAGATGATTCTTCTCGATCTGAGCTTAGAGGTTGCACTGTTGAGGGCAGCAAAAGACAACAGGTCAACCAACAAAGCACTAATGCTTTGGAGTGAATATATGTGTAAAATACACATACATGTGTACAACATACACATACATGTGCACGTGTCATACATGCAGTCATCGTATGAGCTCCTCTATTACCTGTAAAGACAGGCTGGTGGTTTGAGCCCCAGGACTCCTTCTCCTCCATTCATCTCTATCACACACACACACACACACACACACGAGACTCTATCACACACACACACACACACACACACGAGACGCCCTGGAAGTTGGCTGTCATTCTAATTGTAGCAGTACGTCATCTGCATCAAAATATCAAGAGAGCTCCCAGTGCCTTTGCCCACATCCCACAGAGTCTGTGCACAGCAATTCCTTTAAAGCCCATGTAGGGGAACAAATCCTCATAACTGCCACTTTCGCCACGTGCTCTTAGTGCTCAAAGAGAACACGATTTGATGGAACAGATCTAATTCATATTTTAACCCTTTCTTTGATCCACATGTCAAACAGCATTTGCTTTGTTGCAGCTCCACTGCTGACTGTGTTTTCGAACACTCACAGCCATGACCCACCATCCCGAGAACAATGCAAACCAAGTGGAACATCGCTGCCAGCACTCACCGAGGTCGGTCTCGGAGGGTCTTGTGTTTGGCACGGAAGTGTGTGATGCCTCCCGCAGAGACTGGGGCTGGGGCGCTGGCTCTCGTGGCACTTCCCTGGGGCCTGCTCCTTTGGAGAAGGAAGGAGAACGTGGGCCTCCAAACATAGCCCCTGCAAGAACGTGAACCACCTGGCACCTCGTGGTGGGGTGGGGGTGGGGCAAGCAGTTCACACATGAAATAAATTTCCAGAATCTTCATAGTTAAACAAGATTCCGCCCCCTGCTCCACTGTCAACCCCCCATGCATCAAACCCTCTAGATCTTCCCCCACACAATCTGGAGAGTGACAAGATTCCAGGCCCCTGTCCTTGCCCACTGAATACACACTTTCCAATTCACTCCTGCTACATCACCTGGAAAAGCCATGAAAAGCCCAGTAGGTCTGAGTCCTCAGATGAATAGATTTTTTTTCTTGAAATCGTCACTAATTTTCAGTGCCATTTTTCTCAACACTTCCATTCGCTGATCTTTTATCTTCACAAAGTACCTGTCCCCCTTTCAAAATCTTAGCAGCCCAGCCTAATGGAAAAGCCATTTTTTCAAGTGTCTTTTACTAAATGGTTACATCACATAAACTCAATACACAAACTCCAGCGCACATGGCTCTTTGCAAAAACTTATGCCTGCAAATCATTTCTGAGAAGATTGAATAATCTTAGTAAGGAAACCCAATGACTTCTTTTTTTAAGATTTAATTATTTATTTGAAAGGCAGAGTTACAGAGAGAGGGAGAAGAGAGATGGGGAGAGAGAAAGAGAGAGAGAGAGAAAGAAAAGATCTTTTATCCTCTGGTTAAAATGGCTGTAGCAGCCAGGACTGGGCCAGGCCAAAGCCAGGAGCCTGGAACTCTACCTGGGTCTCCCACATGGTGCAGGGGCCCAAGCACTTGGGCCATCCTCCACTGCCTTCCCAGATGCATTAACAGGGAGCTGGATCAAAAGTGGAGCAGGCAGGGCTCAAACGTTGTTCATACAAGATGCTGGCCTTGATGGTGCTGGCTTAACCCCCTGTGCCACAATGCCAGCCCCATAAATCCATGACCTCTGGGGAAGAGAGACAAAAATCTGGGTGCTGAATGATCTTAAGAAGGGGTCAATGAGTTACCAACAGAACTGGAATGTCACGAGAACGCGCCGGGTGAGTGTAACTGCTAAGGTCAGTGTTTCATTAGTCCCGGTCCCTCCTAGTGCTTGAACAGTGTCGTGCTTCGCCGGGCACAGCCCTGTCAAGTGCGGAGACAGAGTCCAGACCTCCTTTGCTGTACACGGGCGTGCAGTCACCGCTAAATGGTGCAGGCTTGTTTACAGAGCTCACGCTGCTTTTCCTCTTATTGGCTTGGATCTTGCGGATAATTTATTTAAAAGACTTAACTGGCCCCTTATGGCTGGAATCCATTTTAATCTCTAAATTGACCACTCTTCTCAATTGAATTTAAAGATGAGGAGGCTTGATGCTTCAGACTGGAATAATGAAGAGTCTTCTGATGAAGAACCTAATTCAGGCTAATGCACGGCGTTAGTCAGCTGCAGAAAAGGTACAAAAATAGAGATGAAGTCATTGCAGCCCTCCACCCAGGGAGCGCCATCTTTTTGTTTTAGGATCTGCTTCTTCCAGGCTTCCCTTTTGAACAATTGTGGCACCACATATATGGCCCCACTTAATTCATGCCACTTGTTTACCTTCTGCAATTTTGCATCTCATGGTTTTAAACTTGGAAAAGTAGCAGGAAATGCATGTCCATCAAGAAAACAATTATATGATAGATAAAATTAAATGTGGAAAAATATTCGATTTGTATCATATAATATTCTTATGAACAGACATGTGATAAGAATATAATTCTTAAGCTGTTAAACATAAAATCATCTTAAGCTCTATTACATATTATATATATTTATAAAAGTTCATAGAAAATGGAATTGAAAAACAAATTTATTTTGATGCAAAAAACTGAAAACTGTGAAAAGAAAAAGAAGTCTTCAAAAAGTTAATGGAAACTGCATACTATGAAAAAGAACTCTAACAATAAGCTTATTTAATTACATCTTCCACAGACTGAGTACCTTCATGCATAGACTCATACAAATATTTGTATATATATATACACTCACATATATTTTATAAATAATTATTGTATAAATAATATGTGCACATATAGTCATGTGCCAAATCACAATGCTTCCACCCACAACGGACCACATCCGTGACGACGGGCCCACGGGATACTGTAGCTGAGGGATGTGGCAGCCGACTGAGTGTGCAGGTGCCCTCCACATCCTGCCCACACAGGCCTTGGAAGGCCCACGGCCCTGCCAAGGCAACTGCAGGTGACTAGAGAAATTCAGTAAATGTATAGCAGGCCAGCTTTTAAGTTGACAGTTGTGCACGGCCCGTAAATGATGCTCTAAATATGCAAGTGGCCCTTGCCAGGGAGAAGATTTCCTACCTGTGCTCTGAGATTTTCTCACGAACTGAAATCAGCTGAGGGCAGAGTTCCCGAGGGCACCCTGACCACTGCACTCATCAGTGAGGTATCAGTGGCAGTGTGCTCTCAGGTTACCCTGGCACAATTCCCAGAGTTACCAGCAGAGCTCACTGTATCAGCTGAACTGACCCAGGGTGGACGTCATAAATACTACCATCTCTCTCACTGGTGGCAACAACCAGATTCATGAACTGTGGAAGACTCACTCCAGGTCCAGGTACATTGCTGGGGAGGGCGACTCCCTGAGCCAGAGCTCCTCCCCATCTATAGGACCTTGACCTGTGGCCACCAGGCCTCGGATAGGGAGCAATTCCTCCCCCCGCCCTCAGCGCAGCTACTGACACTCCCTGAGGCCATCGAGACCAACGTGCTCTGCTCGCCTTCCCACCAGGGCACAATGCCACTGCCCAGCAGAGGTTAGGGAGCCACACGCAGAAGACAGGTGCTCTTTGACGATGGCTTCAAGATTGTTCATTGGAATCATGTGCAGAAGCCATTAGTGCTTCAAGGAATATCTTCTCACCAGCAAGGAAGAGAATGCTGGGCACCCAGGAACACTTGGTGCACAGGCAGCAGGGAAAGGCAGTTGGAGAGCTTGATCACTTCCATCCCTACCCACAGCCCCAGGTCTGTCACCTCCGTCTGACTCCAGAGAGGAAAGAAAAGCTGTAAAGAAATTCCCAGCAAAGACGGAAACCAGGAACATCTTTGTTCTCGTAGATCCAGTCGGTAGTGCAAAACCCAAGGAGCTTCAGAAATCTAAATCAGGCTGTGCACAATTAATGACCAAAAATGCCAATTTCATGTTAATTGGCTTTAATTAACATTTTTTTCCTATGCTTATCTACAAGGGCTTATTGTCGGCATACAGTCAGTTTAATCTTTGAATTCCTTGTGTCCTGTGCTTTACCTTTGAAGTTGAACAACAAAACAAGCACCTGAATAGCCCTTTAGGGAGCAAGGAGGAAGCTGGTGAGAAGGCAGGAAGTGTGGGTGCAAACGCAGGCACCAAAAAGGTACATGTGAAGTGGGTACCCAAAAGGAAGGACACCCATCTGGGTCACCCCAACAAACCACAGCGTTTGCCCAGATGCCTGAAGCTGCCTGCCACAGAATGACCAGAGCATCAGAAATCAAGAATTTGGAGGGCTGTAAATGAAACTGCATCACCTGTCCAACTCCATAACATTCCTCCTTTCCAGAAAAATGAAGGGGAGCATCTCTTTTGGGTCAGGGCTTTGGAGAGCTGCATGAGATGGTGGAAGGAGGAGGGACCCTGTTCCTTTGGGGATAAGGAGCAAACCTCTCAAACCACAAGCCACAGCATGAAAAGGAATTGGGTCAGGAAGCCAACCGTCTTTCCCCACTGCCTCCGTGAACATTCCACAAAGGCATGAGTAGACAGAAGAGGCAAATTCTCCTCTCTGATCCACGTAAGATGCCTCTTACTTTTCTATAAAGTTCATGATTTGTGAAACACTCTTACATGCTCTTTGAGGAAGAGCTGTGGGACGCATCCATTTTAAGTCTTCCCCGTGGTTGAGAATGGTAACAGTCGGTTTTTTCAAACACTGGCAACCACTTGTCTGTCTTCAGTAGCAAAAACACTCATCGCCGCTCCTACGA
This sequence comes from Lepus europaeus, assembly GCF_033115175.1. Lineage (NCBI taxonomy): Eukaryota > Metazoa > Chordata > Mammalia > Lagomorpha > Leporidae > Lepus > Lepus europaeus. Next base: position 164,127,467 of record NC_084829.1, on the reverse strand, counting down.
AAGCCCTCATTCATGGTTTATATGCATCCATTTTGTTTTATTGTGTTTCTGAGAGTTCCATCAACTCGGCCTTACCAGTGGAGCGAGTCTTCCCTTGGGCACTCAAGTAATGATTCTTACAAGGCAACAGCTGTGAGCCGATGGGTCCCATATATTTCTGTGGATGCTACGGTTGTTTGGAAGGTCAGCCATCAAACAGGGCTCATTTTTCACTAGAGACAAAGGCAGTGCCAAGGTCTTTTCAATTTGTATGGAATTAGGACAGTTTTGTTGGGGTGATAACAAGAGCACTAGAGAAATTTTCTTTTAAAGAGTATGCAGTGGAAGATTTATATCTTTAAAAATTCATGAAACATCGATCAAGCAGTAAAGTTTTAATGAGATTTGTAAAACAAACGATAAAACAAAAGTTATGGCTGTTTGTAGACAAAAAGGTCCTTATTAGTGAGATATTATAACAAAACTTGCTACCTACTACCCAAAAGTTGTTATAATTAATGAGACCATGGGCCTGTAAGGCAGAGATGGATGAAACAGAAAGAGTAATGAGAGAATACTTTGTTCATTCAAGAATTTTCAAGGAAGCTCAACATCATCCCCACTCAGAGTTTGAGGCTCTCTCTCAAGTATCGAAACAGGTCCAAAACGCAAATGCGGCTTTTCCTTTCATAGGTAACCTGGCTTACTGCCTTATTTGGTGTTTAGCTTACTTTCCCTCCTTACATCTGGCCTTCCACTTCCCTGCCCTACAATGCACCTCACTTCCCAGAGATAACCAGTGTTCACTCACTGGCATAATTCTACTCAATAACCACAGCACATGTGTACATATTTGCCTAAAATGTTATTTTATGTCATCAACAATTTCCAGAAATTCAGAACATTCCTGTGCAACTGACTTCTCTCATGTAACACAACATACTGACGTTCCTCTAAATGTGCTGGTACCAACTCTTCCTTCCTCATATCTGCATAATAGTCTATGGCATTGCAGGATAGTATAATACTAGCTCCCAAAATATTACCAGACTATCCTATAGGTCAGAGCTAGGTTATTGATTAGGGGGTTGCAGGTGAAAAAAATCTCAACAGAATCAGGATAGCATCTCTGAGAGGGAAGGGTGCAGTGAGGATATTTATTGAAAACTGAAATCTGGCGTAAGCTGACTCCCAATTCAGACACCTGGTTAGATTGGATAAGGAACATGGAATAATGTTCTATTTCTAAGTCTTGTGGTATTTTTTGTGTGTAGTTGATATATAATCAACTGCATAGATCTATTGTGGACAATTTTTCAAATTTTACATTTGTGTACACCTATGAAACCAGCACCACAACCAAGAAAATGAATATTTCTGTCTCTCCCAAGTTTCTTATACTTTCCCGTAGTCCTTCTCTCCCTGTCTGCCCTGTCACTCTGCCCTGGGCAAATGCTGACCTGCTTTCTGGAACAAGAGATTCTGGAATTTTATGTGAATGAAGTCACAGATTGTGCACTTTTTTATCTGGTAATCTTTCATTTAGCACAGTTATTTTGAGGCTCATTTACACTTCGTGGATCACTAGTTGTTCCCTTTATTGTTTGAAAAGGAAAGGATTCCAGTGAATGGGCATACCACTATCTGTTTATCGATTTATGCACTGAAAGACATCTGAATTGTTTTCAATTCTGGCTTCCACAGAAAAGCCTATTAAATATCTGAGTTCAAGTCTTCGCAATAACACAGGCTTCCATCTCTGTTGTACGAAGAACTAGGACTGGAATGTCCAGATAATTCTCTTATGGTTGTTTATTTTCTTAAGAAACTGCCCAAATTCCCACCAGCAGTGTGTAAGTTCAGGTTTCTCCACATCCTCATCAACACTTAGTATAGTCAGTCTTAATTTTAGCCATTCTAATAGGAACATATAGTTATACCCTATTGTGGTACTAATTTCATTTCCTTATTGACTGATAATGTTGAAGAGTGTTCTATGAATGTTAATCAGGTCACGTTGCTTGATAGTATACTGTTCAGATGTACTGTATCTTTGCTGATTTTCTGACGACTTGTTCTGTTAGTTTTGAGAAGTGGCTCCTGAAGTTTTCAACTGTAATTGTGGATTGGCAAGTTTTTCTTGCCATTCTTGCAATTTTTGCAATTCTTTCAGTTGTCAACTCACATACATTGAACCTCTATTTTTAGAATCACAAACATCTACAAATTTTAAGTTCTTTTGACTAGTTGCCTCTCTTATGATTATTAAATAACCTCCTTTAGCTCTGATTATACTACTTGATATTCTTAATATAGACACTTGAGCTTCCTTTGGCCAAATCTTACTGTGGAATGTACTTTGCATACTTACACATTTAATCTAGTTGTGACTCTAAGACTAAAGTGTGTTTCTGATGGACGATGTATAATTCGACCTTGCCTTTTCATCCAATTTGACAGCCTCTGCCTTTTGATTGAGAGGCTGTAGCCATGCACATTTAATGTATCTAGTAAGGTCGAATTCTATCACTTTCCTTTTATTTACTATTTGTTATTTTTGCTCTTTTTTTTAAGTTTTTTTTTTAACTTTTACTTAATGAATATAAATTTCCAGTGTACAGCATATGGATTACAATGGCTTCCCCCTCCCATAACTTCCCTCCCACCCACAACCCTCCCCTCTCCCGCTCCCTCTCCCCTTCCATTTGCATCAAGATTAATTTTCAATTCTCTTTATATACAGAAGATCAATTTAGTATAAAGGTTTCAACAGTTTGCACCCACATAGACACACAAAGTGAAACATACTGTTTGAGTACTAGTTATAGCATCAAATCAAAATGTACAGCACATTAAGGACAGAGATCCCACATGAGGAGCAAGTGCACAGTGGCTCCTGTTGTTTTTGCTCTTTATTTCCTTTTTCTTCTTTTTATAATTCCATTTTAGTTTCTTTGTTAGCTCGTTAGCTATGACTCCTCGTATTGTTCTTGTGGGTGCTTTAGAGTTTATTATAACTATCTTTAATTTATCACCACTCACTTTTATTATACCATTTAATGTATAATATGAAAAACTTATAAACTATAGACTTCCTTTTCTCTACTTCCTGACCTTATGATATCACGTTAATATATTTTACTTTTTCATGTTGTAAACCCTATAATACATTGTTACTATTGCTACTTAAACAGTTGAATAGTTTATATTATGTTTAAAATATAACTATATACAGTTAAATACACTTAAAGAGACAATAATAAAATTTATATGTATTTATCTTTATTGTTGGCATTTCCCATGCCTTCATTCCTTTGTATAGATTCAGATTACCATCTTCTATCATTTTCTGTCTACCTAAAAGGACTTCCTTGAAATTTCTTATAGCATGGATCTGCTGATGTTGACTTCTTTCAGGTTCAGAATATCTGAAAATGTCATGAAAATCCCACCTTTCTCTTTGAAAGCTATTTTTGCTGGGTATAAGCTTCTAAGTTGTCAACTGCTTTTTACTTTTAGTACTTTAAAGATTTTGTCCATTGTTCTGTCACATTGTTTCCAATAAGAAATCTGTTATCATCCAATCTTTGTTCTTCTGTAGATCTCATAACTTGTTTTTTCCTGCTGCTACTAAGACTTTGTTTTTATTGTTGGATTTATGAAATTTGGGAATAATGTGCACTGGCATCGTTTTCTTCACTTTGTGCTTGTGGATTGTTCTTGAATCTGCATGTTTATGGTTTTCATCATGATTATTATTCCTTTAAATGCATTTTGTCTGTGCTCCCACTCCCCTGGGAGCTACAATTAAATATGGGTATCACTTGAAGTTCACTCACATCTCAATGATGCTCTTTTTTCATATTTTTCTTGTGCTTTGTTTTCTAGAGTTCATATTGCTACGTCTTCAAGTGCACTAATCTGTACCTCTCCCATCGGAAGTCCTCATATATCATTTTGAAGGAGACATGAATGCCCTTTCCTACCATAACAATGTTCTTCTAGATTTCTAGTAATTGTGGCATTTGCAAGTAGTGAGTCACCTAATGGTTCAGTCTGGTGTTCCATTAATCATTTGGATCCATAAAACCAACTGATTTGATACAAATTTGGAACACAAGGAAACAGAATAGTTCCAATACAAACACACACACATTTATGTATATACACTCAACAGCCAGTTTAGTTGTATGCTTTGGCCAGCTCAGATATAAACTGCAGCCAGCTGGTGGCTTCTACAAAGAAGTAGATAAGAAAGCAAGAGTCAATGGAACTGGACCTGATAAATAGCACAGTTCTAAGTAGCCTTAAACCAACAAAAGAAGAAAGACTGTGACCTGAAAAATAGAGAGCACAGTGATGCATATTAAGGCATGACAGTTTAACCTTTTTCTGCTGATCTTAGGTGGAATATGTCACTATCTCACAGAGTCAATGTTCTTGGGTAGAAATTCTCTCTTGAAGATCTATTCTATGGGATTTCTAGGAAACTTCAGTCTTACCTCTCTAGAAGAGAAAATATTCAAGTGAGTTGTGGACAGTTGTCTCTTTGAGACACATGAATCCAAGAATCAATCTCACAGCTTTATGTTGTTCTCATACCTAACACTACTTGATGATATCCTTCCCACTGGGTCTGTCTCTGGTACCTCCAGAAAACTGGGTATCTCAATTCTTCTAAGTAATATCTAATTTGTCTAGGAAGATACTGAGGGAAGTCAGCTTGTGTTTGTTGACACAATGGGATATACTGCAAAACTCCCTGCATATTTGACCATGGCTGTTTGCAACAGTATGGCATCTGGAATTGGAAGGGATCATCACAGTTATATGGGCCCACATGTCACCAATTCATGGTGGCAGGGGTAGGGTCAGGAAGTCCTTGAAACAGCTAACTTAATTGTCATTAAAGCCAATGATCATATCATAGTTCATTGAAGTTCTAGAATCTTTGAGAGTTTCTCTGATTTGAATTTTAGAGTTTTCTTTGTCTTTCTTCATATATTGAAGATTGGATATTATATACACAGTAAAATGTCAGGCTAAATCGCAGGGATTTGTAAAGCTTTTTCTTAATAGTCACAGTAAAATGGAAAACCTTACCACTTAAGAAATAGGTCATAATCTCCCAAGTTGGGGACACAAAATCAAATAATATTTTGCTACTACCAGAGTTAGAGTATTTCAGCAAGGGTGGACTTCAGTTTATCTTAAAAATAAATGATGTGCACGACACACTGAAAACACACATTGCAGAGAACAGTCACATGGAACCCAGCTGGGGGGTGAATGTTTTACCAGCATTCTGTTCACGATACATGGGATACACAGCCAAGATCCACCTTCACAGACCTTAAGGTTTTTAGTAAAATTTCCACTTCTGTGTTAACTGAGCACAATGATCATTTTTCCTTCCTGTGGTTTGTAGTTTTGTGTAAACATTATTATAAGCTTCCATTTGAGATTTTTAAAAAAATGTTTACTTTGGGGTTGATCTCTTGCACTCCATAATGGCCTCTCTAAACATGGCCAGAGAGGCAGCCTCTTGGTGCACTGAGGGTCAGGTCCGTGTGGGCTGCCCATGATACAACGATAAGCCAGTGCATTTCCTCTTGCTGTTCCTCTTTGTGTAAGCATCTGCTCTTACAATAGCCTTAGAATACACAAACACTCTTTCATTTGCTGATAACTCCTAATTGGGGCTCCTACTAAGGTCAGGAACTCGCTTTGCTTCAAAACCATGAACTTTCCCAGAAGCGTAGCTGCTAATAGTGCACCTGTGGACCTTCCTGTCTCTGCTCTGCCAACCTGAGCAGACGCCACCTCTGCTACAGACTTTTTCTACAGGTAATGGGAAATTTGTTTCCGTTTAATTCACCTGATATTTTCCTGTTTCAATCTTACTTTATGATCCATTAATAATCATGCCACATTTTTCTAAAGGGACTTACAATAAATTTTATAGAAGTATAACTGGTTCACTAGCTGGTTCATGGCTAGAGTTCCCCATTTTTTTAAGGATTTTATTTATTTGAGAGGTAGAGTTACAAATAGTGAGAGGGAGAGACAGAGAGAAAGATCTTCCTTCTGCTGGTTCACTCCCCCAAATGACCGCAACAGCCGGAGCTGCGCTGATCCACTGATCTGAAGCCAAGAGCCAGGAGCTTCTTCCGGGTCTCCCACTTGGGTGCAGGGGCCCAAGAACTTGAGCTATCTCCTACTGCTCTCCCAGGCCATAACACAGACCCAGATAGGAAGAGGAGCAGCCCAGACTAGAAACGGCACCCACATGGGATGCCAGTGCTACAGGTAGAGAATCAACCTACTGTGCCACAGAGCCAGCCCCAGGTTCCCCATTCTTTAAGATGATGGGTCTTAAAGGGGGGCCGGTGGTGCTGTGGCATAGTTGTAGGGCCGCCACCTGCAGTGCCGGCATTCCATTTGGGTACCGGTTTGAGTCCCGGCTGCTCCACCTCCAATCCAGCTCTCTGCTATGGCCCTGGATAGCAGAATATGGCCCAAGTCTTTGGGCCCCTGCACGAATGTGGGAGACTTGGAGGAAACTCCTGGTTCTTGACTTCAGATCAAACTAGCTCAAGCCATTGTGGCCATTTTGGGAATGAACCAGTAGATGGAAGATCTCTCTCCCTCCCTCCCTCTCTCTCTCTCTCTCTCTGCCTTTCTGTAACTCTGCTTTTCAAATGAATAAATAAATCCTTAAAAAAAAGACAATGGAGGGGCTGGCGCTATGACATAGTAGGCTAAGCCTCTACCTGCAGCAACAGTATCCCATATGGGTGCTGATTCGTGTCCCGGCTACTCCTCTTCTGATCCAGTTCTCTGCTATGGCCTGGGAAAGCAGTAGAAGATGGCCCAAGTGCTTGGGCCCCTGCACTCATGTGGGAGGCCCAGGTGAAGCTCCTGGCTTTGGGTTGGCCCAGCTCTGGCCTCTGTGACCATTTGGAGAATGAACCAGCAGATGGAAAACCTTTCTCTCTGTCTCTCCCTCCCTCTGTCTATAACTCTGCCTCTCAAATAAACAAGTAAAATCTTTAAAAAAAAAAAGACAATGGAAGAAGAATAATATGACTTAAAGGACTAATTAATAGAAATATATGAGGGGCAAAGTAATAGGATTTCATGGGATACAAGCCTCATTTTTGAGAGCCTTGTGTATTTCTAGGGAGCAATAGGATTGAAAAACATGATGATGATGATGATGGATGAACCAAAGTAAAGGAGACCTCAAAGTCAGATTGGCAAAGCTCCCACTACTCGGGCTGCTGCAGCTCTCATTCATAAACCATGTAGAAGGGATTTTGCCATTGGGTCAAGAGAACAGCTACAGAAAGCTCTTGGCCCTGACAATCCCCCTGAAATTGAGCCAGTACTTGAAGGGCTTTTATTTTATGTAGACATATAGAGCAGATTAGGTAGGTACACTGAGAGGTTGTTAAAGGGATAATCTTTACTCACAAAGAGCCTGTTAATAGTTAAGTTCCTGAGAAAAATATCTGGTAAGTTGTCAAGCATTGGCTAAGTTGTATGATGGTGTGACAATTTCAGACAAGTTGGGACCTCATTTTCTGTAGTAACAGATGGGATCCAGAGATATTAATTGTCTCTTAATCACTGGCCTGGGAAACTTTTGGAAAGTTCTGTAGACGATGATAGGTAAGAGATTTATTTACTTAGGATAAAGTGTGCCCTAGATAATAAAGTTTACTAGGACAAGATTATAACTTCTCTTTGGAAAGCTGCTTTTCCGTCTCAGTTAAAACAATAAGTGGGATCTGTCTTAAAGCTTTGCCTCATCTTTTGAACACCAAAGTGTCATCTACGTGTTAGATAAGACCAGGGTCACTGGAGCCCAGTGCTGTGGACGAGGTGGGGCAGAGCAGGAAAGTTCTTCATAAATCTTTGAGGAATAATGTGCCTGGCATTTTGTTGATTTTCCCAAGAGAAAGCAAACTCTGTTGATATAATGGAACATGGAAGAAAGAAGAACACAATAAACAACTATTAAACAAGTGTTCTCAGTAGGCACCAGAAATAGCATTTGGGTTTGCTCTACAGGGAAGTGGGGTGATCTGCTTACAGTCCTGCACTCCTGAACATCTGGGTCCCTGCTCAGAACTGGTTTGTCTTGCTTGGTTTGTATTTGGTTTTGTTTCTATTTGACATTGTTGTTGCTTACGTTGCTTCTGCTAGAAAGATAGGAGTGTTAAGACAATGGGCAAAAGGTACAGTGAGTTCCTTTCTATTGGACTTGCTACCATTGGCCTTGGTCCTTCTTCAGTTTGTAGTTCTTGGGGCTGTCCAAGCCTGGGTGAAGCATCACAGTTTTCTTTAGTTTCTTAGTTCTCACAAGGCAATTCTTTTTCCCTTGTCTTTTTATGTATAGAATTTACAAGTATCCTTAATGAAAGTCTTACTAATTCAAGCTTTTTTTAAGACTTGTCAAAAAATTATCAAAGTATGCATTTCAGTAGTTTTCCATATATTCACTATGCTAAGGGACTCTCATCTAACTCCACAACTCTTCTGTCCCCATGAAGAGAAACCCCTTCTCTGTCTGCAGTCAGATCTAATTCCCTTTGCCACCTGCCCTCTGCCACCATTCACTTTCTTCTCTGCACAGTTTGCTATTCTGAATTTATCATGTAAGTGGGAGAATGCAGAAAGCAGGCATTGTGTCTGGCTTTCCTCTTGTGGCTTAATGCCTTCAGGGGTCATCCGAATCATCACGTGTATCTTGCGTATGACTCACTGATATCCCTTTGGACAGACCATGTTTTACTTGTCCACTCTTCAGCTGATGTGCAAATTTAGGTTGTTTCCACTTTTTTGCAATTATGAATAATGCTGCTATAAACACTTGCATCCAAGTTTTCTAAAGAATATGTTTTCAAATCTCTTGGATAGATCTAGCAGTGGAATTGCTGGGTCAAATAGATGGTAGTTCTGTGTTTAACCTCTTGAAGAACTGACAAATTTTCCACAATGGCTGAACCATTTTTCACTCTAATTTTCCCATATCCTCACTAGCACTTATTAGTTATCGGGTTATTTTTATGATTGCTATAATGAACGCCATCCTAGTGAGCGTGGAGTGGTATCTCATTGTTGACTTATTTCCCTAATGACTCATGATGCTAGGCATCTTTTCATTTACATATTATCTTTGGAGAACTATCTGTTCAAATCTTTCACCCATGTTCTAATTGGGTTGTTTGTATTTGTGTTTCAAATGCGAAGATCTAATCAGATATATGATTCACAAATATTTTCCCAGTCTGTGAGTTGTCTTTTCATTTTCCTTCTCATCAAAATCACAAAAAAAGATTCCACAGTGTTTAAGTCCTTCCCCAGGACACATGACTTTTTAAATCACTAGAAATTCTATAAACTAAGTATTTTTGTAAAACAATATTATAACATTCATTAATCTAAGCAGTACTAATTTTTTCAGTGTGAAATGTCTATCATTATCTAAGCATTAGAATTAAAAGAAAGGGGGCCGGCGCTATAATGCAGCAGGTTAATCCTCCTCCTGCAGGTCCAGCATCCCATATGGGCACCGGTTTGAGTCCCAGCTGCTCCTCTTCCAGTCCAGCTCTCTGCTATGACCTGGGAAAGCAGTAGAAGATGGCCCAAGTCCTTGGGCCCCTGCACCCACATGGGAGACTGGAAGAAGCTCCTGGTTTCAGATCAGCACAGCTCCAGCTATTGTGGCCATTTGGGGAGTAAATCAGCGGACGGAAGACCTTTCTCTCTGTCTCTCCCTCTCACTGTCTATAACTTTACCTCTCAAATAAACAAATAAAAAATCTTAAAAAAGAATTAAAGGTGAAAAGAGGCAAAAATTTATAATAAATAACAAATGTGCATACTGAACAAATATATTAACCAATATAACTATAACAAACACAATAGACCTTATAGATCAGTTCATTAAATAGCCTTTACAGAGACCAAAGGAATCTATTAACTTCCCCCCATGCTAGATGAAAATTTCAAGAAACAATTATTTTTGTGTCTACTGAGGAACAACATAAAACCAGCCAAGCCTGACATCAGGTACTAAACTTTGTCCCATGGTTGGTCTACACTGAAGACAGCAAAGCCCTACAAATTAGGTTTAAAGGCTCAACATAGAGATCAGAAATGAAGGACACATGGATGTTGGCAGAAGGATGTGGACACTTGCCTCCAACCAGTGCAAATGCACTCACTCTGCAAAACTGCTTTGTTTCCCAAAAATCCTCTGTAGATTATAATGGTCATAACCAAACCTATTTTATGTACACCAGAAATTCTGCTATTTAAAGATATATTACAGTAAATCCTTTTAAAAAGCAAAGAATACTTTGCCTTTTTTAATCTTGGAAATTTATTTATGTGAAAAGCAGAATGACAGAGAGCAAGGGTGAGAGAGTGAGAAAGAGAGAAAGAATCTTCCATGCAATATTTCACTCCCCCAAACACCCACGATAGCCTGGGCTAGGCCAAGCCGAAGCCAGGAGCCTGGAACTATTCTGGGATTCACATGTGGGTAACAGAGTTATCATCTTCTGTCTCTCAGGGTATATACTAGCAGGAAGCTGGATCAGAAGCATGGAGAAGCCAGGACACAAATCTGAAACTCTGATATGAGGTGCAGGTGTCCCAGGCAGTAGTTTAACCAGCTATGCAGCAAATGCTACCCCATCCGCGCACCTTCTGAATGAAAGAATCAAACTTCCTATGGAAGTCAGGCACTTGTGTGGGGGCCTCTACTGCAGGGTTAGAATGCTTTATAAATCATGATTATTCTACAACTCATCTATACTATAAATCTGGATTTTCAAATACTTTGTTTTCTTAAAATAGGGCATACCCTGCCATGCAATGACAGCTGAATAATACAGATTTTTCTCTCAAGATGGAAAATAAGGGATCAGCATGTACTGGGGTGCAGCTTTGGTTTCTGCATTTTGCAGAATGTGTTGAGTCTGGAAGGAATCCACACACAGCCATCTAAAATGATTAAGTTGATGGGGACCAAGACGCTTGAGAAAACCCTGGAGGATTTACATTTATTTAATTTGGAGCACAGAATGCTAATGTCTGACCTGCTGACAGCCTTTAAAATTATACAATGTGGGGGAAAGATTTAGAGTAAAATTGAAAGTAAAGAAAAAGTATAAAATATAAACAAAGAATGGAAAGAAAATACAGTGATAAAAGCAGCAGATACACTAGTAAGAATATGGATAAATTATGTTTTTGCATAAAGCTTTCTTTAATAATATTAAAATTCAAGATATAATATATAATACAGTTACATATTATAACAATATAGTTATAAATTATAATATGATTTGATACTCCTATATAACATTAAGAGGGCAAAGGTGAGTCTGCCTAGCCTAGTATTCATAGGCAGCTGTGGACCAGGGAACTATGGGAGAGGAGTAAACTCTCCTTCCCCTCCCCAAGTCATCTTCCATCCTGACTATTTCAGTGATGCCTCAACCACTGGTACCCTCAAGAGTAAATATTATTACCTTCCTGGGTCAGCCAGAGACCATGAACTTTCATTTGCTGGTTAATAACAAAGATTAGTTGAGCACTTACCATATAGCAGACTCTGGGCTACAGACTAGGAACACAATCAAAGCAAACCATACAACATCCTGCCTTCACTAACTTACTACACGTTAAGACATGATTATAATAAGACACGGTAGGCACAGAGACAGCAGCAGAAGCGGATGCAGGTGGAGAAATCAGAGGGGACTGAACCCTTATTTGTGGGGCTACATAAGGCCCTCTGGTAGAAACAACATGTCGATGGGCAAGAGCACATGTTGGGAGGCCCACAGCAGGTGGACGAGCAGCTGGAATGTTCTGGAAACTGAGAATGAATGGTGGAGGCAAGTGAGGCCTGGGGAGGAGAGAAACTTTCAGATGGCAAGGACTTTCTAAGTCACATGAATGAGTCTGACAGTCGTCCTCACCAAGCTCTTGGAGGGTCTTGAGCAGGAGAATAACAGTGAGAGCCACTGTGGAGTCCGGAAAGAGGAATCCAGCTGCTTGAGTAGAGAAGGGACTGGAAGAGAGAAATTACAGGGGCAGGGAATTAGTCCCAGCAAATGCAGCAAGGAGGGTTCCAGCAGTGGTGCTGGAGAGAAACCGGCAAATTGAAGAGCAACCTGACAGTAGAAATGGGAACTGGTTGCTGACAGAGAGAAAGAGAGTGAAGATTTGGGAATGTCGCCTACTTTAAGGAAAGGAGCAAAGAGAATTGAGAGGGTAGTGCACGGGGTCATGAAGTTCAGGAAGAGCCCCTGACAGTGAGTTTCTGGGTGTGGGTGAGGGTAGGAGATGGGGGTCAGGAGTGTGACTACAGCAGGGGGATGCGTGTGAATGGTGCCCTGTGTCAGAAGAACTGGGCTTCACCTCGGTGATCCAATCCAGAGCCATGCTCAAGGTTCCTGCCATGGAGTTCTTGCTTTCCCAGGCCAAACCAAACTTGCAAAGGAAGCACAAGGCACCCAGGAGCAAGGGCAGTCACCATGCTGGGTGCACAGCCACAAGGAGTGGACTTGGAGGTGGAGTGGCCCTCCCAGTCCTTCAGTGACAAGTCAGATGTCCGCGTGTGTCCTGCAAGGTCACTTTTGAGTTCAGCACACAGGTGCTCCACAGCACTCTGTGCAAGTGCCCGAGTTGACATAGTAGGGACAGATCCCTAAGGAGTTGCAGGTGTAGGGAGGGGCTCACATAGTGAGGCAAGAGCCATGACAGTATGCAGAGTGCTGAGGTCAACAGCACAGGAGCCACGGGAGACAGTCAAGGATCATATGCCAGCAAAGGCCTAGGATCAAGAAGACCTGAGCTAGGTTTCACAGTTAGTCTTGACAGGAGCTATGTAAAGAAAAGAGTGCAGGAGTTCCTGAGCAAAAGATGCCGACGGGGTGCTGGCGTTGTAGCATAGCAGGTAAACTCACATCCACAACACCAGCATCCCATATGGGTGCCAGTTCATGTCCCGGCTGCTCCACTTCCAATCCAGCTCCCTGCAAACATGCCTAGGGAAGGCAGTGGAAGATGACCCAAATGTCTGGGCTCCTACTACCCATGTGGGAGACTCAGATGGAGTTCCTGCTTCCTGTCTTAGGCCTGGCCCAACACTGGCTATTGCAGCCATCTGGGGAGTGAACCAACAGATGGACAATCTCTCTCTCTAACTCTGACTTTCACATAAATAAATCTTAAAAAAGAATTAGACTGTGCAAATCTGTGGAAGAAAGAGAACCTGCCAATGAGTGTGGAAATGAGGAGCCCGGCACCGTGGCTGGACGCTGGAGCACAAAGTGGCAAGGGATATTGGCAGAACTGAGCAAAACCAAGGGTGTGCAAGTCTTGGAGCCCCTTGCTGGATCTTTGGAACACTGCCCTGGGTTCATGAGAAATTGAAGAGATTTTTTTTAAGAAAGCTTTTTAATGAATACAAATTTCATAGGTACAGCTTTAGGAATATAGTGGTTCTTCTCCCCATACCCGCCCTCTCACCCCCACTCCCGTCCCACCTCCTACTCCCTCTCCCATCCCATTCCTGAAGAGATTTTAATGAAAAGAAATAGCATGTTCAGATGTGCGTCTTTCACAGGTTGCTGACACGTTTGTAACAGAGAGTCAAACATGAAGCTATTGGTTATAATTATAGCATGCTTCTAAAATATGGCCAAAGCTTTCTCAATTCTAGGAATGATCGTCAAGAGATGCTGCAAAATGACTACTCCTAGGTCTTTACTTTGTAATTATACCCAGCGGAAGACATGTGCAGGAGCTTCTAAGTTCTAAAGGAACAAGATCAAAGTCAATGAAAACCCTGTGTTCCTTCCACACCCACACCTTCCTTGCTTCCATTGTCATATAAATCCTTTCAAAGAGACAGTCAGCCTTGCCCTCTCTCTGTAAATAATTAAATCAATAAACAAATAAATGAAAAATGGTAAAGATATTACTTTGTTGCCTTTTTCATACAATACTTTTTGGAGATCATTCTCTGTCATTACATAAAGAGCTATTTAATTCTTTTTTTAGAAGATTTATTTATGAAAGAGTGAGAGAGATACAGAGAGAAATCTTCCATCTGCTGGTTCACTCCTCAAATGGTTGCAACAGTCAGGGCTGGGCCAGATTGAAGCCGGGAGCAAGGAGCTCTTCCGGGTCTCTCATGTGGGTGCAGGGGCCCAAGCACTTGAGCCATCTTCCACTGCTTTCCCAGACACATTAGAAAGGAGCTGGGTTGGAAGTAGAGCAGCCAGGACTCCAACTGCCGCCCATATGGGATGCCAGCATCACAGGGGGAGGCTTAACCCACTATGCCGCAACATCAGCCCCTATTTCACTCTTTCTAATAATTTTCTTCTGTGTAGATGTATTATAACTAATTTAATCACATTCCTGTTGATGAACTCACCTGATGACACTTTTGCTTCCCTAAAAAAGGGTGACAGTAAATAATCTTGCACGTGTCTGTTTTGCCTCAGTCTGAGCATGTGTGTAGGATAAATTCCTAGAAGCTGGAATTGCTGAAGTTGGCATGCATGTTTTTTTGGTTTTGGTTTTTTTTAGTTTTTTATGTAGTTGAAAGGCAGAGCTACAGGGCGGGGGGGGGGGGCAGGGAAGGAGGGAGGGAGGAAGGGAGGGAGGGAAGAAAAGAGAGAGAGAGAGAGAGAGAATGAATGAATCTTCCAACCACTTGCTCACTCCCCAGGTGGCTGCGATGGTCAGGGCTGGGCCAGACCAAAGACAGGATCCCGGAGCATCTTCTGGGTCTCTCATGTGGGTGCCAGAAACCCAAGCACTTGGGCCATCCTTTGCTACTTTTCTCAGGCCATTAGAAGGGAGCTGAATCATCTAGGACTCAAACTGGTACCCATATGGCATCACAGGTGGTGGCTTAACCAGCTGTACCACATGTATGTTTAAATTTTGATAGAGTACTGCCTACCTGTTCTCTGCTCTCCCCAAAGCAATTAGTACCTCTCTCTACATAATTATAAAACCCTTAATACCAAACTTTTTGGTCATAGCCAATTTGTGGAGGAAATATGTTGTATCCAAAACAGCTGAACAATTTCTCTTGTGAGGCTGAACATCTTTTTCTACGTTTAAGAGAAACCTGATTTTTTTCATTGTAACAGATCGTGTCTTTGGTTCTTTTCCTGGTGGGTTATTGATAATTATGTGTTTATAGGGGCTTTTTGCATATTAAAGAAATGACGCTCTTCATGAAATGAGTTGCAACAATTTTTACATTTTTATATTTTTCTTTTGACTTCAGTTTACCATGCACAATCCTATTTAGTTTTATGTGACAAACTTATCACTTATACATGGTTAATGGATTTGAGGTCAAATTTATAAGAGCTTTTCTGTGCCTTGCATATTTTCTAAAAAAATTATTCATCTCATAAAAATTTTTATAATTTTTAATTATATATTTTAATATTTAATCAGGAGCTGTGTTGATATTAAAACAGGAAATCTAACTTCAATTTTTCAAGATGTTGGACTGTAATTACACCAGCTCATTTAGTGAATACCAGCATCTTCTCCCTGACTTTTGTGATCCACAAAGCACCTAGGACATTGGACCCATTTTTATTCTATTGAGTTCTTTATGTATACAGCAGTCCATGCTATTTAAATTTAGGAACTCTGTCCCCACTTTATCCTCCTACTTCAAAATTTTGTGAGTAAATTTGTGTGTCTTACTATAGAAATTTTTAAAAAACAGCTTGCCTGCCTCCACAAGAAAGTATTAATCAGTAATTTTATTGAATTCTCATTAAATGTATAGAAATGACAGAGAACTCAAGCTTTATATCATTTCATTCTATCTGAAACAGACTTTCATTCTTATAAAACTGGAAGTCTTCAGATAATTTCACCTCTCCTTTTCAACTTTTACAACTTTGTTCTCCCTCCCCCTCTCCCTCTCCCTCTCTCTCGTTGCATAATGTTGACAAGCAACTTGGGCCAGCACTAAGTAGTAGTGATGCTAGGTTGATACACATTTCAGTTTTCCACAGTTCCGTAGAGCTGTATCCAGCACCTTCCTGAGAAGCATGCTGCTGCCTGTGAGTATACGAGATGAGGCGCACACTTCTCCTTTAACTTTTCCTTTTCAAAATGTGCACTGATGCTAGTAAATGATTTTGTGTCATGTCCGGGAATGTCTTGCCATTTTTCTCTTTTAATCTGTTAAAACTACAAATCATGTTGAACTACTCCAGATTTCCTGGAATAAACATAATTTTATTTGATTTATTCTTTTATGATGTCACTAGAGTGTGTTGTTCACATTTTATCTAGGATTTTTACCTCATAGGATGAATTAAAAATTATTTTTTCTGAAGATTGCATGTGATAGACAGATCAACAGGACAGAAGATCAACAAGGAGACAGTAGATTTAAATGACACTATAGCCTAAATGGATCTAACAGATATCTACAGAACATTTCATCCCACATCTAAGGACTTTACATTCTTCTCAGCAGTACATGGAACCTTCTCTAGGATTGACCACATACTAGGCCATAAAGCAAGTCTCAGAAATTCAAAAGAATTAGGATCATACCATGCAGCTTCTCAGACCACAAAGGAATGAAATTGGAAATTAGCAACTCGGGAATCCCTAGAGCATGTGCAAACACATGGAGATTGAACAACATGCTCCTGAATGAACAATGGGTCATAGAAGAAATTAAAAGAGAAATCAAAAATCTTCTGAAGGTAAATGAGGATAACAGCACAACATACCAAAACCTATGGGATACAACAAAAGCAGTGTTAAGAGGAAAGTTTATATCAATAGGTGCCTACATGAAGAAATTGGAAAGGCACCAAATAGATGAGCTTTCGAGTCATCTCAAGGATCTAGAAAATGTGCAGCAAACCAAACCCAAACCCAGTAGGAGAAGAGAAATAATTAAAATCAAAGAAGAAATCAACAGGATTGAATCCAAAAAAACATTACAAAAAATCAGCCAAACAAGGAGCTGGTTTTTTGAAAAAATAAACAAAATTGACACCCCATTGGCTCAAGAACTTCTAAGATCAATCTCATTTACAATAGCTACAAAAACAATCAAATACCTTGGAATAAACTTAACCAAGGACGTTAAAGATCTCTGCGATGAAAACTACAAAACCTTAAAGAAAGAAATAGAAGAGGATACCAAAAAATGGAGAAATCTTCCATGCTCATGGATTGGAAGAATCAATGTCATCAAAATGTCCATTCTCCCAAAAGCAATTTATACATTCAATGCAATACCAATCAAGATATTCTGTCTTTCTACATGTCTGGTAGAATTTTCCAGTGAAGCTGTCTGCATCATGGGTTTTCCCTGTGAGAATTTTTTTTAAATAAATTCTATTTTTAGAACAGATATGAAACTGTCCAAATTACCCATTTCTGCAGTTTTTGGGCCTTACACTTCTTTGGTTAGATTTATTCCTAAACACTTTATGGTTTTTGCTTACTGTGCAAATTCTTTAAATACTTGAATTTTTTCTTATTCATACTTGTACATAGAAATACAATGGACTTTTACACATTGCCTATTTTAAAATGCCTCAATTCTCCTATAATTTGTTATTACAAATTTTATATGATAGATTCTGTAATATATTTTTGTAACACTTCTCTGTTGATTCTTTAGAGATATGATTGTTCACATAGGGCAGTTTCCTTCTAGCTTTAAGTTTTGGTCAAGGTTGTCAAGATAATGCTAAACTCATTTACATTTTTAGGAACTGCCTGCTTCCTCTTTATATGCACTAGAATATTTTAATAATGTTAGCTTTACATTTTCTTTAAGTGCTTGGTTAGCTCCCTATAAAATAAACTAGGTCTGATGCTTTTTCCTACAGGTAGCTCTTGTCAACTCCATGTACATCTTCTACAATAACTGATCTCATTAATTTACCTTTGAGGTCGGCCCTGTGGGTACAGTGGGTTAAGCTGCCCCCTGCAACACTGGCATCCCATATGGGTCCTGGCTGCTCCACTTCCCATCCAGCTCCCTGCTAATGCTCCTGGGAAACCAGTGGAGGATGGCCTAAATGCTTGGGCCCCTGCACCCCAATGGGAGACCCAGAAGAAGCTCCTGGCTCCTGGCTTTGGTCTGGCCCAGCTCTGGTTATTGTAGCCATGTGGGGAGTGAACCAGAGAATGAAAGAGCACTCTCTCTCTCTCTCCCTGTTTCTCACCACCTCCCCTCTGATTTTCAAATAAATAAATAAATCTTCCAAAAAATGTTTACATTTCCCTTAGGGTCAGTGTTGATAAATTATCTGCTTTACGGTTTCAAATTACTAAGGCAGATTCAAGAAGAGTAATTTTTCATAATTTTTAATTTTCCCTTACTTGTGATTATTAACTATTACTTATGCATGTGTACCTTCTCACTGTTTATCTTAACTGGATTTGCCAACAGTCCATTTATATTTTTTACTTTTTTATTCCAATAATCTGCTTTTAAGTATATTTATTACTTCTGTCAGTTTTTGTTTTCTAATGTAATAATATCTGTTCTATCTTTATTCTTTTTTTCTCCTTTGTTATTGTTTTTCTACTTTTTTAATTTTTTTAATTTAACTTTTTAAACTCATTCATTTGAAATCCGGAGAGACAGAGACAGATGACAGACACCTCCCAACTGCTGGTACAACCCTTAAATGCCCACAACAGCCCAATCCAGGAGTCCAGAACACAGCCAAGATCTCTCACATGTGTTACTTCAGCCATCATCTGCTGCCTCCCAGGGGACATGGTATCAGGAAGATGAAGTGGAGCAGAAACCCAGCACTCCGATGTGAGACGAGGGAATTCCAAGTGGCACATTAACCACTGCACCTGCCATTGAGTTTGTTCTCTTATTTTTTTAGCTCCCTTTGATACTAATGCATGTCCTTAAAACTCTGAATATTACTCAAGTCTGTAGTTTCTCTTTGATAGTTTCTACGGAGGATTATCAGTATTCCTCAGATACCTCTCACACAATAATCACTTACCAGGAATATATTGTTATTATCATTATTGCTCTTATTACTATTTTATTCTTCATTTATAAGGGGTAATAATTTTACTATTTTTAATTTCTAGTTTGTCTCATTATGATCAAAGAATGTTGATCTACTCTGGAATTAGTGTGATTTTCCAGGGTGAGTTTTTATGAGTATTCTTGTAACTTAAAAAGATGTGTATTTTGCTCTAAGGCTACACTACTGATTCGTCACAGTTAGCTATGTCTTATTAAATTGCAGGGGTTTTGCCTGCTGCATTTGTGATGGATGAATCAGTTTCTCTTTACTCATTGATTTGTCTGTTTCCCCCTGTACTTCTGTTTTTCTGTAGATTTACATGTATTGTTTACTATCGAGGCTGTGTTGTTTGGTATACATTGAGTGCATTCCTTGCTATTTTAAACACCCACGTTGGTCTTATATAATGCTTATTGCCCCCAAGTCAAATATGAGATCATGAACTGCGGCTTTACTTTCGTTTGCATTTGCTAGGAATGTACTTACTCTATGATTTTAAGCATTCCTGCCTTTCCCCCATTTTATCTGTGTCTCAAATTCATGCTCTCTGTGTGGTGCTAAAGATTACAGGGAGGAGGCAAACCCAGCGTGAATGTCTTCATCCTTAAGTACGTTTTGCTCAGGTTGCCAAAGAATGAGGTCTTTTTTCATCCACACCTACCAGGATAGGTCTAGCACATCACTCTTCATCATTTATTGTAGAATTCCATCAGTCCTTTGAATCTGTAGGTTTTCTTCTAGTTGAGGAAGATCTTCTTGGATTGCATCTTATACTTTCTTCTAGTCCACTTTTCCAATAAAGTTATTCAGGAACGCCAACTGGCTGTACGTTGAAGATCTGTCTTCCCATTGTGTTAGGCTGTATCTGACTTTTGGCTGTTACTGTTTACTCTTTATTCAATTCCATTTCGCTTTGCTGACTTGTAGTCTCTTACCTCCCGCTGTTTTGACGCTTACTGTCCTCGTCTGCCTCCACTCCATCTTCCTCCTGTGGTCATATTCTCTTTCCGTCGCCTCCTAAAGCCCTGGTGTCCACACTTGCCTGCTTCGCTTCACCACATCTTGTTCAGCTCTCGGATCCCTGCTTCCCGTTCCAGTTCTGCAGACATCACTGCTCAGATTGCTCCATTCTCATATTTGCTTTCATTTCTAAATCCGTTAGTATTTTTTGATTGTGATTTTAGTCTTCTTTATAACATTTAACTTATCTGTCATTTGTTTCCTCATTTGCCGTTGTCCCTTTTTCTTCACACTTCTTTGCGAGCCAGCATCATAGCACAGTGCGCTAAGCTGCCACTTGCCATTCCAGATCCAATACCAGCTCATTGGCTCAAGTCCCTGCTGCTCCACTTCAGGTCCATCTCCCTGCGAGTGTGCCTGGGAAGGCAATGGAAATGGCCCAAGTACGTGGGCCCACGCCACCCATGTGGGAGACCCAGATGCGGTTCTGGGCTCCTGAGCATGGTGGCCATTTGGGACGTGAACCAGTGAATGGAAGACCTGAAGACCTCTCTGCCTCTCTCTCTCTCTCTCTCTCTCTCAAATATTTAAATCTTTTAAAACAAAACAAGACTTCTTTGCATAGGACTTTGCTCCAGCGCAGTGATTTCCACCCACCTGCACCAGGCCCATTCGGTACAGAAGCCTTGTGGGGCGGGCTCTGTAGAGGCACTTGGAGTTCTCATGTGGACTCATCATGGGTTCTGTCACCTTTAGACTCTCCCCAAGCCACTGAGATCTGCAAGTTACTTCCCAAAACACGTCAGCAGCCATTGTGATTTCTCATGTGTTCCCAGCAGTCTCGATTTTCCTGTAGGCAAGCCTTTTGGGAAGCTCCTTTTCCCTGAGACGAGATCACTTCTGAGGGATCCTTGTGCCTTGGAGAGCCTGCTGAGCCTGTGGTCTGCACTCACAGTGACCTCCCCACTGCTCCTGCCTGCTTATTGGACCTGTGATGCACAGGCTGAGGCTGGGTTACTCAGGTCTCGTGGTCTCACCCACGCTGGTGTGTGTGCCTGTGAGTGTGTGTAAGCGTGTGTGTGTGAGCTGCATGTGCGCTTGTATTTCCCTGTCCTCCTGACTGACGCGATGTGAGCTCTCAAAGGACAGGAGGCAACACCATTTGATTCCAGAAAGTTCCAATCCTATCTTTCAGAAGTTTTTTAAATAATAATTATCTAACTTAGATCATTGTTCTCATGATGCGAGCTTATTGCGAGAGGTGCTGTGGGTGGTACCTGACTGGAAGAACTGGCATTGTTGATTTATTGAAAGAAGAAATAGTACAGAAAGAAGCTGTGCTTCGGGCTCCCCAGATGGAAATAGATGACTGTTGGGGAGTGTCTGTTTGGCTGGCAAAACCTGAAATGACCCGCGACTCCTGAGCTCATGGCCAGTCATACCCACACGAGTCAACAGCTGAATTTCAGCGAATCCATGTATGATCAGAATCTCGTCCTGCAGCCAGCCATTTATTCTGGTAGGAAATCTAAGCCCCCAGCAACAGCTGCGCCCAACCCGGCCCCAGGATGCAGCCTTTCTCACAGGCGGCCTCACAGCTGGGCTGCACAAACAGCCTATTCTCGCAGGGCAGTTGTTCCCGCAGCGTCTGTGCCGTCCACCCCAGTCTTTCTAGAGCCAGGACCGGTGCTGCTGGGGCCTGTCTGTCACCGCTCGAGGCTCAGGCCAGCTGTCAGCCCAGCCCACGTGGTGTCAACTTCCCTGCAGCTGTCCTCAGTGGGGCCCAGAGGGCCCTCAGCGGAATGCCCCGAGAGTCTGAGAAAGCCTCTCCTTCCAGGGTGCGCTGCGGACATGCGGCCGGCTGCGTTCTCTAAGCACCCAGGTGAGCTCACTGATCAAAGTAAAAGTTTAAAATTAAACAAGACGACACCACGCTTTGACACACTAGAGGGGCATCCACGCACCAGACAGCCGCCGCCTCCATCGTCCCCGTGTGACTGAATCCCTAGAAGTTACAAACATTCCTATTTTAAAAACGAAAAGGGTGAGTGATGACCTCCGGCAGGAATGGAGCCAAGGACACGGAGCAGGTGTTTCTGGTCACTCTGCTGTTTCAACACAAGGGGGTGGGGGGAGGCTCCTGATTAGGCTGCCTGATAATTATGGGTGACCTTCCACGAGGGAAATGTATTCAATCTACCCAACGGTTAATCACGAAAAGTCACCCCATCTGGAAAGGATGCGTGGTAAGCAAAACGAGGCTCTTTGAGGAATCTCTCCAAATTGGGAACAGTGTTTTCACTTCGAGTTTCATCTGATGAGAACCATATACCAATAAAACGTCTTTCTGCTCGTGCATTTTTTCAGACTTTTCAGAGGTATTATTTTTAGAGTCTTATCTAGTCAATCTCTAACCTGTTAAAGATTAAACCAATGTGAATAAGACTCCCTAGGTCAAATGCCTTTCACAGTTTAAAAAAAAAAAAAAGTCTCAGGGCATTGAAGAGTCACTAAAACGCATGAATGTACTTAGAGCCAAAGCCGAACAAACATCAGATGCGTGCCACAGAGAAGCCAGGGGATTCTGAAGCACGTAAAATTGTCTGGGAAGCTCTCAAGGATCTGCGGAGGAGTGTTCTCACCGAAGTGCACTCTGCTTCCGACCTCGGGTCCCAAGACAAACGAGGCGTGGGCGCACATCGAGGCGGTGTGGCCTTACGCACCATCTTTTCTCTTTTTTCTTTTCAGCTAAACTGGAAACCTGCTGATGCCAGCAGCCTGGCTTCCCTTCATTCCCACCACAGTCTCTAGCACAGAACTGGCAAGGCTCTAGAAGTTAGGTAAAGGAAACTGTTTAGCCCGGCGCTCAGTGTGCCCGGGATGATTGATTTGGTAATCTCTGTAATCCTCCTACCAGTTCTCTGAGGCACATTTGTGTCTGCACTGACCACGTGGGAGCAGAAAACTGGCTAAGCTGTCCACGTCCACTCTTCCTGGAGGTGAAGGAGCAAGAATGAGAAGAGAGGGACCGGGCGACCCCTGCTGAACTCGTTACCAGGGCTGAGCCTGGCCCCAAAGTCGGGTGTGTAGCAGTGGGCTTGGCAGTGCGTGTGCCAGCTGGGAACCAGAGACACAGGGGTTCACTGTGGTTAAGAGGTGCTGAGGGCCTGCCTGCCTGCATCCCAGACTCACCTCCACCCCTTCTCCAGGTGAGTCAGCCGGCTGGGCTTGGACTGGATCCCCCTCACTTCTCCTTCCCATGAGGGTCAGGGGGTAGACAGGACCCAGGAGGCACAGGAGCAGGTGCAAGACAAAGCTTCCCACCGTGTCTGCCTCGGCCCGCCCTGCCATCTCTCCCGGCAGCGCCTTACTGAAGCATGTGCTTCTGTGACTTTCCAAGCGTAAACGCTTTTTCAACGTGTCCAGTGTTTTATTGGTTTTTATTTGTGGCTTGGTAGAATATTGTTTTTTCCTGCTCACCACGTTCTTTCTTTACAATGAGTCAAAACAGAACTCATACAATCAGAATCTTCCTGATCACCAAGCTGTGTGGACTGAGACAAACTCTTAAAAGCAACAAATATTTTCAAATCACGGAAAAAAAATGGCATTTTTTTTCTTTTAAGGCAAAACAGTGGCAGCATTTTTCAAGATGGCTCATATAGAAATGACAGATGGAATATATATATTATATAGATACAGCTATGAATCAATGATGATCGATGGATTGGCGATACCAACATTTAAATGCAGATATGATACAGACAAGAAGCAGTAGTGTTTTGGACCTAGGCGTATCGCTGGATTTCATCACACCTCTGCCTCATCCCACCTGACCCAATGTTACAGGAAGCTGAGCCTATGGGAAATTAAGTGCCTGTCCTGTTCTCACAGCTCGCCAGTGACAGATGGGACCGGAGTTTCCCACCACACTACATCACGCCCTCCCTCGCAGGTAAACTGCAGTACTGCCTCGCCATTGTATACTCTCATCACTGCAACGCTTCAGCCCTGCTTACTGCAAATTCCTCCAGACAAAATTATCTCACTCTTCCCTGTTATCTACTCTCCCACCCACAAAATGAATTTCTTAACATGCGTTTGACAGACACCTGTCAGCAGGTGGTGACTCTACTGCTCCTCAGAATGGGCGTATACAGCTTGTGGGCCAGGGCTCCCAGCTCCAGCTGACTGCTATCCAATCCAAAAGTTTCTAGAACAAGAGGCCACAACTAGAAGCAGTGTCTGCTGGGCTACGCCTCCTTGCTTAGCCACACATCCACTTCCCCTCCATTCTTTCTCATCCCACCCCGATCACCATGCTGTACCCTTCTTTGCTTCCTAATACACTGACAGTATCCAAGGGACCCAGGAAATTGTCACATGAAAGATTTTGCGACTTCTAGGATGTTTCAGCAGATTTTGTCTATGTTTAAACCTGTTCTTTTTGGATCGTTCTCATTTTCTACTTATATCCTCTGCATGCGGTCTGGCTAATCGCCTTCTCTTCATCATCACGCCTAACACTGCGTCTGGCGTGATTTCTGTGCTGTCACTTGCACACAGCTGCAGCATTTGGCTCCAGGAACAGCTGAACATGGTAGCCAGTGACATGATACTTAAATAGCTTTTCTTAACGCACCCTATTGGCTTCGTAGAGTTAGCCAAGCTGCATGAAACTGGGTGTCACAAAAGCATCTTTAAACATTTAATATAAATCTCCAGATAGCATAGGTATCCCGAGCAAGCTTGTTCTTTAAAAGCCAGCCTGGGGAAATGGGAACTACTTCTACCCCCTGACTTGAAAGCTGATGAGAATTAGAAACAAAGCCCCGGATGTTATGGTAACAGAGCTACTCCCTACCTCTTTCTAAAGCAGGGCGGGTCAATCATCTGTAGAGGCTCAGGTAGTAAACACTGGTGGTGAGGGGGCCACGTGTTTCCTCAACTTCTCTGAACCAGGAGGAGGCAGTGAGAGACAAGGTGCAGAGGCAGCCTGCCCTTGTTCTGATCAACTGGGTTCACAAAAGCAGGCCACAGGACAGACGTAACCAACAGGTGACAAATTGCAGAACCCTGCCCTAAACCAAGCCAATATTATAATCAGTGGGATTTGTTACAGGTTAAACTTTAAAATCATATCCAACGAGAGCAGCAGAGGCAGCCCTGGACTGACAGCACTGTAGAAATGCCACACAACCATGTCAAAGCCTCCCGAATGGTGGGTAGTCTGGCGCAGCAGATTAACCAACACGTGGGAGGCCTGCATCCCATACTGAATGCCTGGGATCAAGTGCTGTCTCTACTTCTTTTCCTGCTTCCAGTTAATGCACTAGGAGGCAGCCAATGATGATCCAAGTGTTTGGGTCCCTGCCACCTACCTGAGAGACCCTAGTGGAGCTCCTGGCTTCTGGCTCCAGCCTCAGCCGTTATGGACATTTGGGGAGAGAGCCAGTGGATGGAAGATCTGTCTCTCCCCCTCTGTAATTCTATCTTTCAAATAAATAAACAAACAAACATTTTTTTAAAAACTTGCTGAGCTCAGATTAAAGCAGTACTCAACAGAAGGTGTCTGGTAACCTCCTAAGAGTGCAATTTGTAGAGAGAGACACAAATTGGAAGCCAGCCCTCGGTAGAGAAATATCCAAGGGTTTGAAGAGCAGCAAGAGGTACCCAGAGACTAGGAAACATTTACTTCACCCTCTGTTTGGCCACATCTCCAGGTCACATGGTTTTGCAACACCACCCTCCTCCTCCTCCGTCTTCATTGTCCCCATCATCAATATTCTCAATGTTAGCTTTTGTCCAAGAGCCATGCTCTGCACTTCACATACAGTAATTCATCTTCACAACGTCCCATCTTCATTCTACTGGTGAGGAAGCCTAGCTTCAGGGAACCAATAGCCCGGCAGCAGCCACCTAACTGGAGCACTGCAATGCCCAGATGTGAATCCAGGCCTGTGGTCTTCAACTTCCATGCTCATAGCTGGAAAACCCAAACTGTCGCTCCTTTGCTTTGTGTTATGGCCCAGGAACGCTGCTCGGGGTACTCGTGACCAAAGCCCCTACCATGACCTGGGCCCATCCTGAGCACTTGGTTGGTACCACAATCACTTGTAGACTGTAAAGGACACCTGCAACCTTGCCCTGGCCACCTGCCCATGCAGGGGTGAAGGGCTCACAAGCAGCCATGGTGCCCAGAGCTGAAGCACTCGGTGAGCCACAGGGAGTCCGCCTGCCATTATGTTTTCAGTACGTGTGCACAGCGGCGACCCTGGGAGCCTTGCTTGCTGGCTTTGTGTGCTTTTTTGCCCCAGCAAGGAGACAGTGGCAGAAGCCAGCCGGAGGGAACTGTCTGCCTTCCTGGAAATGGCCCTGGCCCTGGTACAAGGCCATTGTGTAAAGCAATCACAAGGCCAAGTCCTTCCCAGGCTGCCAGAACGTCCTGTGGGCTGGCTTCCTCAGGCACACAGATCCCCTGTAGGCATCACCGATGCCCCAGCAGCTGTGGGTGGATACTAGAGATGCTGGCGGGAAGCAAATGCAGCGCAGCTTTGTCTGTCCCCAGGCTGCTCCTCTGCTGCTGTTTCAGAGCTGCACCTCCAGCTCGACAGACCTCTCTTCCCGCCCTGCCTCGATGGGCGTGCCTGCCCCTATCCTGGCCCCCTGGGCTTCCCCAAAGTCCAGCATCACTCTCTCAGGGCTTGAGTCAGTTTGGCAACAAATAAGAGGGCAAACTCGAGGACAGGGGTAGGGTTACTTCCGGCTTATGTCACTGGTTCCCTAGCTCCACTGGCCGTGGGCACCACACTAAGAGGGGTGACATGCTACAGATGAGGTTTTCTGCGTAAGACTAGTAGAAAACATAAAACCAGTCCAGGATGAAACTGCACCATGAGGCAACCAGTTAATCATTTTCATGGGCTATCAACAAATGCTCCTAAAGTGCCTGACCCCTCAATGGTTGAATGTAAATTGCCTCACTGCATATGGGTTGTTCCACACAGCCCAAAATGCAAAATTATTTTCAGAAAAGTTTAGATCTATGACTCGAAATGCAAAGATGTGGAAGTGCTGGAGAAGTGAAGGTTTGGACTCCCAGAGGTCACTGCTTGGTTTTAGAAGAGTTTCACTGATTTCTATTGTGAAAGGGGGCAAGTTCCCATTTAGATATCATGAGAAAGTGTGTGGCTGGGTCTATGCCATCACAGAGCTTCTACATGTAATGTGAATGAGCTTGAAACACTCAATTATAGAAGAAATTACATCTGCTCCTATGCTCACCCACTTATCAGTGGTGCCAAGCACAGTTCTTGGTTCTCCTGGAAGTTTGATAAATAACCATGGAAGGGAAGGAACGCAGGGAGTAGGGAGTGGGGAGGGGAGGAGGAGAGAGAGAGGGAGGGAGGGAGGGAGTGGGGAGGGGAGGAGGAGAGAGGGAGGGAGGGAGGGAGTGGGGAGAGAAGGAGGAGAGAGGGAGGGAGGGAGGGAGTGGAGGGTGGGAAAGAACAAGAAAGGAAGAGAAGGAGGGAGAGAGGGAGGCCAGCTAGTCAGGTAAAATTGCCACGCGCTGAAGCAAACACCTGTCAACATCTGGCTATGTAGACACGAAGGACCCGGTTCATCTGCCAAACCTCAGGAGAAGAGACAGGCTGGGCTGTGTAGAGTCAGTTCTCACCTAAAGCTTAGTCACTGAATGTAAAGCTGCTCTGAGATGTCCTTCGCAGAGAAAACAAGGCTGCCAGCAAGTTCTGAATCTGCTGCTTCATTCCCACCCAGCCCTCACCCACGCAGAAGAACTGCAACAGTATGGACTGGGTCTGCCTCGTCAGAGCCAGAGAAGGAAACGTACTAAAGAGACTGGAGCCGTATTTTTACTTTGTCTCTATTATGAAAAATTTCAAATACGGAGAAATGTATACAAGGTACTACCGCCCAGTTTCCACAATGATCATCTTACAGTCTTGCTTCCTCTAGAACCCTGACCACTTTCTTTCCTCTGCTTAATAACAAGTCACAAAGATGGCCCCCGCTCACCCCATAACCACACGCCCGCTGTGTAACTTCTTGGTGCCTTTTCCTTACGACCCCAGGCCCAACACATGACTCAGCTTGGCCAATGGGATGTCATTAAATGAACACCCACAGAGCTTGCTGTACAACCAGGCTCCCATTTAGCCCAAGCGAGGCTTGGGCACCCTAGCTGGCTCCTCAGGACATCCTAGATCAGCCATCAGCCAGAGATACCTACATATACAGTCCAAACTAAAAGCAAAGCAGAGCCAAGATCAGAAGCGCCACCAGTCAAACATGCCAGCATTGTGCACACTGGAGTATGCCTGTGACATTCTGTGGCTGGTTTCACAGCAAGACAGTGTCAGTATGAATCTCAAAGCATAAGCATTTTCTTTTTTTAATATAACTACAATAGCATTATCACATAGTCCCTCAGTAGCATTATACTGAAGTGTATCCTATTCATTACTTATTATTAATACACAAGAGGTTCAAGTTTCCAGTTGTCTCACAGATACCACAGGGATTATGTTGCTATTTCTATCAGTACCCAAAGGGATCCACACTTTATCTTTTGGTTAAGAAATATATCTTTTTGTTGTTTTTAACCTATAAATTCTCCTTCATACACACATACACACACACACACAAACTGTATTTTTTGTAGTCACCATTTTTGATGACATCACTTCCTCTCTTCTAAGGTACTTTTACACTCAGGATTCTACTTGTTCCACTCTGATGTCACTTAGGTGATTGTATCCTTGGAATTTCCCACAAATGGGAGTTGGATCTAGAAGTTTAATCAAATTCAGATGCGACTGGGGCTGCGAGGGACTGCCTTGTAGTTGGTAGCATTTCCATCCATCAGGAAGAACGGAATCCTGGCTTGTTTGTCTTTATGTGACATAGCAGCTATTTTCAAACAATGCCCAGATCTGTTCACTTATCTGTTCAGGTTTGGAAATTAATATTCTAATCCTACCATCCCATGTTTTTATTTGTTAGGATGCTATAATAAAAATCTTTTCTTCTTATCCATAATTTGGGTACTTATGCTATAACTTTTATGGAAAAAGCAGAAGCAACACTTAATTCTTTCTGTTTACTATTTCTTGGAAGAAAATGTTGGTATCCTAGAGTTTTTCAAGGGTGACAAATTAATTGACTTTTCTTCTTCTTTGTTCTTTTTCTTGCATCAGTATGAAGTCCTTGATGTTGATACATTTAATGTGCACTAGTTCCTGTAGATATTACTATTTTTGAGGCTCATAAGACCAATCAGTTAACTGGTCGAAGAGTCTTCAAATTAGTGTTATCTCGATGTGAGCAGAGTGAATGTTAACGTTGAAGGCTCATCTTGTATGTTTCCTTCCACAGACCTGGCATGAAGTTTTCACCAAGGATCCCTGCGCCAAGAGAAATGGTACATAGACACCACAGTCAGGGCTCTCCAGGTGCTTGTTGTTGCCAGGTTGGACATTGTTTCTATCCAGGAGAAAATAAAATTTTGAAACATAAAATCCATCATAAGTTCATAGTCCAAGTTGAACTCAGAACTCAAGTCTTTCTTAGTTCTTTTCATTATATGTCATACGTCAGAATCTTCTTTTTCTCACTACAAAATTATTCATTCTCAACAACATTGGGAATGGTAGGATACCAGACAGTTATTTGTCTACTTTATCAATAACACATAGAACAGTCTCTGAATTCTAACACCAACATTGCCACTAGCAAAATGACTGCCAAAAACAGCTTATAATTCAACAAAGTTTGTCCTTTGTATGCATATGTGTGTGTGCATGTGTGTGTGAGTACAGATGAAGCTTCTAATAGCTGTTTTAAAGATTTATTTATTTATTTGAAAGGCAGAGAGATAGAGACACAGGAAGAGAGAGAGAATCTCCCATCCCTTGCTTCACTCCCAAATGGTTGCAATGGCCAGGGCTGGGCCAAGCTAAAGCCAGTAACTCAGAACTCCACTTGAGCCTCCTATATTGGCAGGGTCTCCAGCTGAACCACCTGCTGCATTCACAGGCACATTAGCAGGGAGCTGGACTGGAAGCGGAGCAGCCAGGACTTGAAGTGGTGCTCTGATACAGGACACTGGAGTCTCAGTCGACAGCTTACCTGTTGCACCACAGCACCAGCCCCTACTAATTTAACTTTTATTTTTGATTTTCAACCACCCTCATTCTATTTAGTTTTTTTGTGTTAATTATGTAAAATATTTATGTTCACATAATCAACTATGTATAAAATGATCTATTTGAAAGTCTAATGAAGTTTTTTTTGTAAAGCCTGAAATTCCTAAAGTACTGAAATTCCTAAAAAAAAAATAAAGATTACTTAATGCATTTATAGCTTTTTATGCTTTTGCTACACAGGCATTTCTCTAAGACATGTATTAGTGTACAGTTTAAGTTTTCACACCTATCTTTCTTTGCTTTTGTATTTATTTATTTTAGCCATTAATTCATTCTGAGGGTTACAACTCTTAATGACTCACAGAATAGACTGTGTTGGTTCCCCACACCCCAGACGCCCAAAGGAAAACGAGTGAGAGCCAGAGTTACACTGTGCACACAGGGCAGCCGTGCCACAGTGGGGGACCCTCAGGGGGTGAACCTGCGAGTACCCCCTGGACGACTGGCACTTGTGGGAGACTGCCAGTTCTGGTGGGAGATGAGAGGCAGAGAAGGGAGGAAGAGGGAAGAGGGGGAGAGAGAGAGAACGAGAAAAGGGGGAGAGGGAGAGAGGGATGCAGCAAGCTGCCTGCTAATGTAAGCAAACTGTCTCTAAGGAAGAAGGACTATCCTAGACTTTCACCACACTGTGGGAAGAACGGACGCCACGAGAGAGAAGACTTCATGTCTTCCCAGAGGTCTCCAGCATCCTTTAACCCTGGTGTCAACAACCTTTGCTCTGACCATGCGTTCTGTTTCCAGAAATCATTTCTTTTAACTTGATTAAAATGATATCTTACAGCATAACATGTTCTGCTACTTGCTTTTGCACTCAGAATTGTTTCTAAACTGTATACTAGAATTACATCTCCTTTAACATTTTGATATAATCACTATAAAATCATCTCATTTGATATTTTTAAAATAAATTTGAATCATTTAAAAAATTTTATTTTATTTATTCCATTTTGTTTGAAAGATAGAAAGAAAAAGAGAGAGAGACAGAGAGATCTTCAATCCACTGGTTCACTCCCCCAAATGCCTGCAATAGCAAAGGCTAGGCCAAACCCCAGCCAGGAGCCTGGCACTCAGTCCAGGTCTCCCAAGTGTGGGAAGAGACCCACACTTTGGCCATCACCTGGTGCTCCCCAATGTGCACATTAGCAGGAGGCTTGAATCAGAATTGGAGCCGTGAGTCAAACCCACTCACTCCAATGTGGGGTGTGGGCCTCCCATTGCACAGCACAAACACACCTTGTTGTTTTCTTTGTGGAAATACAATTGCTGGCTTGGTGTCTGTAATATCTATAGGATTGTTTTTTCTTTGTTTCTTTATTATTATGGGTCAATTATTTTTTCTATATGTCTATTTCATCCAAATTTTAAAAATTAGCATAAAATTATGTATGTAGTATTATTACATTATACACTTTTCTTTTTATTTCTAGTATTGCTTATTGGGGTCGATTCTCTTCTGCTCTTTCTCCAATTCCCTTCAGACATTGCCCTATTCTACATCATTTCACAGCCTACTTTTGGTTTCGATGATCCTTTCTACTGCATCTTGGTTTCTAGTTGTCTATATTATCTTCTTCATCCTGTTCTCTGAGTCTACTTCATTGTTCTGTCTGACTTTTAAGTGGGATAGCTAGCTCTCTAAGTTTCAGCCTCTCTTCCTTTACAATGTTCACATTTAAGACTATAAACACTTCTTTAAATATTGCTTTTATATACTTTGAACATGTAATACTTCATCATTTGCTGCTAGACACTTTAAAATTTCTATTTTGATTAATTAGCAGCATTTTGAAATTCTTAAGCATGTGAGACTATTTTCTATATTTTGCCATTAGTTTAAATATATTCATACTCAGTAAACATGGTTGGATAACTATTATTTCAAATATGTCTTTCTGGCCTAGCATACAATCCATTTTCATACATTTTCCATATGTGCTTTAGCCACGTGTATTCCCTGGGGCAGGCATTTGGCACAATGATTGAAAGGCCACTTGGGATACTCACACCCCCTACTGGAGTAGCTGGATCTGAGTTCCAGTGCTGCTTCTGATTCCAGCTTCCTGCTAAGACAGACCCTGGGGGAAGCACAAATGGCTCACCTAGTTAAGTCCCTGCCACCCACGCAGGAGAACCAGATTGAATTTTTGTCTCCTGGCTTCGGCCTGGCCCAGCCTTGGCTGTTGCAGACATTTGGGGCATGGACCAGCAGATGCAAAATATCTCTCTACTTCTGTCTGCCTTTCAAATAAAAATAAAATTTCAAAAATGTAAAAATTTCTGGGAGGCCAACACAGTGGCACAGTGGATTAGTTACCACTTGTGACACCAGATTCTCATAGCAGAGCATCAGTTCAAGTCCTAGATGCTCTGCTTCCAATCCAGCTTCCAGCTAACATGCGGGGAAGCCAGTGGTGGATGGCCCAAATGCTTGGGTCCCTGCCACCCAGGTGGGAAATTCAAATGACTCCTGGCTTCAGCCTGGCCTGGTCCTGTTATTTTCCTTTGGGGAGTGAACTAGTAGATGAAAGATATCTGTGTGTGTGTGTGTGTGTTGCTGTCACTCAGCCTTTCAAATAAATAAATAAATCTTTTTAATAATTAATTATGTTATTGACAAATCAGTACTGGCTTGTATTACCTAGTTTCTTTTTTAAAAAAGATTTATTTTATTTATTTGAAAGACAGAATTACAGAGAGAGGTCTTCCATCTACTGGCTCACTCCCCAAATGGCCGCAGGCTGGAGCTGAGTCAATCCAAAGCCAGGATCCAGGAGCTTCCTCCAGGTCTCCCACATGGGTGCAGGGGCCCAAGGACTTGGGCCATCTTCCACTGTTTTCCCAGGCCATAGCAGAGAGCTGGAATGGAAGTGGAGCATCTGGGACTTGAATCAGTGCCCTTATGGGATGCCAGTGCTGCAGGCCGGAGCTTTAACTCGCTGCGCCACACTGCCAGAATCATGTGTTACCTCATTTTAAGCTTTCTAGTTTTCATTTACTCTTTTGTCTCTTCTCTTGCTTTTCACTAATAGATTTTTAAAATCTCTCTCTTGCTGTTCTTAAATCTCTGTGTGTGTGTGTGTGTGTTCTGTAGTGCTGTCTCAAGCATATGCGGGTTTGTGTCTTCCATCACTTCTGAGTAAGCATCAGTCATTATCTTGTCAGTATTGCCCATCCTCAATTACCTCTAGTTTCTCCTTCAAACAAATTAGATGCAAGCTAGCGTTTCTCACTCTGTGTCCCCGGGTTTCCTGATCTTTTCTTCAAGTCTTCCATATTCCTGGTACATTGACTAGAGGGTGGATAATTTCTTCAGATCTATCTTCTAGTTCAGGAAGTCTTTCTTCATCTGTGTCTAAACTGCCCCTTAACCTATTCATTTCATTTCTAATTTTAAGCTTTGTATCTTTCATTCCTAAAATTTCATAAGGTTCTTTTCATATTTCAGATAAGCCTGGTCAGTTTTGTAACCTTTTGATCCCTGGTTATTTTAATTATACTTTTGTTTCAAAACTTTCATTTATAGTTATTTTATATTCTGTTTATGATCATTCCAATATTTTAAATGGGATTTTGCATAAAGCATTTGATAGTTTTGGTTATTTTCTTTTATAGTGGCTTATGCCTTTTCTTTGGGAAATTATGTATTTGTGAGCCCATATTTTTACTTAACTGTGGTGATTCTTCCACCTTAACTTGTAAAGTTTTCCTCTACTATAGGTTTACATTTGCTTCTCCTAAGAGCTAGAGATGTTAGTTACCTGTAGCCCCTATATTCCCTGTTAAGAGAATTGAGTCAATGGGGGAGTTCGGGGTCTCATGTCTCTACCTTCTGTGGTCTAAAAGCTTTCTGTGTGGCGGTACAGATCTAGGCATCTTGATAAAAGGCACTTGCCAGGTGTTTGGTTACTGTTCACCGCTCTACTTTGTGGTCTTAGAACCCTACTCTTTGGTCTTTGCTTCTGTTTTTTATTTTGATTCACATGTTTTCCCTACTTTCTAATAGACTCAGAGATACACTAAAACTCATTATTACTGTTATGCATCTGAGACTTAATCATTTTAGCCAAATATCCCTTCAGGTTGTCTATTCTGATACATTACCAGAACCAAAAGTCACATCTACAAATTGAGATGTTGAACAGAAAATTAAATTATTGAAAGACATCAAAAGCTCAGATTGCCTCATTTAGGTTTATATTACATTTAGGTTTATACAGAGGCATTCAAAAAGTTGAAGCAATAACTAGAAAATGTCTTTGTAGTAAAAAATGTAATTTCTTCACTAGTATATTTTTTCATTCTCAGAGCTTACACAGAATACAAAATAACACAAAATAGAACAATTTCCTAACCAAATACATGGTATTATCCAACATGTTACGTAAGCAAAGAGCTGGAAATACTCGTAAATGTTATCCTTTTAATACCCTTCAGTTTAGAAAGCATTTTTAATTTTTAAAACATCCATTGCTATTCTTGAGATGTAAATGGGGTATGGACAGTTATTAACAATAGGACGTTTACATCTGTCATCTTCTTTGATCATCACAAGTGTTGGAAGGGATGAGACACATGCTCTTATCCCCAGCTTGCAGGCGAGGAACTTGAGAGCTGGTGAGCTCAGTGACTCAGCAAATGTCAGAGTGAGAGTGATGACACAAAGCCAGGAGCCCTGAGTCTACCTCCTGGGCTGTTTCCACCACAGTGCCCTGAAGATGGTTCACAAATGCTAATTGAATTAACCTAGATAGAAAAGATTCTCTCATCCTCTAGAGATTGAAAATAAAAGCAGCAGCAATATAAAAACATAACAAACTGTCAAAGGAAAATAGAATTACCTACACAGCAAAGAATCTTGCAAAGCAAACGGGCAAGAACAGAAACCATAGGATCAAGTTGCCTCCACTTGCTTATTAATACTCCTGCCAAAAGCCAAGCTATGAAACTGGGCAGGATGAGGCTTATTCAAATTCAACATTACTGTATCTGAGAGTCAGCAAAATCCAACACCATCCTTCGTGTCTGTAACCCACTTACTGGGCTACCTTGCTAATCATGCTGAGGCGCTAATAGAAAACACACCTACAAAGATGCCTCCTTAGGTCCCAGGCCTACACTGTGCGGCTCAAGAGGCCACCTGGACTTTGTGACAACTGCGTCCCCACCATCCCAAAGCCCAGAGGAGGCTGCCAAGGAGCCACTACTTCCCTCTGAGTAAAACCTAGCTGGGCCCACTGTCCTCTCTGCTCCCTGTTGCCCTACCCATCACCCAGGATTCAGGTCTTCCCTGGTACCATCTGGAACCTTTACATAATACTGAGGCCCAGAGAACTAACTAACATCCAGGTGTGCCAAGTGATGGGTGTGCAACCAAGTTCACCACAGACTTTTGCCCATGAACAACAGACAAGGACCATTGTTCCTCCCTTTTTCCAAAAAAAAGTAATTATTTGATGGTTAGTTCCACTGAGGAAGCCTGAAGTGACTTGTGTCAAAACACAATAGAGGGGCAGCACCGTGATGTAGTGGATAAAGCCACCTCCTGCAGTGCCAGCATCCCATATAGGCACTGGTATGAGTCCTGGCTGCTCCAGTTCCAATCCAGCTCTCTGCTATGGCCTGGGGAAGCAGAAGATGGCCCAAGTCCTTGGGCATCTGCACCCGCATGGGAGACCTGGAGGAAGCTCCTGGCTCCTAGCTCTGGATAGGATCAGGTCCAACTGAGGTGGCCAATTGGGGAGTGAACCAGAGGATGGAAGACCTCTTCCTCTCTCTTTTCATATAAACAAATAAATAAATCTTAAAAACACACACACATAATAGAGCACAAGTGTACCACTGTTCAGCCTGTCTCGTCGGACAATCCTGGTGTTGTGAGAGCGCACAGAGCAAAGGGAGAGGAGGTGGGGACTGCAAGCTCCAGCCGAACTGCTGACGGACAGCACTGGGCAGATGACTGGCAGCTCTGGGTGGACAGTTGCACCAGCCCATATGACAGCCTGGCTCAACCCTCATGACAAGCCCCCTTCTGTGCACCACGCAGGCCCACTGCCTGGAAACCAGCAAGTCCCCGCCCACAGCAGAAGCTGCAAGTTCCACAATCTTGCAAACGTGACACCAGCACCAGCTGAAATGTCCAACAGGACTGGAGGAAGTGTCCCCCTGCCCCCAGCCATGATTTTTAGGCTATTGTAATGTCATTATAATAAAGTTACCAAGGCGTACACCCCACTCCGGTCATGCACCTGACATCGCGAAACAGGAGAGAAACGGGCAGTCCTGCAGCCCTGCAGCCCACAGCACTCATGGTCTAGGGAAGCCAGCTGGCTCCTGGCTTTGGATCAGCGTGGTGCGTCGGCCACAGCGGCCATTGGAGGGTGAACCAATGGCAAAGGAAGACCTTTCTCTCTGTCTCTCTCTCTCACCATCCACTCTGCCTGTCAAAAAAAGAAAGAAAGAAAGGAAGGAAGGAAGGAAGGAAGGAAGGAAGGAAGGAAGGAAGGAAGAAAGAAAGAAAGAAAGAAAGAAAGAAAGAAAGAAAGAAAGAAAGAAAGAAAGAAAGAAAGAAAGAGAGAGAAAAGTCAAGACTAACCTGAAGCTACAGGGGAGTCATAGGAATGGACCAAAACCAAACCCAGCGCACAGTGGCCTACCTCAGAGTAGGTTAAAGAGTGAGAAGAGAACCTTTATCATCTGCTTGGCCACTTTATAACCATTCTGAATGATTTTCTAAGCTACTATTTAGGTTCCTGAGACTGATGAATGTTAAAGAAACTCTCACGACAAGGTCACAGAAATATATTAAATAAATTTGGTAACCAGAGCTGTACAGTAGTGAGAATACCACATTAAAGACACACTGCTGGCCGGCGCCGCAGCTCACTAGGCTAATCCTCCGCCTTGCAGTGCCGGCACCCCTGGTTCTAGTCCCAGCTGGGGCGCTGGTTCTGTCCTGGTTGCTCCTCTTCCAGTCCAGCTCTCTGCTGTGGCCCAGGAAGGCAGTGGAGGATGGCCCAAGTGCTTGGGCCCTGCACCCGCATGGGAGACCAGGAGGAAGCACCTGGCTCCTGGCTTTGGATCAGCGCAGCACTGGCTGTAGCTGCCATTTGGGGGGTAAACCAACAGAAGGAAGACCTTTCTCTCTGTCTCTCTCACTGTCTAACTCTGCCTGTCAAAAATAAATAAATTTAAAAAAAAAAAAGACACACTGCTAACACCCATGGCAACTAAGAAAGCTTAAAAAGGCCACATAGAGGGGTTTATAACCTACTTTATGTTGGGGAAATTTACTGTCAATAAAGAAAGATTCAAAACTGAAATGTAACCTTGCAAAAAGTCACGCACGGCCAGCACCTGCGTCTGTCCCGGGGACATCAGCAAGGGTGCATTTGAGCAATAGAAAAGTTGCTCAGAGCACACATGCAGCGGCGCACACTTCCAACAACGCGTGCGCAAAGCTCTATTTGTTCCAAGAATCCTCCTCAGAGTCACGTATTTTTCCATGTGTAAATTAGGAACTCAATTTTGATAATTTAGCCCAGTGTCTCTGCAAATTGTTCCTTCTTTGTCATTTGGAAGGTCGCAGCTGTTCTTGTCAGAAAGAAGACAAAGACCAGCAAGGCAATCTATTCAGCTTCTCTTCTTTGCCCTTCTATTTTAAAAAGGAAGAAAAAATAGAAAGAGAAGGGGAGAAGGGACCTGCTTTTGCGTTTTGTTTCTAATAGGTTTATTCCCAAGCTCTCATCTGGGACAATATGCTCTGAGATCAGCCAGCTCTGGACTCCCGCAAAGCCCCACTGAGCGCTCTAAACCCAGGGCCTGCCCATCCTTCAGTAGCGAAAGACTCGGCCGCCATTTCCCTGGCTGCAGTGTGGTCACGTGGCTTTTCCACTTTTGCTGGGCTGAGCCAAACAGGGAAAGGCAGAGTGGACACAGCAGGCTTGTGCTACCGCTTTGAACGGTTGTGCGTGAACAAACCTGCTGGAAACAAAACCCAGTGCTTCTCCCAAACCTTCCCAGAGCTGCACCTGGGAGCAAGGTTGCCTCCTTGCTACAGCCCCCGGGTGCTCCTTGTCTTCTCCCTCTCCAGCGCCTGTCTCTCTGGCCTGGCTTTTTTAAGGGACGGTGGCTGACTGAGCCTTCAGAACTCCTTGAACAACTAAACAGCTTCGTCCCACCCTTCCTGAAGCCAGCGAGGATGTTTGCAGAAACCCAGAGCAGCTGGGGAGGCTCAGGAAGTGAGGGGAAGGCAGCTCGCTGTTCAGAGGCCGGCAGCATTGCTGAGATTTTATTCTGGTTTGGTTGTTTGGCTTGCAAAGAGGACACAGCCCCGCCCAGGGAAATGCTGACGGTCTACAGGCTGTCATTCAGAGAACTACCTCCGTCACGTCTGGCCACAAGCCTCCGGAGGCCCACGAAGGAGACGAATGATGAAAGCATGGCAAAAATAATCCCTTACCCGGTAGAGGGTAAGAGACAAGCAAGGAAACATTTTGGAGCACACTTCAGGAGCTCTAAAATACTAAGACGTGCCAAATGCTTTGCCTACTGAGTTTGGAAAGGTTGTAAAACTTTCATTGTAATAAAACTAAGGAAAACAAAAGCCAATGCTATAGAGGGCATTCCTGTCTGTTAAAAATGTGACTTCCAACAGGATCAAATGACTACAAGACTCTTGTCCAGGCAAGATCCTCCTGTTAGTAAGCCTTAAGTTCAAACTCTACCTTCTGTTGCCAGAGACCTGCCTACGCTCAGCGGGAGGCCGCGTAGGAAAGGGAGCCTGCTCCTTAAACTCCCCCTGTCCAGGGGCTAGGAGACTGCAGCCCCTCCCACTCATCTCCCATCCCCAGCTTTCCGGGCATCCCAGAGGGAACAGAACTCTAAGGATCTCCCAGGGCAGTGAAATTGTCAGAGCTGCACCGTCAGCCACGGCTCGGCCTTCGTTCAGCCGAAAGCTGCTGACGGAAGGCCGAAGGAAGCCACATCCACCTCAGTCCCAGCTGTCCCACTGAGACCCTCTGCTTTTTATAACAACTTGAGTTCCTGGGCTTTGAGTTTTTGCTTTCAAAGAGAAAAGTTGAAGCAGAAAATATTCAACCCAAAATAGCTGATACCACTGTGAAATAGTGCTCTATAGGAATAAAATAGCTTGAGGACTTCCTTTTTTTTTTTTTTTAAACTATCCAAGAGGTTCTTACAAAGATGGTGTCAAACAATTCCTGGACATATTGAGGCCAAAGCATGCAGAAGCAGGCTGGCCTCAGAATAGACTGCAGGCTAAAGGCTCTCTGTCTCGAACAGTAGGCTGCTTCCTCTGCTTTGCACTGTGTTCAGAGAAGAGTGTTTATTCTCCTTTGAGCATTGTTAATTTCCCTCTCCAGTCATGCTTACCATAGTCAAACTCGGGAAAAAAAAAATCACCCCAAGTTCAACTTCCTTATGAGCAAGTAATACATCATTGGTTCATCATTAAATCATAACCAAAATGAACATTAATGAGGCTCACTTTCCACAGCTCCCAAAGGCAGTACACCCAGACGGTGATGTCCATTTCCCTGGCTATGACTCAAGTTCATGGTGGCATTATTGAACTTGGGCAGAGCCTGCTGCATTAAACACAATGATGTCCTCATACACAGTTTAATGTGCATGTTAACAAACTGACAATGTGTTTTGACTTTGCTGTTGCTGTGGACTCTATTTTGTTCTCCCCAAAATACATACTTCCAAGTCCTAAGCCCCTCTACTTGAGAATACAGCTGTTTGTGAAGGCAGGGTCTTAACGATTAAGCTGAGATGAGATCATGTATCCCAAACTGATGGAAGTTCTTATAGGAGGAAAAGAGTAGCACAAAGACACAGAGAGAGACACTAGACATTTGCACATAGTGGGATGACTGTGTGAAGAGACAGCAAGAGTACAGCTGTCCGCAGGACAAGAAGAAGGTCCTTGGAGGAGACCAGCCATGCCAGGACTTGATCTTAGACCACAGCCTTCAGACTGTGAGGAAATTTCCACTGGAGAAGCCACCCTGTCCAGGGTATTTTGTTAGGGCTGCCCTGGGAAACTAATACACTAGTCACCTACCATCCGTAAGAAGGCTTGGGAAATCCCAGTCCATTAGCCAAATGCTCAGACTCCATTAATCATGTGCAACAGTATGGTTTGGCCACATTAATCTGTATTTTATTTTGCCAGATTGTTTCATACTAATCATTAGAGTCTCTCTCTCTCTCTTCCTCTCTCTCTCTCTCTCTCTCTCTCTCTCTCTCTCACACACACACACACACACACAAACACCCTGATTTGGTGCCTACTCCGAGCCAGGAAATATCTAAAAGGATTGTTCCTTGGAATTTCAAGGAGTACAGAAGTAGGAAGCTGGTTCACCCTCTCAGCTCAAATTGATAAATGGAGAATTGATCTCCCGGAAGACCTCACCGCTCTTGTCTCTGTGTCACCTGTCCTTGTTTCTATTCCTTCCTCCATGTCTCTAGCTGAAAAGTGAATGTTATAAACCCTAGTTCAAAGTTTGTCAAGGAAAAGGTGAATTGATGGAACTGGATGCTTCTCAAATGACAAAAGAAAGTAAAATGTGGTGGGGGGTGTCTGAGGGGAGGAGGAGAGGAGGGAGGAGGCATGG
Source organism: Lepus europaeus (assembly GCF_033115175.1). Taxonomy (NCBI): domain Eukaryota; kingdom Metazoa; phylum Chordata; class Mammalia; order Lagomorpha; family Leporidae; genus Lepus; species Lepus europaeus. The sequence goes on along the minus strand of NC_084829.1, from coordinate 164,086,550 downwards.
AGCAGAAGAGTGAACTTTCCCGGGAGCTCTTATCAGGTGACAAATATTGTCCCAAACGCTTTGCCTGGGTTATCTCATTAAAATCTCATGATGATCTAATGGAGGAGGAAGTGTTGGTGACTTCATTTCACAAATGCACTTACTAACATTTCAGAAAGGTTAATTACTGTCTTGTTTACAATACTAACAAGCAGGAGATCTGGACAAAAAATTCCCAAACTACCACCAAATGGACCAAAGTTGGAACTTTCCTATTCTAGCTAAGAAATCCATGGTTATTTTTCATAATACTTTGATACATAATACTTTGAGCAGTAGAGACAGAAGCTCTTAATGTACAGGAACATATGTAGCCTTGTCCTCTTCTACTGAAAAGGCAAAGAACAACTGACAGAGAAAAACAAAACAAAACCAGACAGGAAGCAGAAGGAGGGAAGATCGGCCATGGCCATGGAGTGAAAGCACTGCACAGACAAGTCCCAGTAGGTGTAGAGCGCTGAGGGTTGGGAGTGAGGAATGAAGAGAGAGAGGGCAAGAGGTCCGCGGAGCAGCTGCCTTCCGGGGAGGGGGGATGAAGAGTGGCAGTGATAGGAGGAGGACGCGTACAAGATTGCTTTCTGGGCTTTGAGAAAGTTCACTCGACCCACTGCTCTGCTATTTGCTTGATAAATGAGGCTGAGTATTTGAATTGCTCCAGACGACTTTTGGGTTTGAAATCGTGTGTATTTTAACTGACAATAAGAACCCCCTGAACCTGTGGTGCCTGGTTATTCTTGGGTGATATTTTTTGTGTTATTTTCTGGGTGTGGTGAACTAAGGCCAAGTTGGAGTCCTTAGCTGCACTCTGCCGTCTCTCTGTCGCTCTGTACCTGACCAAGAGTGTATTTTGAATGTCAGTTAGGAAAACGATGGGAAGGAGCAGAGGGGACTGGATCCAAGCTGCTGACTCTGCAGAACAGCCAAGATTTGGAAGGATATTACATCAATAAGAATAGCTTCGGTTAGGCTTTTCGGCAAATGGCACCAGATTCTCAGCAGCCTAACAAAATGAAAATGTTAACTGCCACACACACAAAGCCAGAGTAGCGAGGCTCATGGAGGAAAACCTACCTGCGGTGCTGAGAGCCCAGGCTCCTTCAGTCTTGTGGCCAAGAGGGAAGAAATCGTGGTGAGCCACACACTGGTTCTGAAAGGCTTAGCCTGGCTAAGCCTCCACTGCAAAGGGGCCAGCGGAAGTCGTCTTCCTGTTCTGGAAAGAGAGAGAACTGGAATTCCTAATAGAAATGGGCAATGCCTGCTACAAACAATGCGGAGACATAGCTTTACACCCGAAGGGAAATTTCCTGGTTGGGATTCACTGTTTCACACACGGCAGCAGAGGAATGTGGTTGTGCTGCAGAACAACTACACTTGACTCCAACTTCCCACGCACCCATTTTCTCCAGGAATCGGAGTCTGTCCGGAAGTTAAGGGGACCATGGACCAAACACACTTGGATTCACTCGAGTGCCTGGTGGCCCCACCCACCCCTCCCCTCAGGGGCTTGGCAGCTGCCAGGCCACTTAAGTTGAGTCAGATTTGGAGAGGCTTAAACCGCTGGATTTGTGCTACAAACTCGAGAAGTGCACAGGACATGCCAGGACATGGACTCAAACAAAAGGATGTTTGAGTCATGGCTAGAGCTTAGAGCTTGCACTGAGACATACTGGAATGGAAAACTCTGGAAGCTGAGAAGTGCAGCTAAGAGGGATCCTGTTTGGGTTGAGAAAAAGACGCTGCCACCTGCTCACCAAATTCTACAACACATTCAGTGAAAACCATGAGGGTAAGGGGCCAGGGAGTCAGAATTTGGCCAAATCAGCCATGGAACAGAGGGCTGCCATCTACGTGGAGAACATTGGGAATGACAAGAGAGAGAAGCCAAAGATTTCTTTTTTTTTTTTTTAAACTTTATGGTAAAATAAAGCTGTGCTCCTTATTGTTTCCTTGACAGACTGAGAAAAGATACTGAGTACTTGTTCCTGGTTTTCTTGGACTTGGTGTGACATTTTTCATGGATCACAGAGGCTGAGCCACGGAAAGCCTGGTATCACGGGTGTGCAGAGGTTCTGGTCTTTCATGGGTCACCAGTGCGTTGCAATACCACTTTCAGAGGTCATATTACACTGGTCATCTTGGCTGCCACAAGAAAACCATAACCAGAGCGGCTTGAGCAGGTGACGCTCGTTTCTTCGCAGTCACGGAGGCTAAAAGTCTGAGGTTGGGAGCCACCATGGTCAAGTTCTACAGAGGATCCTCTTCCTGGCTTGCACACAGCCACCCTCACACTCTGTGCTCACATGCCCAAGGGAGAACATGTTTTCTAGGTCTTCCTCTTCCAAGGGTACCACGTTTGGTCATGGCCTCATCTTAACCTAATCACCCCGCAAGTTCCCAACTCCAAATACCATCACATTGGGAGTTAGGGTTTCACCACAAAAATGGGGGTCTACAACTCAGTCTATGGCCTGCCCATGTTTATCTTCAAGTCCACCCAGCTACCGCTGAGCACCACAGAGTGAGGCACCACAGAGTGAGGTTGGCTTCTCTCCACACTGGGAGATTTAAGATTTACTCATTGATTTGAAGGGGAGATAAACAGAGTGAGAGAGGAAGAAAGAGAGACCTTCCATTTGTTGATTTACACCTCAAATGGCCACAGCTGCCAGGGCAGGGCAAGACTGAGGCAAGGATCCCGGTGCTCCATTCTGGTCTCCCACGTTGGTGACAGGGACCAGGCACTTGGGCCAGCCATCTTCCACTGCCTTCCCTTTGCATTAGCAAGGAACTGGATTGGAAGGGGTGCAGTCGGAACTTGAACTGGTACTCAGGTGAGATGCTGGCATTGCAGGCAGTGCCCTAGCCTGCTATGCCACAGTGCCGGCCTGCATAGTGGGAGATCATTTCTTCGTCCAATGCTCTTAGCTCTCGTTTTCATAAAACGTCTACACCGCTCACCTAAAACTCAAAGGATGTTATATTACTTTTGCTTTCTAAAAACTATTTTTAATTCTCTAATTCTTTAAATTCTTGTAGTGGAATTAATCACCATCTAAATGTGTTTTCATTTGTCAAACAAATATTGATCACATGTTGGTTTGTAAATGTTCTTCCCAAAGTGGAGGACTCAGCAGTCAACGACACGGTCCTCGTGAAGCTGACCTTCCTGCAGGGGGCATAGGATCTGTTTCCAGCTGGTGACAGGGGATGAGAGCCATGTTACAACGATCCTGCCTACAGCAAAGGCTGCTGCCTTTGATACGTCTTCCACAGAGGCCTCCTAGCAGAAGTGACACTTGAGGGGGGTGAGAAGAATTGAGGTCTCTATGAGCTGCGAGAGCAGCATCCTACATGGACTGCCCAGTGACAGACCCTGCTCTGTGGGCCCAAAGCAGCCTTGAGTCAAGTAGCACATGCAGTTGGAGAACTAAGCAGCTGTGACATCACTGTGTCTTGCTAGGTAAGGGTTCTGGATCTGACCCCAAGGCCTTTGCAGAACTGGGTGCTCAAGAACACTAAACACTGAGGCCAATGTTTCGGATTAGCAGGCCAAGGCTCTGCCTGCAGCACCGGCATCCCTCATGGGCACCCATTCAAGACCCAGTGGTTCTACTTCCAAACTAGCTCTCTGCTAAAGTGCCTAGGAAAACAGCAGAAGATGGACCAAGTGCTTGGGCCCCTGCACGCACACAGGAGACCTTAAAGAAGCTCCTGGCTCCTGGCTTCAGATCAGACCAACTCTGGCTGTTGTGGCCATTTGGAGAGTGAACCAGCAGATGGAAGCTCTCTTTTTTGTCTCTCCTCCTGTCTTTGTAACTCTGCCTTTCAAATAAATAAAAAATAAATCTTAAAAAAAAAAAAACTCTAAACATGAAGATAACTTCAAATATCTGACTTGACTTGTGATATCTAGGTTTCCTGCAGCAAAGCAGTTTTGTGTATATTTATGGAACATGTGGTAAAGCAGAAAATGCATGTGAGAACACCTTTTATACACAAAAAGTATTGAGAAACTGGCCTACGGTTCAACAGCAGACGTTGGATATAAGAGATTAACCTGCTGTTTTCCGGAAAAGGCACCGTCTCCTTCCACTTCCTATTGCTCCTTCTGATCTCTATCCTAAATGTGACTTTTCTTATTTATGTGTGGGAGTCTGTAAATCTCTGGAAGATATTTTTTGAGGTCTTCAAAATTAAAGTAGATGTTTCCCATGGAGGTTGTGTTTCTTTTTAATCAATCATTCATTTAGCAAATTTTTATTCCACACACACCATGTGTACGCTGCTCTGCTACATCCCTTGGCTATAGTCATGAGCAAATGAGTGAGGATCCCGCAAGTCAGGAGCTCACAGTGGAGAAAGATGCTGATCAACAAACTACAGAAGCAAATGGCTGTAAACCGGTCAGTCTGCCTCAGGGAATGTCGCCAACCAGAGCAAACAGAGTCAGCCAACAGCAGGGAGAAGCCACAAGCTCCAAAGCTCAGGGAAGTGCGATCTAAGGAGGCAGCAACTTGGGCCCCTGATTGTGGCATAGTGGGTTAAGCCACCACCTGTGATGCCGGTATCCCATAAGGGTGCTGGCTGGAGTCCCGGCTGCTGCTCTTCCTTTCCAGCTCCCTGCTAATGTCTCTGCCATCTGCTGATTGGCTCCCTAAATGCCCACAACAGCCAGGCCTGGGCCAGACTGAATCCAGGACCCAGAAACCCCATCCAGGTCTCCCTGCTAGTGTCCCTGGGAAAGCACAGGAGAATGGCCCAAGTTCTTGGGCCTCTGCACCCACGTAGGATATCTGGAAGAAATTCATGGCTCCTGGCTTTGGCCTGGCCCAACCCTGTCCATTGTGGCCATTTGTGGAGTAAACCAACAGCTGGAAGATCTCTCTGTGTGTCTCTTTTTCTCTCCTTCTCTCTATAACTCTGCCTTTCAATAAATAAGTAAATACATTGTAAAATTATTTTAAATAAATAGGCAGCACCTTAACAGAGCTCAAGGAAGAACAACTAGGAGTACCTGGGCAAAGAAAAGAAAACTGAGTTATTAGGAGGAGAAAAGAGTGGAACTGATTCCAGAACTCCCACGCGGAAGGGACCCACAGAGGCAAAATGCCCTTGGATCCACTCCCACCTCACTCTGCTTCCCAGCAAACCCACCTCTCGCCTCTTCATTCTTTCCTCAGCTCACCCCCAAGGTTTCCCAGCCCTCGCTGCTCCCCTAACCTCAGCATCATCTGAGAAGGTGATCACCCGCCTTCCTGGAGCACTTTCCCACGAGCTCCGGCTTCTTCCTCTTTCCCAGGGCTCTCCCCACCTTCCTGCCCTCAACTTCTTGAGGGTCTTCCTGTACTGCACATCTCCACGGCTGCAGCTCCCAAATTCAGGCTCTACCCTCTCTGTCCTCCTCCTTCCCATGTTGTGGCAGACACATCATAGAAGCCCATAGGCACAAAACATTAGAGTATGCATTGTGAGGATGTGTATCTTAAAGAGATCACTCTTGTGTAGTACAGACAATAAAAGAGTGAGCATAGAGAATTGTGTAAGAAAGCAGTGGTTTTCAGCAATGGACAGATCAACCGGACAGAAAATCAACAAGGAAACAACAGATTTAATTGACACTATAGACAAAATGGGCCTACCAGATATCTACAGAACTTTTCAACCTATAGTTGCAGGATACACATTCTTCTCAGCAGTGCATGGAACTTTCTCTAGGATTGACCACATACTAGGCCATAAAGCAAGTCTCAGCAAATTCAAAAAAATCAAAACCGTACCATGCATCTTCTTGGACCACAATGGAATAAAGCTGGAAATCAGCAATTCAGGAATCTCTAGAGCATATGCAAATACATGGAGACTGAACAACATGCTCCTGAATGAACAGTGAGTCACAGATGAAATCAAAAGAGCAATCAAAAACTTTCTGGAAACAAATGAAGATGACGACATGACATATCAAAACTTATGGGATACAGCAAAAGCAATGTTAAGAGAAAAGTTTACAGCAATAGGTGACTATATCAAGAAATTGGAAAGGTACCAAATAAATGAGCTATCAATGCATCTCAAATATCTAGAAAAAACAACATCAAACCAAACCCACAACTGATATGAGTGGGGCTGGCAGTGTGGCGCAGTGGATTAACACCCTGGCCTGAAGTGCCAGCATCCCATATGGGCTCCAGTTCAAGACCCAGCTGCTCCTCTTTCTATCCAACTCTCTGCTATGACCTGGGAATGCAGTAGAAGATGGCCCAAGTCCTTGGGCCCCTGCACCCATGTGGGAGACCTGGAAGAGGCTCCTGACTCCTGGCTTCAGATCGGCACAGTTCTGGCCATTGCAGCCATCCGGGGAGTGAACCAGCAGATGGAAGATCTCTCTCTCTCTCTCTCTCTCTCTCTCTCTGCGCCTCTCCTCTCTCTGTGTAACTCTTTCAAATAAATAAATAAATCTTTCTTTAAAACAAAAAAGAACAGCAAAACTAATACAAGAAAAGAAATAATTAAAATTAGAGAAGAAATCAACAAAATTGAATCCAAAAAAGTAATACAAAAAATCAGCAAAATTAAGAGCTGGTTTTTTTAAAAAAATAAACAAAATTGACACACCATTGGCCCAACTAACCAAAAAAGGAGAGAGAAGACTCAAATCAATAAAATTAGACATGAAAAAGGAAATATAACAACAAACAGCATGGAAATAAAAAGAGTTATCAGAAATTACTACAAAGAGTTTATGCTAACAAACTGGGAAATCTAGCAGAAATGGATAGATTCCTGGACACATACAACCTACCTAAATTGAACCATGAAGACATAGAAAACCTAAACAGATTCATAACCAAGATGAAAATTGAATCAGTAATAAAGGCCCTCCCAACAAAGAAAAGCCCAGGACCGGATGGATTCATTGCTGAATTCTAGCAGACATTTAAAGAAAAACTTACTCCAATTCTTCTCAAGCTATTCAAAACAATTGAAATCAAAACAATTGAAAGAGAGAAAATCTTTTTATGAAGCAAGCATCACCTTAACTCCTAAACCTGAAGAAGATGCAACAGAGAAAGAGAATTACAGACCAATTTCCCTGATGAACATAGATGCAAAAATCCTCAACAATACTCAAGCCAATAAAACTTGTCATGGGACTCAAAATCCCATAAGTTGGCAGGTACCAATGCCATCTTACTAGTTAAAGTGATCAGTTTAAGTTAACAACTGATCATAAAGCTAGGATTGTTAAAGAGATCACATAAATAAGGCCAAGTGTCTGCTAATAATAATTGATAGAATTAAAATGAGAGAATTTTCCAACATGGGAAGCAGGACACACAGCAGATTCATAGAATGACAAATGCCCTAAATAGCACTCTGGCCTCAGAATCAGCCCTTAAGGCATTCAGATCTGGCTAAAAATCCCATGAGAGCATTTTAAGCATGGAAAGCCAAGACACTGTGGCAAAAAAAGACCTAAATGAAAGATCTCTGTGAGTGAGATCCCAGTGGAAAGAATGGGCCATCAAAGAAGGAGGTACCTTTCTTTGAAAGGAGGAGAGAACTTCCACTTTGATTATGGCCTTGTTTAAATAAGATCAGAGTTTGTGGACTCAAAAGGCTTCCATAGCCTTGGCAGCTCATGACAAGAGCCTTGGGTGATCACTGACATCATAAATAAGAGTGTCAATTGTTAAATCAACAGGATTCACTGTGCACTTGCTCCCCACATAGGACCTCTGTCCTTAATGTGTTGTACTATGAGAATTAATGGTAAAACTAGTTTTCAAACAGTACTTTATACTTTGTATGTCTGTGTGGGTGCAAACTGTTGATATCTTTACTTAGAATGGAGTTGGTCTTCTGTATATAAAGATAATTAAAAATGAATCTTAGGCCGGCACCACGGCTCAATAGGCTAATCCTCCACCTGCAGCGCTGGCACACCAGGTTCTAGTCCCAGTTGGGGCGCCGGATTCTGTCCCAGTTGCTCCTCTTCCTATCCAGCTCTCTGGCCTGGGAGTGCAGTGGAGGATGGTCCAAGTGCTTGGGCCCTGCACCCGCATGGGAGACCAGCAGAGGCACCTGGTTCCTGGCTTCAGATCAGCGCGGTGCGCTGGCCACAGTGCACCGGCCACAGTGGCCATTGGAGGGTGAACCAATGGAAAAGGAAGACCTTTCTTTCTGCCTCTCTCTCTCTCTCTCTCTCTCACTGTCCACTCTGCCTGTCAAAAAAAATAAATAAAAAATTTTAAAAAATGAATCTTAATGAAGAATGGGATGGGAGAGAGAGTAGGAGTTGGGATGGGAATGGGAGTGGGAGGGTAGATATGGGGGGAAGAACTGCTATAATCCAAAAGCTGTACCTATGAAATTTATATTTATCAAATAACTTTCTTAAAAAAAGAAAGAAAAGTTGAATTTTGAATGAAACAAGATTTAATCCATATTATATTAATAAACATAGCTACAAATGCTAAAAACAAAAAAAAAGAAAGCAGTGGTACATTTAGGAGGTGAGATCCTCAGGACTTCACACTGAAGGGAGGGAGCAAAAGAAGGCATAATGCAGAGTTTTCTGGTGACCCAATGGATCAGGGTACCTTTTACTATAGAAGGAAATTGAGGAGGAGGAACAATTTTAGGAGGTGGGTCGTAATTTAGGTTTTTTTTTTTTTACATTTTTATTTATTTGAAAGACTTGGGTGGGGCAGGGGGAGACACAGATTGAGAGAGAAGAGATCATCCATCCATCAGTCTGTTCACTCCCCAAACGGACACAATGGCGAGGGCTGGGCCAGGCCAAAGACTGGAGTCTGAAATTCCACCTGGGTCTCCCACATGGGCAACCAGTGCCCAGGTACATAGGCCATCTTTCTGCTGCCTTCACAGGTATATTGGCAGCAGGCTGGATCAGGAGTGGAGCAGCTGGGACTCAACTCAATTGAGTTCTCTAACATGCGATGTTGGGTTGCAAGCAGTTCCACAATGCCAGTCCCATTATTTTTAATGTTTATTTAGAGACAGAACTCTTCCATCCACTGGTTCACTCTCCAAATGCCTACAACAGCCAGGGTTGCACCAGGCTGAAGCTAGGAGCCAGGATACCATCTCAGCCTGCCAGACAGGAAGCAGACCCACACTTAAGTCATCATCTGTTGCCTTCTAGGATGGGCATTAGCAGGCAGCTGCATCAGAAGTAGAGTAGCAGGGACTGGAACCAGCAATATAGATGGGACAAATGTGTCTCAAAACACAGCTTAATTCACTGGCCACAACACCCACCCCAGGCTTATTTTTTAACATGAAGAAATGTCGTTAAGATATGCAAGTGGAAATGTCAGATGGATAAATACATAATATGCATCTATAACTCAGAGAAGCAGGCTTTTTGAGTTTAAATTTTAGGGTCACTGGAATATACTAGGAGTCTCCAAGATGTTAGTGGAAAAATGTGTATTTCCATTCCATTTCTTCACAAACTGACCCTCATAAATGGTAAGTCAAGACAAGAACCCACGAGTAGAATGTGAAGGAGAGCAGATCTAAGAGAAAGCTGTGAAGTAGCACAGGTGGAAAAGCCCAGGAGAAGAGGATGCCCCCAGAAAAGTAGACTGGACAGGAGAGAGAGGACAGGGGGAAGTGGAAGAGCTGGGTGCTGGGGAGGCCAGCGGAAAGAAAGGAAGAGATCAAGATCAACCACGTCCAGTGCTGCTGGGAGTGCAACAGGAAGACAGAAGAGCATCCACTGCGCATGGCAATGTGGAAACACCAATGGCACTGTGTTGATATTAGCAGAACCCAGAGTGTGCTGTGATGTACTGAGGAGTGAGCAGGAAGTGAAAAATTGAGCTATTTACTCTCAACAACAAAAGACATTTTAGAGATTAGGAGGACCTAAATTAACATTTCTCCAAAGAAGATATACCAACAGTCAGCTAGCAATGAAGATACTCAAATCAGTAATCATTAAGAAAATGCAATATCATGCCATACCCATCAGAATGGCTACTATTTAAAAAGAGAAAGGAAGGAGAAAGAAGACAGCCACTATAAGCAAGGATGTAGAAAAATTGCAACCCCTACACAATGATGGTTTTTAAAAAAAGGAAAAGGCTGCAGCAGCTATGAAAACAGCACTGAAAAATCTCAACAACTTAGAGAATTATCACATCTAGCAACTCTACTGGGTACACTGAGAGCAAACCCCAAAGAATTGGAAGCAAAGTCTTGAAGAGAGATTTGTATAAAACCTTCATGGCAGCATTATTCACAATAGCACAATGGTGGAAGCAAGACAAGAACCCATCAATAGATGCATGGATAAACAAAATGTAGTATACACATGCTGAGCAAAATCTGTAGCCTTAGAAAGAAAGGAGATTGCGACACATGCTATGGCATAGCTGAACCTTACATATCTTATATTAAGTGAGAGAAGCCAGTCACCAAATGACAAGCTCCATGTGATCCGATTTACATGACGCATCCAGAGTAGTCAAACTCATGGAGACAGAAAGTGGAATGAAGGTTGCCAGGGGCAGGAGGTAGGGAAGAAAGGCGATTTGCTTTGGAACAGACATAGCATGAAAGATGTTTGGAGTTTGGCTGCGCAGCATTGAGAATATGCTGACCTTACTCAACTGTTGTACACTTAAATATGGCTATGATGGTGCATTTTATGTTGTGTATGTATTTTATGACAATAAAATAAAAACCAGGTTACAACAATATAATCCTTAAAAGAGGATACTTCCAGAAGTTTGTGGAAATCAAGAACTATAAGCCTATTTTGTTTAAAAAACTGAAAGCCATACATAATTTTTTAAGATATGCATTGTCCATAAGCTTAAAGGCCTATTATATATAAACGGAATAAATGACATATTTCGGTAGTCAAAAAAATTCACCAAAGACTTCTTTCAAGGAACTTGTTGTAGAGGCGAAAAGGGAGAAGGATGTCGCTGAAAGACGGACTTGAGACGAGGGACGTTTGTCTCCTCTGTAGGCACGGTAGGATCTCGGGTGTCTCTAGAAGCAGGATTTAGAGCTGGAGAGGGTAATACGCACGGCGACATCTGTCAGAGCCGGGAGGTGACGGCATCAGAGCTCAGAGGTAAGTGAGCACACGGGCTAGGAGGGACAAAGAGGAGGTGGCGAGGACGGGAGCCATGAGCAAGAGCTCCGGGGGAAGCAGAAGGCGGACTGCTGGAGTCCATCTAGAAGCCACCATCTGCCCGGAAAGAACCAGGGTCCTCTTCTGAGAGGGGCGAGTGCTCAGGTCTGTTACTTCCTGAAGAGACAAGCAAGCTTCGCTCACAAAGGAGGCTGGGGGAAGGCCCGGCCAGAGAGACGCAGGGGGGCTGCTGGGAAGGGTGGAGGTGCCATTCCAGGCCGACAGCCCCGTGTCTGTCCAGGTTCTCAACGCCCATCCTGATTTCCTCTGCCATCGGGGATGTGAGTGTCCGGGCACAGAGGAAACACGTTGTTGGCTTGATCCGGAGCTCCGTGTCAGAGACACGGGCAGTTTCCTGGGTGAGAGCTATCTTAAAATAATTTGCAGGACCGAGGAATCTGAGGTATGAAGGAGGAAGTAAAACAAGAGGCCAGTGGATAAGGCGGGAGCTGGGAAATTAGCCCTCAGGGTGGACGTGCGGCACAGTGGTTAAGCCACTGCTTAGAACACTCACGTCCAACTGCTCTGCTTCTGACCCCAGCTGCCTGCTAATGAGCATACTGGGAGGCAGCAGATGATGGCAACCCTGACACCCACGTGGGAGACCAGACCGAGAGCTGGGCTCCCGGCTTGGCCTGGCCCAGCCCTGGCTGCCATGGGCATCTGGGGACTGAATCAGCAGGTGGGAAATCATGTTTCTCCCTCCCTCTCTCCCTCTCTCTCCCTTTTTCTCTCTCTCTCTCCCTCTCTCTCCTTCTCTCTCTTCCCCCTTTCAAAAAAATGAAAATAAGTAAACCCATACTTTTTTTACAAAAATGACCAAGCTGGAGGTTGATAGATCAGAGATGGTTTTGCTGGAAGCATCTGATTGAACCACTGGGGAATGACAAGGTGGAGTCGGGGGGGGTTACAGTGTCATCGAGGGAGGGGAGACGCCACTGGGAACACAAAGATCCCGGAGGCCAGGCTGCCGAGCATCGCTGAGGCTGCCCAGGGAGGTGGCAGAGCAGGGTGGGGAGGAAAACAGCAAAACCAAGTGAAAACCCTGTGCTTGCCAGGAAGGCGGGCAGCTCTGTCCATCGACGGTGCGGCGGGGCTGCACTGTGTCCCTAAGAAGTTCCGGGTTGAAGTTCACCCCGGCCACTCAGCGTGGCTGTTTTCGCAGACAGGGCCACTGCAGGTGTGCTTAGTTACAATGAGGTCATCAGAGTGGACCTTAGTCCACTATGACCGGTGTCCCTGTAAAGAGAGGGAGTGTGGAAGAGCGTCCAGTGCAGATGGAAGCAGAGATGGGGGTGGGGCGATGATGCCTCCATAAGCCAAGGAATGCCAGAGACAACCAGCCAAGCTCCGGAAGCTGGGGGCCTGGGACAGTCCCTCCTTCAGAGGGAGCCAGCACTGCCCATGCCCTGAGACCCACTGCCTGCCTGCCTCACGCGCCTGTCCTACCAGAGAAGTGCACCTTGGACCCAGCTCTCCGATTGGTCAGGTCTCCACTGAGGCCAAGCAACAGGAAGGCCATGAAGCGCTCTGGTCTTCTGGGTAGACCAAGAGCTCCTATTCATTCCTGCTTGCTACTGCCAAGCAGTTTCTGCACAACCACCGTGCAAGCTAAGCAATATTGTCATCATTTTGCAAATGAGGACTGCCAGGCTCAGAAAGGGGAGGATTTTCCCCAAGAGCAGACCAGTCGCAGAGCTGGCTTTCTAATTCCAGCTGTCTGTCCCCTGATTGTACCCTTCCCCTGCCTCCCTGCCATCTGCAGCCCCTCCCAGAGGCGGGGCCTCCCCTCCCCCTCCAGAGGGCTCCTGGCCCACCCCTTGAGCTGGGCAAAGAGCAAATCAGTTTCCAATCCAGGCATTGCCCGCCACAGAGGCAGGGATACTAAGCGGAGGCCGGTTCTGTGTGTACAAAGGAACAGAGTTAATTTGGCAGTGAGGAAGTTCACACACACTCCCCTGTGAGAGTGGGCCTCTCCACACTGAGAAATGCCCACCACGAGCAGGCCAACGAGTTGCCTGTGAACAAGAGACATAGAGAATGGCAAAACAGCGAACCGTACCTCTGAGCGAAAACCGCGCCTAGCTGGAGCGAGCTCTCTCCCGCCTTCCGCGCCTTTTATAGGGAAGAGGGTGGTGCTTAATTGGCTCTATAAGCCGGCTTTAGCTAGTGCCCTGGCCCCCAGGTGACAGGTGCATCCTGGGAAGATGGGCGTCTCAAGCCTACAGTTAAAGAGATAGTATCAGGGACCAGCATTGTGGCATAGTAGGCATCCTGTATGGGTGCCTGTTCAAGTCTCAGCTGCTCCACTTCTGGTCCAGCTCCCTGCTAATCACCTGGGAAAGCAGCAGAGGATGGCCCAGATGCTTGGGCCCTGCACCCTTGTGGGAGACCTGGATAAAGTTTCTGCCTTCAGCCTGGCCCAGCCCCGGCTGTTGTAGCCATTTGGGGAGTGAACCTGCAGATGGAATCTCTCTCTCTCTCTCTCTCTCTCTCTCTCTCTCTCTCTCTCTCTCTCTCTCTCTCCCCTAACTCTGTATCTCCTTTTCTCTCTAACTCTGTCTTTCAAATAAGTAAAATAAATCTTCAGGAGAAAGACAGCTTCACTCTGCAGGGGTAAAGATTTCCAGCTCACCTAAACCTCGACTCGCTGCTGAGTTTCACCAAACCGCCCTGGGAGGAGAGACGAGCCCCCGCCCTCTCGGACTCCTTGCTGTTCGGGTTCTTGCCCTTAGCTCTGCCTCCTTGCTGTTGCTGGTTATCTCCCTTGGAGAACATTGCAGACTCCCTGAGGCAGGGTATGAGCCTCCAGACCTGGCCCCTGCCCAGGCCTCCCCTTTTGGCCCTGGCAGCCCCAGCCTCACCCTGCATCCTCCAGAGCCCAGGTACAGGTGCCATTCCCGCTCACCCCACGCCCTCTCCCACCACCAGGGCCTTTACACGTGCTGTGCTCTCTACTCTTTCTCATTCTCACCTCGGCTGGGAGAAAACCTCCATCTCCTGCCTCAGGCTTACACTCGAGGCGTCCATTGTGAGGCCAGAGGCTCTCCCATCCTCTCCAAAACGTCCCCATCACTCAATGAAATGCATGTCCAGGCCTTGCTCTGTCTCAGGTCAGCGACTGAGACTAGGCTGCTGACCGTGGAGCGTGGGGAGGAAGCCAGAGGCCACAGACACACCGGAGCCCAGGCCAGCGGGCGATCATAGCCATCATGGTGTGGTCACCAGGTCCACAGGCTTCTGCTCAGACCCCGGACTTCGGGAGGGAACAGGGGTCCTTTCTGCAGCCGCTCTTCTCTTACGTGGAAGACATTGCTGGGAAACTTCCTCCTATACGTTCGGAGTACAGCGAACAGGGCCTCATGCAAAAGCCTCCTGTGATCCAGTCCTGCCTGGGTGGGCCCAGCATAGCACCGACTCACAGGCGGCCTCCTCGGTCACCACACTGGGTGACGCTGGGGACACCTCAGGACCTCGAGGCAGTGGAGGGCGCACGTCTGGAAGCACAGCCCACCCAAGGCCGCCCTGCTCATTTCCTCCAGGAAACTCAAGGCAGGGGCAGAGCAGCCAGAAACGGGAGCCTTTGGCCAGGTCCCCAGCCGGTGCATATTAATGCCGGCCACAGAGGCCTGCACAGAGAGGAGCATTCTGGCACCTTCTCCGTTGAGTTTTACAACAGCCCTCGGGCTCCTGCCTCCCAGGGACTGGCTGTGGCGGAGAGGTGCTGCCTGCACTGATTCTGTTGTGAGCACTCCCAGCGTCCCCCACTGGGCGCCATGGTGCCCACAGCTGGGTCACTAGTCCTACCTGGATCGGGGCAGGCGAGGACCGGGAGGCAGAAGGGCAGGCAGCTGTTGGGTGTGCAGCTGCCTGCGGAGGTGACCCAGCCGTAGCAACGTGTTAAATGAGGTTGACGATGTGTGAAGTGGAAAATGTCACCAGCAGGAGAGAGACACCGTGAACTTTCGTTTTGATTTAAATTAATGGGAGCTCAAGGAGAGAAAATCCTTCCAGTGTTCCAAGAAAACCCGCAAGGTTGCAAGTGTGGGCCTGCCTGAGCAGACGCCCGCCTGGGAGTGACAGAGCTGTTTACGTGCACCTCGAGTGTGTTTGCAGACAATAGGGAAACTTGGAGAGGCATAGAGGCTTCAGTTATTGGGATGTCATCCGGCTCCCAAGCTCTCAGTTTCACTGTAATAATCCACACCCCCTTCTCTCTTCCTTTTTTGCCATCACAGCCTGGACGAGTACAGAAGTCTAAGAGTCGTAGGAAGGGACCAGAAGCCACAGGAAGCCCGGCAGCTGGGTATGCGCCATTCTCGGGGTGTGCAGTGCAGTGAAAAACCAGCCAGGTCCCAGCAGGGGTCAGCGGAACCTGAGAAGAACCCAGCATCACCAGGGGAGGGAGTTGTTCCCCAAGGGACGCAACCCATGTTCTCAGCGTGCTGGGCCGGCTGTGAGGCTGTCCAGCTACTCCACGTGCCCTTCCCCCACTGCACGTGACCTGGCCACTGCTCCCTCCCTCCCCTCGATTATTCTCCCTAACCCCAGGCTCACTCACACAATACTGGGCAGTGGTGACTCCGGGTAAAGCCTCTGTCAGGGAGCAGACCATGGAGACCCCAGGCATAAAGGATTCTCCAATAGAGGGTCCTGGTGACCCTGTTTACAACAGCCCAGCTCACAACAGCAAAGACAGGGAATCAACCTAGATATCCCTCAGCTGATGACTGGATAAAGAAAACATGGTATATACACAAGATGGAATATTACTCAGCCATAAAAAAGAATGAAATCCTGACATTTGCAAAAAATGAATGGAACAGGAGATCATTATGCTAAGGGAAATAACCCAAACCCAGAAGGACAAATATCACATTTTCTCTTATTTGTGAAGTTAATGTAGAAAGGGTATAAACATCATGTAGATGTTGAGCCAGCATTGTGGCACGTTGGGTAAAGCTGCTGTCTGCAAGGCGGGCATCCCATGTGGGTACCAGTTTGGGTCCTAGCTGCTCCACTTTCAATCTGGCTCCCTGCTAGTGGTGTGGGAAAGCAGTAAAAGATGGCCCAAGTCCTTGGTACCCTGCACCCATGTGGAAAACCCGGAAGAAGCTCCTGGATCCTGGCTTCAGCTTGGCCCAGCTCAGGCCCTAGTAGCCATCTGGGGAGTAAACCAGCAGGTGGAAGATCTCTCGCTCTGTCTCTCCCTCTCTGTAACTCTGACTTTCAAAATGTTTGTGGGTGCCCTATGATTTGGTTACAGTTGTAAATATTGCCATGTCCTTGGCAGTACACCCTTCTTGCCTCACTTTATGATCTTTGTCACAAATCCACATTATGTGATGTTAACATCCCTGTTGTCAAGAAAATGCATATGAAGGGGATATGGCAAAAGGTTAAAAAATGTTCATTCTTAATATTTAAAAACAAATTCTAAGAAAAAGCACAGCAACTGAATAGACGGGAGGATGGAGAGGGAGCAGGTCGAGGTGCCCCCGTCTGGGATGCCAGGCAGCCGCTGGGAGACGGCGCTGATCAGCTTCATCCGCAGAAGCCATAGGCTCCAGGAGGAGGCAAAGAGCTGCTAGCAGAGTTGTCCTCCTTGGATACGAGACCCAAGTGTAACGGGGCCAGCGGTGTTCCTGAGTGGCGCACCCCCGCCTGCTCTGTGAAACGTGGGTGTTGATAAAGCAGGAGGGAGAAAAAGGTGAACTGTAAGTGGAGCAGGTGTGGTGGTTGGAAATCTCCACCCCCAACGCCTCTGTCTGCAGCCAACTGCAGGACTGCTGGGAGACAGGTGACTTTCATTCATTTACAGCCGATCTGTTTAACCTGACCGCACCGCTGCTGGCGTGCCGGGGAAGCCATGCCTTCCATGCACCAGGTAAGGGCTAGCGCCCCTCTTCCTCCTACCAGGGGATGTTAGCGCCTGCAAGCTTTGCTGATAAGACAACTCCCATGTCTTGGCTGAACCACACTAAGGCTGCGGCCGCCAGAGTGCCAGCCTCCCCTGGATTTAGAGCGAACGTCAATTGCTTTTGCGGGTGCAGTGTTGTTTTCCCAACCAGGCTGCAAGTCCTTCAAGATAGAGAATATTCCTCCACCTCACATCTCCCCAACTGCTTGACGGTGGGACTAGCAGGAACTTGCCAGTGGGCTGCTCTGTGCATGACTTTGGCAATTCCTCCAGTTCTGATGGTGCAGAAAAAAACCCTAGATGTCTCTGAGTGTCCAGAGGGCGAGGTGTCTTCAAGCAGTGCCAAGAATGTATAGGGCGGGGCCGGTGCCCTGGCACTGTAGGTTAATCCTCTGCCTATATGGGCGCCGGTTCAAGTGCCGGCTGCTCCTCTTCCAATCTAGCTCTCTGCTGTGGCCTGAGAAAGCAGTAGAAGATGGCCCAAGTGCTTGGGCCCCTGCACCCACGTGGGAGACCGGGAAGAAGCACCTTGTCTCCTGGCTCCCGGATTCAGATCAGCGCAGCTCCAGCCATTGCGGCCATTTTGGGGCGTGAACCAACAGAAAGAAGACCTTCTCATTGTCTGTAAATCTACCTCTCAAATAAATAAATAAATACATCTTTAAAAAAATGCATAGGACTATCTTGAAAGACAGGAAGTAATTTGAGAACTAGATATTAAAATGGATAATAGTCACAAAAGCCAGACTTCCCAGTGCCATTCCAAGCAGGTTCTACTAGGAGGGTGGTGTTTGTCTTGTTCTTGTTCATGCTGAGGTTGCAGACTTCCACCCTTCCCCAAAGTTCCTGGGAGTGCTCACGGGGACAGACCCCCAGTGAGCTCTGGCTTGTCCCCGAGTCCTGGCCATCTGCCCCCTCTGCCTCCCTGGCCTTCTTTCGGGCAATCTGTTGCAACAACACCCCTTGGTCCCTGAGCCATCCATTTTCCCCGTAACTCCCAGGGGCCCGAGTGGACAGGGCAGTGCAAGAGACAAAACAAGCCCTGCAGTTCGAATCCCCTCCCCTCCTCCGCTGCTGCTGCCCTAGCCTCTCTCTCCTCCCTGTTTAGGCCTTAGGATGAGTTTGTTTCCAGGGTGTTCTGCAGGCTCTCCTGCCTGGGGTCCTGCCGGAGGACCCAGACCTTGGAGTAAACACCACGTGGGGTCAGGCACTCCCCCGAGCAGCACTCCTGGGACGCCGACAGCATAGGGGACCTTCGCCCCATGACCTCCCTCAGTTCTCTGTCCAGGGAGAACAGCGGCATCTGACTGCACTTCCACAGACAAGCAGGGTGAGGGCGGGAGACGTTAGGACACCTGCCCGAGGTGCCCGGCTGGAAGTGAAGTGAACTCCTGAGGCCACAGCAGGAGCTCTCCGTACCTCTGATTTTACTCCGCTTTGTTCTTCAATGGGGAGAGGTGAAAACGGTGCATCCCTCTCTCAGACGGACAGTTCCATGTCCTCTTGTCTGTACTTTGAAGGTAATACGTGGCAGAGTCCAACCTGATTCTCCAGAGCCACAGTGGATTCATCAGAGCCAGGGGTTTGTAAGTCAAGACCCCGCCAGGTTGAGACAGCATAAGATGGCCCAGCAGAAGATGAGCCAGCTGAAGCCAGCCGGTGCTGTGCTGTGCTGTGAACAGGGCTTGCCCTGGATTCATGCAGGAACTTAATCCCAAAATTCACAGGACAATGGCACAGGAGGGTGGCCACTTAATCCCACTGTGCTGCACTGGGTGGAGCTCCCATGATCAAATCCTTGTTATATATCTTGTTTGAAGGGCAGAGTGAGAGACAGAGAGAAGGAGGGAGAAAGAGATCTATCCACTAGTTCACTCCCCAAACGTCAGGAGCCAGGAGCACCACTTGGGTCTCCCAGGTGTATGACAGGGACTCAAGTATTTGAGCCATCATCTGCTGCCTCTCAGGCACATTAGCAGGGAGCTGGATCAGAAGCGCAGTAGCCGGGACACAAACCAGCACTCCAGTATGGGATTCGGAATTCCCAAGTGTCAGCTTAACCCACTGCACCACAGCACCCACCCCAATCCTGGTGCTTTATAAGCAGAGGGAGAGAGAGAGGCAGCTACACAGACACATGCACTCCCTGTCTCCCTCCATGAGGGATGCAGCCAAGGGGGCCCACACAAGAGCCTGCATCCTGCCCCTAGAGCTGTGAGACAAACCAACGTCTTTCCTGTGTAGAGCGGCCTGCCCCAGGTATTGCATGATAGTGATGGGAGATGGATTCATGCACCGGGGACACACGTGCAGTGGTCGTATGGAGCCCTGCAGGTGCCGGCTCAGCTTTACAAGTCAACCTGCCCAGGCCAAGGGAGTTGCCGTGTCGGAACAGCCCCCAGCCAGGCTCGCTTGGCTCTCCAGTGTGGCCCCAAGGGACTCACTGTGCCCCTGAATTTTAGCTCCAACTCACAGGGCATCCTTGCTTCACCTGGAAATTTCCAGAATGCTTGTAAGGAATTGTCCTAATACACATGGGCCAACTTTATGAAGACAGCGGTTTTCCGTTGTCTCACCCCATTTCTCCACTTGGCCCTCTCTTTCTGGGTGGGGTTTACCAAGAGATGGCACAAGCGTAGCACCGGACTCTGGAGGTGCTCAGGCAGAACCACCCAGAATGCTCTTCGCACGGCAGACCAAGGCAGCGGCCATTCGACTTAACACCACCCAGGAGACAAATGTCCAGTCAAGAGGGAAGCCGATCTCATCAGGCCACGTGCACGCATGTCAGGACTCGGGTCGGCATCCAGAACAGGAGGAGGCCTGGGAGGGAGCCAGGGTGCACCCAGGTGACAGGGCACACATGCGGGAGCCAGAGCCCCCACCCCTCTCCCTGCAGGCAGGACAGCCGCACCTTGGAATCTCAGAAAGTGGGGAACAGGAAGGACCACAAAACAGAAATACACCCAAATTAAATGGATGAGGATGGTAACTATCGGCATGTATGGGATGGCATCTGTATTCAGCTACATTACAAAAGGGCAGCGCTGTGCCTGCGTGAGTAGCCTGTACCCCAGAGTGCCAGCTGGAGTCCCAGCCCCTCTGTTTCCCATCCAGCTCCCTGCTAACGCACCTGGGAAAGAAGCAGAAGAAGGCCCTGGGCTTGAGTCCCTGCCACACGCATGGGAGACCCGGGTGGAGCTCCTGGCTCCCAGCTTTGGCCTGGTGAAGCCCTGGTTTTTGCAGGCATTTGCAGAATGAACCATCAATGGAAGATCTCTCTCCCCCACCCCTTTCTCTCTCCCCCACCCCTTTCTCTCTCCCCCACCCCTTTCTCTCTCCCCCCACCCCTTTCTCTCTTTGTTGTTCTACCTTTCAAATAGATAACTAAACCTTTTTGTAAAGAAAAAAAAATTAATTCTATAAGGAAATGTTCACACTAACCTTATTATCTGTTTTTTCTACATTTTATAAATGATGAAACCAGGGCCCAAGAGGCAGCATAAGTGGCCCAGGTCGTTCCATTATATCACTGAATCTTGGGGCCAAGAGCCCCAAGCCCTCCGAGCGACAGTCGCTTGTGTGTGGCTTCTCACCTCTCATCACCTTCAGGCCCACATACAATGTAATCAGAAAAGAGAGCATTCTTCCCTGATGAGGCCTTGCAGGACTGAAAGCACAAGATAGGCACCGCACGTCCAGCAAGTGTCCCCCTGGCCGATGGCAGCTCGGGCATAGCTCTGCACATCCGTCACCCACCGCGGAGGTCAGCTGAACCCGCTCTCTTGGTGGCAGCGAGATTACAGTCATGCCTGTCACCCAGGCAGCCTCCCACTCCCAGGAGGCCCAGGCCCCTGCCAGTCTGCTCTGCAACCAACCAAAGGGAGCAAAGCACCCTCCGAGTGGACACCCAGGGTCCCAGAGTCGCTGCCCTTGTGATGAGGTAGTGTTTGCAATGCCTAGAGCATGGGTGCAGTCACACCACTCTCAAACGAAGGTGCCAAGGTCAAATGCAGCTGATTTAAATACTGCCTGTGGCCGTGGTGAGTGAGACCTCACTCACACATCTTCCACTCATCTGGAAGTGGTTTATGTGTGGGTACACATAGTTTGGGCAGAGCCTGGTTGACATTTGCCTTTGAACTGTCTTTGAAGCAGGAATGTGTTGAGCATGGGATGTAATTAATATTGTACAGAAAATGCTCAATTTAAACATTCAGCCCTTCGCCTTTCTTGGTGAAATGGCTGCCTAAAGACATCGATCCCTTAATGTTCTGTTCCTCAAATATCAGGACACTATGTTCCTTGAAGCAATGCAAAACCTAATTTCTGGAGCCTGTGTTGTGGTGCAGCAGCTTAAGCCACCACCTGTGACTCTGGCATCCCATATGGGTGCCGGTTTGAGTCCTGACTGCTGCACTTCTGATCAGCTCTCTGCTAATGTTCCTGGGAAAGCAGCAGAAAATCGGCCAAACCAGCGCCACCGTAGCTCAATAGGCTAATCCTCCACCTGCAGCGCCAGCACCCCAGGTTCTAATCCCGGTCAGGGCGCTGGATTCTGTCCTGGTCGCTCCTCTTCCAGTCCAGCTCTCTGCTATGGCCCGGGAGGGCAGTGGAGGATGGCCCAAGTACTTGGGCCCTGCACCCGCATGGGACACCAGGAGAAGCACCTGGCTCCTGGCTTCAGATCAGCGCGGTGTGCCGGTCATAGCGCACCGGCCACAGCGGCCATTGGGGGGTGAACCAACGGAAAAGGAAGACTTTTCTCTCTGTCTCTCTCTCTTACTGTCTACTCTACCTGTCAAAAATAATAATAATAAAAAAAAAGAAAATTGGCCAAGTGCTTGGGCCCCTGCCACCCACGTGAGAGACTCAAATGGAGCTCCAGGTTCCTGCCTTTAGCCTGGCCCAGACCTGGCTGTTGTGGCCATTTGGGGAGTGAACCAGCAGATGGACACTCACTCTCTTCCCCCCCCCCTTTCTGTGTAAATCTGCCTTTCAAATAAATAAATCTGTTTTAAAAATTTCTTAAAAATTTAATTTCTTAATAAAAGTTTGAAGATAATTTTTTTAGTGCATTCTTTTGGTATTGAAATTAAATAGAGGGTGTCAAAAGGAGACCAGGCCCAGCTGGGAGAGTAGGGCCAGCAGGATGGGACACCTGACCACAGCGTGCAAAGTCGTTATGGGAGCTTCCAGGACACTGGAGGACACAAGCACTATTTGTTCTGGAAAATACCCCCTGAGCTTCCACCAAATGCTCGGCACTCCTTTCCAAGCTGTGGGTTGGATGACATTTTCTCTAACCTTTTTAACAAGCGTGGGGTAAGTGCCACACTGTTTGGCTGCAAGACTAAATCTCGGGAAGAACAGATAGAAGGGGAATAAATTCTGAGCCTTTGGCAAACAGCACTAATCACACTGATCCTGAAGCAGAACTGCACAGATCAGACTGGGCCTCAGAGCCCTGCAGCTTGGACCAGCCCCCAGCCCCTGGGCTCACCAGACACACAAGGAAACAGCCAGTGAAGCCCCTTTCCCGGGCTCAACTGTGATCACGTTCAAAATCGGGGGTCCCACAGCCTCCAGGATCTGGGGTCTCATGAGTTGGCTCTGTGCTCCCTCTGGGCTGGCCACACGTCCCTCGGTCACCTGCCAGTGACCCTGCAGCATCTCTGAGGCACCCAGAGTCATTCTCCCATACAACTGAACCCTGCCCCAGACTCCCAGCCCCTAGGACCTCAGAATCTGATGTGCATTGGAAGGGGTCTTTAAGGAGGTAGTCTGGTTAATATGAGATCACGTGGGCAAAGCACAAACATGGGGAGAAGGTGACATCCAAGAGCCAAGGAGAGAGGCGTGGGGGGAACCGGTGCTGCCCACAGCTTGAGCTGGGGCTTTGGCCCCGGGGCCTGTGAGGACAAGAATGTCCACTGTCTAATTTGTTGCAGAAGCCCAGGCAAGGGCTTTCAGTTTCCAAATCCTTGAGAAAAGAGGCAGAAGACCCCAACGTGGAGTCAAGGCTGGCCTGGCTTGGCTGCTCTGTCTGGCGGTCGGAGTTGAAAAGAGACAACGGTCGGGCTGGCCTCAATGCAGGTCAGTGGGGACCAAGCCCCCTTGAGGACAGGCAGTAGTGAGCAAGCTCCAGGACAGACATGGCCAGTTCTCAAGCCAGGGTCACTGAAGCCACTGCCCACCCCTCAATCCCGGGGCAGCCAGAGGCAGGGGCTGCGTTGCTGCTATGGCCACACTACTTCAAACAGGAGTGTTGGGGTTTGCACCACCCTTAAGGAAGGCACCATGAGAAAGGACAAGGATGGACACCTGGGGCTGGGGGAGACAGGGACGGGGGCAGAGGATCACTGTGGGGTGGTGAGCAGGTCCCATGGTACCTGGTGGTGACGGCTGTACACCCCTGTGTTAGTGACACGGAGCTGCACACCCAAAGTGAGTTAACATGGCACGCTTCATGCTAGTAGCTAGGTTGGGGAACCTTTTCTCTGACCAGGGCCTTTTGGATATTCACAACACCATTCACCGGCCACACAAAACCGTCAACTCAAAAGTGAGCCTGCTATAGACATACTGAGTTCCGAGTCCTGCCTGGGGTTACCTTGGAAGGGCCAGTCCATGTGATTCCAGAGGCCTCGTCCGGCCCGTTGGAGGGACGTTCCCCACCCCTGCAACGCTACAGAAAAAAGACAACAGAGTGTGCAATCTAACAAAGATGAAGGTTTCTCCTCCAATGAAAAGAGCCACTTTTGGCCAGCGCCGTGGCTTACCAGGCTAATCCTCCACCTTGTGGCACCGGCACACCAGGTTCTAGTCCCAGTTTGGGCGCCAGATTCTATCCCAGTTGCCCCTCTTCCAGGCCAGCTCTCTGCTGTGGCCCGGGAAGGCAGTGGAGGATGGCCCAAGTGCTTGGGCCCTGCACCCGCATGGGAGACCAGGAGAAGCACCTGGCTCCTGGCTTCGGATCAGCGAGATGCGCCGGCCGCAGTGGCCATTGGAGAGTGAACCAATGGCAAAAAGGAAGACCTTTCTCTCTGTCTCTCTCTCTCTCACTATCCACTCTGCCTGTCAAAAACAAAAAAAAAAAAAAAAAAAAAAAAAAAGAAAGAAAGAAAGAGCCACTTCACAGAACTTGCAAGAAGCTCCCAGAACCCACAGAGGCCACTCCTGCAGCCATTGTACCGTCTGCCCCACAATCGATCGGCTGCAAGCTCATCACAGCAAGTTCCAGGCTGGCACGAGATGCCAGATGGCACATGCCCAAGGGACTCCTGAGGGGGGACAAAGAAATACCCTGTGAGTGGCCGCAAACATGTCCCCACCCTTTGAGCCCAGAACCGTGGGATCTGAGCCCATCAGAGCCCAGGCCAGCACAGGAGAAGGTCGACGGCATGGTCACACTCACACTAGGGATCGGGATGCCTGCGTAATAATTTTCACTTATCTGGAAGCTACGTGTTTGTCAGCAGCATCCTCCCAACCATCGCTCTGATGTGGGATCCCCAAAATGCTTGGGTAATTGAATGGGGGCAGTGAAACAGATGATGCCAAATGCATCATTCATTTAGAGTCTCGCAGATGAGAGCCCAGCTCTCGCCCTCACAGCCTTAGGAAGCGGAGGCTTGGAAAAGGTGTCACATGTATTCTGTGCACAGACAGAAAACACAGAGGGCAGAAAATCAATGTCTCCCCTCACCATCTAACCCACCCCATGAGGGCGCCGTGCAGGCAGGTGCTCAGTGGGCACGGGGGTTGCAGGTACAGGAGCCCAGGCCCAGAGGCTCAGGAGAGGAAGGCAAGCAAGGCCCTGGGGGAGCATGGCTCAGAAGGAGGGAGAGGGCCGGGGCCCACCCTGCCCTGAGTGCAAGGGGTGCAGCTACGAGGGGCAGCGCCAGCTCACGAGGCAGGTGCTGGAGGCAGGTGGAAGGAGACCAGGAGGATCTGTACCTTGCGTCTCAGGAAGCTACGCCTCTACTCTCCATGAGCCGTGTAGACACTCATCTGCACCACTTGCTTGCAGGTTCCTGCCCTGCAGCTCAGCTGCTCTGCCTCATCTTGAAAAGACAGCCTCATTGACCAGGAACAAGAGGGAGCTCTCCTCTCTGCAGGCCCTCCTTGGGGAGCACACGGCTACTCCCTTCCCCTCGCCAGCCACGGGCAGCCTGCTCAGGGCTCAGGAATGTGCCGGCCCCTGGCACCGTGCTTACACCCACCACGGCCACAGATGCACAGGCTCTGAGGTGCAGCTCAGGGAGGCGCTGATGAGCATCTGTGTGAACATCCACATTTCATCCCACACGCCTGTGCCTCAGACCCTCTCTGAACATCACCCCCAGCCTGGCAGAGCCAAAGAGCTGAAGACCAAGCAAACCTCAGAACTTGGGGGGACCCAGGACTGGACACGCCCCAGGGCCCTCATCGGGGAACCAGGTGGCAGCCTGTGGCCAGTAGCTGCAGGAAGGAGGAGTGACCTGGTAGGGAGAGGCTGCTCATGCCCCCGGGAAGGGACGGCACCTTGAAGGAGCATCAGAGAGAGACTGCTGGACATGGAGGTCCCCTCAGCTGGCGCTGTCCTGAAGGCCATTGCTCTGAGCTCACCACCCCAGCCTCCTAAGCAACAGAGTTTAGATCTCACCAAGGTTGGGGGTGGGGTTAAATAATAATAAAAATACTCAAGGTCAGTGTTGTGGTGCAGTGAGCTAAGCCATCACTCACAACCTCAGTGTCCTATATCAGAGCACCTGTTAGATTCCCCGGGGCTCCAATGTGCCTGGGAAGGCAGCAGATGATGACCCAAGTGCTCGGGCCCCGGTACCCATGGGGGCGACCCGGATGGAATTTCTGGCTCCTTCTGCCTAGTCCCACCCTGACTGTTGACGCCCACTGGGGAGTGAAGCAGAGGAGGGAAGATCTCGCTCTCTCTCCTTCTCCCTCTCTCTTACACTACCTTTCAAAAAATAAATGTTTTAAAAAATAATAATAATACACACAGTAACAGAATTGCCTATGCACAGAGGCACAGGCACGCTTAAATGAAGTGGGGAGAATGCTGCAGCTTTTCAGACATCAAGTTAACAGTGTGTACTTGGGTTAAAAAAATAAATAAATAAAAGAGCCGAAAAGCATCTGCAATCTGACCCAGTAACTCCAGCTGCAGGACCTTAGCCTCAGAGGGGCCAAGAACTCAAGCCAAACACATGCAGGGATGCTAATTAAGTCATAATGATAGGGCTGCAAATTTAGAAACAACCAAAGAAAGACCATATTAGGCCATCATTAAAAATCAGGTGCTTGAGAAATATTGAAAGGAGTAGAAAAAGGCTCATGATACAAAGATTAAAACAGTAAAATATAAAAATCTTTCCACAGTACGGTTCTAATAGTCTAAGTGTGCACTACTTCCCCTAAGATAAACATACAACTAGAAAACAGACCGTGGGGGCCAGTGTTGTGGCACAGCAGGTAAATCTGCAACACCAGCATCCCGTATGGGCGCCAGTTCAAGTCCCGGCTGCTCCACTTCCAGTCCAAATCCCTGCTAGTGGCCTGGCAAAACAGTGGAAGATGGTCCAATGCCTGGGCCCCTGCACCCACGTGGGAGACCTGGATGAAGCTCCTGACTCCTGGCTTTGGCCTGGCTCAGCCCTAGCCTTTGTGGCCATTTGGGGAGTAAATGGGCAGGTGGAAGATATGTCTGTCTGTCTCCCTCTCCCTCTTTCCCCATAACTCTTTCAAATAAACAAAATAAATCTTTTTTAAAAAGGAAAGAAAACAGAGTGGAAGGAAATACACAAAATGTTAGTGGGATCTCTGTCCAGTTGGATTACAGAATAATACATCTTTTCCCTTTGTTCTTCAGGAGTATCTAAAAATCCCAGTGTGGGTCACCTGTCACCTTAATTGTGGGAATGAGGACAGAGTGCTGTATTCAAGGGGGGAAATCGAGTCACACCAATTACAGGAGCTCCACTGACCGCCAGTGTTATAGCATTGTGTCCAGCTGTGAGGACCGACAGCTCTCTGGACAGCAACAGCACTGCTTCCAACATGCGAATATGCAGTGCGGGTCAGCTTCAGCACCTGGCCTTAGGAGATGCTGAACATAGGTAAACCTCCCTTCTCCCAGCCCTGCCTCTTCCTTTCACAGCTCTTTCTCAAACACACATGTGAATCCCCACCACCTGTCTCAAACTGCAGGTCGGCAGTTAGAATCCCCCATCACTGGTTCTGGCATCGTGGCATAGCCAGGAAAGCCACCACCTGCAATGCTGGCATCTTATTTAGGTGTCAGTTGATACCCTAACTGCTCCACTTATAATCCAGCTCCCTGCTAATGCACCTGGGAAAGCAGTGGAAGATGGCCCAAGTACTGGGGCCCCAAACCCACGTGGGAGACCTGGAAGAAGCTCCTGACTTCTGGCTTTGGCCTCGCCCAGCCTCAACTGTTGTGGCCATTTTGGGAGTGAACCAGGGGATGAAAGATCTCTCCCTCTTTTCTTTGTGGTTCTGACTTTCAAATAAATAAATAATTTTTTTTAAATCTATCATCAGTGACCTCTGTTTTTCAACACCCTTTCTTCTCCAACTTGGAAGAGGAAGCAGCACCAGAGCCCTGCGCCAACCTCCCATGGAGAGTCAGGAAGAGCGTCAGGTGAAAGAAAGGAGGGGCATCTGTGGACTCTGAGGAAGCTGGCGTCACCTGCAGAGTTAGGTGGCAGGCCTGACCCCACCTTTCTCTCCAAGAAAGGAGAAAGACCTCACCTGATTTCCTGGAGGGAGCGGGGCAAGAGAACATCTTCTGTCTGCTGTCTCCACCACACTCTCTCCTCCCTTTGGAAAAAGAGAGGAGAAGTGAGTGGCCAAAATGGCAGAGTGAGTGCCAAAACAGGGTCCAGTGCCCATCCCAGCAGGCCCAGCCTGTATGCAGGGTCTCTGCACCTGGCCAGGCCATCCTTCTCTCTTGTGAGTTTTACCTTTCCTATCATGCCCCAGACAGGCTGTGCAGGCGATCTACGAGGGGCCAGGAGCAGCAGGCTCCTCCTGGGTCCCAGTCCAAGTTCTCTTCTGTAACCCACCTTCCACTGAATAAATGTCTTCGTCTGATCTGTGCCCAGGCCATGCCTTTGTGTCCGTACCAACAACTCACCTGCTGGGCAAGAAGGGTGAGCTATAGGAACCGAGCATTACATTCTGGGTGTGTGACAGTCACTGTTTTACACACATATATTTTATATGCAATATTGTATATCTATCATATATAAGCATGTAATATATACTTGAAATATTCCCTCAATATATATTCAGAACTACCGTTTATGGAGCATAACAAAAGTTTACAATAATAGGATTTTGGCTAAATGATCTTTTAAAAAACTATTTATTTAAAAGGCTGAGTTATAGAGAAAGGCATAAACAGAGAGAGAGAGAGATCTTCCATCTGCTAGTTCACTCCTCAAATGGCCACAGCAGCCAAGGCTGAGCCAGGCAGAAGCCAGGAGCCAGGAGCTTCTTCCAGGTCTCCCACATGGGTGCAGGGGCCCAAGCACCTGGGCCACCCTCTGATGTTTTCCCAGGAGCATTAGCAGGAAGCTGGATCAGAAAAGGAACAGGTAGGACCTGAACCAACAGTGCCTATACGGGATGTGGGCACTGCAAGTGGTGCCCTAGCCCATTAGGCCACAATGCCAGCCCCTAAATGATCTTTAAATAAACCCAGATACTATCTGTGCACTCGGATTCTGAGGAAAAGCTGAAGAGCACCCTCGCTGGGGCCCCGCAGGTTCCCAGAGCGTGCTGCTGAGAAGCCACCCTGCAGTACGTACGTGTGAACGCGTCGGAAGCTCCCTGATCACGTTCTGAGAGCAACAGAACAGCCCCACCCCTAAGAAAAGGCACTTGCCAAACTCATCATAGTTTGCTGACCCCACATTTGAAAGGCAGCCTGATGAATCCGGCCAGCTGGAAGCACTGCAGTGTCTGTGCCTCTGCACACTTTTCCTGACTGAAGCTCGTACCCTGTTTCTGAATGTTCTTGGCCATTGCGCCGGTAATTATATGGAGTGCTTATGCGCGCAGGGATAGAACTCATCCTTCTCTGAGAATGCAGCCAGTGTCGTGCTAACTTTTGGATAGCTTTACAGTTCACACACTCTTCCAAGGATCTCGCTCCATTTCATACTCTCACATCACCCTGGGGCACACAGTCCAGAGAGGTCAAGTGATGGCATCCAAGAAAGAGGAAGAACAAGGAATAAAACCCAGGTCTCCTGATTTACCCCCAGGTGTGAAAAGTGTGCTACACTCTAAGCCTGTTCTCACCGAGCTCTTCCAAAGAGTGAGTCCACGAGACACCTGCTGGAGCAGGCGTGGCCTGAAAAAAGAGACGGCTTTAGTCTCCAAGCAGCTACGTCACCAGGCCTTGGCTCCTCCATGCCCTGCACTGTCCTTGCTTCCATTTGCATCACTCCTCCTTTCAAAAATGTTTTCTCTCCACGTGGGTCCTGAATACCCAAACAGGATGACTCATTGTTCTGAAAATAGTGTGAGGAGAAAGGTTTCCAGTGCCATTTACGGGTATGACGAAGGACAACCAAGATGCCAGCTGCGAACTGAGCAAGTGGTGTTGTCATCAAAGAGGGGCCTCACTCCCGACCAGGAGACGCACTGAATTGTGCAAGTTCTGTACACCACGCCAGTGACGAAGCGATTAGTCCTCCGTCTGCAACACCTCCCAGCTGGGGGATCGGGCGCTCAGCTCATATGAGCTTACACCCCGCTTCCAGTGCGTTAATAAAGACATTGAATAGAACTGAATTTAACACCCATCTGTATGCACAACACCCTACTGAGTCTCTTCCCCTGAGAGTGGCCCTGTCCTCTCTCCCCACCACAAGCACAATGCGAGGGTCTGATAGGCGTCACTGGGTATATATAGCCTAGCCCAGAGTAGACCTCACCCTGGGACCGTGATGAGCAGGGAGGCCTGAGGGCACTGGGGAGCCTGCCCTGCTGCTGGGAGTCATTGTGCCGGAGGGACCACAGCACCACGCAGAAGTGATCCACCACTCAGAACGTCTGAACCCCAGCGTGCCCTCCTCCAACAGCTGACAAGTCTGAGGTCGAGGGAGAAGCATGAATAAAAACGGAGAAATTCTTAAGATGGTGGGATTATTTTTGATCCTTATTTCTCTCCAAGATGTAAGCTGAGTACACGGTAAATGAGTGAGGACCTCACAGGAAAAGGCACAAAGGCCTTGTTTGCACAGGGTTTGTTATAGGCAATGTGCAGTTTGCTTAATGAATAATTACTGAGCATCAGTTATGTGTTAGGTATGAGACTAAGAACTGGGGGCTGAAAAGGAGACAATTTTTTAAAGATTTATGTTAGTTATTTATTTGAAACTCAGAGTTACAGAGAGAGAGAGAGAGAGATCTTCCATCCACTGGTTCATTGCCCAGTTGGCTGCAACAGCCAAGGCTGGGCCAGGAGCTTCTTCTAGGCCTTCCATGTGGCTAGTTGGGCCACTTTCTACTGCTTTCTCAGGCCATCAGCAGGGAGCTGGATCAGAAGTGGAGCAGCCAGGACACAAACTGGTGCCTGTATGCAGGTGGCAGCTCAACCAGTACACCACAGTGCTGGGCCCATAGTGCCGTGAGGGGGCTGCGAGCCCCTGGAGCCGGTGTGTGGTCAATGGAGGTGGCAGGAAATGTGACCTGAAAGGCATGCTGTGATTCTTGGATGAGATCTAAACAGAGCCTTCAGAATGCTGGAACTTTGCAGGTGACAAGTGAGGCTCTCTGTCTCCTTTAATTCCAGCTTACAAGTCTTTCCTTTGCTTGTCCCCGGCAAGACCGGACCTGGTAACCAGATGGGTTTGCTGCAGCAGGCGTTGGAGGAACTGGAGGCTGCAGGAGCGGGGAGAGGCGGGCCCTGACTCACCTCTCAGACTTGAAACTAGAACCAGGCAAGGATCCTGCGTGCCCTCAAGGGTGGCTGGTGGGAGCTGCAGGGCTGCACGGAGGCTCCCCTGCAAAGACCATGGCCTTCCAGAAGGGCCCGCACCAGCTCCTGAGAACCAGCACAGCTCTGGGTTGTTCCACGCCATTTCCCGCTTCCAACCTGACGTGGACACCAAACCCTCCGCTCTGTGTGCAGATCGCAAGCGGAGAGAACTCCCCCTGGTGAGAGAGGAGGGAACATGGCTGCCCTCGGTTCTCAGTGCCCTGATGGGACAGAAGCGGGTGTGGCGTTCACAGGGAAGGAAGAGCAGCAACTAACTCAGTTCATGCTCTGAGTCTGCACGTGGAGACGCACAACGACGCCAGCGCTTCCAGCAAAGTCCAAACGCACAGGACACTTTCTCTTGCACGTTTCTGAACTGAGGAAAAATTAGGAAGGTCACCAGCTGTCCACTCAGAAGGTCAGGTCCTGGGAGAGGTAACTCCCTCCTCCGCGTGGGGCCTTCCACAGAGGCGCTCAGCGTGGGGCTGATTTTGCATTTCCCACTGGCTCCAAGGTCTCTCTGGCTGACAAGACGGCCCCAGGCTTAGCGTCAAGGGTGCCTGGGCTCTGTGAAATTTCTCTAGCTGGAGAAATTAGTGAGCTGTGAGTTTTCCACGCCGATGGCAAGGACTCGGGCCACAGCCCTCTGTTGATTGGCGATGGGAGCTAATAGGAGTTGATAAATTGCTTCCTGTCCCACTGGGCAAGGCATCAACTGAGTTTTAGATTTCAATTGTATGAGAAATAACTTCTGCAATTCAGTCAGCAAAAGCGCACATAACTGTGTTTTTTTAATCTTACCAGGGTGTGACAAAATCAGAAAATTCATAGCTTTGTGGCGGCAGCACTTGAATGCACACGTTATAGGAAGCCCGGTTGGAGAATTTTAATGAACGCAGCCTGCGTATCTGCAGGGCTCATCTGAGAGTCCAGGTTCTCAGACGGCTGAAGGGGGCTCAGGAAACCCCGTCCACGCTCCCGCCTCAAGGGGCACGCGGTGAGTGTTCTCTAGAGACGTGCAGGCCTGTGTCCCAGACTCTGGGCTAGCCCCAGGCTTTCCGAGTTGTTCCGTGGCTCCAAGCCTCTGAGAGCAGCTGCCGGGTCAGAGTCCAGGAGGGAGGGTTTCCACCCACAGCCGTGCAGAAAATGAGCTCGCACGTCCTCTCTGAGAGTCTCTGCTATCTGCTAAGACTCCAGGCCCCAGACGAGCCTAAAGTGAAGACAGAACCTGCTGCTCTGGCCTCCAGGACACCACACGCTGCCCTGAGTGCATCCCGGGGGGCTCGCAGGCTGAGGATTCCGGGGTCTGACGGCCAGGTAGGGCGTAGAGCACAAAGCAGATCAAGGGCAGGTGACAGCTCCCAGCGTCCACTACACGCCAGGCAGTGCCCCTGCTCTTCCCAGCTGTCAATCAGCCACCCACAGCCCTCGGCAGCCAGAGCTGGGCCCAGACGGTGTGCCCGCCCCCTGCAGGACCTCGCAGGACGATGGTTGCAGCAAGGTGGAAGCAGGGGGGTGGGGAGAAGAGTGAGTAAGGAGACGGCTTGGCAGGGCTTGCCATCCACTGTACAGGTCAGGAAACCAAGACCAGCAAGGGATAGAAGTTGCCCACGGGCACACAGCAAAGGCCAGCTGTGCACACGCCCCTGTGTAGATTCTTGCTTTCCTTTCAGTCACTTTCTTAACTGCTAGTCAGGAACCACACAGGCCACCTCCCCAGGCCCTGGAATCTCCAAGTGTAACTCGCAAGTCCAGTTGTGACACATCCGTGATGTCAGAAAAAGCCCCACAGTAGACCCCGCCAGACTTCGCCAATGGCTGGCTCCGGCTCCCTGGCACTGGGCTTGGCCCCGGGACCTCGTTTGGACAAGTAAGCACAGCAGAGTAACGGTCAAAACCAGAGCATTGCACTGCCTACGTAGCAGGCTCACCAGCCGTCTCTTCTCCTGACGCAGAGATCATGAAAGCCGTGTGCATGTGTGTGACCTCATGGTCACAGCAGCCGGAACTGGAAGCTGCTCAGGTGCCCAGAGCACTGGGCAGGAGAAGGAATGAGCACCCACTGCACTGGGCACAGAGACTCGGCTGGTGCTCCACGCTGTGGGACCATGTCCTCTGTGTGATGTGAGACCCGCATGATGGACAACTCGGGTGAGGACAAGTCTGGCCACCCAGCTCAGGGGACCGAGCCCCTCTGCCCAGGCTGACCACACCCTACATGTACCCAAGGTCCCCCAATGCTCCTACAAATGTCCCCAGATCCACAACTCAGCCCCGGAATCTTCATGCAAAGGGGATTTTTGACGTCATCTCTGGCTGGGGGAGAAATCAGCAAGATGACTTCCTTCCATGGTTCAAGGTATGAATGTTAAACAAAGTCTAACCAACCCAGATAACAAGCAAGATGTGCAAGGGGGTGGGGAGGGGCAGTCGTGTTTAACGTGTTAAAGGATGCCACAGCTTCTGGAACGAGTACGGTTTTTAAAGCTGGACAGGACCCTGGAGGTGAGGCACCTGGCTTTCTTTGACCAGCCAAGCTGCTGAGGTCCGCGGCGCGGAGTGACTCTCTCAACAAGCAGGGGACAAAACCAGCCTTGAACTCAGATCTTCTGCTGCACGTCGGAGGGTGCCTCTCAGAGACCCGACTGTTGAGGTCGGCTCTCATGTGCTCTGAGTCATTGCTGATTTACCTAAGGAAAAACCTGTGATTTATTCTTTCTCTCCCTTAGATTGATTGATTGTTTTCAAAGAGAGAGAAAATCTTCTGTCTCCTGGCTCACTCCCCAAAACAGCCAGGGCTAGGCCAGGAGCCTGGAACTCTTCCCAGAACCCCAACGTGAGTGAAGGGGCCTACGCACTTAGGTCATCATCTACCACCTTCCAGGTACATTAACAGGAACCGGGACAGGAAGTGGACCAGCTGGGACTCAAATTGGTGGATGCAGGCACTGCAGGCAGTGGCTTAACCTGCTGTGCCACAGCTCCACCCTGCCAAACCTTTGTTGTTGTGTATTTTACTAAATCGTTATTAAGCGATTATGATGGGGTCAACATTGTATTGAGACATAAATGTATTACACATGTGATTTTATCACATATGTAGATTCGTGTGATCACACCTGGTGCACCCTTTCATGGAAATAAACATGTGCGTGCACATAAAACCAGTGAGCTCCAAACAAAGCGGAGAGATTACGCCAGCATCAGTTTCTGGGCTGGGAGGTAGTCCCGCAAGTTATATCATGGGGGGAATGGTGTAGGGTGTGTGTGTGTCCACCAACATATATACAAATATCTCAAAATCAAAAATAAAAAATGTTTAAAGCATTATGTGAGTGTCAAGATCATAAGTTTCCAAAACCGTTTCACATTGACCCCTACGGACCGGGTGGGGCGATCATTGTCGCCAAGAAGCTCAGCCCACGGCACACACAGTGAGGGCACACGGTGGGGACAGCGCAGACTTCAGAGGTCAGAGATGTGTGAGGGTCTGGTTGCTGTTTGGCTGACAAGGCAGAGGCAGGCCCAGAAGCCGAGCAGCTGTGCTGGGCAACGGGCGGCGAGCCTGGGGGAGGGAGCACAGGGTAGGGGTGAGACAGGGTCTCACCTTGATTCCATCAGGGTCCGAGTCTCACCTTGATTCCAACAGAGACAAAGTGAGCAGCCACCACTGTGGGATGTAACTGTTTCCAGGGAGTCTCCAGGGAACTCCGATGCAGCAGATAAAACCCGGGGTGGCCCAGAGGTCCCTCTGCAGGGCCTGGGCTCCCCAGAACTTTGCCAACTGTGAAGGCCAGGACAGAGCAGAGGGTCTGGGCACGGCCTGTGGCTCCTCTCCTCAGTGCCCACACAGGTGGCCGCGTGTACCTTGCATGAGCTCGCCAGCCCCATCCCTTCCTGTCTCAAGTGAGGATTGTCAGTGTCGCCCTCAGTGGTGGGGCCCAGGTCCTCCAGAGCCTGGACGTGGCACAAGGGTGTTCTCTGGTCAGTTTTGCCTGATGGCCGCTGGTCCAGGTTGGGGGATGAATTGCAGGAGTCTGGCCTGGGGTCTATGGAAGTGACATCACCCAGACACAACAGTGTGGAACCTGGTGCACAGGCTCCAACCCCACAGAAGCGGAAGAGAAGAGAGCGTGGGACGGCTCAGTTCTGCTCCTCCACTTTGCAGAAACCAAGACCAAACAAGGTCAGCAGGCGCTGGAAGAAAGAGACAGAGTGAAAAGAACAGATGTGGTTCCAGTCCACTCAGGAAACGGGAGCTGGGTCGTCGTCTTTGTCTCTCGCTTGACCTGAAACACGGCCCATGTGGGAGGCAAGTTTCTCACCGAAGCAAATCAGAGATGAGACACAAAATTCAGCAAAGATCCCCACCGTCTTTTCTTCCTGACATCACAGAATGCGCTGAACACACGAGACAGAACATTGCTTTATTAAATCTGAATTTCACTTTTTTTCTATTTATTTTCTTTCTACTTCTGAAAGAGGATTTGAGACTGCAATCAGAATGCAGATGGCTTGGTCAAAGCAATTAGGACGAGGCAAGATGAGAAACAGAGAATAAAAGACGTGGGGGTGGAAGGACAGTGTATAGACCCGTGGCGAAGGCAATGTGAAGTGCTGAGCACAGAATGTAGCTCTGAGCACCCCAGCAGCCCAGGCAAAGAGGGGAAGACCACACATTCAGGACCATCTGGTTCTGGCGTTGAGCAGCCACTTGTTTCTGTGCTAACATAAATAAGGTTCCTCAAGTTACCCCAGCATGTGCTTGGTGGCAAAGAAACAGGCGGGAATCAGCAAACCGAGCACCCACTATGTGCCAGACCCGTGGTTACTGCCTGGACATGTAATTTAAGGCTGACAACACCGCAACACACAGGCCGAGGGCACCTGGTCGGTGGTGGACCTCAGCTGTCTGAGGTTTTGCCAGTGAGCCCAGCTCACTGCCTGCTCTATGGGACAGGAAGGAAATGACTTCCACCGTGCACCCTCATGCATAAATAAATAAGTTCATGAATAAGTGATACTCAGGCCCGAGCTCTGCAGCTCAGGCATTGGCGACACTTGGAAGGCAGCGTCCTTCCCGGCTCAGGGCCGCGCATCCACACCACCCTCACCTGGAGGATAACCCACCCCACCAGTGCTCCCCGTCTCTGCCAATGCTCCCCAGCCCCTGCCTTGCTGCAACCCCCCATCGTCCCGCCACCTCCTCCAGGAGCGGCCACGCCACCAGGCCCCAGCCCTGGACACTCTGTCCCTGGCAGCTAGGATGGGGACGACATTGACGGTAATTACTATCCCTCAGGGCCACGGCAGATGCCACGGGTAAAACGCATGCTGTGTGGTGGCGATGTGGCTGCACCTCCAAGCACTGACCAGGGCCGAGTGCGGAGATGCCAATCTGGGCAAGGCCTCCTTTGCCTGAT
The DNA here is from genome assembly GCF_033115175.1 of Lepus europaeus. Lineage (NCBI taxonomy): Eukaryota > Metazoa > Chordata > Mammalia > Lagomorpha > Leporidae > Lepus > Lepus europaeus. The sequence continues at coordinate 164,049,981 of NC_084829.1, read as the reverse complement.
GCCCTGGGTGAGGCCTGCACGGCTCACAAAATAAAGAGGGCATCCCAGCCCTCCCTGAACCAGCCCGTGCCAGCCCCGACACCCTGGCCCTAACCATCTCCTCCTGCCTCCAGCCCAGGGCAGGTCAGGGGTCAGGGGTCCCAGCCTTCCCCAGCTGCCTGCTGCTTCTACGATGCTTCTGCTCCCAGGGACCCCAGGCTCATTTACAAGGCTCAGCCAAACTCCCACCTCCTCCAGGGAAATGTCCCCATGATCCCTGGCCCAGTCCCCAGCAGCAGGGCCCCATCCCTTTGTGGTCCAGGAAGCGTAGCTGCTTCCTGCGCAGTCCCCTGGGCGAGTCACCACTCAGGGCTGTGGCCCTCGGACTGTGAGCGCCTCCCTGGCCCGCACGGCGACGTGCCCGCCTTCGACTCACAGCCCCTGGCACACAGCAGACGCTCAGCAGAGGATGAGGAGTAAAATCATCTACCCCAGATGAGCATCGTCACCGACGTCACCCCGCCAGCCACTGCACGGGGGGCAGACAGAACGTCCGGCGGCTTGCCCTGGTGGTGGGGTCAGGGTGGGGATTTGGGTGCACGCTGTGATAAACTGCCACACACTTAGTGGCTCAAAGTAACACGCATGCATTACCTTGCAATTCTGGAGGCCACAGCCCCATGTGGGTCTCACCGAGTTAAAACCACAGGGTCAGTAGGGCTGGCTCCTGGCAGCTCCGGGGAGAGCCCGTGCTAGCCGCCCCAGTCCCAGATCACTGCCGCTCCTCCTCGTGACCCTGACCGTCCTTAAGACGACCCCCGTGGTGACACTGGGCCTGCCGGGGCACCAGGGACACCCCTGTCTCAAGAGCCCTAGCAGCCCCCCGAGAAGGCCGAGAAAGGCCCTGGGTGCTTGCAGGCCGGTGCCGGGCGGACATCCGGGGAGGTTCCTGCGAGGGCTTCCCTGCAGCAGACCCCTGGGGAGGGCCAGGCCTGCGAGGAGAGACGGGCAGGGGTGGGTGCAGGAGGGGCTGGCAGAGCGCTGGTCCGGCCCTGGGTGTCATGGGCTCGCCCTGGCAGGGAACGCAGCCACTGGAGCTTGTGAGGGAAGAATAGCCCACGGCTGGGGCTCAGCACAGCCTCCCGGGAGAAGGGCCAGGCACAGGCAGAGCAGGAGCCGCCCGGCCGCTGCCATCCTGGTCTCGGGGATCCCGCACAGTGCTCCAGGGTCAGAGGCCCCTACGCACGTGCGCCCTGGGCTCACAGTCAGCGTGGGTGCAGGGACTGAAATCCCATGGAGTCTGCCCCTGAGGGTGTTTCATAGCTCACAGCTGCAGACTCCCACACCTTGCTTTTCCAGAATCCCAGGTGCAAGCTGCAGCTCCTCACCCAGAACCTGCAAACCCCAGCAAGGCCGTCCCTGGCCATCTGGAGGAGGCCACAGGCCTGAGGGCCCGGGAGCGGCCCCAGCCACAACGGTGCCCTCTCACGTCTGCTTCATCTCACTGCTCAGCCCTGAGGATCATCAGTCCTCGGCTCGGGGACAGATGCATGTGGTGCTGGGGACAAGAGGGCAAGGCCACTCCCCAAAGGCCCATGGATACGTTTGCCGTCCTTCCATCATTTCCAGCCACTGCACAGGCCCTGCCTCCCCACCGCGGGAGGTGACACATTTCAGCTGTAAATGCTGCAGCCTCTGGTATTGAGCGGTGCAGACAATACATCCCTGAAAAACCCGCTTTATCTTTGCAGCTCCATTTAATTCTTCCCAGCAAATCCTAGGTGCAGCCTGAATTATTTCCCAATCAATGCCAATTATGCAAAGAAGAGCTTATTCCATATAATTATAAAGAAAGGAAGATAGGCACCCAGGGATTAGGTCTGGCTTGTAGGGAAATAATCAATGGCAGCTCCAACCACCTCAAGTAGGTTACAAATAGATAGCCTGCCCGGAGCTCCCCCCAGACCTCAAAAGAAAATCACCTCCGATAAGAAAAATGAAAGGGGAAACAGAGAGAGGTCGGAGAATAGGAGAATACTCTTTTTGTCCGCTGCAGGCACAGAAAGGGCCCAAATTGTTGCACGGATCTGCAATCTGGATCCTTCCTCACCGGGAGGCTGGGGCGGGCAGAGGGCCTTCAGACCTCCCAAGACTTTATCTCTGCTTCTGCCACCTGCCTCAGCTCCCTCGGGCCTCCCCCAGCCCTGGAGAACCGTACAGAAGATTAGATCGCCCTCAGCAGAGACCAGCAGGCCTTGCCGGCCTCCTGGGGCTGCCTGCTTTCTCTCCGCCCGCCCAGCCTTCCTCCGGCCACTTACATCCCCCCAGTCCCCCAGCTGCAGCTGCCATGCTCAGCAGAAGCGCGGGCTCTGAGAGCCGTTGTTCCGCACGATCACCTCTCTCCCGGGAAGGAAGCCTCCACCTGAGAAGGTGGCTCCTCACCACGAAGTGGCATCTGCGGGAGCGCTGGCCCTGGGGGACTCGGCACGCATACTGCCACTGTGCGAGCCGCTGTGGGCACTGAGGGAGATGGGCTGCCTGTGTAGTGACAGGGAGGTCAGCCCTGAGCATGCCATGCCACCAGCTTCCACTCTGGTCTGGCCACGCCCATCACACCCCAGACCCAATGTGCATGGCACTTGCTGGATCCAAGGCATCCTCTCACCTGAAAATAGACCTTCTAACGCCTCCTGGAAGGGCTGCTGATGCTGACGTGGGGGCCAGACTCTGCAGCAGGTGTCCAAGACGTCAGGCATGGGGACGACAGAAACACTGCCAGGTGTCCCCTGAGGGCAGAGTCACCCCAGTGAGAGCCACCCATTTAGGTGAAAGAGAATGCCAGCTGGTAGCTGGTGTGACTCTAAAATCCAGCAACAGCATCTGGGGCTCCAGGGGATCCAGGCTGTGAGTGCGAAAAGACGGGTAATGGGAGCCGGAGAGGCCCAATGAGACGACCATGCTGAACCCACTGAATGATTGTCCTGAACACACCTAACTGGAACCAAGACCACGCACCTGAAGAACAACAGAGAGGTGTTACCAGGACAGGAAGCTGCTGGGCAGAGACACACAGTTCACTTCCTGCAGCCTCGGGTTCTACATCCATGGCATCAGCCAATCGTGGGTGGGAGACACTCAAAACAGTCATTTCTGCAGTGCACACGCACAGATGTTTTCTGGTTATTGTCCCCGGAGCAGGACAGTCCAGCAACTACTTACCTGGTGTTTGCATTGCACCAGTTCTGATAAGTGATCGAGAGATGATTTCTATGCAGATACCACCAGAGACCAGACCGTCCGTGGATGTTGGTGTCTGCGTGGGCTGTGGAACTGTTCCCCTGTGGATGCCGAGTGGCAATGTATGACAGCCTTTGTTTGTAGGGACAGAATGGAACCATGCACCTGCCGCTCAAAAGGGCACTCCTGAAGACAAATGCCACACATGGAAGCCGTTTAGAAAATGCAGCAGATCTGTCCTGCAGTGGGACCCAGGACCTACTTGTTAAATGAGAAGACCAAGGGCTGGTGGTGTCTGTAGTGTGCGTCCATTTTTATAAATGAAAATGTGGGTTGAAGTACGAGAATGCACAGTCTTCTTGCTTTGTTTTTCTATCGTTATACTACTTGGAACCTTTTTTGCACAAAGAATTGCAGCTACAAAACAGAAAACTGACACAGACCATCTTCAAGAAGAAAATACTGCAAGGTGACCCAAGAACAGGCGATTTTGCTAGAAGTAGTTGGCAACCAAGCTGAGCTGGCTCAGCCCTGAGGCCTGGGGCCTGTAAATTCAGTGCTCTCCCTCAGTCCTTGGTGTATGCTAATTCTCGACAAACAAAGCTGAAACAGTTGGTGGGGTTTTATGTGACTATTATCTTATCATGAATGCTCATTCAGGTTTAATCCAAAATGACACAATAAACTAGGAAATCTGCTCATATCCTAAGCCAGCAAGAGTGATCTCTACCAGGATCACCCACACCCTGAACTTGCTCTTTGCTAGAGGCAGACCTGAAAAACAAGGCCAGATAAGATTAGCCGATAAGCCGAAGGATTATGACTGTCAATGCTTCCTTTGCTGCTAGTCCAAGGAGTGGCATAATTCTGTAACCAGCAGCAATCCTGGCTGGTTCAATCCCAGTGTCTCCACAGTACTGAGATGCAAATCTCCTGTCAACAAAGCCGTCTTTTCTAGGCCTAACCACAGCCCTTCCATGGATACAGAAGCAATGGATCAGAAGCTAAGAAGACAGAGAATGTTAACAATAAATGAGAATCCAAAGAACACTTAAGCTTCTTCTAACACAATGAAACTCACATTTTGGGTAAGCTTTCAAATGTAAGTTAAAATTAGAGAAAAAAGTCACCAAATGTTTTCAAAATGATCAATTTCTTGAACTTAGAAGTTTTTGAAATGTGCTTCAAGGTCCTGGTTGTTTTGAAATTCCTCCTGTTTCGGGAGTTTTTGTTGATGACAGGTCTGGCCCTCCTGATCCCAGGAGCCTGCGTCACGTGCCTTTGTCTGTCTTGGGGTCAGTGAAGCATCCTGGCTGGTGAGCAGAAATGCACCCGTCTGGGGCTGGTGCTTGGACATTGAATCCCACAGAACATTCGCGGCCGTGGCTTTAAAGGAGGGGCTCTGTATTGCTATGTGCTCAGCACAAAGCAGAGAGAGAGGCGACGCCAAGCACATCCTGTAGCCTGGGCACGGCCACCATTTCTTTCATCAGCCTTTGAGAGAGGAAATTTTCAGCCACCCAAGGGGGCTGCCCCTTTGCTGGAGGTTGATGTGGGAAGGGGATGGCCCCCTTCCTGGCCCCCAAATCCATGAGCCATGCTGCCTCTGTATTAAAGTGATGAAGAATGGGCACTGCCCTCCATCTCAGCCAAATAGCCGACAGGGACCAAAATGGGACATTATCACAGCTGCTGTGGGATCCCACCAGGGGGGAGGGGCTGCAGCAGGGTCTCCACCCCGGGGGCCTGGGTCCCAGGGCAATGCCCAGCACATCCTGCTGGCCCAGGCCGTGGTGAGCAGCCACATTGGACGCCCACATCGGGGTATCCTCGCCTGCCTGTTTCCCGGCAGCCTGTGGGCTCGGGGCCTGGGCACAGGTTTGTGCCACAGCACCAGCTTGCACATCCACACTCCATCCACGCCACCTTCCCTGACAGTAACGGTCTTGCCAAGATTGGAAGAAAGCCAAGCCTCTGGTCAAAAGGAGCTGGCCTGCTGCTCACCTCCCTGGCCTCAGGCAGAGCCTGCTGCCCCTGGCCAGACTGCGGGGTAGGGGCAATCTCCTCTGGCCTGGAGCCTTGGGCTGGGGTAGGGGAACGACCCCTGGCACGACCCCCATGGAAAGCTGGGTGCTCCAGTCACTCTGCTTGCAGCATGAGCAGGTGTGGGCCCATGCTATACCCACCGTGTGAAGACCAACAGAGCTCCAAACGCCAGCCCGGGGAAGGGCCACCAGTTCCTTCCTAGGACTGCATTGTGCCTGCCTTTCCCCCATGGGGAGAAACCAGGCCATTTGAAAGTCGGTAGAATAAACTGATGATGAGCCCAGTGGGCCAGAACCACAAAGCATCACAGAGTCGGTGTCAGTGCCCCCAGGACGATGACGGGAGAAATGTGTTGAGCACTGTCCATGCCATCCCAGCCCACTTTGGTCTGGGAAGAAAGCCCTAGTAAGAAAAGGGAGCCAGGGAGACCAAGGCAGGCCCCATTCAATCGGTCTTCTTTCTTTTTCCTTTTTTTTTTTTTTAAAGATTTACTTATTTACGTTAAAGGAGTCGTTGAGAGAGAGAGGAAGAGAGAGAGATCATCCATCTGCTGGTTCACTCCCCAGATGGCCACAATAGCCAGCACCAGGCCGGGGTGAGCCAGGAGCTCCATCCAGGTCTCCTAAAGGTTGGCAGGGACCCAGACACTGGGGCCATCTTCCACTGCTTTCCCAGGCACAACAGCAGGGAGCTGGAGGGAAGTGGAGCAGCCGGGACTCAAACCAGCATGTGTAAGGGATGCTGGTGTCGCAGGCATCAGCTTAACCCATTATATCAGAACACTGCCTGGCTGCATCCATTCATCACGTTTCCCATCAGCCAGCGCTCCTCATGGCAGGCCCCACCAGGTTAGCTTTTGGTGTCTGGAATCCAGCCAAGCCGCACTCGGCTCCCGTGCGCTCAGCAGAGCAGCAACTCCGCCGTGCTGCCGGCAGGCACGAGGGAAATCACGGCGGGCTTCTTCGCAGGCCCAATTCCTCCGATTTATGGCTCGACTTGGAGAATCTCCTCCCAGCTCCTGCAGCCTGATCCTGGTCTTCCAGGAGACACCGGGGCTCACTGCCCACCCTGAATAATTGTTTTTCTTGGTTCGCTTCACTCTCACCTGGCCACATTTCCACCCATCCTATCTATCACATTCCGCTGTCAGAGCACGAAGGCGAACGTCTCAGTCATGATCCTTCCTTGGACCCAGGTTCCCCGGCCTTGAGCAGAGTCGGGAGAGAGGCGCAGTGACCGTGAGAAAGCGGTGGGCTCTAGCAGGGTCACAGCCACTGGCTGGAGGTGCTGCTGTGGCCTGTGTCCACCTGACACTGCCACTCCGACCTTTCCCTCCCTGCACATGCACACAAACACACGTGCACTGCACATGTGGGCACGTGTGTGCGTGCACCGTGACACACGCACACACATGCATCACACTTTTTCACTCCTTAGTCTACAGCAGACCCAGTCAGTTTGCACATTTGTTCCAACCCAAAGCGATGCTGCCACATCTCTGCAATGGCCCCTGTGGCCATGTCCCCTGCTGCAGAAAAGCCCAGTACCGCTGGTCCAGTGACATCAGGCATGGCTGGACCCTATTCCAAGCACGGGGGCTCCTTGATGGTCTTCTCGCAAGAAGCTTAAGTTGTGTGAATAAGTGAATTGACCCAGTTAAGCACACTGTGACCAGTCATCTAACGCCCCTCTGCACTTCAGTCTCTCCATCTGTGAGAGAGCAGCGGCCACATCACAGGGCTGCTGCGTGGGTCTGGGGAGCGTGGTTAGCAGGCACTCACAGCTATTGGCATTTGCAGCTGAACCCACGGGCCCCTGTTGGTGCCTCTCTATTGATAAGGCCGTTATCAACAGTGCCATGCCAGACACTATGAAATACAGAAGGCAGGGCATTGGGATCGGGCACTGTCGCCTAAGAGGCGAATCGTCATGGTAACGATGGGGGCCTTGTGTCCTCAAGTGCTGTGAGTGTGGATCACAGGACTCCCCAGTCAGGAAGCCTTGCCCTGTTCACTCGCACCCTCCACAGGGAAGTTTTATGTTGGACTTTGTTTTGAGTCATGATCGATGGTGACAAGGAGCAGAAAGAATCCATGTGGCCAGAGGGAGACACGGGGTGCAGGTGAATGAGCACGCCCGGCCCCTCCCCAGGTGCCCCTGCCCCAGGCCTCTCCTCCTCTGCACCTGCTGCTCAGGTCACGCTGGCCTGACCCCACCTCTCCTTCAAGGCTGCAAAGGCACAGGGATGTGGAGTTAAGAAGGAAGAAAACACCCATGAGCAAAAGGATCCCACGCGGGAGATGCGGCCCAGGCCTCCGGCAGCAGGGTTCTTTCTACGTGGCACATGGCAAATGGTGTGGGTTTGAATCTTACCTAACCTGGGGGACCATTTGTAAGAAAAGGCTCCAGAAATGACAAATACCAAATAAGGCATGAGGATGAATAGTTTTATGGGAAAGGAAACAGCAGCAGTGAGCTGGAGGCTTGGAGCTCCAGGTGCCTTCCTGGGAGATACGGTTCCTTCCCAGCCACAGGTGCTCTCGAGGAAGGCTTCCCGATTAAGACCCGGCTTCTTGCCCTCCAGAGCCCCCACAACCTGCAGCATCACCAGCACGGTGGGGAGGCACGTGGCTGCCTCTAGCATCAGTGTGTTCGCCGTCAATCCACCTTCTCCTGTCTTCCAGGGACTGAGAGCTGCTCTGCCTGCATTCCCTCAGGAACAGGGACGACTTCGTCACCTGCAGAAGCCATCCCCTGACTTTCAGTGTCTACTGCCGGCTTGAGGAGGGAGAATGAAAATGGAGCTCACCTGAGTAGCTTCTCATGCAGCAAAGCAGACCATGTCGATAAGCTCACCAGAGTCCATCTAAATAGTGAAAAGGCAACATGGTCATTGCTGGACCAGGGCTGACGGCGCTCCCATGAGTCCCCAGGTGCACCTGCTGCTGAGCCATCCATGAGAGTTCCATCTATGCATCTGACAGTAGCCAAGCCCAAACATCCTCAGGAAGGACCAGTTCATTGCCATCCTCCTCCCCTCAGAGGTCAATCCTGCCCTTGGCTTGAGCCTCTCAACACTCAGATCACCGCTAAATTAATAAATGAACTTGGCCGTGAAGTGGTATACTCTATCCGATCTGCCAGTGTGTTTTCCCTCCTCAGAGCAGTCACCTAGGCCGCAGGCTTTGTTCCTGCAAACTGCATGGTGATCACCGTGATGACTTGGCTTGACAGGGTGTGATTTCAAAAGTAAAATAAGAGGCAGTTGGCATACAGGGCCTACAATAGTTAGTCACTCACCTTATGGTAGTTCAGCTGTGCCGTGAGACCAACACTCAACCCAGGAGAAGTACCTGTGTCATGATCCCAACTTCACCACCCAGGCCTCCCTGGCCTCATCTTCCACCCTCTCCTACTCTCCTCCCCATTCAACCTTTCTGTATGTACCAGTTATCTTTTAAAAATGTTTCACTGGGAGCCGGCATTGTGGTATCATATGGGCACAAGTAAGAGTACCCTCTGCTCCACTTCTGATCCAGGTCCCTGCTAATGAACCCAGGAAAGCAGCAGAAGATGACCCAATGTCTTGCACCCCTGCCACCCATCAGGGGACCTGGATGGAGTTCTAGGCTAAATGTGTTGAGCCCTTGCTATGCTGGCATGTACCTTCAGCTGCCTTCAGGTTACCAGGTCCTCACGTAAAAACCCCATAATCCTGCAGCACCAGCTGTTGAACTCATGCTGAGTTTTTTTAACCAGTTTTTAAAGGAACATTTTATAAACGAAGTTCAACCCATAAAACCAAAAGATCAGCGAAACAAAGAGCTGGTTTTTGGAAAAAATAAACAAAATTGACACACCATTGGCCCAACTAACCAAAAGAGTGAGAGAGAGATGGGGAGAGAGAGAAGACCCAAATCAATAAAATTAGAGATGAACAAAGAAATATAACAACAGATACCACAGACATAAAAAGAATCATTAGACATTACTACAAAGGGCCATATGGCAACAAGTCGAGAAACCTAGAATTATTCCTGGACACATACAACCTACCTAAATTGAGCCATGAAGACACAGAGAACCTAAACAGACCAATAACCAAGATAGAAATTGAATCAGTAATAAAGGCCCTTCCAACAAAGAAAAGCCCAGGACTGGAAGGCTTCACAGCTGAATTCTACCAGACGTTTAAAGAAAAACTAACTCCAATTCTTCTGAGCTATTCAAAACAATTGAAAGGGAAGGAATCTTCCCAAACTCCTTCTAATAAGCCAGCATCACTTTAATTCTTAAAACTGAAAAAGATACAACAGAGAAAGAGGACTATAGACCTATATCCCTGATGAACAAAAATCCTCAACAAAATACCAGGCAATAGAATCCAACGACACTTCAGAAAGATCATTCACCGGGACAAAGTGGGATTTATCCCTGGTATGCAGGAGTAGCTCAACACTCACAAATCAATCAATGTGACACATCACATTAATAAACTGAAGAACAAAAACCATATGATTATCTCAGTAGGTACACAGAAAGCATTTGATAATGGGGTCAGCGCTGTGGCACAGTAGGTTAATCCTCCACCTGCAGCATCAGCATCCCATATGGTCCCAGCTACTCCTCTTCTGATCTAGCTCTCTGCTATAGCCCAAGTGCTTGGGCCCTTGCACCGCATGGGAAACCCAGAAGAAGCTCCTGGCTCCTGGTTTCAGATTGGCTCAGCTCTGGCCATTGCAGCCACGTGGAGAGTGAACCAGTGGATAGAAGATCTTTCTCTCTGTCTCTCCCTCTCACCTCTGTAACTCTACCTTTCAAATAAATAATAAATAAAATCTTTAAAAAAGAGAGAGCATTTGTTAAAATACAACATCCTTTCATGATGAAAACCTTAACAAACTGAGTATAAAAGGAACATTCCTCAATATAATCAAGGCAATTTATGACAAACCCACCGCCAGCATTCTTTTGAATGATGAAAAGTTGGAAGCATTCTCACTAAGATCCAGAAGCAAACAAGGATGCCTACTCTCACCATTGCTATTCAGTACAGTCCTGGAAGTTTTAGCCAGAGAGATTGGGCAAGAAAAACAAATCAAATGGATACAAATTGGAAAGGAGGAAGTCAAACTATCCCTATTTGCAGATGACATGATTCTACATATAGGGGATCCAAAAGACTTCACTAAGACACTACTGGAACTCATAAAAGAGTTTGGTAAAGTGACAGGATATAAAATTAACACACAAAATCAATAGCCTTTGTGTACAGACAATGCCACATCTGAGAAAAAACTTCTAAGATCAATCCCATTCACAATAGCTACAAAAAATTAAATATCTTGGAATAAATTTAACCAAGGACATTAAGGATTTCTACAATGAGAATCACACAACATAAAAGGAAGAAATAGAAGAAGACACAAAAAATGGAAAAATCTTCCATGTTCATGGATTGGAAGAATCAACATCATCAAAATGTCCATACTAAAAAAAGCAATTTACAGATTCCATGTGATACCATTGTCTGAAAAGACAATGCTGAAATTCATACGGTAACATAGGAGACCCCTGAATAGCTAAAGCAGTCTTATACAACAAAAAGCAAAGCTGGAGGCATCACAATATAAGATTTCAAGACATACTATGGGGCAGCTATAATCAAAACAGTCTAATATTGGTACAAAAACAGATGGATAGATCAACGGGACAGAACAGAAACACCAGAAATCAGTCCATACATCAACAATCAACTTCTATTTGACAAAGGATCTAAAATCAATACCTGGAGCAAGGACAGTCTCTTCAAATGGTGCTGAGAAAACTGGATTTCCACGTGCAGAAATACGAAGCAAGACCCCTACCTTACACCTTATACAAAATCCACTCAAAATGGATTAAAGATCTAAATCTATGGCCTGATACCATCAAATTATTAGAGAACATTGGGGAAACCCTGCAAGACATTGTCATAGGCAAAGAGTTCTTGGAAAAGTCCCTAGAGGCACAGGCAATCAAAGCCAAAATTGACAAGTGGGATTACATCAAATTGAGAAGCTTTTGCACTGCAAAAGAAACACTCAGCCAAGTGAAGAGGCAACTGATGAATCAGGAGAAATTATTTGCAAACTATGCAACTGATAAAGTATTAATACCCAGAATATACAAAGAGCTCAAGAAACTCAACAACAACAAAGCAAGCAACCCAGTTAAGAAATGCACAAAGGACTTAAACAGGCATTTTTCAGAAAAGGAAATCCAAATGGCCAACACACACATGAAAAAAATGCTCAGGATCACTAGCCATCAGGGAAATGCAAATCAAAACCACAATGAGGTTTTACCTCACCCCTGTCAGAATGGCTTTCCCACAGAAACCAACAAACAACAAATACTGGCGAGGATATTTTGGGAAAAAGATGCCCTAATCCACTGTTGATGGGAATGTAAACTGGTGCAGCCACTGTGGAAGACACATGGAGATACCTCAGAAATCTGAATATAGACCCACCATATGACCCAGCAATCCCACTCCTGGGATTTTACCCATGGGAAATGAAATCAGCATATGAAAGAGTTATCTGTACCCCCATGTTTACTGCAGCTCAATCCACAGTAGCTAAGATATGAATCAGCCTGAATGTCCATCAACTGAAGACTGGATATGGAAATTACGGGATAATTACACCAGGGAGTTCTACACAACTTTAAAAATAATGAAATCCTAACAAATTGACACTCTAGTTTATGGCGCCAGTAACCATCCTAGGCTGTCGTCATGAGTTGCCAAGGCTATGGAAGCCTTCCAAGTTTGCCGACTCTGATCATATTTAGACAAGGTCATAAAAGACAGAGTGACGATAGTAACCAATGATCCTAAGAGTGGCATTTACCAGGTTTGAACAATTATACAGCATTAAGTGGGGAAGAGGACCATCAGTACACACAGGTTGGGAGTAGAGCCATTGGTGGTAGAGTAGAGGTTATGATTACAAAGGAATGAGGCCCAAGTGCACTAGACAGGGCCTAGAACAAAGGACAGAGTCATTATTAGAGGAGCTAAGAAAGGTGCTGTCTAAACTACAATTAAGTTTTCTGATTGAGAGGCAAATAGAACCTGATAGAAGGGGCTTGATAATAATCTGGTGGGCTTTAGGCCTTGTAAATTCAGAGGCCCAGACCTATCTATCTCTTCACATGGGGTATATCCTAAGGGAGGTGTGAACCTCCTAGGGGAAGGCACTCTGTTGACTTTCATTACTTGGCTGGCCTGGGAGGAGAGCTGGCCAGGTAAAGGCAAGGGGCATCTCTAACAAGAAATTTACAGTTCTGCCTGCAATGTTGCTGACCCTACTTGACCATACCCTCAGCTGCAGTGGTCACTTTGGAAGCTGGGCTGAGTGAAGGGCTTTTCAGCTTAGAGCCAATAAGATCTGTGGCTCTGACCTGGGCATCCTTCGACTCCAGGGCAGGTCCATTTCCAGTGATCCAACTCTTTGCAGAGCTGCCAGGGCTCTTCACAAGCTGACTTCTGCTGAAGCCCAGGCTTACCACATTGAAAGCCACTGCAGTGGACTGGCCTGTTGGGTCTGCTTGAGGGCAGATCACTGTACAGATCAGCCATTAATAGGCCTGCCACCCATTGCTTCTGATGCCTAGCTTTCTTTTCCTCCTGGTTTGTGTTAAAGCAGACCAGAGGATGCAAGTCAAGGGAGTGCCCGTGTCCCATCTCTAATCTTCGGTGGCCTGAACTACAAGTCTATAGTCACAGGCATGTTCTGTAGTAGTTTTTCTAAGGTAGACAATGCCCATCACAAAATGGACACAACTAGAAAACATTATACTTAGTGAAATAAGCCAGTCCCAAAGGACAAATGCCATGTGTTCTCCCTGGTCTGTAGTAACTAATGGAGTAGCTAAACGGTATCTACAGAAGTGAAGTTGACACTCTGAGATGCCATGACTTTGAACAGCCCTGTCTCAACTGTTAAATTCTTTACTTAGTATAGGGTCAATCTTATGAGTATGAAGTTCATTGAAAATAGATCTTAGTAAAAAATAAGAACAGGAATAGGAGGAGGAGGAGGAAGATGTGTGGGAATGCAGGTGGGAGGATGGGTAGGGTGGAAAGAATCACTATATCCCTAAATTTGTATTTTGAAATGCATGAAGTTTGTATACCTTAAATAAAAGATTTCTTGTTTAAAAAGAAGAAGAAAAGAAAATAACAAAGTGATCATTTTCTATTGAGAACCACTTTAAATACCAGAAATCTGCTTTCTCAAGCTCCTTAATAGATTTTATTTGACATCACACAATGTCCCTGTATGGTGGGTGATGTACAACATTGCAGAGCCTCATGGGATGGACATTCACAGCCCAGTGCTAGAACCAAACTATTCTGGTTCACACCCCAGCGCTGCCACATACTAGCTGTGGGACCCTGGGCACGTTGCTTACCCTGTCTAAGCCTCAATTTCCATGACTGCAAAATGTGTATGACCTAGCTGGAGCAAGCACTACTCTCAGAATGATTTCTGGTTCTCTCTTCCCAGGTATGTGTTCCCTTGAAGTTACGCGGGGCCCCAGGAAATGTCTGGTCAATGAAATGTCAATGGGAGTGATGTGACTGAGCCAGTCTGAGGGAGAACTCTGTAAAAGCTGGCACACCACGCTCCAATGTCTCTTCTCTATGAAGTTCAAGTTGACTTGGAAGTGACCTAAGACAGAATCAGCCCAGAAAGCTAAGCCTCCACTTAGTCCTGGACAGTTGCCCAGATCCGCAAATGGCTTGACATGCACAAGAAATAAACATTTGTTAAGTTAAGCCATTGAGATTTTAGTGTTGTTTGTTACCATAGCACAAGCTAGCTGTGCTGGCTGATACGTTTCCTCACAGGGTGTTGTGAGGATTAAATGAATTAGTGTATGTAAACACTTCAAAAATGCTAGCACATAAAACTACACAAATATTTGCTCAAGTTACTCCATTCAATTTATTCTAACATGCCTCTTCCGCATCCTCACATCTTGCAATGGATGGTTCTCATGCTCAGGTTGGCAGTAGTGGGTTCTTTCTTAGCCCCAGTGCGATGGAATTGTACTACTACTATGATTTGAGGGGGCTACTGGGTAAAAAGCAGGGGCTGCCATCTACACAGGTGAGCATGCATTCTTGCCTTACGGTACAAAGAATTTTGCTGCAGTTTGAGAAGAGGGGAGTGAGGGAGAATGGAGTCAACAAACACGGTGGTGATGTGCCATGGAATGTGCGACACATAGCATTGTGACCTCGTCTGTATTTGGAGCTGATGTGTGGTGTGGATTCAATCTTTGTGCATAGGAAGTAGTTCCGTTTTGTCAGTAGTGAGTATAACAGTCAGTATTCAAGGAAGGACTTTTGATGAATGCTTTTTTAAAAATTGCTCGGTCTCATACATTGGGGTGTACATTTAGATTAATTTGCCCATCAGAATAATATTTGACAATTAAAATCAAATTCATCGAGTCCTTTGTAAGCAAAATTTCAATTATCACAATAAATAACACTAATCTGAATTTTATCTGTCTTTATCATTTTCTCTGCCTTATATTTGCAAATATTATTTTACAGTTGTGTAAGAACTAGACGCGTTAGAAGATTTCCCTTTGCTTTCTACTTGTACACAATATGTAGCAGAATAATAAACAGAATTAAGTCAAACAGGAGGTCCTTTAAGGGGAGCTTGATTGTGAGAACGTGGGCTGGGACTGTGCAAGCACACAGGTGCCTTAGCTTCCCGACGCCGCTCCTGGACTCTTCTCTCTAAGAGGTTCCTGCAGATGTGCCAGCCAGGAGGAAGCCTGCATGCTCAAGCGTGAAAGGTGTGTCTGAACGGGCTGTTCTCCGTCCTCAGCCTTGCAGGTCCACTGGTGGCCAAGCTCTCTGCTGGAGGGCAGGCTGCAGAGTGTGACTGACAGGAGGCCCAGGGAATGCAGGGGAGCAAGGGGAGGTGGTGCGACATTACATTGCACGCGCGCCAGCCCCGAGCCACGGAGGCCCACTCCCGTGGGAACACAGCCTCCATCTGCTGCTGCGGTGGGGACCGCACCAGCATGGCGGGCTTGTTGACAACCCCCAGCGGAGGCCCCGCGCCTGCTGGAGCTCCTGTTGGGGCTGCCTGTACAGCCAGGGGCAGGTGCTGGTGCTGTCACAGCCACGGAACATCTGGGCGCTGCAGCCACAGCGTCTGTGTTGCTTTTCTCATCAGTGATACCAGCATTTCCCTTTACCAAACCACGCTGTATACAAACTGGATTCCATTTGCCGCAGCTCAGCTTGGCTGGTTTTATAACTAAGAGCAAGGGAAAGTTCTTTCTGCATCTTGACTGGCACGTGGACCTTGACTGAGTTATTTAATGAATTAATTAACAATTTGAAGCCCTGACTAGGAGCCAAGTCATCTTGGTTTCTTGGAGAAAATATATCACTGAAGGTGAGGAGCTGCAGATCTTTCAGATTTGATGATCTGGCTCTGATAACCCCCTTACAGATTAGACACCACCGCCCATAAACAAAGGGATTTTAGGAATCGGCTCATTTTCTCCCGGATTTACAGACGCAGTGATGTCATGGAGCTGGAATTGACCTTGGCCGGAGCAACTTTTCCAAATCCACGTAGCTACCAGGCGAGAGCCAGACCGCCTCATTCCAGCCCAGGGCTCTTTCCTAACTTGCAGGAAACATAACAGATCCTTTAATTTCCCCCTCTCCAGCCAGCAGCACCTGCACATGATAAATACGCTACCACAGGTGGCTGCAGATTGTGGTCATTTGATTCAACCAAGCAAGCCCTCTACAGGCAGTCCCCAACTTATAATCGTTCCTCCCACGGTGTTTCAACCTCGTGACAGTGGAAAAGCAATATGCTTTCAGCAGAAACCATACTTCGCATTTCCAATCTTGCTCTCGTCATGAGACAGCCAGTGGTAGGACTATATTCTTGTGAAGCCAGGCAGGGCCAGCGGCCACAGCTCCCATCAGCCCTGCAATGGCCAGGAGAGATGACACACAGTCCACAGTGCCCCACACTGAGCTGTGAGGTTCAGAGGATGAGGGGAAGTCGGTGCATTTTCATTTATCTATCATGTGTTTGTCCAGACGTGACCCTCACATAAGTCGAGGAGCGACTGTGTCTGGCAGTCTCAGAGCACTGAGCTGAGTTGTGGGGACCCAGAGAACAAGCACAAGGCCAAGCACTCAACTGAGAAAAGCGGGGGGCTCACTGAAGCATGCCCTGGGGACCTTCAGGAACAAGAGCAGGATGTAGGCCATGGTTTATGCTACGTCCGCCTAAACACGTTGAAGCCTCAACCCCCAGAAACTGTGAATATGGGCTTGTTTGGAAATAGCTCTGTGCAGGTGTAGCCGAGCTGAGCTCACTAGGGTGGGTCCTAATGTGCTAGGACTGTTGTCACTCTAAGAAGAGGAAAAGGGACACAGAGACAGACACCATCAGAACTCAGATGTGGAGACCCAGGAGGAAGCCAGGTGAGGACAGAGGCCGACACACTAAGCGACACCTAAGAGACACCGAAGGTCCCTGGCCACCAGGAGCTGGAAGAGGCCAGGAAGAATCTGCCTTCCAGGTATCAGAGAAAGCATGGCTCCAACACCTTGGTTGTGAGGTGTCTGTTGTATAAGGCACGCTTTTTGTGGTACAGGAATCTCCTCTTACGCACAGGGCGAGTGTTCCAGGCCCCCCAGGGATGCTGAACCTGCAGATAGTACAGAACCCCACATGTGCCACGTGTCTTCCTCGATGTGCATAACTCAGTTAAATTTTAACTTGTAAACTATGCAGAGCAAGAGATTCACAGCACGGCTGGGGGTCGTGCAGCGGTGAAGCCACCCTCTGGGACGCCTAGAGCCTGTACCAGAGTGCCTGGTCCAGGCCCAGGTCCTCTGCTTCCGCCCAGCTCCCTGCTAATGTCTCTGGGAAACAGGAGGATACTGTTCAAGTCCTTGGGCCCCTGCACCTGTGTGGGAGACCTGGAAGAAGCTCGTGGCTCCTGGCTTCAGATCAGCTCAGCTCTGGCTGTTGCAGCCAACTGGGGAGTGAACCAGCGGATAGAAGACCTCTCTCTCTTCCTCTGCCTCTCTGTAACTCTGCCTTTCAAATAAATAAATAAGTCTTAAAAAAAAAAAAAGGGGGATGATCTGCTCTGCTATGGCAGCCCTGAGAAGCAAACAGGAGCAGCAAAGAGTTTCACTCAGCACCAAGCACGCTGGTTTTGTGGTGATTTTAGACATCCGAGCCCTTCAAGGGCACCGCCAAAAATGTCTGGCATTTGAAAATATCCTGCAGACACAAAATAATAGAGCACAGCTGCCAGACGGTCTCATTTCCCGCGGATGCTGGCAGTCCTGGTAATCACCGTTTACGCCTTCCCTCCATTCTCGCCCTGTCTCCTCTCCCACCCGGCTCTCTTCTACGTGAGTAAGGGGCAAAGCAGGTGACAGTAAGTGCTGACTGTGCCTGGCCGCATGGCCCCCTTAGCTACAGCCACACACAGGCCACCGACTGAAACAGTCACTCTGCAAGTAATTACCCAGCACTGGAGCCCGGCACCCTGCAGTGCACAGGACAAGACAGCCTCCCGGGGACTTACATCAGAGACCAGGAAGACAGATGGGTGGACAGAAAGAGAGACAGAGATAATACAGACCGATGCTTGAGAGAGAGGGGGGGGGGGGCAAAGGAGGAAAACAGCAGGTGACAATAAATTCCAAGGAGCCTAAGTGATGTGATCGTGGGCAACCAGGTGATTCTTTCATTCTTTCTGGTCAAAAAAGTCAGGAGGGGGTCAAGAGGGACTGGCGCTTACGCTGAGCACGGATGAACAAGCAGGTGCTACCGGCAGGGTAGAGGGGACAGCTATAGTGAGGCGTTAGAGGGACACCAGCATAGCTCAGATGGACAGCAGGGCTTCCCACCAGCCCTCCCATGTTCAAGTGCACAGTGGCCTTGCACGTCCTTTGGCCTTGTGACTCGCTATGGACAACAAGAAGCAAACCTAACAAGTGCACACTTCACCGTGTCCCCAGATGCCCATGTGGAGATGGAGCCTTCGTCAGCCTGTGTCCCCAGGGCCTGCTGACTCACACTGGCCCAAAAGTTAGGAAACTGGGTTCTAGCTCCAGCCAAGCATGCGTCTTCATCATTTTAAATCCCCAAGGTTTGGGAGTTGCTGGTTAGCACAGAACACGCTAATCCACTGCAATTCAGGCGGTGTGCTTGGTGGGGAGAATGGAGGTGCCAAGAGTGCCATGCAGAGAGGTGAGGATGAGGAGGGGGTGGGGGCAGGTCGGGCAAGCCCTGAAACCCAGCTGCAGGAATCGGGCTTTCTCTTCAATGTTGGGTGACACCATTGGAAGGTGCTGGGCAGGGTGTTGGCCTACAGGAGATTCTACAAGGCTCCCCTCCAAGTTCTGTGATCTTAGTCTGAACTTGGTCTAAACATGCCTTGAAGGGTGGGAGCAAGAAAAGGAGCTAGGCTTCCAAAAAAAAAAATATTTATTTATTTGAAAGAGTTACACAAAGAGAGAGGAAAGACAGAGAAAGAGAGATCTTCCATCTGCTGGTTCACTCCCCAGATGGCCGCATCAGCTGGAGCTGGGCCAATCCAAAGCCAGGAGCCAGCAGTTTCTTCTGGGTCTCCCACGTGGATGCAGGGGCCCAAGGACGTGGGCCATCTCTGCTGCTTTCCCAGGTGCATTAGCAGGGAGCTGAGTCAGAAGCAGTGCAGCCAGGACTCAAACCAGAGCCCATAAGGGATGGCAGCATTGCAGATGGCAGCTTAGCCTGCTACACCACAGCACAGGCCTGGGAGCTAAGCTTTTTATGAAAGTCGGAAGTTGGGGCAGGCGTGTGGCACAGCCATTAAGATGCCGCTGGGGATGGCTGGCGCTGTGGCTTAACAGGCTAATCCTCCGCCTTGCGGCACCGGCACACCGGGTTCTAGTCCCAGTCGGGGCGCCGGATTCTGTCCGGGTTGCCCCTCTTCCAGGACAGCTCTCTGCTGTGGCCCGGGAAGGCAGTGGAGGATGGCCCAAGTGCTTGGGCCCTGCACCCCATGGGAGACCAGGAGAAGCACCTGGCACCTGGCTTCGGATCAGCGTGGTGCGTCGGCCGCAGCGGCCATTGGAGGGTGAACCAATGGCAAAGGAAGACCTTTCTCTCTGTCTCTCTCTCCCTATCCACTCTACCTGTCAAAAAAAAAAAAAAAAAAAAAAAAGATGCTGCTGGGGATGCCTGCATCTCATTGACAGACTTCCTGGGCTCGAGTCCTGGCTCTGCTTCCAGTTCCAGCCTCCTGCTGATGCATCCTGGGAGGCAGCAGTGGTGGCTCCATGCCTGGATCCGTGCCTCCCCCATGAGTTCTGGGCTCCTGGCTTCAGCCTGGCCCAGCCCTGGCTGCTGCAGGCACGTGAAGAGTGGACCAGCAGATGAAAGTTTTCTCCCTCTCACTCTCTCTGTCTCAAATAAATACAAATAAACCAATAAAACTTGTTTTTAAGTCAGAAAACTTAGGAGACACTGGGAAGGGATGCTGAATAGGCACCGACCCTGAGGTGTGGGGCTCTGCTGGGGGCGGGGGAGGGGCCGGCATGGGGGAGGCAGGTAGCTCTCTTTAGTCAATACCTGTGGACGGGCCCTGGGTTCGAGGAGCCTTGGTTTCCTTTTCATTCATCAGTTTTGCTCTGAGGGGAGACAAGGGCAGCAACCAGGAGGTAGGAACAATGAATTGTGAGTGCAGGTTTGCAATGCATAAAACATAATTAGAGAGGTAATTAAACCTTCCGCTAAAAAGATCAAAACCCGTACGAACACTGCCCGAAAGGGCTTTCAACACAGGCTGTCTTGAAGCACCTAGTTCTGAATTCCTGCTGTGCCTATCCCAGAAGAGACTTGAACTCCAAGAAAGGTTGGAGTCTGCTGAGCAGATCCCAGTGATGTGCATACGGAGAGGGTGCTGGCGAGGGCAGCAGAGGGTGCCTGTCGCAAGGCCACCAGGCGCCCACCAAGAAAGTACGAGAGCGCTCAGTCTCTCCTTCTAGTCCGTGAATCGTCTTGGCAAGGAGATACGCAATCAGTTAAAGACTGGTGCACTGGTTTAACGGGACCTTACCTTCCCCAACATTGTCAGAAACAACGTTGACTCAGCACACGGTACCCCCAGGAGATCACAGCACCACTGCGCTGGACCCGCGGAGGAGCTTAGCAACCAGGGAAAGGCACAGGCTGCAGATTGCAAAGCAAAGTCTAGAGACCGACAACAAACGCCACGCTGGCCTTTAGCAAGCCCTACCCTCCGGTAGATACTCTCCATGAAGACGGGTGTTCACGGACCTTCGATGTCTCCGACGGCTCAGTACACGCTGTGGGCAGCAGGGGACAGAGCCTGTACAGAGGGCGCTGGCTTGGCTTGGCTTCCATCACGCCCTCTCCTGAGCAGCCCAGAGCCCAAGGGCCACTGCAGACCTGGGACCCTTCTAAGATGGTTGAGCTTCAGAGCAAGGGGCTGTCCCCTGGATGCTGGGGAGGGGGAAATAGTGCTGCGGGGGGCCCTGTCTTAGTGGATGCAAGCTTCCATAGCAGGACACCCTGTGCCAAGTGGTTTATAAAAGCCACCGGCATTTATATCCCCCAGTTCTGGCTGGCGTTAGGTAGCAAGGTGGACGTCGGCCTGCATGTGTGTGAGAGGGGCTGTCGAACACAAATGCAGATGTGTGTATGGTTGGAAGAGGGAAGAAATGCAGAAGCAGCCATGAGCAGACCAGCATTTGCACATCAAACACCTTTTCTGGTTAGGTGGGTCCCAGCCCTCACCAGGGCATGGTTTAGGGGAGTCTTCAGCACCCTGTACCAGGGGGCTGCTGGATCCCGTAACCCTGTGCTGATCAAAGTCTAGGGAAGGAATTTCAGGAATTCCACGCGCAGAAAGCCCTTCCCCAACAACCTCCCAGAGGAAGGAGTGGGGTGGAGACACGACAAGCCCAGGTCCTTAACCCTCCAGTCTGAACGCAGACCAGGCTCTCGGCTCCTTCCCGAGGTGCTGCCTGGCCCATCCAGTGTACTGTTTGCATTGAACTTGGCTCTCACGCTTAGTGCAACAACAGCTCACCTCTGAAGTTCTTTTCTGTGCGACGACAAGGACCTCTGATCCAGCGTCTCCAGTAACGCCGGCAAACTCATGGATGAGACCTTCATGCTGCGTCCCCACACGGCCCTCTTTCAAAGGCTCCAGTCCATCCATGGCCCCCAGAAGCCCCCACCTCCTGCCATGATTCCTTTCCAGGGCAAGACTTCACAAATATTAGGGGGACACAAACACTCACCATAGCAGCCCTGATTTCTAACACGCAGCACATTCAAGGAGGAGTCCCACCAACACCCCAGTCACTCAGCACTCTGCAGTGGCCTGGAACGTATGTTAAGAAAATGAAAGTAGAGAGGGAATATTCGGTCACAAGACCATGGGGTCACTACTTGTGTGCATCTGATTATTCAAATTCCCCAAAACAAAGTAGCCACAGCTGCTATCCTTTTCATCTGTCTGAAATCCAATTTGTTAAGACCAGAATAGCTATAGGCCAAGTGAGACAGAGATCACCCAGAGGGTCCTGCAGAGTCCATAGCAGCCTGGGTTCCCATGTGTCCTCTCAGAATCAAAAGGCGAGAGAGAAGCACTTCTCTCCCACTCCTCTGCACGCACGGCTCCGTGCACTGCTCTAGTTGACATTCCCGCAAGCATCTTGCTCCGCACATGTTTCTGGCTCTACTGGGGAGGGAGTTCCAGGTGGGAAATCTGGCTCGTCTCTGTCTTCCCCACGCTGAGCCTCTGTGCCTAGGTAGAGCCCACAGAGCTGTGGGACTCAACTTAAAACTGAATGCACTCCTCGTCTACACCCTCTAGGTGGCTGGAAGACTGGCTTTGCCCACTGCCTGCCTCATCTTCCCTCTGGGCGAAGACTCAGCCAAAGCCTTGAGCCGCCCAGGCCTCTCCCTAAACCACTCCCCGGAAGGTTTTGGCATGGAATCAGCGCTTTCCTCTTTGCTGCGCTCCCAGGGTAGGGGGGAGGAGGCCAAGGCAGCCCAGGGGCCAAGCACTGTGGTTGGATCGCACGCTTCGAGGGGCTGTACCGACTGCAGCTGGAGAGAGGAAATGAGGCGTCCGTGTAGCTTCTCAGCTGCAGTTCTACTCGAGTTGCCAGGGAGGATGGAGACCGCCCCGGGCAGCTGTGTCCCTGCAGCCCTGCAGCCACAAGCGATTTCCCAGCCATCTCCTGTTGGACGCTGGGGGGGCAGCTGACGAGGACGTTTAAGATCCATCCTGCACCAATTGGGTCTTTGGACCAGTTCGACTTGATGCTGTTCTTTTTTCCTTCTAAGCATGGGTTCTCTGCCAGGAAATGAGTTTTGTTTGCTTCAAAAATACTCCAAACATTAGAACTGGCGTGCATAAATGGCTCTAAATTTAGCAAATATTGCTCCCCCAGTCGATACACAGAATTTCTTTTCCCAACCCTTCAATCTCTGCCTTGGCCTTGAAGTCAAAGTTGAGCCAGAGAATGATCCCTCCCACGCCTGTCCTCACCTCATTCTTGCAGGCAACGTGGCTGGTTAATTGACAAAAGGTGTGTGGGCTGCGTGGTAGCACAGGGCTGACTCGGGCTGGGCGCCCCGGCCCCCACCAGCGGCAGGCGGCCCCTCCACAGTGAGCAGCGTCCCAGCCCCGCTCACTTGGCCGGCAGTTGTGGAGTGGGTGGAGATGAGAAAAACAACTGCCTTCCTCATCTGGCGTTCAAAATACAGCGTTCCCTACAAGACTGGGAGGACAGAGAGTTCCAACTGGCTGGCAACTCCTTGCAAACAGATGATCTGGAAGGCTGATTTCATCCTGGGGGGATGGGTGTGGAGCGTTCAGGAACCACTCGGCAGACCATGACCTTCCTCTTGATCCTGTCCACTCTGGACGGGGTTTGTGACTGTTCTTTGTTTTGTGGTTGGTTGTTGATTTGAGAGGCGGACACAACTCCCATGTGCTGGTTCCCTCTCCAAATGTTCACAATGGCCAGGACCAGCTCAGACCAAAGCCAGGAACCAAGAATTCAATCCAGGTCTCCCACGTGGGTGGCAGGGACCCAGCCACATGAGCCATCCTCTGCTGCCTCCCACCGCGTGCATTAGCAGAAAGCTGGAATTGGGATGGGTGCCAGGACTCCAACCCATGCACTCCAACATGGGTACAAGTGTCCCAACAGGTAGCTTACCTCTCAGGCCAAACGCTCCCCTGGTTTTTAATCCTGAGACCACACTGGGTCAATACCATCCAAGTACACTGTTTCGTGTGCAGCTTGATAGCTTCTAACTGCACATAAATAACACCAAGGAGAAAAGGGGACCCTTAGTCCTCCTACACCGGCTAGCTTGAGACTTTAAAGACAGAAAGGACTCCTATCTCCTTAACCAGGCAGTGCCCCCTGCAAATGACAACTATCCTGTGTCACCTCCTGTCCAGGTGACCATCCCCTCATGTGGGCCTCCTCAAGTGCTCCATCCATCACCCTCCCCGAGGGGACAGACCCAGGATGCCCCCTGAGAAGTGGGAGGGGTGAGCTCTCTGGTCTCTGGGAGGCCCTGTCTTAGATCCAGGCGCTCACACTGTGCAGGATGTAACGCGACGCTGACCAGGAGCAGAAGATGCAGACAGGGGGCAAGGACAGAACAGAACTTCCTCTTCACGAGTTGCTGGGGGATCCTGGGGTCACACGCGGGCTCCTTCAAGGAATCAACGCACACAGGACAAGGAGAGACTGTCTTTCTTGAAATTTCACAATAATTTTAAAATTAGGCCTTTATCAAGGCAGGAAAGCAAATAGGAAAGGAGCCAAGAAAGTGACCCAGAGCTAAGACGTCCGTGGTGACAGCCAGGACTGGGGACTGCTCTGTCATTGCCTGGGACTGCAGAGACTTCCGGCCTCCAGCTGCCTCCGTCATGTGAGTCACGGCAGGCGCTCGGACGAGCAGATTCCCGGGCTGGCTCTGATGCAGCAGGCCCGGGGGTAGCCCAGGACGGGGGTAACCCAGGACAGCGGTGACCCAGAAGCACAGCCCGCTTTAGCCTGGTCTCCAAACTCAGCCTTCCTGGTTTGCTTTCCCTTTCAATGAAATGCAAATGTGGGGCTTATTATTATAAAAAAGGCCCCGGGAAATGGCTACAGCAGTCAAGCGACAACCATCTGAGCTACTTGAACGTGAAGTTTATGGCGATCGTTTTGCACTCACTCCATGTCTCCTGCCAGTTTACTCAACAATATTTTAAGAATAGTTTATATTCATAACCAACCCTTGAAAGGAGCAGCCCCCCTCCCCCATGGCTAATTGATGTCTGAATCAGCTTTGCTTATGCGTGGATAATGATGCTCACAGAACACTGGCTTAGACCGCACCCCACCCCCCCCCCAATGCTGCTACCCTTCAACTTGTGCTGAAACATCCCGGTCTTGGCCTGGCATCTAACATCCGCTCCGTGTGTGGGAGAGCACAGGGCACTGCTGTCCCCAAGGGGTGCCCAGCACCACAGGGAGGCCTGTGCTCCCCCGCTGTGACTGCATTTCTGCACCCTGCAATGCTCTCATACTCCAGCAGGGCAGGCGTGGGGCCCTGGCCCCAGGCTACTCAAACCCAACCAGGAAAGAGCCCAGGGTTGGCGGGGTGGGAAGGTTTGGGGGCTCATCTTGCCCTGCTGCCTGCCATCCCGTGCCCCTTCCCTGCTGGGCCGCAGCCAGAGAAGTGAGCTCTCCTCCCCCGCCCTGGGGCAGAGGGGCTTCCTCTGCTACAGGAAGGGAGGTGATGGTGCTGGCTAGGACGGGTGTGGACTCAGGAGGGCTAGGCACAAAGGGGAGAACAAGTCAGGACGCTGCGAACAATCAAAAGCTTCCTTCAAAGGTTCCTGTTTAGTTAAAAAGCTCAGGGTGTCCCCGAGGATCTGGGGGAGGATGCAGTGCCCACGCCATGGGCCAAGCTGGCGTCTCCGACTCAGGAGGGAGAACATTGCTCCCCGGGGGACACCTCTCAGTCGCCCCTCGGGCTGAGTGACCCCGGCCCCATTCCCATCACACCCTTGCTTTACGTTGGGCTTCTCGCTGAACTAAGGGGCCACCTCGGGTCTCCCCTGCTCTGCCCCAGGGAGGGGGTGTGCCCGGGGGTCCTCGTGGCCGGGCCTCCTGGGGTGCACCTGCGCACTTTGTGCCCCCAGGAACCTCCTCAGCAACACGGGAGCCGTCAGACTCATCCTGGGTCCGAAGCGGGAGCGTGAGGACAGTTGTCGCCAGTCAGTGACACGGATGGGGAGACGCATTGCCCACTGTTGGGGGGGGGGTCCTCCCTTCCAGGTCTGATTGTGAAGATAGAATACCTTATAAAATCCTTACTGGATAGTTGTAACCTGCTATGGCTCCAAAAAAGGAGTCTCAAAATAAGACTCGGTCAGCACGGCGTTTAAGTGGCTTCCCCATCATCTTTCAGACCCTATGAGAATGAGGTTGGCACCCTCATCCTGTGGCTACGGAGGGTGGGGGGCAGAAAGTCTGACGGAATGAAGATGAGCAGTCCCAGGCCAAGCACTGCGCTCCCCGTGGGGAGTGGGTACAGAGCAGATCTAACCCACCTGGCCAACAGCCCCATGCACCCCCAGAGCTAGATCTGCACCCCTGGCCCCCACTGGCCGCACTGGAGCAAGAGAAGCCATGAGGTTGAGAGCAGGCCCTGAGGAATTCTTCCAGAGGCGAGTTCTCCAGGAAGCCAGCTTCTGAAGAGCCTTCCCCCCCCCCCATAAACCACAGCGGCGAGACCCCCACGTCCAAATACCACAGACCCCACTCCGAGAAGCCAAAAGGATCCATTGTCTTCTCTCCCAGCCCAAGTCCATGGGCTCCTACAGAGAAAGCTGCCAGGGCAGTTCCAGGGCCTGACCCCCGTCAAGGCCATCTTGGCTCGTGCTTATGTGTGACACGGGACATCCTCCACTGCATGTGGTGCAGGAGAGCAGCTCCTGCCGACCGTGTCCCCCGAGGCAGCTTGTCTGTCACAAAAGCAACTGGGGGACAGGCTTGCCCTGCGGCTATGTGGTACCTTGTGCCAAACCATGCTGGTCACACAGCTTTTGAGAAAGGCCCTGCCTTGGCCTACTGGGCTGTCCCGCCTCGGCCTCTCTGCCCCTCGGGTGGCCATCTGCAGTGACGCTGCTGGCAAGGGACCAGCACTGCACGGCGACCCGTCTGAATCTCCAGCACAACTGTGGCATCTTCTACCCCACTCCCTCTCCTTTTGGGAAAGTGAGAACCTCCTAGAGATGAGAGAGGGGAAGGCACTGAGCGGGGGAATCCGTACAAAGGAAGAACCTAGAGCAGAAGAGCTTTGCTTCTCTTTGAGATGGAATCACTGTGTCACGAGCTGCAACTACAGCCAGGTGGCTCAGACGCCCATGTGTCTGACCCGCAGGGTAAGCCCCGTGCCACATGTTAACGTGACAAGGTGTCCCTCAGCCACCAGCACCGTGGCTCCTACCAAGGTCAGGATGCAGGTTCCTCCCACTCTTGACTTGATTTGTCTTGGGAAGGACCTGGCGTGAGATCTGGGGTGTTTTTCCACCTTCCCTGTCCCATCAGCCAGAGAAAACATTCTGCAGATTCCTCCCAAGAACCTCCCTGCAGGGGCCAGTTCCCGTCCAGCACCTGCATTTGCTCTCTTGTTGACAGGCAGCTCGCGCCCATGGAGACAACAGGTGCGCTGATCCGCTTTGCTGGGAAGTCACACCTGTTACAGGTGCAGGTGCAGTCGGCTCTGTGGACAGCACTGAGGACTGCTTCTCCTCCCTCACTCCTCGCTCCTAGTCCTCTGCAGAAGCTCCGCCAAAATTGCCACCCGCATCACACACGACTGCTTTGACTTCTCTATTTGCAACAGGTCTTAAGTGTTCCAACGGACATTTGTCACAGGGCCTTGCTGGGGTTCACAGACAGCTTCTGATGACCCAGAGTTCTAGAGTTATGGGAAAGAGGAGAAAATGAAATAAAGGATGTGGCTAAACCAATTTCCAGGAGGCAGGAAAGCAGCCTGGGATGACAACAGTATTCTATGCCCACTGAATGGAAAACAAAGGCTAACTCCTGCAAGGAGTTTTTAATTTATACTCACACCTGTGCGTTTATAGCCCAGTGACCCATTGCTGTGGGAACCAGGGACTTTTGACTGAAACCTAAAACATAAGAAAAATATGAAAGGGAGAAAAAAGTGCCTCTGGATGTAAGCATTTTTCTAGGGGATGAATTAAGGAGTTTAAGCTTCTGAAGGGTGGTTTGTGTTTACTGCGTCCCTGCCGTTACACCAGACCCTACATTCGTGGTTCTAAAAATTATATTTATTTGAAAGGCAGAGTTATGGAGAGGGAGGCACACACACACACACACAGAGGGAGAGAGAGAGAGAGAGAGAGAGAGAGAGAGAGAGAGAGAGAGAGAGACTCCATCTGCTGGTTCACTCCCCAAATGTCTGCAACAGCTGGGATTGTACCAGGCTGGAGCCAGGAGACTAGAACACCACTCAGGACTCAGATCGCCCCCATGGGTGGCAGGGGCCCAAGTACTTAGGCCATCTTCCATTGGCTTCCCAAGCACATTATCAGGAGCTGTATTGGAAATGGAAAAGCCAGGACTTGAACTGGCACCCATTTGGGGCGCTGGCATCACAGGTGGCAGCTTAACCCACTTCCCCACAATTCCAGCCCCAACTTAGTGATTCTTACACTGCAAGTTTGGGGTTCAGCTGGAGGATTATGAAAATCCAGATTGGCGATCCCACCCTCAGAGTTTTGGGTTCAGAGGCTTTGGGGGAGGGCCTTTGAATCTGCATTTCAAACAGGTGTTACAAATGCTGCTGGCTTAGGGACCACACTTTGAGAACTGCTTAATTCAATGCTAAAGATGTCCCAAGGAGGGGCCGGCGCCGTGGCTTAACAGGCTAATCCTCCACCTTGCGGGGCCGGCACACCGGGTTCTAGTCCCAGTTGGGGCGCCAGATTCTATTCCGGTTGCCCCTCTTCCAGGCCAGCTCTCTGCTGTGGCCCGGGAGTTCAGTGGACGATGGCCCACGTCCTTGGGCCCTGCACCCGCATGGGAGACCAGGAGAAGCACCTGGCTCCTGGCTTCAGATCAGCGAGATGCGCCAGCCGAAGCGGCCATTGGAGGGTGAACCAACGGCAAAAAGGAAGACCTTCTCTCTGTCTCTCTCTCTCTCTCACTATCCACTCTGCCTGTCAAAAAAAAAAAAAAAAAAGATGTCCCAAGGAGAAGGGCAGTTGAAGGATCACTCCCATTATTGGGGTCACACTACACCACTATTGGGGACACACTAAACCACTTCTACAGGCTCTCTGGTCAGGTCCTCACCGAGTCTCGCCTTCGGAACCTCTATTATTCAAGTGAACAACAGAGCAGGGCCGCCAAGGAGGAATTACTTCTGCCTTCTCCCGCGTGGACGTCCCACTCACACAATGTGGGCTGCACAGGAAAGTTTCCGTGTGTTCACTAAGTGCCAGCTGATGACCAAGCATAGCCACTGAGAGTGAGCTCTGAGCCGACATGGAATTCTGACGTAACCACGAATTCTAGAACTTAACAAGTAGTGATGAGCTGTCTCATCAGAAAGCAACTGACCGCGGAATGAACTTAACTCTTGAGTGTATTTTTCACCATTAGCTTTGCAGATGCACAGCAGCAGACTTAATCTGGGAGAAAAACTTCAAAACGCCAATCCTCTGCCCACTCGGAGTTATTAAGCTTGGTGCTGTGGTGGTGTGTGCACCTTGGGAGGGACGACTTCCTAACTCAGGTACCACTAATGTGGGCACATCAAGCCAAAGGGACACTCTAATGTTGGCCTTGATCTGTAGGCTCGGAGCACAAAATAGCAACAATTGTACCAACACGATAGAGTCACGTAGTGAGTGCACTGGGCACCAAGTGCCGCCTGAAATAAAGGTTGTGTCACCCACTTCCCAAACAATGCAGACAAAGCCCCCAGGGATTACAGAGTTGACAAAGGCCTCACGCAAGGCAATGGGGCACTAAGGTCAAATTCAGAGCAATCTTGCCCCCATGCTCTTGGCTTCATCCCAAAGATATATGGAACATCGGACACTTTGGAGTTTATAAAATCTCTATGGTATTTCCTTACCCATCTTATGTGGTTTATTAGAAAATAATAATAGAATGCTATGTACATTTTACAAATTAATAAACTCAGAGAGATGGAAAGCTTTGCACAAGTTCACAGAGCAAGTCCGTAAAAAACCAAGAGTCAAACCATGCCACAACGCACCCTGCAAACTCAATCATTTCTCCTGGAGAATCAGCTGGTGGGTGTGAGTCAGTGAGCTAAGAGGCTTGTACACAGTGCGGCTGTGTGTCAACCGCTGACCCCGTGTACACACTTGCCGACAATTCTTATGACTGGTCACCTTGAAGGATGAGCTATCGTGGAAAATGGACGATGGTCAGTTGGCTTTGACACTCCTCCCAGTAAGAGAAAGGAACTATTCCCCTTCCCGCTGGTTCTGTACCGTGATTACCAGGGCACAGTGAAAGTGGCCACAGGCCAGTTCTTGGCAAAGCCTTCCATAGCACTGGCAGCCCCCACCACGGTCTGTGCCGTGAAGGAGGTCTCGTGGTCCTGCCTTAGAGGCTGATGGGGAGGCCCTGGGATGCCACGGGGAAGGCAGGGGATCTGGTGCACCCAGAGTTCATCTGTCCCTCCCAGAGAGCCAGCCTTCTGGGAGAAAGCTTCCTGCCCCCACGGTTCCAGGCGAACAGTGCCAGGTGGCTCGGATCACGGAATAGCGGAGGCTGGGTGACGAGAGCACATGGGTTATTGCTCACAATCTGGAGGCTGCTACGTCCAAGACCAAGGCAGCCACAGATCCAGTACCTGGTCAGGACCCTTCCTGGTCTGCGATGGGCCACCTACTTGCTGTATTCCCACCCGGCAGAGGGCAGAGAGAGCAAGCTCTAGTGTCTACATTACATCAGAGCTCCATTCTCCCAGCCTGGCCACCTCCCAAAGGCCCCACCTCCTCATGCCACCGCTGTGGGGGATGAGGACTTGGACAGAGGAGTGTTGCGGGGATGCAAACCTTCAGTCCTTGGCACCGGGTGACTCCCCCCGTAGTGCAACACAGAATAGGAGAATCACCCAGCTGAGTCCTTGCCAAATTCCCCACTCTCTAAATTGTGAAACACGGTGGAATTGTATGCTTCCAGTCCCTTGTTTGGGTGGATGCTTCTGCAGTAACAGGTCACCAGGAAAAACACCGTGGTGACCTGGATGTGGGACACTGCTGCAATGGCGGTTACAAGGTCGGGCACTGGATCGGGGGCCTGGCGGTGGAGGTGGGGCCAGGCCCAAAAGGCTTCAAGGCACCTGCAGTCAGGGAAGGAAGGCCAGTGAGAGACGGGAGAAGAGATACCCTTGTGACACTAACGTGCAGCACAGGGTTTACCAAAACCATTTCTTAAAGTAATGTGAACATAAAAGGAAACACCTGGGGGAGGTAAATTGGCTCAGGGGCTTTCCAGGCAGCATTCAGAACACTTCTGGTTGCCAATCACTCAAGAAGACGAAGATGAACCAGGAAAGGGACTGTTGGTTTTCTGAGCAGAATGGAAAGGCACAGCAGCTCTCCCTATGGAGCTTCTCCCAGGAAAAGATTCCTAAGGAACGGACGGCTTCCGGGCACAGAGCAGGTCCAGGAGGTGATTGCAGGATTCGCTGTTAAGACCTTGGGGGACCTCAGGTGGTGTCTCACGACCATTTCAGGGAGGTGGAAGTCCTGCCGAGGACGTTCAAGGTTTGCCTCAAATACCTTCTCTGATTAAAAAAAAATACATATATATATATATATATATATATATATATATATATATATGACTTCCCAGGATCTTAATTGCTTGGTTCCAGAGCAGTCTCTCCCAGAACTAAAGACAAAAAAGATCTGTGCAACTCTAGCACATCCATGAGTGTTGAGAAGAGGGGCCCAGTGGGCCCAACACTCCGGGGGACCCCTCCAAGGCCCCAGGCACCTGCACAAGGCTATCCTGGACCCTGCACACCAGCCCTATGTGAAGCAAAGGAATTGTGGATCCAGAGCCTGCCCAGGTTCCAGGTCCACGAAATTATGAGATGTACAATAAGATGATTGACGTTTTATGTCCTCATTTTGGAGAGCAACAAAAGACAAGGTGCAATTAACTTCTAAATTACAGGGTGCAGGCTTACGTGATTTCAGAGACTGGAGACAGCGGAGCCGGAGAGGGGCAGAGCCGGAGAGGGGCTTGAGCATTTGACTCATGGCCTGCATGGAGGAGGCAGAGGGTGTGCTTGTCGCTGGAGGCTGAGAAAAGAGAGATGTGAAGAGGGAAGCCACCGCGGAGAAGAAATCAACACAAGCAAAGACGGAGGCAACAGCAAACACGTCGTCTGTGTTCACAGAACGGCGAAGAGATGGGCTCAGTCCCTTCATGGCCCAGGGAGCGGGGAGGCCCACCAGGGAAGGAAACTCCTCTTTGTATCCTGATCAGAGTCACAAAATTGCCCTCTCCTGGGCCAAAGGACCCATAAAAGTATTTCCCAGACTAAAACCTGGAACATGAAAGGAGAAAAGACTTGAATCCATTGCTGTCTGGGAGAGTCAAGGAGACTCTGCGGCCCTGCACACCCAGGTGTGGGGCACGTCCTTGTAAGAGTTGGGCAGGGGCAATCTGGGCCCCGCCCTGCAGTCAGGACAGTGAGCCACAGGCCCTCTGCTGCCTTTGAGGAGCCAGAGTCCTCTTGAAGTGACCACAGGGCACTGGGAGGAAAGGCTGGTGCGTGGGCTCGAGACCCAGGACTCATCCACACCAGGGTGATACGGACACCTAACAGGCTCGTGTCCCCACCCCACCACTGTGGTGAGCTGGGGCCTTGGCCAGCTCTGGCAACACATGGCCGGGAAATAACTTCCGGGGTCTCTGCTCGGTGCCCGCAGTGGCAGGACCCGCAGGCTGAGGCAGCCTGTGTCCCTGAGCCGCCTGTGGAAGACAGCGGCTGCCCCCGAGAGCCACCTCGGCCTGCAGCAGAAGAGGCATGAGAGCCAGGAGCGCGTATGCCCCCTGGAGCTGCAGGCTGCTGCTGCTGCTGCTGCTGCTGAACCACCCAGCCTGACCAGACTCCTGGTCTTCATTTCAGGGGCGTGGATCCCTAGCTCAGAGAGTTCTGAGCCACGTGGCCACAATTCCATTCTAGATAAAGCAAATCTTGGAAAGGAGCCATGCAGCTCTGGATCCCAGAGAGTCTCACTCCTGCTCTGCTTCCTCCCCCAGGCCACGGGAACAACCTAGAACAAGCGGCTGCTCACCGCCAGTAGTCTCAGGACGCCGTAGGTCCAATGATGGGCAGGTGCGTGGATGGGGCCCTGTCCCTCCTCAACCTCCCGCCAACACCTGTCCCTCAGAGACACCCGAGGAGGGCACCACTCACTGCCCTCCACCCACTCTCGCTGGGGAAGACACCAGGGCATAAACCGTGGGGTGGGCAGAGCCTGACTGTCCTCAGGCCTCAGCCTTCTGAGATCTCGGGTCAAAACAAGAAAGGAGGCAGCTCCAGGGGGGCTGTGGTCAGCTCTCCTGGGATTTTTTCTGGAGCTGCTTCTCCCCTCAGACCGAGGTCAGCACGGCAGGCCCCGTCCAGCTGTCAGGCCCCTCGGCCCCGCCAGGAAGTTCAGCTAAGGAGAAGAGGAGCAGGAAGCTCGTTTGGCTTCAGCGCTGAGCCCCACTCCATCCAGAGTTTGCAGCCAAGAGCGAAGGCGACCCTGTCTGAATTCTCTGTGTCTTCCTCCATGCGCTCAGAATTCGGAGTGGGTGGGAATCCTGACTCCCCGCTAAGCCCCACGGCCCCTTCCTCCCGAAAGAAAAGTCAGCAGAAGCGGCTCTTCCCCCAGCTCGGGACGCGCTCCCTGCCAACAGCGGCCGTGTGACGTTCCTCACTCCCGGCAAACGCACTCTGACCGGCCGTCCTGCCCCAGAGCGAGGCAGCTCGGGGCTGGACCCTCCCCACCTGGCTTCCTGGTGCTAGGGCCTTTCACCGCACCTCCAATGTTCCCATGACTGCGTGCGTGGGGGGACACGGCCTGTGACAGGGACCCGGGGCTGTGCCTATTGTTAGCAGGGCTGACACCAGCACTGACTGCTTAATCACCACTTCTGAAACGAACCAGGGAGCTGCAGTGGCGTCGAGAAGCCAGATGGTGGGAATCTGTTCTCGTCGCTACCTTTAAAGATGAGAGAACAACGAGACAGGCCTAGACCCTCCGAGAGGGGAGGACTGAGGGCTCCCGAGACCGCGGGCTACCCGTGCCATCTGCTCCAGCTCTGACGGCTACAGGTGCGAGGCTGATGTCTCCATCCAGGGCTGCCGTCCTCCTCCTGCCAGGGTCACGCCTCCCACCCTGAGCCGGGGCTGCCCCTCGCTCAGCCCTGGGCGCACCCTGGTTCTTCCCTGGTTAAGTGGATCCTTTCCCCAGCCTACCCACACGCCCCACTGCTCCCATCCAGGGGGAAAGGAAGAAGAAAAACCCTCACCCGCCTGCCCCACAAGCCGCTGCCTCCCTTCTCTCCTCCAGCTGCCGCAAAGAGCCCCAGCCCCGGCTCCCTCTGCACCCAACGCCACGGCACTCACCCATGCCCCTGACCATGGAGACCACTGTCCTCCACGCACCTCTGGAGACGACCTGCGTTGGGCTGAATGCCGTTCCTTGGAAACCAATGCCCACCCAGCACCCGTCGTGGCACAGGTAACCAAGTTCAGAGGAGGCCATTAGGGAGAGCCTCAATGCAACAGGATGGGTGTCCTTCCGGGAAAAGAGAGACAGCGATACCCACAGGAAGAACGTGATGTGGAGGTGCTCACAGACGTCAAAGGGTGCATCCACGAGCCAGGGAGCAGCGGGAGAGATGGCCCCGAGCTAGCAAAGCCGAGGAAGGATTCTTCCCAGGAGTCCCAGGGCAGCGCATCGCTGCTCATGGACTACGGGCTCCTGGCCTCCAGACCTGTGAGACAGGAAACGTTCGCGTTTAAGCCACTCTGTTTGGGCTCCTCCTTTTAATGGGAGCCCTAGGAGAGGACAGCTGACCTGCTGCTCCCTTCGCCGGCGACCTCAGCAGGGTCCCCTCCCGCTCTCCCCTTAGCTCTCGACGGTCCCCGGTTCTGGACATTGCTTTTCCGCACAGCTCTGTCCTCACCGCTGCTTTCTCCTCTCTTCCTCTTCCCCGGCAGCTCATTTTCCGCCTGTCCTCCAGGGCTCCGAGCTTACACCTTGCCCTCTCCGGAGCACCTCACTCGTTTTCCCAAACACTCCCCCGGCCTCTCCATCACGCACGCCTCCCGTGCTTCCCATCCAAATTAACCCTTAATCATTTTTCTAAGACAAAATACAGTATCCCTTTGTCCTAAAGGTGTGTAAACAAAGCTCACTGCATACCCCCACCACTGCGCCCCCACCCTGCTGTTTTAGGTACTCCTTATCAGCTAAGGCCAAATCATGCGCATTTCCCATTCAGAATCAGCTCCCATTTCTTCTAGTTTTCCATTCCCATTGCCTGATAGCATGTCCTCATCCTCTCTCAAAAAGAAAAAGAGAAGAAAAAGAAAGCTTCTATTCCGTTTAACGTTGCCACTTAACTCCTCCCACTCCACAGGACACCAAACAGGATCACATTCCTGGGGCTGCAGGTTCAGGGAGTCTCCACTAAGAAGACTGGAAATCTGGGGGGCCCTGGTGCTTGGGGACAGCCGTCATCAAGCCGGACACTGACTCATATCTGAGGGTTGATCCTGGCCACCAGCCGATGCTCACCGTGGTCCTTACTATGGCTGCCTGGGCTTTCTCACATCATGGTGGCCAGTTCTGGAAGTGAGCATTGAAACAAAACAAAACAAACAAAACTTCATTGGGGCTGGCACTGTGGTGTAGCATCCAGCTGCAGCACTGGCAACACTTATGGGCGCTGGCTCAAGACCCAGGTGCTCCACTCCGACCCAGCTCCCTGCTAATGAACCTGGGAAAAACAGGAGATGGCCCAAGTGCTTAGGCCCCTGAGCTCCTGGCTCCTGGCTTTGGCCTGCCCACCCCCCAAGCCATTGCAGCCATTTGGGTAGTGAACCAGCAGATGGAGGATCTCTCTCTCTTTCAAATAAATAAAATAAATCTTTTTAAAAAACAGCATTATTATTGGGGCTGGCACTGTGGCATAGCAGGTAAAGCCGCCGCCTGCAGTGCCAGCATTCCATATGGGTACCAGTTCGAGTCCCAGTTGCTCCACTTACAATTCAGCTCTCTGCATGGTCTGGGAAAGCAGTAGAAGATGGCCCAAGTCCTGGGAGACCCGGAAGAAGCTCCTAGCTCCTGGCTTCAGATCGGCGCAGCTCTGGCCATTGTGGTCAATTGGGGAAAGAACCAGTGGATAGAAGACCTCTCTCTCTCTCTGTGCCTCTCCTTCTCTCTCTGTGTAACTCTTTCAAATAAATAAATAAACCTTTAAAAAAAAAACCAACAGCATTATTAAGACAAAATCACATACAGTTTTCATCTGTTTAAAGTGTGCAATCCAAGGGTTCTTAGTATCCTCACAGTTGGGCGGTCATCACTTCAAACAGTTTCAGAACGTTTCATCACCCAAGGAAACAACTCCAGAACCATCAGCTTCTTCCACATTCACCGTCCCCTTCCCCGCCCCACGCCCCACACAGTCAGTCATCTACCTTTGTCTCTATTTGCCTATTGTGTCCATTTAGAAAACACGCCCGCCCCCACTGTATACCTGTGATTACATCCTTCGAACAACATCCTCCGTCTCCTCTGCCACTTAACCATCCAGGCCTCCCCTACCTGCATTTTCAAGACCATTAGGAGAAAGGTTTAAGGCCCTTTGATGCCCAGTGTGATCACTTCTGCTGCGTCCTAAAGCCACCTAACTCGAGGGGAGGCAGGACAAATGCCTCCTTTGAACAGGAAAAGCAGCAAAGCCACCGTGGGAGGCAAGACCATGAGACAAGAGCTTGTGTGTGGGAAGAGCAAGCTGCCCCCACCCTAACCAGACTGCGCATCGCAGGGTCTCATCTCTCAGCCAAGCTGACCTCAGAAACCAAGCCAGGGTTACGTCTCACCCTGGCTTAAAAACTTCTCATGAATCTTGTTTTCCACAAACAGATGTCTAAAGTTGCCCTCTCTCCTGGCGCCGGGTTACTTTGCCACGGGCTCTTAGCTCCAAATCCACCATTCTAAATTCTTCTCTGATGCTGGGCTGTGACTGTGGATCCCACACTGCCCAGACCTCCCAACCAGCTGCCTCCTCTTGGGTTCTGCTAAGTGTAGAAGCAAGTAGAAGAGAAGGAACATCCTCCTGTTTGCTTTCTGCCAGCATCACCCCAGAGGTGGCTCTTTGGACCAGCAAGGACAGGGGGTTCCAGCTTTCAATCTCTTTCTATGCTCCCATAAATGCCAACTGTGGCCCTCGGAGATCCTAGAAGTCTGAGTTCCACCTCCATAGAGCCCTGTCCTTGAGCCTCAGGTTCTGAAAATCCATGTCTTCCCTTGCTCTCCAGCCCTGAGGGCGCACCTGCTCCTGCAGCTGTGTGTCAGGGCTCCCTCAGCGTTCCCTTTGGCCCTTTAATATCAATACATGTGAGATCAATCCCTGTACTAAATTCCCTCTCTGAGGTGCCTAGTGCAGTTCTCCTGTCAAGGCCTGGGTGATAGACCACATAGGTTTCCCTGGCTCTCATCCACCCTTCAAAACCTGCATTCCAAGGCTCTCCCCACAAAGCCTGCTGCATTCTAACTACAACTACTGTCCCAGATTTTCTCCCAAGCTCGGTTTTTTCCCCTCATAATTCCATTTCTTTAAAAAAAAAAGATTTTTTTATTTACCTGAAACATAGAAAACAGAGAAAGAGAGAAAGACAGAGAAAGTGAGATCTTCCGTCAGTTGGCTCACTCCCCAAATGGCTGCAATGGCCAGGGCTGGGCCAGGCTGAAGCCAGGAGCCTGGAGCTCCATTCAGATCTCCCACATGGGTGGCAGTGGCCCAAGTACTTGTGCCATCTTCTGTTGCTTTCCACTGCCATTAGCAGGGAGCTGGATAGGAAGTGGAGCAGCCAGGACTTGAACTGGGAGCAACATAGGGTGCTGGCACTGCAGGCAGCAGCTTAACTCACTGAGCCACAATGCAAGCCCCACATCCATGACGTTTTGCATACCAGCCTCAGGAAGGAAGGAAATGCATGTGATTCATGTTTCCTCTCCCTTGTCTGTACCTCCCCCGTCCCTTGACAGTATCTTGTGCAGTGTTTGACACATATTGTTAGTTGAATTAATATGAATGTTATTCATTCCTATGTGATAGAGATGATGCATTGACCCAGTCTCTGGCGCTGGCCACAGACATACAGGGCAGACACTGATGGGTGGATCTTAGCTAGGCTTCACACATCACAGCACCAAGCTGCTTCCCACTTACCCTGCAGATGCAGGAGGGGGCGTGTGTGAATGAGGGAAGTCCAGGAGGCACAGGCATGAATGCGAATCGCAAGGACTCTTGCCCACTGTGGTAGCTGTGGCATCTGATTATGTCCGACACTTGCCCAACCACAGCTCTCCTCCAAGGACGAGAGGGAAGTCGCTAGGAGCAGTGTAAGGAGTTGGTTAAGTCAGAGCATCGTGATAGTGCTGAGGAGTCTTGTCCCTTTGGCTAAAGAAGTTGAAGTGAAAGCAAAGAAAGTGCTGTTGGAGAGCAGGAGGGGACAGAACAGGTGTTTGTGGGGCTGGTACAGGCCGCACGGGGGACATTAGGTGGAGCCCCACACACTCCCACGGTGAGAGTCCTTGGGCACACAGGGGTCCCACTTCCCTCACTCTCCAGCAGCAGCTGCCATTCAGACTTCATTCAGACTTCAGACATCTGAATTTGCTTTTCATTTCTTCTCCAAACAGAGCAGTTTTCTTTCCTTCATCTCCTTTCCATTTAGGCTCATCTGGTTGCAAGGAGCTCAACTTCCCTGTAGGTACAGCAGAGGAGGGGGTGGCAAAGGAGCCCTCCTGGAGCCCCAGGGCAGATGTCTGAAGTCTGAATGAAGTGGGACCCCCGCGTGCCCAAGGACTCTCACCCTGGGAGTCTGTGGAGCTCCAGCTAACGTCCCTGTGCTGCCAGCACCAGCCACAGACACCACTGTTCTGTCCCCTCCTCCTCACTAACAACACGTTCTTTGCTTCCACAACTTCTTCAGAAAGTGGGAGTTTGGTCAGAGTGGCCCATCACACATACCTTCCACAGATCTGTGGCGATCCCATGGCTGTGGAGTGGCTAAGTATTCACGTGTTATTTGTCCAACACGAGTGTAGGATGTGTGTGTGTGTGTGTGTGTGTAGGCTGAAGGAGTTGAAACAGTTTTCCTAAAAAGTGTCATCTACATTGGAGGGTTACAAAACTTTGCACTGTAATATATGTTTTATTGTTTTAGATCAACTCATGGACACATTCCTTCCAAAGTTCAAATTTCTTTATATCTTATAAATTTATAAGGTCTACCTTGCACATCATTTCTGAAAAGCTACAGAGGCAACAAGTCACCTTGAAGCTTAATTTTTTCACTGTTTGAAAAAATGACGTAGTTGGACAAACCTAAGGCCGCTGCCCTGGAGAACCTAACAGTGTCCCCATCCTGGGCAGAGCTGCAGATGCCACATTTTACCTTAGGACCTGCACTGACATGGAGGAGGAGAGGAAGGTCTCCTTCCCTTTAGCAACTGTGTGATGTTCTAAGCCCTAGGATGCTCTGAGATGCTGTCAACCAAGTTCCCACTAACAGCAGCTGATAGGAAAAATGGGACAGGGCAGCCAGTAAGGAAAAAGGAAGACTTGCCTGGAGCCCTAACTCAACAGAACAATCTAAGATTCCAGGGTCTGGAACTCAATCTTGAGACCCTGCCATCCTGATGTGGATTGGGAAGAGTGGCTACAAGTGTGTGGATTGAAAGAGCCTCATCATGACAGCCAGGGTGAGGCACCAGGGACCTGGGCTGAGGTGATCACCCCTAGGCAGTGTCTGTTGGCTTCAACAGCTGTGTGAATGCAAACAGCCAGGAGCCTGGGGGGCCAGCTGGACTCTTTCCCTGGCCACCTGCAGTTTGGCTTCTGGGCTAATTCTGACTCCAAGGTTCTTGGAAGCCTTCACAGAGGGAAGGGAAGAGAAGTCTCAGAAGAGAGAAGGGGAAATTTCTATTTGTAGATAAGTAGAACAATGAGCAATTAATCGAAAGGTAAAAGGAATGTGACCATATTTCCACTCCAAATTGGTGAAGCAGGTCCTACCGGCTACAAATACACAAATATAGATCACATTACTTTGAAGACCAAAATGTAGTGCATACTTTTCAGACATGAGCTAAGTAAAGTACAAGGCTCTGAAGTTGATTAAAGAAGTTTTCCAGGGGCCAGCATTATGGCAACGTGGTTTAAATTGCCACCTGCAACACCAGCATCCAATATCAACTCGTGATTGCTCTGCTTCTGATCCAGCTCCCTGCTAACATGCCTGGGAATGCAGCAGAAGTTGGCTCAAGTCCTTGGGGCCCTCCTGCCCACATGTGAGATTGGGATGGAGTTCCAGGCTCCTGGCTTCAGTTTGGCCCAGGCCCTATGATCACAGCCATTTGTGGAGTGAGCCAGTAGATGGAAGATTTTCTCTCTCTCTCTCTCTCTCTCTCTCTCACACACACACACACACACACATACACATACACACACAGATATACACATACACATACACACTTCATTTCAAATAAAACATTTTTATAATAAATGTTTCCACCTGGCCAGGACATGAAATGCAGACTTGGATATAGTCCAAGTAGACCTTTATTTTGGTATACATTCATTCACTGTGACTAAACTCTGCCTGCCTCTGATGGAAATATGCAACTCACTATTAGCAATAAATAATCTAATGGTTACCTTAAGTCACAAACATAATTTCATGTCATGAATTGGAATGTCTACTTGAAGATAGTAATCAAATGCTTTAATCTTCATTTCCAAGGATAAAATTTTTTCCTCTGTCTCACTCCTACAGAAGCCACAATTAGTTTGTTCTCCCTCCCTCGCCCAGTCCACACCCAGGGGTTAACTGCTACCTCAGACCTGGGAGAGTCAAGGAAGGGAGTGGACAATTTTTCCCTAGGCTCAGCACTTCCCTAGGCTCTCATGGGACCTCCCAGTTTTCCTCAGATTCCCATTACCGGGGACTGTCTTCTACAAGTGGCTGCAGCTTGACTTGGGGCAGCATCTTCAGCTCTCTCCCCAGCATATATCTATATCTGTGTCTATGTCTATGTCTATATCTATATCTATCTATATCTATATCTATATCTATCTGTATCTGTATCTATGTCTATGTCTATGTCTATGTCTATCTCTATCCCTTGCTCCACAAACTTCTGTGAGTGCCAAGGCAATCCCAGGCATGTCTGTGCTTTTCCTCGGGCATGAGTCAGGCAGCAGTCCTCTGCACCTGCCACGGTGAGGAACACATTTCTCTTGTTTGTCCCACTCCATTCTCTCCTGTAAATCCCGCATGTGAATGCTTGCCCCCACATTCACTTTGTATCTGACTTTGTATCACTTTGTATTCACTTTGTATCCTGCTGGTGCTCCACTGAAAATCCAATCATACATATTAACAGTCGTTTATGAAATTTGCAGTTATTATTTTATTACCATATTTGCTTCTAAACATATTTTTTAACTTTTGGTGAATAATTTATGTATTTGGCATAACGACGACAGAAATCAAACCACTTAAGAGCAGAAGTTAGTGGCCAACATGCACTGCATGATTCTGATACGCCACACAAGCGTGTTCTGTGCCTGCCAAGACTATAACAGACCCAGAACCAAAGAAACACACATGCCTGTGAAGACCAACGGGACCACACTGCTTCCCATGGTGCCACTCCTGAAACCCAACATGCGTGATTCCTGCAAGCGTCTAACCTGTTCAACATTTCATGGGTTAGCAAACAAAGAGATACAATAATGGGGGCTTGTGATTTTGATTTTTTCATTAAAAACTGGATATCTGAGTTTATTGTTATGTGTAGATATTTATTTAGAAGACTTTATTCGCAAGAATATTTACAATAATATAAAGTATTATTTGAGAGCACATGGATGTGACAACAAATGCTAAGGCTAGTCACTGAATGTATCAAGTGTAAACTTACTGTATTTGATACTAATCAGCCCCAGATAAGCATATAACCATGACATCTGCTTTTATAATCCCAGCTCAACATGAGTACACGCAGAACCTGGTGACAGTTTTGCTGTGTTTGGTGGCCATACAGGCTGTAGTAATTTAATCCAGTTGTCCCATCTTCATCAATATGCATACATGAGCAGACATGCCAGAGTATTCCTTCACACTTTTCTTTGAAATGTCTCAGCTCTACAAGGGAAGACTTAGATCAAGTTTACACAGCAGAAGCTCTGGCTGAGGTAGTGGTGCTGTGACATCAGGTGTCGGCTTTGCAATGCTCTGTCTCCAGAGAATGACAAGGAGGTGTCTTGACTTTTAACACATCCAGCAAGGGCTCATAGAAGGGATGCAATAATGAAGATGCTCAAAGCCTCTTTAGAAGACACAAGACACCCACCAACCTGTGGCTGCTGTGACTGTCAGGGTATAGGTTACCTCAATGTTTTCAAAAAGTCACCTAAGTGAAGCCCACTGGGACTTTTCAGCCTCGGCACTGGTGACGTTTTCAGCCAGACGATTT
The DNA here is from genome assembly GCF_033115175.1 of Lepus europaeus. Taxonomy (NCBI): domain Eukaryota; kingdom Metazoa; phylum Chordata; class Mammalia; order Lagomorpha; family Leporidae; genus Lepus; species Lepus europaeus. The sequence goes on along the minus strand of NC_084829.1, from coordinate 164,007,747 downwards.
GTCCCAGTGAGGAGCTGTCCCCTGCGTGGCAGCATCCCTGGCCTCAACCTGCTGGATGCCCACCCATAACACCCCTCCCCTGTTCCTGATGATCAAATCCAGCTCCTCAGGTTGTCAAATGCCAAGGGGCGGGGGGGGGGGGGGGGGGAGGGACAGGACGCACAATTATCGCCTGAAGCTTGGAAGTGAAACGCTTCAGGCTACAGTTAGGCTCCCTGAAGCCATCCTTATCTGCACACAGGTGAGAGGCAAGGGGCTTGCAGCACAGCAGGGGTTTAGGTCACGTCCTCATCTTGACTTGCTTTGTCTCCTGAAGCCTTGGTTTATTCATCTGGGAAATGGGAGTAATAGCAGTGCCTGCCTTGTATGGGGACTGTGAGAGTCCAGGGAGAGGCACACACTCTGGGTAAAAAGGCATCAACACAGCGCAGGATCCTGAAGACAACAGCGAGTCATCTTTCTCACTAAGAGGAGAGAGTGAATGAGACCCCTGCTACCTGGATCCCGGTGACTGAGAGAAGGGAGTCACTGGAGAGACACCCTCTATGCAAACACACGTGCGCATGCCCACCTGGCTTTCAAACGACCAGGCTGCAACATCTGTGCTTTATCAAGGTGTCAAGCACAGTCTGGGTGTCTCCCCTTCAGTCAGTTAGTGGGCAAGTTAACTCTGTAATCTTCTGCTTACCCCACCATTAATCATCACTGAGCGTTGAAGCCAATATCACACCACTGTTGGGTTGTGTGCCCTAAGAGCCTACGTTAATATCATAAACTTACTTGGGGCCTGTGCTGTGGCACAGCGGGTAAAGCTGCTACCTACTGTGCCAGCATCCCATATGAGCACCGGGTTGAGTCCCAGCTGCACCACTTCCAATCCAGCTCTCTGCTATAGCCTGGAAAAGCAGTAGGAGAATGCTCAAGTGCTTGGGTCCCTGAACGCACATGGGAGACCCAGAATAAATTTCTGTCTCATGGCCTCGGATCGGTGCGCTCTGACCATTGCGGCCAACTGGGGAGTGAACCAGCGGATGGAAGACCTCTCTCTCTTTCTGCCTCTCCTTCTCTCTCTGTGTAACTCTGACTTTCAAATTAATAAATAAATCTTTAAAAAAATCATAAGCTTGATTTTCTGTACGTTTTCTTTTCCAAAGATAATTTAATAAAGACATGGAGAAAAAGAAAAAGTAACCTGTGATTTGAAAAGTTAATATCAGTTCATGAACAGAAAATTAGATATGCGTTTCCTTCCTGGCAGGACAAGGGTGTGGGATGGTTTTCTGAGCCGGGGGGCTGGCCCAAGTCATTGCAGCAGAGCACAGCCACCAATGCAACCCCCACATCTCTGCTTCTCAGCCCGCCTGGAGTCACAGGGTCTCTGCAAACAGACCCTCTGTTTGGGGACTGTGGAGAGAAGGCCCCACAGGGGTCTGCTCACCAAGACCTGCCTTGGCCTGGCCCTTCCTCCAGGTGGGCACACAGCTTAATGAACCTGGAGAGAGCTGGTCTCAGCCCCACGGAACTCTGTCCCTACAGGTGCTGCCATGGGCCACTGCCGCATTGCTCTTCCAGGCCTCCTGGGCCCTGGTGTCACCTAGAGGAGCCCCCATGACCAGGAGAAAGGAGCTCTGCTCCGTCCTGGTCCCCAACTCATGGCACAGAGAGCTGATGCCCTGACCACTGCCCGGGAGCAGTGCAGGCACTCCGCTCAGCACACCTTCGAGGAGAAGGAAGACGAGGGGCTTCAAAAAGCTCATGGGGTGGGGGTGGGGGGCTGTGGCATAGCGGGTAAAGCTGCCGCCTGCAGTGTTGGCATCTCATATGGGTGCTGGTTCCAGCCCCGGCTGCTCCACTTCTGACCCAGTTCTCTGCTATGACCTGGGAAAGCAGTGGAAGGTGGTAAGTCCTTGGGCCCTTGCACCCGCATGGGAGACCCGGAAGAAGCTCCTGGCTCCTGGCTTCAGATTGACACAACTCCAGCCGTTGTGCCAGCTGGGAGTGAACCAGCGGATGGAAGATCTCGATCTCTCTCTCTCTCTCTCTCTCTCTCTCTCTCTCTCTCTGCTTCTCCTTCATCTCTCTGTGTAGTTTTGACTTTCAAATAAATAAAATAAATCTTAAAAAAAAAAAAGGCTCATGGAAAATGCACATCATGAAAGCACTATGTGAGGCTTTACAAAATTTCTGCACCCAAGTAAACTTGTCTTTTAGTTCTGTTTTGTACAAAACTTTTGGAGCACCAGTAGCTTTCAAAACTCAGCTCAGAAGTCGTCTGGCCTTGGGAGCCTCCCCCAGTTCCCTCCTCTACCACCAAGTCCTGCAGCCGCCTGGCCCAACCAGCCACACCTCACCGTAACTGTTCATGGGTGTCACCACTTCCCCACACTGAGCGCTTCACAGCACACTTAATAGGTAGAATAAATACATGACTTGATTGACGGTTCGTGGAATTGAATATAGCTTTCCATTGTAAGGATAGATTAACACTACACCGCTCCCAGCTGCTATTTCCTCCCAGTGAAATCCTTCAAGCCTTCTGAGCAAGTTAATGTTTTCCCAGCAGAGTCACCTACAGATGAAAAGTCGGGACCCCTCTGAAGTGCCACCCAGCAGGTGGAGGCTTTCCCAGGAGGCTTCTGGTTCTCCTCGCAGGTGTTATGAAAGGTCTGCCCTGCGCCAGGCTCACATCTGATCTGATGAGGAAGGGGAAGGCCCAGGCGCTGAGGAAGCTGCCCAATCCCGGAGCTGGCCGGTGATGGCGCTGGGCTCTCACTTCAGGCCCCAAGACGGAGCTCCTCTCTCACCAGCTGAGACTGCAGGATGCATTCCCCAAGAGCCTGCACCGCCAGGACCGACCCAGGGCCTGAGCAGAGCTGGAACCGGCCTCCCACAGGGGTGGCAAGGACCCGTGAACTTGATCACCACCTGCTGCTTCCAGGGTGTGCATCAGCAGGGAGCTGGAATTGGGGGCAGAGCTGGGTCTCAAATCCAGGAATCCAACAAAGGTGCGGATGTCTCAAGTGCAAGGCTAACTGTTTTCAATTCAGCTAAGTCAGACTCTCCCAGACTGTCCAGGGTAATCTCACTCAAAGTCAACTGAGTGGGATCCCTGCAAACTCCCCTCACAGGGACACCTGGGCTGATACTGGATAACGGGGGGCCGGGGGAATGACTACCCCCAAGGCAGCGCAGCAGAAGCCATCCCTGGGTACCTGGGTCTGGACCCTGGTATGGCCATGTTTTATTGGTTCTGTGTTCTGTGCCTCAGTTTCCCCAGCTATCAAATGATAGCAGACAGTTCGCACTAGGCAGGTCCAGGGTACAGTTAAAACAGCCAACACGAGTGCGATGCTTAGAACAACACAGAAACATAGTAGGGACTCAGTGAGTGCTGTCCATGATCTTTAGGGTTCTGATTACTCAAGGCAAGTATGTGTGTAACAGTGCATGTGGCCAACATGCCCATACTGCCTTAGCAAGCTGGTGGCACAACCAGACTAGAAGTAAAGGGCCCCAGAACCCAACCCTGTGGTAACTATTAATAAATATATATGTTAATAAATAAATACAGCGTCCATTATGCTTGGCGGGATGAGGATTTTTTAAATGTAAATAGGACCTGTATGCTGATTAAAGCTACATTTTAGCTGACAAATGAGACAGATAAAGCACGTATTCTATAAGCCAAACAAAGGGTGGAGAAAGTAGTTCTTTTAACTGATACATAAAGATTTTACTTATGTACGGCGTGCTGTGTGGTAGCACGACACATCTGTACATTACATAACGTTCAAATCAGGGCAAGCATAACTCTCCCCTTAAGCATTTCTCACCTGTTTATGGTGAAGAGATTCAAAATCCTCTCTTGTAACTTTTTTGAAAAGAACATGCATAGTGTGTTCTTGTCATTTATAGTCCCTCTATTGTGCCACAGAAACCAGAACTTCTTTCTCCCATCTAACTATAACCAATTAATCTCTCCATCCTACCCTACCCCTACCCTCCCTAAGCCTCTGCTAACCACTGTTCTACTCTCAACTTCTTCAACATCAACTTTTTTCAGATTCCATGCATAAGTGAGGTTGTGCAGTTCTTATCTTTCTGGGCCCGGCTTATTTTATTTAACCTAGTGACCTCCATTTCCATCCACGCTGTCATAAATGACGTAGATGCACGCTTTTTATGGCTGCAGATATCCAGTATTGTGTGCCTGTACCACATTTTCTCTACTGGCTGAGGGTTACTTGGGTTGTTTGCATTACTTGGTGATTGTGAATGGTGCTGCAATAATCATTTCCTTTGGGTGTGTAGCCACAAGTGGGATTGCTCTTTTATGATAGCTCTACTCCTAGCTTTTGAGGAATGTCTGTACTGTTTCCAACATGGGGTGAGATGGTGCCTCCTTGCACCAGTCTGAGGAGCTGCTCTGGGAAGAGGAGGCTCAGTAAATGGGCAGGTGGGGAGAGGATGAGGACAAGAAGGGCAGGGGTGGCAGGAGAGGCTGCTTGGGCAAAAAGGCACAAGAACCAGCAATGCAGAGATGCACTTGGCCAATAAGAAAACCTCCAAAATACAGTCTCAGCTCTGGGTACTATACAGTGTTGTTTCATTTAGGAAAGAATTAATTTACCATCTTGAGCCTTTATTGTATAAAAATCCCATAGCACAGTCTCACAAGCTTAATAGCACATCCAGAGATTAAAAGCACCTCTGTTCATGATTTTTTTTTCTCACTGAGTTCGGTTTCTTCTGGTTTTTCTCCAGTGGTAGGCTTTAATTGAAGCAATAGATACAGCAGCTGATACCCAATATTAAAAAAAATAGTTTCACTGGGTTGGCACAGCTGAAGGGTTTTATTTTACAAAACCCATAACCAGACAAAATTGGCTTTGCCTTTTGTACTCGAGATGTGATGGAATTAAAGGATTCAAGATTGCAAAGCCTTCATGAATAATTGAGAATCCTCTAGTCCCAGCAAATATTCACTTCACTCTCTATGTGCCAATATCGGACTCTGACATTTGATGAAGGTTTAATGGTTCTGAGTGCTCTTTAATTCAGAATCATCTTTAACCACACACCCACACACACACACACACACACACACACTCCGCTGAGCTGTTCTATGTAACTCTGTCTAAAAGTCCAGAATTCATCCATTCTCAATATGATGGAGCTTGCCTCCAGAGCAGCTTATTTTAACACTTAATTGATATTCACTAAGCAAATCCCAAATAGTAGTTTTCATTGGTCCTCATGACAAATCTAGTAGGGAGGAACAATAATTATGCTCTTTTTGCAGAAGTAATAAAAACACAGAGAGATTCAGTCACTGCTCCAGATCTGGATACAGATGCAGGCTCTCTGCCCCCAAGCCTGCACATTTGACCACTAAGTGTCTCACACATTGGCCATCAAGAGTCATGTTGACATCTGCGGCTCCTACAGCCTCTCTGCTACATCCTCAGGAGGGGTCAAGACGCTGGGTGTGTCTCTGCCCAATTTGGCGAATTTATTCTCAGCTTGAGTCCCCACTAGCAATTATTCTTTCTTATAACACTCTCCCTCACCACGCGTGTCAATGACAAGATGCAAAGACACCACAAGCAGAAACTGCCAGACAGCCCCGTTAGATCTACATCCCCATGCAGAGCACATGGCCTCCCAAGGCTCAGAGAAAACAGGTGAGAGTCTACAGCCCACATGAGGGCAACAGACTCACAAACACCCTCAGGAAGCATTTAATGCTCTGAACAAACACTAACTGTCCATCAGCGCAGGCCTCAACGTCTAGAATGTCAGAAAGGTCCCCAGACCCCACGGGACTCTCCGAGTGTGGAAAGGGATCACCTTAACCTGGACCTCACACAGCAATGAAGAAGCATTCAGGCCAGCACAGTGTGGCCTCTTGCCCACCTGCCACAGGTTTCACCAGTCCCTTCCATGAACGACATGAGAGCCACCGCAGACTTACCCTACATGTGTTATAAGGGGGGTCATTCAAGGGCTACATTAAGGTGGTAGCTCGAGTGAATCCACTTTAAACAGAAACCAATATTTCACAGTAATTTACACCATTCAGCTGGGGTTTGCTCTTGACAAGAAGTCAAAACTAATTTATTTATATTTAATATCATTTTAGGTTATTATTAAACGGTGCTCAGATAATGATGGGGGAGGTGTCGCAGCATGACATCCTGCACGTTATATCCAACTTCTTCAGTACAATTCAAAAAGGCTCAGTTTGTTCAGAAATATCAGAGCACACTCCATCCATGCTTGCAAGTATCCCTGCCGATGCATCTACTGACACCTGTCACTGATTTCATCAATTTCCTACTCTTCATTTGTTGGCTGGTATAGCCTTCCCAGGGGCTCATTTTCCCAGGGTTTTGCACAACATTGGAATAACTCTCCAACATCACTTTTGTCAGCCTCATATAATCCTGCCACTTTTCTCAGACTTGATATTTCCCTTCATAAGTGGTTTCTGTGCAAGTGCACAGCAACATCTAACACCATAAAGGTGATGATGAGGAAGGAAGGGGTCTCCATGAGGACTGGCCACCCTTCTATTGGTTAGTGACGATCTATGATGATTTATCTTCTCTAAGCAGCCTTGCAACCGAGGAGACTAAAGTAATAAGATATAGAGCAAGGGTCTTATATCAGACTCTGTTTAAATGACTGAAACTTTGGAGTTGTCTAGCTTGAGTTCCAGCTCCTGCATGCATTCTGGTTTTCATTGTGATGTCCTGCCGTGCAGATGCTCTGGAGACGTTACACCCTAATTACCTGGAACAGGTGAGCCAACCCTCCAGCAGGACTCCAGTACTCTCCGTAGTCATTAAGATAACCAGCGACTCATGCTCTAAAGTCCCCAAAACTGTTAGAAGTAATAAAAAATGTTCATTTTTTTCATTCTTCTTATAGATAGCCTGGCAAGAATTTAAAAAGAAATTCTCATATGTCAACACTGATGACAAATTCTGACCACGGAAAAGTAAGCAAGGGCTAAAGCTGACAGCCACAGTCGTCTGCTAATGTCTGGGAGCTGTGCAGGGAAAACAGGAGCAAGTCTAGGAGCCACATGAGGCTTGAATCAGGTCAGAGACGTAATATATGACAGGACCTTGGGGAAACAGCACCCGCAGGAGAGAGGCTGCCTGAACAGACTGCTTCAACACTGGCATGTGCCCAGAATTCACACACTACTCCTGAAGCCCCTGAAATCCCTGCTGTGAGTGTCCACTGCACAGAGAAAGATCCAATCCTATACAAAAGTTTCCAAGTAATACATTTCACAACTTGAAATCAAACAATACACACAAGGATACAAGTGTTCATGAATAAGAATCAACAGATGCAATCAGTACCCAAAGAAAACCATAAAGAAATCGAGTTTAGAATTATCAAATACATGATGTAAAATGCACATGTCTAGTAAGCTTGAAAAAATTATAGAAGACATCAAACTCATGATGCAAAACTACTAATCATGACAACTTGAAAAAATTTAAAAATAGACATTCTAAAAATAAAGCAGTAAATAAAGTAATAAAGCTATAAATGCAAAGACTAGGTTAAAACAGAAGATTAGACATCCTTGAAGAGAGAATTAGTAAACTGGAAGATAAATTTGAAAAAATATCCCCGAATAAATCACAGAGAGATAAAAGAAAACTATTTTTCTTTTTTTATGAAAAGATTTATTTATCTGAGAGACAGATACAGATTTACCACCTAAATGGCCACAATAGTGAGGGATGGACCAGGCAGAAGCCAGGAGCCTGGAATTCCATCCAGATCTCCCACCTGGGTGGCATAGGCCCAAGCACTTGGGCCATCATCTGTTGCTTTCCCAGGCACATTAGAACGGAGCTGGATCAGAATTGACACAGCTGGGACTCAAACTGGTGCTCATATGGGATGCCAGTTTTGCAGGCAGCAATTTTACCTGCTCTTGGCTTCGGGCTCTCCTAACCCTGGCTATTGCAGCCATCTGTAGAGTGAGCCAACAGATGAAAGATCTCTCTCCCCCTCTGTCTCACCCTCTTTTTCTGTCACTTTGACTTTCAAACAAATCATTTTTTTAAAAGTATGAACAGGAAATAATGGAACAGAAAACAAAGACACTAAAAGCAAGTTAACAAAGCCAAAGCTGATTTCTTCCAGGAACTTAAAACATGGAAAAACTTCTTGCCAGACTGATTAAGAAGAGATGGTGTATAAACAAAACATTCAAAGCACATTCAAAACCAGATGTGTGCATCAGAGTTAGGTAGAAGTCACTTAAGGGGCATCAAACTGTAAAAAACTTAACAGGAGGAACTAGGAGCCTGGAATTGTTGGAGGGTCTGAAAGGGCTACAAGCATGACACCAACAAAATTTGGAGCTACCCCCAGAGGGAACCTCCTCTTCTGAAGCCACCACCTGGGCCCCAAGTTCAAACACACATTCCAGCAGCTGCCATCAAAGGACCAAGAGCTCTGTGCCACACCAGGGCCACAATGGGTCCCCGAACCCAGGAGCTTGAGTACAGTGCTGGACCCTCTGTGCAAAAATATTGAAAATGCCTCCCCCTCAGTAGCAACTCCCAAATTTCACACAAGTGCATCTAATTAGCACAAACCAATTTGTCTCTCTAAATAGAAAGGAAGAAGATAGAGCTAATCCATCTCCTGATGCAATCGCCACCACGTATTTCCATTGAACTGTGATTGTCACACACAAACACTGAAAATGCCTAAAATTAGATGAGCGCTACCCTAAAACTTTGATGACCAGGATAGAATAATGTTTGAATTCCATTTTGCTGTGAAAAATTGCCCATGGAACAATTCATACACTGCCATAACTCACTGTCATCTTTTTGTGTTCCTACTTCTCAAACAAAAATTCATTTTTATATTAAGTAAGACTAAATAATTCAAATAACTTCCCTAATCCCTTTCCTGTGACATATGAGGATCTAGAAGAAGCCACAAGGTAGCCATGTCAGTAACTCAGGTCCAAAATAAAACACATAATGAGCTCAGAAGGGCTCAAGTTGAAGGCAACCATTTGATGGAAGTTGACATACCCCATGACACTGATGCGCCTGTCGTCAGCTGGAACCATACTGAAGCCACAGAGAACACCTGTGAGGAACTGGGAGTATTCTATGGGCAAGTGATACTTTGTATAAAGCTAATAAGAATTTTTATGAAACTGTGTTAAGGCTGCAGCAATTTATCAGCTGAAGAATGATACGGCAAACGAAGTTGACTGGCTGTTCCTATAATCCAAGAGAGAAAGCAAAATTTCTTCCCAAAATCTTCATCTGGTTCAAGATCCTAAACAAAGGATGATCTTTTCACCCAGACAGAAACACAGATTGGGGGTCATCATCAGCGCTGGCGGCTGGCTGTCCGTCTGTCACACGCCAGCTACACAGCTCTTGTAGGACGTGGGTCGTACAGACATCTGCAGTCACCCAGGTGTTTGTTTTCTACTGTGGCAAGTGACCACAAACTTGGTGCCTCAGGACAACACACATTTATCACCATGTGGTTTCCGGGACTCAGGTGTCTAGGGACAGTGGAGCGGAGTCCTTGGCTGAGGGTCTCCCAAGGCCGGAACCAACATTCTGGGCAGGACGTAGTTTTCCCTGTGGCTCGCATTCTTCAACAAGCTCAGGCGTCTGTTAGCAGAAGCCCTTTTGCTGTAGTGGGAGAACTCACATCAGCTTGTTTCTTCAAAGCCAGCAGGAGAGAGCTTCTGACTCCCTCAGCCTCTGAGCCGTCACTTCTTTTAGAAGGCTCACCTGGTTACGTCGGGCACACGCAGGACAATCTTCCATTTGATGGACAGTCTTCCATTTAACCAACCGAGTCACGACCTCGACCACAAATGCAAAATCCCTTCACCTGTGCCAAGTTTCTTAATTCAGAAGCAAAATGGAAGGCCCCACCCACACTCAAGAGCAGGGAATTACACAGAGCAGGGGTCTTCAGTTCTGCTTCCCACAGCCTTCATGTGGCAGGTAGTAAGGAAGCCTGCATACAGGTGTCCATCCAGGTCTGTGGCTGGTGCTGTATTGAAATATTAAAGTGAGCAGCCAGGGACAGTGTGTGTTGCAGCAAGTTAAGCCACTATCTGCAACACCACCATCCATTATGGGCACTGGTTCTGTGCTGGCTGCCCCACTTCCAGTTCAGCTCTCTGCTGATGCACCTGGGGGGTGGCAGAGGACGGCCCAAGTGCTTGGGCCCCTGCACCCACGTGGGAGACCTAGATGAAGCTCCAAGCTCCTGGCTCCTGACTTCAGCCTGCCTGGGCCAGGCCATAAGGCCATTTGGGAAGTGAACCAGCAGATGGAATCAATCAATCTCTCCCTCTCTCCTCCCTCATTTCTCCTTCTCTGTGACTCTTTCAGATAAATAAATGAATAAATGTTTTATAAATATTAAAAATAAAGAAAATGAGCAGTCTGTGTCTCAGAGAACTCTCTAGTTATACCTCCGGTTTCTTTCTGTGATCCATTCCACAAGCCGTCTGCAGTATAGCAAGTACTGTGCCCAGTGTACTACCAAATAAGCACATTTGTGCTGATCCATGAGGAAATCACGCCCACGACCCCCTACCCCAGCAGCTACACAGCAGGCTGGTCTCCTGTTAGCACAGTAGCCGGCTTCTCAGCTGTGTGCCGCAGGACGCCAGAGGTGGAGGTGAGGGCCGCCTCTGTGATGCCTGTGAGTGCTGGAGCCTGAGGCCAGCGCCCCAGAACAGATGTTCCAGGACCCGTTCACCTGCACTGTCTTTAGGGAAGGAGATGACCTGTTTCACACCCACCACCCAAGCAAAGACTCCCAGCCTTTCTCTTCTGAAAGTCACCAAGCAGAAGAGGAAGGCTGCTTCCACAACCAGCAGACTGTCACTGGGCTTGTTAGAGCAAGTGACACATTTCTTACCCGGCCTCCAACCAAAGCCTCCACAAGAAGCCGATAAACCAGCACCCGGGTGAGTCTCCAGGCCCCTGAACCGCTGAAAGTGTTTCTAAAGCTACCCATCTGGGATTCAGAAGCTTGAGAGAAAAGTTGGCCCAGTAATTCTCCATCCATTGAACTGAATCCGAGTTCCCACACAGAACATCTCAGGGAGCAGGACCTGCAGCCCGAAAGAACAAGACCAGCCCAGTGCTCCCAGAGCCAGAGACAATGCAGTTATGGGATGGCAGGGCATTTCCCAAAAACAACCAATCACTTTGGTGCTGCTCAGCGCTGCATGCTTGTTGAGTGAATAAAATAAGCTGCCAGATAACTGTTTCACTTCGAAAGAAAATGACGGGTGTGTATTTTATCTGAGGGTTCCATCACCTAGAGAGGTGGCAAGGGGTCAGAGCTGTTGGCTGCCAGGCGATGCAGGGATTGAGGTTGCTGCCCCTGTGGTGCCCCAGCCATACGACTGTATGTGTAACAACAAAGTGCTATGCATAGAACATGTGGGAATTATGCTAAATAAAAGATAGAAACATACAGTAACTGCCCGGCGCCGCGGCTCACTAGGCTAATCCTCCGCCTTGCGGCGCCGGCACACCGGGTTCTAGTCCCGGTTGGGGCACCGATTCTGTCCCGGTTGCCCCTCTTCCAGGCCAGCTCTCTGCTGTGGCCAGGGAGTGCAGTGGAGGATGGCCCAAGTGCTTGGGCCCTGCACCCCATGGGAGACCAGGATAAGCACCTGGCTCCTGCCATCGGATCAGCGCAGTGCACTGGCCGCAGCGCGCCTACTGCGGCGGCCATTGGAGGGTGAACCAACGGCAGAAGGAAGACCTTTCTCTCTGTCTCTCTCTCACTGTCCACTCTGCCTGTCAAAAATAAAATAAAAAAAGAAACATACAGTAACAACACAATCGTGTTGTGTTGCATATAATAATATCTTCATAGAATAGTAGACCAGAAGCCACTTTAACAACCAAGAAGCTGAGGGGAGAAGAAAGCCGGTAGATAAAGGCCATTAAATCCCCACGTGTCCTGGCCCTACCTGCCCACCCCAACACCCGCAGTGATGACTGATCCGGGGTCCAAGAACAGGCACAAACAGTCCATCGTAGCAGCCATAAGAAAACACCAATTTTGAAAAGAAAGAGGGAGAGAGAAATGACTCTTACTTATCTGCTTAGGATTATATGACCACGTTGTGATGCTGAACTCAGACATTACCCATGATGAAGTTCCGTTCACCTGTTCTCGCTTCCTTCCCGTGAGGATCACTACTGTCTGGGGCAAGGTTAACATAGTGCCATTCTCCCAGGGGGGCCAGGTGCTTTGTCAACTCAACGTCACAGTCACACCCCGTTCCATTCAGACACACTGTTTGCCTCTAAGCATGACCACACTGTTAACCCCCTGCTCAGTCCAAGCACTACGTCTTAAGGAGGAAACGGAGAACTTAGAGCCCAGATTCCTCTGTGGAATCCTCACTCTCTCCCCATAACTCTTTTTCCCTTTGCTCCGTCTCCACCAGTCCCATCTCTTTTCTCCTCAGTAGGAGTACTGAGCGCTCTCTCTCTCTCTCTCTCTCTCTCTCACACACACACACACACACACACCCCACCACCACCACAGTTTCCACCAGAGTCCAGTGACGGCAGTGCGCTTGCTGTGCACACCTGTAAGGACCAGTGACTACTGGTTCAGCAAAAAACCGTGAGTTAAAATCAGTACATTCAAGCGATAAGATGGGATTTTGCAAGTCTACAGACACAATATTAATAATTTACTGAAGATGAGTTGCACCTGCACTCAAAGTACAACTTTCAAATAAAATTTACAACATGCAGGTGATTTCAAGCCTTTTATCACAGATTTGCTTCCTTAAAATAATTATGTTAAAAGAGGCTCCCTCAGGCAATAAATCCTTGTGTTTCACTTAGCTCCCATTCTCCCTCTTAACCAGGCTCCTCTGTAATAAAACCCAGGCTCATCTGACGTGTTTGTAGAGCGCTCTACCCAAAGAGCCTCAGAGGCTGTCCAGTTTCCGGGAGTAAATTATTCACTTCACAGAGGCTGTGAATAACGATGCCAGGCTCTGTCACTCAACCACCTCTAACGGTGATAAACTAAGCCAGGCTCTTCCAGCCACTCACAGGCCAACATCCATCTGCTCACTTGCCAGGAGCCAGAGTCGAGGTCTCCGGCGGCGACTCTCCATCCGTCTCTCCCCTCTCCAGCCACGCACTGTCTTCCCATCCTTGTCTGATCTTCACCATTGAGTCAGAATGTGAACAGGAGATGAGAAAAGTCCAAAAAAAATCAAAGCATTTGATGTTCTCCTATTGATCGGAAAGGCTGATGTCCTGTGGGAGGAGTGTGCGTCCACCCTAGAAGTCTCCCCTTGCCATTCACCCCCGAAAGCTAACTCAGCCTTCAGACCCACACACGGCTACTGGTCACCAATGCAAGCAAATGAGAAGGAGGAGCAGAGACCAGACAAATAAGAAAATAGCTAAAGACCAACAATATCTACGTGCTGCAGAAGCCACTAGGAAAACACCGATTAAGTACAGAGGCAGACAGACGGGGCAGTCTCTGCAGGACGAGGAGAAGGCTCATCAACAGCCTTTACTCTGGGTGATGCTGCTGCATAGAAGAGCATCCAGGATCACCGTATTTTGTTCAGGGAAATCCTCACTTGAGGATGCTAATTTCTGGAAGATTCAGCAAGAGCCTCCCTAGCTTTGTTCAATCGACCACTATTAATTGTGACCTGATGACATTGCAAGCACTGGGTTAGCCTAGAAAAGCCATGGACAGGACCAGTCCCCGCCCTGAAGGCCATTCTTCAGGCATAACTTCAGGTTCGCTGCGTTCGGCCTTGGTGCGCACAGGCAGTGTCTTGAAAGAGCTTCCCACAGGACTTTTATCACTAGAAACGCATGCACACCTCGAATATTCTTTTTAATACTCACATTGCTTACACCGTGATAGTAAATATATGCAGAACTGCAAATAAACGTCTTTACAGATTGAGAATCAATGCACTGTTTCAGCTTCTCTCTGGTATCGAATCAATCCAACAGCAGTTCATTGCTGTGCATGTGCCAAATTGATAAAAAATACACCTTAAAAACGCCAATAAAATAGAATGCCATAGAATACATACTATGGGACTATAAGAAGCAATTACACTGTACAATTATACAGCGTAATACCAGCAGCAAGTGCTTATCTTAACTGCCCATGAAAAACTATGGGATGTTTCGAGTTAATTTGCTTCCCATTACATCTTTCTCAAACACAATCCAGTATCGAGAAGTGTATTTATAGTCCTTTATTCACATATTCTGACGCTGTCACCAAAGTCAAATGCTCAGTTTAATAGGACTAATAGATTATCTGAAAATTGTATTTTGGTCATTTTAAATTTTATTTACTTATTTGAGAGGCAGAGAGACAGACAGAGCAAGCTCCCATCTGCTGCTTCACTCCCCAGACGCCTGCAACAGCTGAGGCTGGAGCTGGCGCTGGTGAGGGCTGAAGCTGAGAACCAGGAACTGCCCAGGTCTCCCAGGTGGGTGGCAGGAGCCCAGCTACGTGAGTCATCACCACTGCCTCCCGGAGTCTGTATTAGTAGGAAGCTGGAGTCAAGGGCCAGAGCTGGGAATTGAACCAAGATACACGGGATGTGGGCATCTAACCACTAGGCTAAATGCCCACCCCGGAAGGTAGTATAGGAAAACGGGCTGTCTGTTTCTGGTGGGGTCCTGCCGTGACTACAGAGAGAGCATGATCCCGGGCTTAAACGCGTGGCCTTCTCCCAGGCACGCCTGGCTTCATCCTTTCCCGGAAACCCACTGCTCTCCCTGGCCCCTGTGGTGTGCACATGAGAGGAACGCACGTTCCACTGTGGCTGGGCCTGTTTGCTCTGGGCCCTGGGCCTCATTCAGTCCCCAGAACTTTTGCAACTGGAGGTTCCCAGCACAGCCTGACCTTCCCTGAGCTCCCGGCAAGTAGGGCTTTCAGCAGCCCGAACAGCCAGGAGGTGGGGACAGAAAAGGAAGAAGAAGGGAAGAAACGAAGGGAAAGAAAAAAGATAAAGTTGAAAAGAAATATGCGATAAAATGTCGTCCACCACTTTGAAAGCGATTTTAACCACATTAGGTGCTCTGGGCTCCCTGAGCACAAGGATTTCCATTGCACTCATCTCAAAGTCACTGCTTTGCCTTGACAAGTGGCCCAGGCTCAAGTTCTGGGCATGGATGCGATTGGAAAAAATAGGAAAGTAGGGCTGGGAAAAAAATCACTTGGAATCCAAGGAGCACCATCTTCACACATTTACTCAGGTGTCGCACACAGGGATGAGGATGTCTCCCCTGCCCACGCCCCGAGGGCGGGAGCTGCCGGGAGACTAAGGAAAGCTCCACTACAGCAGGGGGCCCGCTACGCTGGAGCAGTCGACTCGGGACCCAGAGGGCTCCTGTCACTCAGCATCCAGACCAGAAGTCGGCTGGATGAGCAGAAGGGAGTCTTGTCTTTTGGAGAAGAGAGAACTCTGTGGCTTCTATGGCCTCTTGCACACACCAGCCTCCTGGGAGAGAGTGATGTCATGCGCCACGTTTTATTTTGGCTCAGAAACTGTTATATTCTAGTCAAAGCCAAATTGCAGGTTTTACATTTTACTACATGTCCTACTCTGTTTTGTGTTGCTGTGACGAACACCAAAAATTGGGTGATATATAAAGAAAAGGAAGGTGTGTCTCACAGCTCCAGAAACTAGGAAATCAGATGTCAAGGCGCAGGCATCTGCTGTCTCACGCCACAGCAGGAGCTGGAAAGACAAGAGAGCAACAATCAACAGGGGCTGCGCTTGCTTACATAACAAGGCCACGGGGCCTGCGCTGTGGTGGAGCAGCTAAAGCCACCGCCTGCAGTGCTGGCATCGCATGTGGGTGCTGGTTCGAGTCCCGGCTGCTCCAATTCCAATCCAGCTCTCTGCTATGGCCTGAGAAAGCAGTAAAGGAGGGCCTAAATCCTTGGGCCCCTGCACCTGCATGGGAAGACCTGGAGGAAGCTCCTGGCTCCTGGCTCCTGGCTCCTGGCTCCTGGCTCCTGGCTCCTGGCTTCGGATCAGCGCAGCTCCGACCATTGCGATCACTTGGGGAGTGAACAAGCAGATGGAAGACCTCTCTCGCTCTCTCTCTCTCTCTGACTCTCCTTCTCTCTCTGTGTAACTCTTACAAATAAATTAATTAATCTAAAAAAAATAAATAAATAACAAGGCCCTTCTCCAGATAATAGCTCACTCCCGTAAAGACACTACCAAGCCCCTCTTGTTGGGCCTCAACACTTGCACAGAGACATGAAGTTTCCAACACATGAAATCTGGGGGACACAGTCAAACCACAGCTCCATGATCGCACAACATTCACGTGAACAGAGCCAAAGACTTCCACTGTTTTTTTATCTCAGACATTAAGTAGTGGTGCTGTCCTGAAGGTGGACATCAGAGCTCTCTTTGGGTCCCTGGTCCCAGACTGCAAACCTGACCTGAGTTCGGTCAATGTTGCTGGAGCTCAGAACACATCCCAGTGTCTTCGGGGCTTCCACAGCCTGCACCCACAGAGTTCATTTTGCTGCACCCATCTCCTGGCAGATCCTAACCACTAAGTAGGTACCATCCTCAGGAACCCATCAGCTCTGCCAAGGACTGGTTTAGACAGGACATGTGGTCTCTTACTCACCCTACCCATCCACAGCAGGGTGGCTGGGAGCTCCATTCGACTCAGGGACTCAAGTAGATGGCGAAGCTGCCGCCTTGAGCAAGGGCAGCCAATGAGGCAAGAAGAGGTGGTCACGTGGACTCCCAGCCGGGCCTCTGGAAGACACGTGCAGTTCATGTGTCAGAGCCAGGGATGTGGTCTCACTAACTTCAAAGGGACACAGACCATAATCCTCAGGGCCTGCCCTGACGCAGAGGGGACACAGTGGGAGCAGTCACCCCCAACCTGGATGCCCCAGCTCTGTGTGAAGCTCAGTTCAGCACTCATTGCCTGGATGAGACAGGACTGTCGGAAACGCAGCCTCTTTGGTGCACAGGGTCACCAGCAGGTGTATCCTGCTGTGTCGGATCACCAACATGCAGACGCTGGTGGCTGAGGTCAGCAGCAGGTGTATCCTGCTGTGTCGGATCACCAACATGCAGACGCTGGTGGCTGAGGTCACCAGCAGGTGTATCCTGGCACGTGGGGTCACCAGCACATGGACACAGATGTGTGGGGGCATGAGCACGTGGACCCTGATACTGGCAGGTCCAAGAGGGTCCAGGCAACAGAACCTCCTGGAGCCCACCAACAGCCATCCACTGAGTTGGAATCGCAGGGTGCAGTTTCTGGAAACCACTGAGCCAACTGCTCCCTGAGCTCGAGTCCCACCCCTTCCCTCCTGGTCCTCCACTCTAAGAATGCCTGTTCTTTGGGCTAGAAAGGAGCCCGTGTTCAGAAGTAGTGAACCCCATCAGAACAATATCCTACCCCTACCTCCTAAAGACACGGCATCCACCTGTCAATGCCATCAGTGCCAACGAGCCTTGAGAGGTAAGAACTAAGGATAGGAAGCAATTCAACCCCAGTCTCTCAATGCCTGCAGCTTCTCAGGCCTGGGAGCTGCACACAGCACAAACATCATACGGGAAATCAGGCGAATGACAGGCCTCTCGCAGGAGGTCTTATCATTAACTGGAAAGAGAAAGGAGTATTATTTTTTTTCCTGATGATAGATGGAATTTCAATCTCCTCTAAGTAAATGTAGACCCATTAGGTTCTTCTATAAATGCAGGCTTTGTCTCACGATTTTCTCTAGCTCGTTTTGTGGGCGAATCCCCAGAGAAGGTGGCTGGGGAGCTCCGTCGTTCTTAGATGCAGATGAAGCAGACCACGTTCACTCTGCTCAGCTCTTCCTCTTACGGCATCAGGGGCAAGATATTATTTGCAAGCAGCCAAGGTAATTACCATCCAGCGGGGTCCAATTGTTTTCAATTAAAAGCTTTACTGCAGTCTTTAGTTTTAATACCATTGTGGCCATCTGCTTTCACTGAAGATCTACCAGCCAAGAGCCCAGGCCACATTTAGCTGCCGTTAACTCCTGAGAGCCATTTTCCTCCAAAATGAAGCACGCAGTGGCCCAGGGAAGATATGGGAATAACCCCAGGAATCTTGGGTAGCCTGAGGAAAGCTATAGGACTCACAGCGATTGTTCCAGAAAGGCTAGCACTCGCTCTTCCTGCCTGAAGTACCAGGTGGCCATCAACACCCTGCCTCCCTCTGCACGGGATTCTCAACTTCAGCATGGCACCATTTCCACCCAGCCTAAAGCTTCCGTAGCTCTACTATAAAACTCTGCCATCAGATGGCTCACTTCAACACAGACATTCTCCATATCTGACACTCGATATGAATACAGCTCTGCTTAGCTCACAACGACCCAAATTCTAGGTGTGGGTAAACCTTGAAGAGCTACTCAGGTTACCAAACGGATGCTCCAACCATAGGAAGCGCAGCTGTTTTCATTGCTAATACCCATGGGTGACAAAGTGATCGGGGAGGGACTTATCAGAGGTGACAGCCCCAGGCCTAGGCTTGGCATTTGCAGAAGTCACCGCTGATGGTTCACACTGTGCCTCGGCTCCACCACGGCCGTTTACACAACTCCCTTCTGCTGTTCTTCCCGTACCCGTGAGGTGCCCACGCGCCAGAGCCCCGGCCAACAAGACAGGGGTACAGTCCTAGAGGAGGGAGCACCCTCCCAAATAAACAGGCAAAGCCTTGGAACGAAAAGGCTTTGGACCCTCCCCATTTTGTTTTTTGGACCTGGATTCCATGGAAGCACCCACACCTGTGAGTGTGGGTCAGGGAGCATGGGGACAGGAGTGAGTCCGGGGAGCGGGGGGACTCAGGAGGACTCAGTCCTGAATGGCAGCCGAGCACCCTGGACTGGTGGCGCCCAGAATCCTGGCAGAAAAATCGGCATCTCCCTCAGCCCCACATCAGAAGTCACCGCTGTTTGGTGGAGAAAGTCCTAACTACGAGTCATCAGCACCAAGCAAATAGTCACAAAAGCACCTCAGGGAACCAGGAGCGTCACCCTCCTTGGTCCAGACCAAGAGAGCATTTCCATTGTGAAACAGCACAGTTGTCTCTTCGCTCCAAAACGGGAAAGAAAAAAACGAGACTTGAAGGAACTGGCAAGCTGAGTCCTGAACGCGAAACCAGCGTTCTCTGTGTGATGGTGTCACCGTTCTCCAAACACTCTGGCCAACCTGGTTCCGGGAAAAGGCTAGGGTTGCACCTCGCTGCCTCTCCGACACAACAGGTGGGTTGTTCCTGAGGGTCACTTAACCCTGGTGACAGCTGCACCATGCACTGCGCGAAGAAGCCAGCTCCTGAAAACACAGGACAGCAAGTTGGAACACTGGGAAAGAGCTCCAAAGGTGACGCTCTCACTGGGAGGGCACGTGGCAATCCTGCCCCTCCCCGCCCAGGGAGAAGTCTGCACACCCACCTGTGAAGTCGCCTAACAGTCCACGTCCCAGGAAGCATGGCCACATCTTTCCCAGGGGCTCATGTGCACCTGCGGGCATGGCTGTCCTTGTACGAATCGTGCACCTCTCAAGCAGCCTTCCCCACGGCCCAGGGCCCCTGCCACCCAGTTCTGGTTGCCTCCCAAGTCCCAGGAGCGCTCTGCAGTCTTGGGTCTCAGGAGGCTGAGGAACCGCTCCCCTGTGCAGTGACTGGCAGTCCTGGGGACAGAGTCCCGCCCCAGTCACTCTGCTGTGTGCCCTTGCCCTCCTGCCGAGACGACAGACTGGGGATCAGTGTGCAGAACCGCCTTTCTGTAGAGGAGCCAGGGGGAGGACGGCTTTGTACACGTTCTGTGTGCATAGCTCGGCCCCAGCGTACCCTGAGCTATTTTTGATAAGGCTTTGACAAACCTGGGTTGGGTTAGGCCAACCTGGATTTGTCCCAGGGAGATCTGGGAAGGACAAGCCCCCAGGACCCTTCCAGCCCCAGCCAAATGCAGGCCCCACCCTCCTCAGCCTGCAGATCTGCCTGTGAGTCCTTTGGGGTTACGACACTGGGCACGTAGCATGGCAATCAGACACCCTGTCAGAGGCTTGGCTAATGGCCACTTCCTGCGGTTGTCAAATGAAAAGAGGCAAACCAGCGTCTCCCCAGTGACTTACTGTATCACTTCCCGCATCCGACTCCCCGGCAGCGACGTAATTTAACATCTCTCGTAAATTGAGGGTGCCGCAGCCCAGCCCTCCGCTCCCTGTTCTGCTGATTAGAAAGAAACCGTGCCAGGACTTCCATTATGAATAGTCATGTCCTACAGCGTGGCTCTACCACCACTGACATCTAATCACATGTGAAATGAAGAACGAGCCGCCAGGCACCCACCCCACGGACCCCTGAGCTCCAAGCTGTGGCTCTCCCATCCCACCCCCCTTGGCTCTCCCATTTCACCCCACAGCTCCATGGCTCCCAGCACCCAGCTCTGGCTGCACACAAGCCCAGGGCAGTGTGCAGGTCATGGCCTGCAGCCTCCTCCCTGGGGCAGGTGCACGAGGTCGCGCCCTACAGCAGTGTCTCTGGAAGTCCCTGCCAGGGTGGGGGGCACCTGCTTGTTGATCTGAGCACAGCAGCCCTTTCCGTCCCCTCTCACACTTGGGAAAGGAAGCTGTCTGGGCGCCCTCAGTGATTCTGCCCGGCCTGTGTACTGCTGGTGTCTGCTGTCTGGGGTTTCCACTGCAAGACTGTGAACAGGCACTAGGGTTGGGGTCCCAGGGCCCAAGCAGGCTGGCTTGGTTTCGTGCTGTTTGCCCAGCAGCCTCTCTATGCCTCAGCTTTCCCGTCTGCAGATGGGGAGAATACAAGAATCTGTACTTGGGGCTGAGTGAGGAGCAGGGAGAGGCCACGTGTGAAAGCGCTCCAGGAAGCGAGTGTGTGAGCCGCCATCCCTGGTGCAGAGAAGCAGGCCACAACCCCAGCTTCCGGACTTACGGCTGTGCCCTGCGACTTGCTCATGCCCGGAGCTCAGTCCGACTCCTGGCTCTCCCGAGTGTGCTTTGAGCACTGACTCCCAGGACGCAGCGGGCACTCCACGCACTTGGCAACAAGTAGGCACTCAGTCAGTGACGGCTGCTTTGGGGCTTTATTGTTATTGTTTTCATTGCTTGAACAGAACAAAGCAGATCAAAGGCTTGTGCGAGAAAATAACTGAGATGCCATTTTTACATTTTAGGAGGCTTGAAAGGGAAAGATTGGGGAAGGCGGCTTTTCACGTTTCTCAAGTGCTCTGGCTCAAAATAGAGAGCAGTGTTTGATGGTTCCAGGATGTCGTCTACCAGCCTCGGGAACTCTGGGAAAAGCAGAACAGCTGACACGCGCCACTTCCTATAATCAGGCACAAAACTGCTCTGCAATTTGTTTCCGTGTTTTCCTGCGGGCTTCTTTTTTTAACCATACATGTGTCCTCAATACCTAATTGTATGGCCGAGGAGAACAGCTCATTTGGAGCTATTGAGGTCTATTATGTAATGCAGCAGGAGTAGGGGCGGGCTTGGGGGTGCTGGCTCCTGGCGGGGATGAGGATCAGACAGGAGCCTGGACGGATGTTAACAGGTGATCGTGGCTCCAGCTTCCTGCTCATCTGTGCCAGTCTCCAAAAAGTCAGACACCACTGTCCTGCCCAACCACCAAATCTCTGCAAGTCGATGTCACACGTCAGCGCCAAAGATCAAAGAAGCTTCCACGCCGACTTCCTGAAGGGCAGAGAATAAGTGTGCTTCTGCGTGTGCATCTCCGTGTGTCTTCCTATCTGTGTGTGTGAGTGTGACCATATGTCTTCCCGTGTGTGTACCTGTGATTGTGTCTTCTATCTGTGTCTGTGTGTGATTATGTGTCTGTGTGTCTGTGTGTGATTATGTATGAGTGTGTTTATGTGTGTTATGTGTATGTGTGTGTGTATGTGAGTACATGGTATGTGTATGAGTGTGTGTATGTGTGTGATTATGTGTATGTGTGTCTGTGTGTATGTGACTATGTGTATGGGTGTGTATGTGTGTGGTTATGTGTCTGTGTGTCTGTGTATGTATATGTGAGTGGCTATGCATATGCATATCTGTGTGTATGTGAGTGTGTGACTATGTGTGTGTTTATATACAAGTGTGTGACTAAGTGTATGTGTGTCTGTGTGTGTGATTATGTGTATGAGTGTGTCTATGTGTGTGATTATGTCTATGTCTATGTCTATGTATGTGAGTGTGATTATGTGTATATCTGTGTATGTGAGTGTGTGACTATATGTGTGTGTGTATGTGAGTGTGTGATTATGTCTATGTGTGACTGTGAGTATGTGACTATATGTATGTGTGTCTTTGTATGTGAGTGTGATTATGTGTATGTGTGTCTGTGACTATGGCTATATGCAGAGTATGTGTCTGGAATGAGTGTTTCTGGTATCTGTGTGTATAGGTGAGTGTGTGTTCATGTGAGTGTGTGATTACTTCTATGTGTGTGTGTACATGTGACTGTATGGCTGTATGCAGAGTGTGTGTGTGTGGATGCCTCTGTGTGTGTCTGCAATGAGTGTTTCTGGTGTCTGTGTGTATGTGAGAACTCAGTTTTCCAAGGAATGAGTAAACGGCACAGGCTCCACCTCTGCCAGACACCTTCCCCGTGCCCCATCCATGAAGCGTGTGTGTGCGCCACTGCTGGGTCAAACAGGCACACATTTTCTGCTGCTCTCGCTTGGGTCTAAAGCAGACTTGGCCGGGGCTGTGATCTCCTGGCAGAGTTAATCACCTTGCCAATACATCCCTGTTGATTAACTGATGGATCCGATGCAGGCCTTTTGCCAATTCCCATTCCTATTGGACAGTTTCTCACCTTAAAGACAATCAGTCAGGGCACCGGAGACCATCTACTCAAAATCCACTACTTAATTTATTTTTAATCCTAAGAGAAACCAAGCTCTGATATGCCTGAAACGACTGACCCTTGCAGGTCAGGGCGGGGAAATACTCCACTGGCCCTGGCCCCTGCCTGAACTCCCAGGGCCCAGTCTGCTGAGTAGGGCCAGCTCTAACTGAACAGGGCAGTCTTTAACCTCCTGCCCTTCAACTTGGCGAGGAACCACATTTCATACGAAACACGTCCACCTGCCCACGGGACCGTCCTCCTGCCCCATCTGAAAGCTCACCCCACAGAGGCTAACGGAGCTCGCGCTGCCTTGTATGGGGGCCACACGCCCCTAGGCTGCTCCAAAGGGCCTGTTTGTCACCACCACCCAGACAGCCACCTCTCAGGTCAGCCTCTCGCTTCCAAGGACTCAAATCTGCTCCCTTGGAGCCCGAATAAGTCCTTGGTCTTTCCCCGGGAGTTCATAGGAGCCTCCTGGGATTCCCAGTTATCTGTGACCAGGTACTGGGGTCATGCTACAAGCCTTGCAGTGAACATGGTATGCCACGTAATTTCAGCCCAAAATCAGGCTCCAGGCTGCATGTCCCTTACCCAAGGCTGCAGGATAGGAATAGTGCTGGCCAACAGCCCTGACCAGTGGTACCCACTCTGCCCAGGGCACAGGGTCCGTGCTGCACAGACTCACGCCCCAGGACCAGCTTCCCTCCTGTCAGTGGAGAGGAGCCAGCTACCACGAACACAGGTCAGGCCAGGAGTGGAGGAGGAACCAAGGGGCCTGTTGAGTGGAGGCCAAGGACGTGTCTGGGGAGGGACAGACACTCAAGTACGAGAGACAGGCACCGTCTCAACCACTAGGAATGTCTCTGGAAGCAAAGGGAGTACGCTGAGCGTGTCTGATGGCTCAGGCAAGGGAACAGGCTGGGAGTGCGGCAGGAAGCTGTCCTCAGAGAGACCATGGAGCCTTCACACCTTTCCGTGAGGCCCTCAAGACACCACACGGGGCGACGGGTCTGGCTGGCACCCAGCTCTCCCTCCATCACCACAGGGTCACATCGCAGCACCCTGCGGCCCTTCCTCGGCCATCCCTTGCTCCAGTCTGGCTCTCACTGCCCCTTGCTCCTCTGCCTGGGCTGCCTCTCTCGGCAGATAAATCCCACTCACGTGCCCAGGAGAGGCTGCTGCAGCTGTTGTCGGTGGTTCCCAGGACTCATCAAGACAGCTTCTTCCGCAGAAAAGTGACCACCAGCGGCAGGTGACCAAACAGTGCTGGGTCCCCACCCTGGTCCCTGCCTTAGCAAGCAGGCTCCTCAGCCTCCCTGCCTCCATGCCTGTTCCAGCCGTGCCCCCCGCTGCAACCACCTCCCTCCCTCATTTCCTCCACCCACAAGATCAGAGCCGGCCCTCCAGGCCCAGCTCAGAGCCTGCCTCCTCCGTGCAGCCACTCTGCTCAGCCCAAGCAGTGCACAAGCTCATTGCCACAGCCTGCTCCCAGCCCTGTCCATCAAGGAAAGAGGACGGCAGCTTAGCCAACATCAGAGCACTCGCTATGAGCTGGATGCTCTGCCAGGTCATGAGCTGTGTGCAGGTGGGGAGACGGGGGCGTCAGAACACGAGCAGGCCCAAGTCACCACTCTGCAGCCCATCGGGCACGCTGGCCTCAGAGCTTGCAATGAGCCTCCACCATGCACGGCTCTGAGCCAGCCTTCCTGTTTCCTGGGACACAGGGCCCCATGTGGATGCATCGGCTTTTGGTTTTGTCCCTTTATGTGCAAGTTATCACTCTCGCCAGTAAGAACAGTCGCAGGAGGGCAGGGGCCATGCCTTAGCATGGAGCCGGCAGGGGTCAGAGAGGAGCCTTGGGCTTGGCACTCTCTAGCCACAGAGCACTGAGAGGGCCCTGGCCAAGCCGTGTCTGTCTTTGGCCTAAAATCCACAGAGTGGCCACGGTTCTGGTTAGAGGTCCCCTCATAGATGTCACTCCAAGCCGAAGAGAGCGCTGTGAAAAGGTCCAGGAACCTGGGATGCGTGTGGCTGGATCTGTGTTTTTGGGCAGGGCATGGCATGGCGCAGCCACGGCTCCACGGAGGCTTTCTGTCCTTTGCACATGCATTTGCAACAAGCTGTCCACCTGGGGGCTCCTAGCATAGGGAGACCCTCGGATGGCGAGAAACACCAGTCTGCACAAGAAGACAGACTCGGCCAGACTCATTCCAATGCTCACGGATCCAGGCTGCAGCCGGAAGGCGCCGAGAAATTGCTGTGTGCCCACGTCCCCAGAGGTGGTGGCAGAGCCTGGCTGGCTGATGTGTGCTGAGCCGTGAGCCCCGAGCCGAGCTGAGCCGGCCCAGGGAGGCATGGTGCCGTGGAAGGGGCGTGGTGGGTCATGGGGTGTCTGTACTGCAGAGTGCAGCAGCAGACACATCCATGGCCGCTCACACGGGCACAGCCACCATGAGGAGACGCCAGGCCCACGCCAGGAGGGAAGGCTGCAGGAGCTTTGCTCCAAATCCCCAGAGTGGCGCGGCCGTCATTTACCGGATTTCATTTGAGCCCGTGTGAAATGCAACAGGAAACACTGCCTGGGAACCCCAGCTCACCCCATCCCCGCCTGACACCTGCTTTGACCTCGACTTGACATTTGCTTCATGGTTTAATTTGCCTTTTCCTACTTACCTTTCCCCTTCTCGTTTACCTGGATTCCAATTGGATTTAGCAGCCGAGCGTTCATTGCACAAGGCAGAGGCCGCGGAGAGGGTGTGAGCGCCGACTCCCTGCCAGCGCGGCCCTCTCTGTTCTCATGCAGCCACCGTGAAGTCGTGAGTCAGCCTGACCCATGCTGACCCTGCTCCAGTTAAAACAGGCGGCGGCGGCGGCGAAGGAGAGGTGAGCGTGCAGAAAGGAACTTGAGTCTCTGCTCAGCTTCCCTCAGCCTCAAGGACAACAGCGGCTCTGCCCAGGTAGGAGCCAGCCCAGACAGAGCCAAGGCACAAGCCTGGCCCTGGTGACCCGCTGAGGACCCAGCCTTGTCTGTGGGGAGCTGTGCAGAACCTGCCATAGCCCCAGAGGAGGCACAGTCGGGGCCAGAGGAGAGCTCGCCCAGCCCCCACCCTGTGATCCGCTGCCTCTCTTCCCAAAGCCCCTGACTTGAATGCTGTGTCTAAATGGAGACCCTGCCGCCATGCGATGGAGTCTCAGAATAATCGGCTCCTCCAGAAACGGAGCTTCCAAAGCTGCCGGTGGGCCCATGCCTCCCCACCACTTCAGGTGCCGCTGCGCCATGGTCCGGGCCCCTCTCCTCCACCCTCAGAGCTGGGATGCCAGATCGCCACAGCATGACCTGCAGAGCTGTGTGGGCAGCTCGTCTCCCAGTCCAGCAAGGCAAGAGAGAAAAGGAAAGAGAAGGAAGGGACCGTAGCTCCACTCCCTGCAGCCTGCAGCCTCCCCTGGCCAAGGCTGACTGTTTGCAGCTTTGACGTGCAGCGTGGAAAACACCAACCAAACTTGACACCCAGAGGAAGCCTTGGTGATGGGCTCTCTAGACAGGAGAGTGCGGTGGGAGAAGAGACTGCCCCAAATCTCTCTCCACTGCCTCTTCCTAAGGGTTCCTGGGCAGATCGAGACAGCAGCCCAGTGGGCAAAAATCAGAACAAGGGAGGATGCGGCCTTCTACCCAAGATCGTTTCTTCAGACGTCCTAGAGAGAACCACCGTGACACAGGGAGAAAGCACAGATTACCGAACACAGAAGGCTGGGAGAAAGCAATCGACAGAGGTCTCAAGCTTAGAAACCAGCCAGGTGGGCACCCCAGCCATCATCCCCCAGCACAGAGCTGGCCAACGTGATAGACTGGAAACTTGTACGTTTTGAGTAAGTTTCAAGCTGACTTACAAAAGTCTGTGAGTGATTAACCACCAGCAATCCTTAACTGCCCAAACCTTCAGAAAGTGAGCTATGGTAGCCATCAGCCCCACGGAGGGGTGAGTGTGGCCAGGGAGGGTACTGCAGGAAGGAAGTCTCTGAGAGTCTCTTGGACAAGGGAGCTGGTGACCCCAGGGAGCTGCGTGGCCAGGAGGGCTAACAAGGACTGACCAGCAGGGACAAGCATCGCAGTGGACCTGCCTTGACCCAGTGGAAGTTCCCATGGAGGCCATTTTGTGCAGACACCTGGTGTCCTGCCTTGATGCTAGATGAACTAAGTGAGCTGGAGTTGAGGGCTCTGTGGTAGGCAGGTGTGAATGTGTCTGGGGTTGGGGATACAAAATGCAAGGATACCTGGGAAGTGTGACGCACTCTTAGCTGGCACTTGGTATCCATTCTCCCCTTCTTGTGCAGTCTGGGGCCCACGGTTTTGGGGGGGGTGAACATGCAGTCCCTCACAGTGAGATGTAGCCAGGTGGCGACTCTCTGGCCAAGAGCACGTGAGCAGCAGTGATGTGTGCAGCATCTAAGGTGTGTCCTCCCTTGTCCAAAAGCTGGAATATGGGCGTGGGGGTGGACATCTTGGACCACAGAGACCGATGCTCCAGCGATGGTGGGGCTACAAGGAAGAAGACCTCTGGGTCCCTGCACCTCGGAGCTCTGACATCAGTCCCGATCACTGGTGCCTGGCTGCTGTGTAGGAAGGAGTAAACCATGGATGCCACTGGGTCTTTACACCAGCAGCCAAGCCTGTGCCATGCAGCAGCGTCTTAAATGACAGAAGGTGAGGGCATCTCCCAAAAGGCAGCGGAAGGAGCTAGAGAGAAGGGGGTGGGGAGCAGAAAGAAAAAGTGAGATAAAAATAAGCAAACCAGGCGACAGGCTACATGATCCAGCATCCAAAAAATGTGCATTCCAGAAAGCAGAAGAGAGAAAACAGAGAAGAGGAAACCATCCACAAAATAAGTCACTACAAGTTTTCCAACAAATGGGGGAAACGTGTTTACAAATTAGAAAGATCTATTGATGGAGCAGCGCTGTGGTGAACCCAGCTGATCCAACGCACACTCAGCAGAATATTGCATCATTCCAAAGAAGGCTTCCTATCAACTTTCAGGAGGAAACAAACAAATGAAAACCCAGAAACCAGACAAAGGATCAAAAAATCAGGATGCCCGTCAACTTGAAATGGCAACGTTGTAAACTGGAGCAAATCCTTCACACCTTGACTGAAAAAAAAAATCACTTCTAAACTAGGATTCAGTAGCCAACCCCAGTGTAAATCAAGTACGAGGATGGGGGACAGCTATTTCCAGACAAGCAAGCTCTCCAAAGATGTGCCTCCTGCTACATTTTCCCAGGAAGGTGTGGGAGGGTACTTTCTATGAAATAAGAACTAAACTAAAAAGAAGGAAGACACAAACTCGATTCTGGGAAAACAAATACCTAAAACAAGAGAGGCATGGGTTCTCCCCGCCAGGAGCAGCACAGACGACTGTGTGGCTAACCCAAAGACGTCAGACTGGATGCCACGGGTC
Organism: Lepus europaeus; assembly: GCF_033115175.1. Lineage (NCBI taxonomy): Eukaryota > Metazoa > Chordata > Mammalia > Lagomorpha > Leporidae > Lepus > Lepus europaeus. The sequence goes on along the minus strand of NC_084829.1, from coordinate 163,979,333 downwards.
AGCCAGCTTCACCGATACACTCAGGACAAGACGGATGGGCATCCAACGCATATGGGGGAGATGGAGAGAAGGGTTGCACACGTGCGGGAGAGCTTCGGCTTAACTGGCGATGCATACGTCAAAAACAAAGCAACCATAAAAACAACAGCCTGACACTGGGCTTCTGTGCCATGGGCTGGGCAAGGAGAGAGCTGCAAAATAGCAATCCCTCCATCCCCACTGTAAGTCAACGGACAACGCCTAACAGTCAGCGAAATGAGAGGCAGTAACAAACCTTTATTTTGTTAAGAGAAACAAAGGAGAATACGGAAGGAAATCAGAAGAGTAGAGGGAAATGGGAGGAAGAGCCCTGCTCCCGTTGGGTTCCTTTATCGTGCGCGTAAATGAAAATGAGAAAATTTACAGTGGGCGGGGGGGAGAAGGGGCGAAGGGCAAAAGAGTAGAAAAGGAACGTAAAGGAAATAAAAGGAAAAACAGCAAAGCGATGGGGGCCAAGTGGAGAGAGCTGGTGCAGAAAAAGCTGGGGATGGAGACAAACACGGAACGATGCAGACCCTCCTGTTCCACTAACTCCACAAGGCTTGGATGACAGTGAGAGGGGGAGCCCCACGAGCGTGGCCTGTGAGCTGGGTCCGTCCTAGGAGGCCAATGCCAGGGACCCAAACACGCTGCCATTAGGCAAAAACTCAAAGCGGTCAGCTCTCAGGACGACGTCCATGTCTGTATGTGGCTCCCGGGACGCAGCCTGCTTACGAAGGCTTGCTTCGCACAGCTTGTTGCTTCAACCACAAAGTCACCGCTCACTTTCAATGGTGGAATGGACCCAGAAGCATCCTCAAACGCTCACCACCGAGAGTTCTGGAATTCCAAGTGCAGAGTGCACTGAGGGAACGAGGCAGTGAGATTCCGCCCTCTTCACACCGCTCTCCTTTGTTTGAAAGTCTGCTTAAGGAAGCAATAAAGAAACTTTTCTAAATTTGCAAAGAAAGCATGCTATTGGTTAGTGTACAACGATTTTAATTAACAACAAATTAAATGTTCAGAGACACGATTGAGGCGAGGACTCTATTTACATACACAGGTAAATTACCAGAAATCCCGTTGTTTTGGGCAGCACCTATTCCTAGCAGTTCATTCCTATTTAATGAAGTTCATGCATTTTTAAAGTGTGAACACTGTGTCTCTGCCATATTCTTCTGCCATGCAGAACCTCTCTGTGACATGAGAAAATAAGCTTTAAGAAGAGGTCTCTAAAGTAGATATGATAAGGATTCAAGGAGACCTTGCAAACACAAGGTACACCCATATAGATGACGGCCAGTAATCTTGGAAGTGTGTGTTTCCTTTTTACTTTTTAACATATTCAGCTTTCCAGGACCAGCCTTAACACAAGGTTCTAACCCAGCGCACGGGAGGCACCCCCACAGGAGGACCACACCAGCAACCAGAGCTGCCGGAGGCACCAGGAAGGAGGGCTTCCTCTGGGCCTCTCGGGCTGTCAGTCACAAGCCTTCTTACTGCACCACAGGCCCTGAACAAGGCGGGCTGGGAGAAACGGGAAACCGCGTTCCCGCCTCCACATCACGCCCTCACGTGCACACAGGCACCAGCTCTGCGGTTACTTTGATGGCAGTGAGGCTACCACAGGTGATTATCAAACAGGCCTTGAATCCAGGTGTCTAATCCCATTAAACTTTGATTCCTGTTTACCGGGAGTGTTCAATTTTTGAATTTTATAAGATATCCATGTGCGATGTAATAACACGGTTACTACTTTTGACTTGTTAATAAACTAAACTACATTATTAGTTCTCCTAAGGTCAAACCGTTCTGTGCACTTGGAGCAATCTTATTTCATTATGACTGTGCTTCAGAGAGGCCACATTGAAATGACTGAGTAGTTTTATTTCTACTCATAAACAAGATTCATTTGTCAATATTTGTGTTGCTGTTGTTACTGTTGCTGATATGTCATTGTGGGCACATTTTAATATCAAGGTTATGCTTTCTTCCTGACATAAAATTAGAAAATTTTCCCATCCCTTTCCATGCTCTGAAACACTGTGATAGGATACGAATTACCCATCTGAGTTTATGATAATATTATATAAGTGGTCCTTAAAATGATGCGTGCACTTGGGGAGGCAAGTGCTTCTTGTATTGTTTCAGTCATGTTTTCCATTTTTAGGATTTATTATTTGTTTTTCATATATTTCATATTTTATTGTCATTTTATTTTCTAATTTTTATTTTTCTATATTTTATTTTTCTAAAAAGTTACCAACTCATCAATAGATACATAGGTAGACAAATGATAGTCAGTTGGTAGGTAGATAATAAAGAGAGAAATAAGATATATATGTCAGAGTTCTCCAAAGAAAATAATAACATATTATTGTTAGTGTATTAATAATACTATTCTGTATTATATGGTTTATATAATGTATAATAATATGTACCTATCTATCATCTATCTATTTTCCTATTGATGCATATGTTGTTATTATTGGTTTCTTTGGAGAACTCATACGTATACACATTGCTATGGTGAGGAGCTTTTAAAAAAATTGGATGAATTGGATAATTTCAGTCTTTAGATATAGACAAACAGATGTTGATAGAGAAAAATAGGGAGACTACATATATATATGGAGAGAGAGAGATAGAGAGAGAGAGATTTGTCTCAAGGAATTGACTCATATGGGTGTGAGGTTGGCCAAAGTCCCAGACCTCAGCAGCATCCAGCACCTATCCCTCAGTTTAAGCTAACCCTGACCTTGGTCTATGGATGAGTCAGCAAAGTATGTGGATGTGTGACCATGATCGGGGTGTCTTTGGGAGGCAGAGTTGAAGAAAAATCCTCCAAGGAGAGGAGCTTTGGAAAAATGCACCTGATCATTCATTGTGGGTGGCAAAGGAAACGCCCTAAGATTAGACTACAGATGCACTCATAGGCAGTTGTCATGGTCTGGTTATTTGATCATGTGCCTGGGAGGGGAATTACTTGGAGAGTAGGGGAGAAAGAGGCCTGGGAGAGAAGCATGTAGACACTTGGGGGAGGGCAGAGGTGTAATGATATTTGAGTCACATGCTAATGCCCATCAGAAGCTATCCACATTGAAGGGACCTCAACAAGTAGACAAAATGAATGGCACAGGTAACATCAGCCAGCCTCTGCCACCGGCTACCATGATGCCACAACAAGCACATGGAGAGATTGATCACAATGGCAGAGATGGAGACTGCATGTGGATCGACGGCCTGCACTTCTAGGACTGATCTAGTCGCCGCTGTCACTGAGCCTGTGGCCTGCAAGCAACAGAGACAACACTGAGTCTGCAGTATGGTGCCACCCTCCCAGGAGACCAGCTCTCTGGCTGACAGAGCCGTCTGCCTCCAATCTCTTCCACTTTGCAGGGGTCAGTGATTCTGTCTCAGAGAAATAAACATGTGTTCATGTTACAGTTCTACCTGTTTTTGTTTTTTAATGTTTTCTATTTAGAAGCAGGAAGACAGAGTTAGACAGAGAGATTCCAATCACTGTTTCACTCCCTCAGCAGCCCAGGCTGGGCCAGGCTGAAGCCAGGAGCCCAGAACTCAAACCAGGCCTCCCACATTGGATCTAAGTATTCGAGTTATCACCTATTGCCTCTAGAACGTGCATTAGCAGGAAGCTATGTTGCAGTTGATTCATTCTGAGAGGAGGAGCGTGGTGGGGGCAAGAGGTACAGGAGTCGGGTGAAAGCAGGCCAGCGGCAAGCAGCCTGCAGACTCGTTTATTTCAGTTGGTACAGCAGCTTATATAGCCAAGGCAGCCAATCTGGCCAAGGGGTGGTCTATGCCCTAACCTATCACACCCTGTTGCCAGGCAGTTTCCAAAGCCATCCAATCACAGTCTGTTGCCAGTCAGGCTCTGTTGCCAGGCAGTTTTTGAAACCATCCAATCACAGCCTGTTGCCAGTCAGGCTCTGTTGTCATATGGTTTCTGAAGCCATCCAATCACGGCCTGTTACCAGGCAGTTTCTGTTGCCAGCGGCCATCTTGGCATGACCTCATTCCACCACAAAGCTGGAATAAAAAGTGGAGCCTGCTCATACAGCAATCAAAAAACAATAAATGCTGGCAAGGATGTGGGAAAGGGGTTCCCTGATACACTGTTGTAAGAATATACACTAGTACAGCCTTTGCAGAAGATGGTATGGAGATTCCTCAGAAATCTGGAAATAGATCTATCCTATGACCCAGCCATCCCACTCCTCGAAATGTACCCAAACGAAATGAAACCAGGATACAAAAGTTATCTGTGCCCCCGTGTTTACTGCAGCTCAATTCATAAGAGCTAAGATACAGAATCAAGCCAGATGGCCATCAACCAAAGACTGGATAAAGGAAATGTGACATACACACTCACGTATGATGCACTACTACTCAGCAATAAAAAAGAATGAAATCCTGTGTTTTGCAACAAAATGGATGCAACTGGAAACCATTATAGCAGGACTAGAATCAGTACCATACAGGAAGCTAGGAACACAGATGGAGGATTAACCTACTGTGCCACAGCACTGGCCCTGAAATGGGTAGGGTTTTTTTGTTTGTTTGTTTGTTTGTTTTTGACAGGCAGAGTTAGACAATGAGAGAGAGACAGAGAGAAAGGTCTTCCTTTTCTGTTGGGTCACCCCCCAAATGGCTGCTACAGCCGGTGCACTACAGCCAGGAGCCAGGTGCTTCCTCCTGGTCTCCCATGCAGGTGCAGGGCCCAAGTACTTGGGCCATCCTCCACTGCACTCCCGAGCCACAGCAGAGAGCTGGACTGGAAGAGGAGCAACCAGGACAGAATCTGGCGCCCCGACCAGGACTAGAACCCAGGGTGCCGGCGCCACAGGTGGAGGATTAGCCTAGTGAGCCGTGGCGCTGGCCAAAATGGGTAGTTTTAAAAGAGATTTTTTGGGGCCAGCACTGTGGTGTAGCAGGCAAAGCTGCTGCCTGCAGTGCTGGCATCCCATATGGGCACCAGTTCAAGTCCCAGCTGCTCCACTTCCAATCCAGCTCTCTGCTATGGCCTGGGAAAGCAGTAGAAGATGACCCAAGTCCTTGGGCCTCTGCACCTGCATGAGAGACCCAGAAGAAGCTCCTGGCTCCTGGCTTTGGATTGGCACAGCTCCAGCCATTGCGGCCAATTGGGGAGTGAACCAGTGGATAGAAGACCTGTCTCTCTCTGTCTGCCTCTCTTTTCTCTGTAAATCTGACTTTCAAATAAATAAATCTTTAAGTAAAAAAAAAAAAAAGCTTTTTTTTAACCTGATCTACAGCAATGTTAAAATAAATAAGTAAAAAAAATAAATAAATAAATAAATAAATCCCTTGCACCTAAAGCCAAATGCATGGAACACCCCATAAAGGCACTTATTTTCTGATGCAAGTTGAGCACCGAAACTGTTGGGTTGGAAGTGACACTGAGCTGAGTGTGTAGCAAGGCAGGAAGGAAGGGCACAGACGTTCTCCTTGGGGCAGAGGAGGAAAGGGAGAGGAAAGCAGACACGGCTCCAGGATAAGATCATTAAGAAAAGATAAATGAAAAGGTTATCTTCATAACTAGACAAGAGCCAAGGGTGGTGGGGGCAGGGGTCTGGAGCAGCCTGGGCTCAGGGGTCCTGAGATAGCAGGGCCTCCTGCCTGGGACTGGTGACCCTGAAAGGGTCCTCAGCAGCCCAGTACCCCCAGAGGACACTCCTGACCCATGCAAGTCCCCAGCAGGGCAGCTGTGGGCGCACTCCATCCAGCTCCTCTGCCGTCATAGGGTCCTGCCGGATGCTGCCCATGGGAGGCACTCAGGGAGTTTTACACAACGGATCAGTAAGAACATCAGTTCCATCAGAACACACGAGCACGGTGCTGTTGAGAGTCCTGGGTGGCTCCAAGCGGCTGCCAGCATCAGAATGGCCGTGGCTCGCTTCTCACTACCCACTGCCCAGGGAGTGAGTACCCCACAAGAGAAATGGGTGCAGACAGAGGGATGCAAGTTCCCACCCCAGATTTTGAACTAAAGACTCAGTACAGGTCCCCTGGGCCTCGGCCTCTCTGCTCCTGGGCTCCTGTGTCCTGTGCCCTCGAACTTTGTTCTGCATCAGAATCACCGGGAGATGGCACTGGAACACAGCGCTGGGCCTCACGTGAGGCTGGCCGCAGCGCTGGGCCTCCCAGGAGGCTGGCCGCAGGGACAAGCCATCTGCATTTCTGGCAGGTTCCCAGGGGCCACGTCCCTCTCCTGGCCTGGGGTCACCCTCTAAGAACTGCCTTAGCCTTCCCTCGCTGTTATGTTCTGCACTTAGACCATCTCTGCAGCCTTCTCCCCTCTACCAGAGATCCTGCACCGCGAAGCCCCTGTTGGCCGAGCCAGCTTGCCAAGACTGCCCGGCAGGGAGCATCAGCGGAGGTCACCTCTGCGTGTCTCTCTCAACGCCCCCGGGTGTCTCGGCCGCAGCAGCTGCTGTGTGGAGCTGACCCGTGACCCACAGACCCCCGCTCAGTCTCACACCCAAGACCCGTGACAGAGGCAAGCTCCCCCTCCATGTTTGCCTGCAACGAGAGCGTCTGTCCTCCTGCCTGGGAAGGGACTGACTTGTTCATAACCACAAGGAGAAACACCAGGCACCACGACCTCAAACCGGGGGAAAGTCGTAACGACCTCTGATCTCTCGAACTGAACCGAATTGGAAGACAGACGTGGAATCCTTCAGTCGGCTCCCCACCCACCGATGTTTCTGCCGTGTTGGCTTTCTCACAGAGGAAGAGCTTCACTGCCATGAAGTGAACCTCCAACCCCACCCCAAGCGGCGAGGTCGCCTCCTCCAGCTGCGTAAGGCAGCGCCATAGTGGTTCTGACTCCTTGAATGAAACGTGACGTGCTCTCCAGGATCCCTTTCTCAGCCCTTGCTCAGCTGCTCCGCGGGCCCTGTCCCCTGCTGCATTGCCCACTTCAGGGCTCGGGGACAGCTCTGACATGGGCCATCAGATAACCACTTCTGGGAGACCCCCCACCACCACCTCTCTAGCGACGTTTGTGTTGGAGGGGGCTTTGGTTCTCCCTGAGATGATGGACATCCCTGGGGGGCTGACCTTGTAGAAGACCTGAGAATGTGGGGTTTGCACACCTTCCCCCACAGAGTGCGTTCAGAACATCAGTGAGACTCCTGGCCCTCCGGCCTCACGGACACTGGAGGAAGCTGCCATTCAGAGGCAATGAACAAGAGCAGGGCATCCCCAGACATTCTCAACTTCCCAAGGACTGGGTAAGGTTTTATTCGCTCTCACAGGTCTGAGGCTCAAGCTTAGTTGCACAAGGCCAAAGCCATAGAAAGGCCAAAGAACTGGTGATCTCTCCACCAGTCCCCCGGAAACCAGAATCTTCTCCCCTGGTTTCTGGCTGCAGCTGGCCTGTGTGGTCTGGTGCCTGTCAGCAAGGTCACTTAGCTGACCCAGATGCTGGATATATGGCTAGGCCTTTCGTGGTTAATGGAAACCTTATTTTTATAAAACCTAACTTATTGTACTAATAATAAAAATGCATGTCTATATAATCCCAGGGTTGGACATTCAAATGCAATAAGAACCAGCCAGTAACTTACCTAAGTGGACCCACTGTCAAACAGGGGGTGGGTAGGGTGCTGTCTCAAGGGAACTGCTGACACTCGGCCACAGCCAACCATTGCCATGACAGCAGTGGCTGGCTATTGTGGACCCTCCGAATTTTCAAGAAAAGTGAAAAAATCCAAGTTTTTATCTGAAATCCTCTGGCTTTTCAATGTTGGCAATTAATTCAAAAGTGTTTAAAAGCTTGAGCAGCTAAACAAATAGACTCTGGTAACCATTCCGGCCAGTGAGTCACCAGGCTACGGCCTTGCTTGCTTTAATCTTTTCAAGTTTTATTGGACCCTTCCTACAGGGTCGCCATTTGGGCAGGTGGACATCCTATCTCCTCTCCAGAGAGGTGGGGCAGGTCAAGGACTTGCCAAGGACTGCACCACTAATGGTAGAGGCAGGATTCAGCTGGATAAGGCTCCCCAGTCCCCAGGACATACATGTGCTTTTACAGCCAGTGGCACTCAGGGCGGGCATTCAGGGCAGGCAGGTAGCTCTCCCCAACTCTGGGCCCAGCTCCCTCCACTGGTGGCTCTGCCATCATCATCCACTCCACACTTCCAAAGTCACCAAGCCCGGGCAGCACAGGAAGGAGGACTTGCAAGGGTGACTCGTGGGGACACGCGTAGGCAGGCCTCCTCGTGTCCAACTGGCAGGGACTTGGAACCCCAGCAACCCCAGCTCAAGGGAAGCTGGTGCCTGTCACCCAGTCATGTGCTTAGAGGCACAGGGAGATTCAGCTACGTACATGATCATAATTTCTTTTTTTTGACAGGCAGAGTGGACAGTGAGAGAGAGAGAGAGAGGTCTTCCTTTTCTGTTGGTTTACCCCCCAATGGCCACTGCGTCCGGTGCACTGTGCCGATCCGAAGCCAGGAGCCAGGTGCTCCTCCTGGTCTCCCATGGTGCGCAGGGCCCAAGCACTTGGGCCATCCTCCACTGCCTTCCCAGGCCACAGCAAAGAGCTGGCCTGGAAGAGGGGCAACCGGGACAGAATCCGGTGCCTCGACCGGGACGAGAACCCAGGTGCTGGCGCCGCAGGCGGAGGATTAGCCTATTGAGCCACGGCGCTGACCATACATGATCATAATTCAGGTTCCTCAATATTGTCAGAGTTTTGGTTAGAAGGAGATTCCTCTCGTGCTGAGGTCTCAAATGTGTGAAATTTTATTAAAACTGAAACCAGAAGATAGACGGACAAAACTTCTGCCTGATGAAACGCCCAACTGCTACCCTGAGCTCACTCGTCCCAGCAGAGTGCTGTGCGCAGAGAAGAGGAATATTTACCGAAAGAACGCCAGCACGTGGAGGCTGACACGTGCTGGTGGGCTGGGAGGAGAGGCTCCGCCTCACTCCAGCCTGCGGGCGTCACAGTGAGACATCACGGGAGACGCTGGGGTGCGGGAAGAACTGGATTCAGCCTCTTGCTGAGCTGTGGCCAGTCACCTCGGGTAGGTCACCTGAGCTGTCAAGTCTCAGCTTCTCATTGCTAGAATGGAGGGAAATCGCACATGCTGTGCTTGGCAGCCTGCTGCAGAGACAGGTAAGACCGCTGATCCATCCAGCAGACAGATGTCCAACGAGCGGTTGCTGAATAAGTGACACTGGACAGGCACTGAGCCTGGAGCCACCCAGAGCACCTCAAATCTGTCGACACTGTTGGGTCACAGATGCCGTGGGGGACGCCCCCCAAGGACAGTCACACTTTTCACATACTAGGGGCTGTAGTAGGAATCTGAGCACTCAGGGTTTAATGGGGGCCCCTGCGGAGTTCTGGGGCGTGGTGCTGCCAGGATGCACCGCCCAGCTGACGCTGGTGGCCCCAGCAAGGGCTTTCTGGCCTCCAGGAACCCTGGTCAAAGGGCAATATTCTTGTCTGTACAACAAGCTCCATCCGCTGTGTGCATTTGTCAGCTTCTCACGGTTGCAACAAAATGCCGGGGGCTCCTAACTTTATGAAGACAAAAGGTCTACGTAGCTCACAGTGTGGGAGGCTCAGACACATGGGTTTGGCCTCTATTAAGGGTGGCAGTGGCCATGGCTGAACACAAGTGGAGGAAGAACCACATGGGCACCAGGAAGAGACTGGCTGGGCCCCGTGCAGGGTGGGTTACCAGCCCTCCCACAAGAACCAGGCACACGGCCCCTGACCTAAGAACTCTACACAGCCCCACCCCCACCCCCACCCCCAGCACCACAACTGCATTAGGCTTCTACCTTCTCAGTTCCATGAACTTAATGACTTCGGGTTTTCAAATCCTGCACAAGTTCAGGAACCGAGTCACGTTCAAACCATCACACAGTACGTGCTAAGACATGGAGAAGCTGGGAGAACGAAGCTCTTCTCGCCAGCAGCCCAGTTCACACCACAGCTAAAGAGATAACATGTCTAGTGGGAAGAAAGAGAGGAGCAGGGGCCAGCCCGGCTGAGAAGCAAACGGGCCCAGCCTGTGCAGCCTGTGTCTCTTCTCCAGAGGGCTCCGGGCTCTGTGCAGGAAAGTGACAAGGCGACAGCCCTCAGAGTGTGTGTCCCCACTGCACAACCATGGAATCTGCTTCAATCGAACATCGAGAGTAGCTTTCAAAGGGAAAAGGAAATCTCTTGCAGCCAGAGAAGGGAGTAGAGGAAACAGTGACCTTCACGTTGGCTAAGGGTGCGAGGCAGCACTCTGGAGCTAGGGCGGGCAAGCAGCAGCCCTGGGCATCTTGAGCGTCCTGGGCTCTGATTAGAACCTGGAAACAGCAACTTGCTGAGGCCCCAGCAGGTGCAGAGCCATGTGAGGAGCACAGCCACGGGCCACAGTGGTATCTGCAGCCCAGCCCGAATATCCCAAGGATGGCTGCCTTCTGGGGCCGTGGCTACTATGCCACGTGGTTTGTGTGGACCACACTGCTCCCTGCCCCCGCAGGTGCCCTCACACGGTGGTTTGCACAAGGATCATCTGCAGCATCTGACAGAGAGCACGTGACCCCTGCCCCACAGCATCTGACCCAGAACCTCAGCTGCACAGCCCCGACTGCCCCCCATCTGCCATGCTCAGGGGATGCTGACGCTGACCGCCCAGGGTCACGCTCTGAGAGCCACTTGCCCCAACCAGCACGGCTGAGCCTGGAGGTCAGATAATCCCTCCTGGTAGGAGCTGTCTTGGGCATCATGGGATGGTCAGCAGCATCCCTGGCCTCCACCCACCGGCCACAGCCCCCATCTGTGACAACCAACACTGTGCCTGGATACTGCCACATGCCACTCCCCTGGGCCTTCCTGACACTGCCAAGAGTGTGACGGTTCCTGGCACTGAGGCTACGTCTTTCTCTTTCACCTATTACAAGTTCCTATTCTCTGTTCGCTTTCTATCCCTGTCCACCATGTGCCTCCTATGGCTGTCCCTGCCTCGATTTCTCCCAAGCACACAACTCTCCTTCCTCACCCAAGGGCATTCGAATCAGCTGGTCCCTTACTGAGCAGAGAGTCCTGGGCTCCTCCCAGATGCGCTGATTCAGAGGGTGGGGCTCTGGGGTCTGTGTCTTCAACAGCGGCATTATAAAGTCTGTCTCACTCACAGCCTCTGAAACTTGAATGTGCTGAACTCCCTCCTGGGAGGGAGCCTGAGATCATGCGTTCCTAAGAGGCTCCTGGGAATGCCGACCACTACAGGGCCAGAGACCGCACCCTGAGAAGCAGGCTCCACAGAACTAAGCGAGGCTACCGAGCGGTCAGATCTGCAGCAAATGTGGGAGCTCACAGCACAGGCGTGTGGCCAGGAAAATGGCAGCACGGCTCAGGAAAAGTCAAATTGAACAGCCGAGGCCATTTTCTGGGGGTCTTCGGCCCTACCCAGCCCCAGGAAAATCTCACTGCCAGGCTGCTGTGGGTGGGCTACCCTCTTGCCACAGGCGCAATCCCTTACCCATTGTCCACGATCCCATCTCTGCCCACCAGCTGCCATTCCACTCCTCCGTGACCCAGAGCAGCTCGGCTCCCCTGTCCCCTCACTCCTCTCTGCTTTCCACTCCGACTAGGAACCAGCTTCAGCAGAGCCTGACCCCTGCGCACAGACAGGCTCTTGCACGGTGTTCCCTAGGGGAGAGTGCAGCCCTCTCTCCACACGAGTTCTCTAGCAAAGCAGTTCTCAAAGCGTGTTCGAGTCATGTACACCCGCTCAGACACGGAACGAACCTAGAACTCTGGGAGGGCTCTCCAGCCACCTGTGTGCAACACATCTGCCAAGGGATGCTTCTTTTCATCTTTTTTAAAGATTTATGTGAAAGGCAGAATGACAGAGAGAGTGGGAGATACAGAGAGAGAGATGGATCTTCCCTCTACTGGTTCACTCCCCAAATGGCCACAACAGCCAGGGCTGGGTCAGATCAAAGCCAGCAGCCTGGAACTCCATCTGGGTCTCCCACATGGGTGGCAGGGACCCAAGCACTTATCTTCTGCTTCTTTCCCAGGTGCATTGGTAGGGAGCTGGATTGGAAGTAGAGCAACCAGACTTGAAGCGGCACTCCAATGTGGGATGCTGGCCTCACAAGCGGAGGCTTAACGCACCATTCCACAATGCCGGCCCCTGCCGGATGACTCCGACGCACACACGTCCACAGCCAGCACTCCAGAGCCCAGCCAGCCTTCGAGCCACGTCCCCTCTCCAGTCCGCACCGTGAGCAGCAGCTCTTTTTAACACCAGCCAGTGGCGTTGCCAACTTCGTGGCATTGCTGCCCGGCTCCCAACAGCTGGTGAGATTTAAGCTCTTTGGATAGTTCTGCAGGTTACCAGCTTCCCGGCCAAACACAATCTAAATTCACAAACACAGGCAAATCTGCAAGCACAAGTTGCCCTTTTGATTTATGTTCATAATGACACTCACGCCTAAATTATTTATGTGATCGGATAAAGCTCCGTCAGTTGCGGGTGCTTTGAGGTGAGCCCATATAGATAACCACTCTCCTTCCTGGAGATAAAATATGTCAAAACAGAATAATGTGGTATTTTCTGGAGACTGAAATGATGATGTGATTTGCAAATGTCATGCTTGCAGGGCATGAGTAATATTCTCATTATTCATAATCTACAAACCAACCAGGAATCTGGGAGACTGTTGTGAAGGCAAACGAGGTGAAAGTGTCTTTCCAAACATGCCAAATACATCGAGTATTTCTCTGTGAATTATTTAGACTCGGGCGCCCAGGCGCGCGGTAGCTCTGTGTTAGGCGTTAATTACCTCGCTGAATCACCTCAACGCTCCAGGCTGCAGCACCGGCGCAGGGGCTGCCTCTGAATCAGCTGTGCTCTCGATGAGCACAACACATTCAAGAACAAAGAAGAAAAGGATAAAACTGTCGTCAAGAGACCTCCCGGGATTCTAACAAGACGTAAACCCAGCAATCCTGGGCTTTCCAAAACCGGCATTTCCTGGCCAGGTCACACAGCCACCGCACCGCGTGAATTTCGCCTTGAAGCCGGGCTGGCATGAGATGCACCTGTGCCTGGTGACACGGTCCCTCTGGCCACTCAGGCCTCTCAGTGACGGGCCCTTCCTGCACTGGAAGCATGATTTCTGTGTACAGAGGACCAGTGGATTGCATTTCCTGGTTCTCGCCTGACTCTGTGGCATTCGAAGTCGAGTCTGCAAAACCCGAAAGGAGCCGTCTTCCTGTCTTTGCCACATGTCAGCCCGGAGAGAAAGCCCAGATCTTCAGCCTGGAGGTCAGAGGAGCAGACTGACCGCGATGCATCACGTGCCCCGAGGGAGGACACCACCAGAGGCCTCTCAGCCGCACAGGAGGGCCGGGCTCTTCCCCGATGGCTCGCGAGAGGGCCGGGGGAATAAAACTCACCTGTGATGAATCCTGCCGTGGGCTGAACCCGTGCCCTCCCCCCCCCCCACAACGCACATACACTGGGTGAAACGGAAGAGTTTAAGAGGTGGGGGCCTCTTATACAGGGCTCTGGGGCACTCGGTAGGTCCCTGCCCCACCCCTTGTGTACTCTGTGAGGACACAATGAGAATTAAATGTCAAGGACTTGATCCGGGACCCCCAGCTCCAGAGCTATACGAAATGAATCTCTGTTTTTTATAAATTACCCAGTCTAAGATATTTTGTTGCAACAGCAGAAGTGGACCGAGAAAATGTCCTTCCCAGAACAGACAGCAAATTACTCACCGAAGGGACGGGGGAGATCCATTCGAGATGGGGGCCAGGACTCTGCCCCGGAGTGCGCCCTGCAGCGTCCCCTCCTCTCCAGGGTGCTGGGGGCTCCGTCTGTGAGTCGGTTACTAACCCCCTGCCTTTGGTAATCATGGGCCCGACCCAGTCAGAGAGGGCTTTGGAGGAGGCGGAGTCACGGTGCAATGGGAAGGGAGGTTCGTGCTGTAAATGCACCGGGCAGCCTCCAGGGGCACCAGCACACACGTGAACTCCAGCCTGCACCCCAGAGGAGAGCCCAGCGTCCAGCCTGCTGGGGCCCTGGGCGGAGGACGCAGGCACCCCATGCCCCGCTCCTGACCCACAGAGAGAGCGAGGCCCTAGGGGTGTGGCGGGCTACATTGCTGAACCACGGTAATTTGCTATGTGGCAATAGAACACTAGCGTGGATGCATGGAGCTCTTCAGAAGAATGGTAATACACGGTGGTTGTTTAATCAGAGCACCTTTTAAAAAGGCAGAGTTAGCTTGGGCCTACGCTGATCGGCTGGGGAAAGTCACTGCGAATTCTCCCTGGGAAGTCGACGGATTGACAGAGCCCCTTCCCCGGGCCACTCTCCTGTGCTCTCAGCCCAGAGACATCACCCCCTCTGCATGTCCAGGCGTCTCTGTGTGCCTCTGTTTCCCCACTTCTCCCGTACACAAGCTTGAGACCCAGAGTCCAGGAGCAGGGCACCATTTCCTGTCTTCCTTTCTCCTCTTGATGCAGGACCTCAGGGCTCCCCCAGGGAAGGGTTCCCCCTCCTTGCCAGGAAGGGGTCCCCCCTCCTGTTACTGCCAGTGCCCTGGAACTGGGCTGCTTTGTTCACGGGGCCTCTACTGCCCACTTGGTCCTGTTTGCATGACCACGGCGTTTGTCCTCCACCAGCAACATCACCAGCTCCCCTGGGCAGCCTGGACGTCCCTGGAGTCCAAATAAACAAAGCTCCTGTGAGTAACAGACATTGGCGTTGCGGCAAATGGGCTGAGCACCGCCGCACCACGCGTCAGAACCTGCCTCCCGAGGTGATGCTCAGCTCTGGGCTTTCCCACCCCCTCCTCAGCCCCAAGCCGCTGCCAACTCCTCAGGGGGAAGCCTTGTTCCCTTGGCACCTCGGGGCTCTCCTTCTGCCCTGGAGCTGCTCGGAAACATCATCCAGCCCCCCCCACACAGCAACCACCTCACCCCAGGAAGACCCTCCTCCCCTTCTGGCAGAGCCGGGTTATCAGCCATGCTGTGTCCCCCGAGGAGTGGTGGGAGACAGATCCCGAAAGGCCGTGCAGAACTTCTAGCGAAGCAGCTGGCCCAGTCAGCATTGGCCGTGTGAAAGGAGCTCCCGAGCTCAGCGGCTTTGGGTTTCCAACTTCCGTGGGCTGACTGCTGGGTCCCCGCTGGGTCCCCTGGGCTCATGTCTGCACCTGTATCCAGCCGGACCCAGGAACGAGCCTGGAGACGGGTGCCAGTGCCCGCCAGGCATCTCATTCCCCCTCCACACAGCTGCGCACCCAGAGCAGGTAAGCTGCAGCCTTCCAGGGCCCTCTCGGGGCAGTTCTCCAAGGGTGTGCAGTGGAAGCCAGGTCCCTTTGAACGCCCAGTCCCTGGAGCCACAAAACAGCCCTCCCGCGACATTCTGTTGGCAGAGGCACATCTCACAAGGGCAGCAGATCCAGGGGGACCTCGGAGGTGGGGCAGAGATGTTGGAGAACTCGAATCTTGTTGAAAAGAACAGCAAAGTCTCATATGGCAGAGGGATAGCCATGCCTGGGTGGGAGTCACTTGAAGACACACTTTGTTCTCCCACTGGTGCTTAGACAGTGCCATCTCTTACTCTCTGTCTTCCCCCCTCCTCACTGTCACACACACAGACACACACCCAAATGTAAAATCCAGACAGGAGCCCATGGATTCCTGGACCAACAGACAAAGCCAAGTCAGAAGCATCGTGATGTCCTCAGAGTCTGATTTCAGCCAGAACTCATCTTGCTCTTTGTTGAGGGTGGGTTCTTCTCCAAGGGGGACCCAGTTCCTTAAATCTGTTGATTCCAAATTGGCCTGATTTGACCAGGAAGGTCCAAATCCAAGGAGCAGGGCTGTTTTCTCTCAAACCTAGCTCACCCCAATCCTCCCAACAACCTGTGCATAGGGCCCATCTGCTCTTTCCTGGAACCCAGAGTAGCTGGGGATTCTACGTGCTGCTGTCTCTCTCCTACACCACAGTGGATCAGAGCTCAGGAAAGGACAGACGAGACAGGAAGAGGAGGGACGTTGTGGCGAGGACCGGAATTGATGGAATGACTGGGGAGAGAACCAGGTAGCACAGGCTCTGAGAAGCAGAACAAAGGCACAGGGAAGCCCAGATCGTGTAGTTCATGGGGAGAAGTCCTGCTAGACCCCTGATACATTTCACTATATGAAATAGATTTCTAGGAAGAACAGAGCATGGAGACACAAGTCACAGCCTCAAGCGCTTTGGCGACTTACACTTAACACCATCACCCTGAGAGAAACTGAGTCGTGAAGAACATGCTCTGCAGGGTCTGACTAGTCAGCTGAACTATCCAAATTAATTAACTCGATACATCCCAGCTTTGGCAGTGTAGACACAGCCATACCCTCAGAAAGTACAAGATTGTTTTCCCGCAAAGGAAATCCCAGTGGTAAAAAGCCATTAACCACGTCCTCTCTAAGTCTAGGATTCCTGAAGAGCAAAGCTTTGCCTTTCTTCTCTGAAGTGAAAGTTCTGGAAGTTCACGTGACCCCCGTGGGTCATTCAGAATTGCCAGGGTCTAAAGATTAAGCAAGTAAATGAGAGGTGCCTGCTTGGCAGCTCAAGAGCAGCGGTGACAAAGCTCAGGATGGCACGGGAGGAAGACGCTGTGGTGAGGGTATTAGCTGGGTGCCTCCCTGAGATCTGTGTGTTAAAGGCTTGGTCTCCAAGGTCTCACAGTAGTGAATTAGAGTGGAAACGTCCTCCAATCCTGGTACGTAAGGCCAGAGCCTTTGGGAAGTCAGTGGATTGGATTGGGTTGTTGGGGTGGGACCCCAATGACCAGATCATGGTGGCTTTCTAAGGAGAGGCCACACAGACTTGGACGAGGGTGATCCCTGTCTCTCTGCTTCCTGGGCCGCCATGTGATCCTTCCTCTGCACAAACACCGCCACTGTCTCTCTCCAGCCTCACCAGACCAACCACGGCACCCACCCAGTCTTGGACTGTGAACCTCCAAAACCATGAGCCATGACCAACCTCTTTCCTCCGTAAGTAGTTTATTTCAGGTATTTAGTTATGTGATGAAAAGCTGACTAAAGCAAAGAGAGCCCTTTTCAAAGAGGCAGTTTAGAAATTATGTTTTGGGGGATTTTTTATAACCTATCTTAGTATATTTCCATTTCAAAATTAATGACATATACTTGATCAGAAATGCCGAAATGCTATTTCTAGCAAATTGCACAGATAATTAAGTCTAATTTCAGTGATGTTTGAAATAAGGGCAATGAATCTTTATGGGTTCTTGTATTCAATCCATACTGAAAATTCATTTACATTTTATTTAAATACAGATTTTTCTCAACTTATGATGGTTTTTTTAGTTCAGTTAACTAAAGCTATGCCTACATAGCCAAACATTACAGACAAACTGGGAAAGAAGAAAAGCATCCAACTAATTTGAGTATTTTAAAAATAGTTTTGCCCTATTTATACACAGTGCAGCTTCAATTATTCACTAATTTTTCCTTTTGTGGCTTTAGTAACTATAGTACCAATTCCCATCTCTCAAGTTCAGAATGAATGGGTTATAATTGTCTCCCATATCATAATGTGGGCTGGAGTTATAATAAATATGTAACTTAATGAGCCGCTGTGAGCATTGCAATGAGAATGATGGGGAATGGTGGACACAGCTGTTAGATGGACAGGGCTCCTGGGCAGACCACGGTGGGCGGTGTCAGCTTTGAGGCCCTTCCCTCCCACAAAAGGGCGCTGGTGGAGGAATTCATCCCCAAGAGAGCTCCGGAGCCTCCCAGCCACATGGAGGCTGAGCAGGGACCTGTGGAGTTAAATGGCTTTTCAGAGCCTCCCAGCTGTTCCTGGAACCCCTTTGTGGAAAACTAGATTGAAAGGAAAGTTTATTTTTGTTCCAAGTTTGAATTCTGTGCACAGTTTTTCAGAGTCAGCATTTTTGAAGACCCCTTGTATGCATGGATTTTGAAAATTTTGCACCAAAATAAGCTTAACTCTTAATCCCATTTTCCATGAGCTTTTTGAAGTACACATGTATGAAGTGAGGTGGTTTATAGTAGAAATTCCTGCTACCCCTGCTTACCCCTCACCTGTAAAAATGCCGTGTCCCTGCTATCAGACTGAAACCATCTTTATTTTTAAGATCTGATTTATTTATTTATTTATTTGAGAGGTAGAGTTACAGACAGAGGGAGGGAGAGACAGAGAGAGCAAGAGGTCTTCCATCCACTGGTTCACTCCCCAATTGGCCACAATGGCCGGAGCTGTGCCAATTCAAAGCCAGGAGCCAGGAGCTTCTTCCGGGTCTCCCACGTGGGTGCAGGGGCCCAAGGATCTGGGCCATCTTCTACTGCTTTCCCAGGCCACAGTAGAGAGCTGGATTGGAAGAAAGGCAGCCGGGACATAAACCAGCACCCATATGGGATGCTGTCGTCACAGGTGGAGGCTTGGCCTACTACGCCACAGTGCCGGCCCCTAAAAGTATCTTTAGACATGAGTTTCTTCAAGGCTAATGGACTTTTTTTTTTTTGACAGGCAGAGTTAGACAGTGAGAGAGAGACAGAGAGAAAGGTCTTCCTTTTCCATTGGTTCACCCTCCAAATGGCCACTACAACCGGCGCGCTGCGCCAATCCGAAGCCAGGAGCCAGGTGCTTCCTCCTGGTCTCCCATAGGGTGCAGGGCCCAAGCACCTGGGCCATCCTCCACTGCCTTCCCGGGCCACAGCAGAGAGCTGGACTGGAAGAGGAGCAACCAGGACAGAATCTGGCGCCCCGACCAGGACTAGAACCCAGGGTGCCGGCGCCACAGGTGGAGGATTAGCCTAGTGAGCCGTGGCACCGGCCAATGGTAATGGACTTTTACATTGTATCCCAAGGTCAGCAAACTGTCCTAGCCAAGGGCTGGACAGGAAGCGTTTTGGGACTTACAGGTAGGATGTAAGCTCCCTGTGGCATCCGCTTGGCTCCTGTTGTAAGAAAGAGGCAGCCACAGACAACTTGGAAACAGATGCAGGCGGTCAGCGCTGGATAAAACTTCATTCCCACAGATAAGCAGTGGGCTCATGCAGTAGTTTATCAATCCTGTTTTTCTTGGGTGCGTGAGACAAAGACTGCTGGTATTGACCCTGGACCCTCCTCACGACAGATGCCGTGTGTGGTGAGGTTTATGCCACGAATGAAAGGCTTACAGACTTACACCAATATTTCAACATCCACACGCTTCCCAGAAAATGTGAGGCTTATGGTAAATCCCCAGTTATAAATGTACAAAAGACGCTTGACATGATCTGAAAGTATTCCGGGAAAGCAAGAAAACGCAAGATGAATCGGGCTTTCCCCCAAATATGCAGAGGTTGTGTGTGATTTACTTCCGACCTAGGATGAATTACATACTGGGTTTGACCCCGAGCCTCTCGGTGGACCAGACAGAAGGATTGCACAACGGCTCTTCAGGGAACGCAGACTTCTTCCTGGAACCCTGTTGTAAGGAACCTGTTCATCACCGGTGTCCCAGCGTGGAGGCGGTGGACAGATGGTCAGCTGCAGCACCCTCAAACACAAAGCGGGCACAGGACACTGATTCTCGGGAGAGGGGGCCGTTCCTATGGGGATCCAGCAGGGAGCCCACTGCGCTCTGCTCAGCAGGGGTCCTGGGCCACAGAGAAGGAGCCTGGAGGACTGGCACGTGCCTCCTGTCCAGGTGTGCGGCACCGAACATCGCATGCCCGGGCTTCTCTCCAGAGCACCAAACTCTCATTAGCGTTTTGAAGACAGCGGATAGCACATTTGTCCTTTTACAGTGTGGTGTGCCCGGTTTATGTTAGGACTTCAAAGAAAGGCAGCTTTGTGTTGGTGAAAAAGCCCGAGCGTCTGGGTGCCACATGAGGAGTCACATGACACGCAGGTCACTAACGTGTGAAATGGGGCTCAGTCAGAGCACCCCACGGCGTTGTCGTTAGGGTCAGGACTCAGTCACCCAACCTGGCCCCGGTCCTCACCACGCACCCAGGGCATCACAGTTGCCCCTCAGCCAAGGGCAGCACCTGCTGCCCTCCGCCCTCCGTGGCTCTCACTGATGCTAACAATGCCGGGGACACCACCCCTGTTCATGAGTGCCTGTGGGTCTGCTATCCAGACTCCGCCTAAAATTCTCGCTGGATTTCCTCTCGGTCTTGAGGTGGCTGGGACGAACCTGCCGGCTGCACACTGGGACAGAGCCCTCCACACACATTGCTCAGTGACTCCCGGTCCCAGCAACGGAGATGCTAGGAACACAGCTAAACATCACACTTGACATTTTAAAAGATGCAATTGGATCTGAATTGTTTTCCATGCCGAGGGAGAAATTAAATAATTCATCACACCGAACCCCTGTTGTTTGAACAAACTGTTAGTCAGAAGTCCAGTGTGGTCTGTGGCAGGTCATGAATTTGCATTCGTAGCAACCAAGCCTCTTAGCACTTCTTTAGAGACAGCACGGAGGGCACAAAGCACTTGGTGTTTAGCTGTAATCACCCAGACGCCCTGATGCACCTGTTTGGTTCAGTGTGTGTCGGTTGCTTCCATGTGCTCTCAGGGGCTGTGCAGAGGGCGCAGCAGTGGTATCCCGAGCAGGTCGGGCCAGCCTTCCAGGTCGGGCAGCTGACTCACAGGGCAGGAGCAGCGGCCTTCCATGAAGTGAGCGCTCCCATCCTCCTCAGGCTTGCTGTGGGCCAGGGGCAAGTGGCCGACCCCTCCCGGCTTTGGCGTCCTCTCCTGTGCAGATAAGCAAACTCCTCCCAGCAGGCCCGGCCATGACGCAGAGCACGTGAGAGCATGCACTCGACACGCCTGTCTCCGGGCGAACAGCACGATACCACAGACCGGGGAAGCTGCACAGAGAGGCTTGTCCTGGCTCACAGCTCTGGCCCCAGGTCCAGGGCCCGCCTCTGGAGGTGGCCCTCTCGCTGGCACAGGGCCTCACGCAGCAGGAAACAGGGAGCCCACGAGAGACCAGACTCCCCATTAATCACACAAGGGGCTCAGCCTGTTCCTGTGGACAGAGCCTGCGCCACCCCGCAATGGTCCCACGCGTCCCACTCATCAATTTCTCATAACAGGGCTGAGTTTCCACCGCGTCTTGGAGCAGACACACCATCTTCTAACCAAGGCATTGCCAGACCCAATAGTCTGAGCAAAATAATTGCAATGAACGGAAAGCTGTGGCAGTGTGGAGCAGGATGGAAGATCATCAACCACACACAGTCTGAAGAAGTCACCGTCTGTGTAATTGTTTCATTTACGTCTCGCACCGGAGTCGAAAGGCAAATTCTGACTTGAATGCTTAGGCAGGCGTCAGGCGAGCACGTCTTATTTGTTGATCTAAAGCGGTCATTTCTCCTTACGCACAGCTGTGAAGAGGGAGCGTCTCAGCCCGCAGCCATCAATGCAGTGAGGGCATGAGCTCGGGCAAAGGTCCCTGGGGCACCGCGGGCTCACGGGCCGAACCTTCACGCTTCAGGCTCACGCACAGGCAGGGCAGTAACCGGGGGCAGCAACGGGGGCTCTGGTCCAACTGCACAGGTGCTCGGGAACAACGGGGACTCCTGTCCCACCCTGACATCCCCTCCAGTCCGAGCCACTGCCTGACGGCTACATACATGCACACAGTACACACATGCACACATATGCTCCCATATGCACACATGTACGTAGATACCTGCACACATGTGTTCGCACATGCATATGCATGTGCACATGTGCACACGTGCACACATACATGCACGCATACATGTGCACACATACACATACACACACAAAGTCTACCCTCCCTCGCTTCTGTCAGACGGGAATTGCTCTAAGCAGCCCACACAGTTTCTCCTATTTTTAGTCTCCGGCTCTTGGAGAGTCCCTCGCCTCCTAATGGCCCTTGCCCCAGTTACTTCGGTCAAACTCCAGTGAGGACTGGACCCTGGGCTGTGATCTATGTGTGGCCAGGTGAAAGCCTGCCTGCTCGCTGGTAAGCCGTGTGCACACTGGCTCTCACACCCTCAGCCCACGCTCACTGCCACCCGTGCACGCTCACACTCACCTGCACGTGGCCACTTTAAGCCGCTCTGGAACACCCACCACCAGGCCGGCTGCAGCCCTCGGACCTGGGGACACCCACAGGCCGGGGGAAGGCGGGGAAAGCCGAGTTCCTTTGCCGCTTTATTTCTCAATTTCAAGAGCAGGCCCAGTCCTCTGGGAAACGGAGCAAACGATGGGAAAATCCATGAGGGCCCAGCGACGTGTTTTTGACGTATAGCACAGAGAGCTTGGTTGGGAAGCACACACAAGGGAAGAGGAGACGCGGGGCAGATGAGTGAGAAGGGGCTCGTCCCTCCTGCTCCATGGGGCCTGGGCTGGGGAGCTTCCCAGGGTTGGGGGCACAGGAGAACCTACACACCCTGCACCGGGGGCTCCAGAGTCCACTCCAGCGGACACAAGGCTGCTGCAGAGACGGCTCAGGGCTGGGGACCCTCAGGACAGCAGAGTGAGTCCCACGCGGCCTCCAGCCAGGCTCACGAACAGACCCGCCCCAGGCACTCCCAGACCCCAGGGGCCCCTCAGGACAGTGGACACATCAGCAGGTACAAGGGTGGACACAGGACGGGCCAGGCCCGGACAGCTGTCCCCTGATGCTCTGTCCCTGGAGAATTCAGCCCCACCTCCCTGAAACTCACGGCCATAGAGAGGCAAACCAGCTGTGAGTCAGAAAATAGAACTGCTTGAGCTGAAGACAAACTTAGTAGCTCCCTTTTCTTGGTCACCTGCGCTGCTGTCTGAAATTCACGGGACCGCATCCAGCCCTGGGTTCCTCCCTCTTAGGAAGGCGGTAAGAGCAGAGAACTCGGGGCCGGGGCCGCGGTGCGGCAGTTAAGCCACAGCTTTAGATGCCGGCATCCCTTGTGAGCGGCGGTTCTGGTCTCCACAGCTCCATCTTCCAGCCAGCTCCCTGCTAATGTGCTGAGGTGGCAGAGGAAGATGGCCCAAGTGCTAGGGACCCTGCCACCCACGTGGGAGACCCGGATAGCTCCTGGCTCCTGGCTTTGTCCTGGCCCAGACCTTGCTGTTTCAGTCATTTGGGGAATGAACCAATGGATGCAAGATCTCTCTCTCTCTCTCCCTCTCTCTCTCTCTCTCTTTCAAATAAATAAATAAACCTCTTTCAATAAGGGAGCAGACAATTCAGTGGGACATCCCAGGCACTTCCAAATCTGTGACAGCCAAGCGTTTGAGAAGCAGAAAACATCGCCTTCCACAGCTCCCTTCCCAAGGCCATGGACGGACAGCAGCAGTTTCCTGCTGAGCGACCCCTCCCAGGAATGTACCCCAAATGCTGCGAACCCTCAGCTGGACTCCCTCACCCGCCCTGCTTCCCTCGTAACGGTCAAGAACACATTTTAGCCCCAAATACCCTTTCAGTTCCTCCACAAAAATGATAAGGACTACTGCAGGTTTCTGTGCCTAGGCAGCATTATGGAAATTGTTCTTTTTTTTTAATTTATCTATTTATTTGAAAGTCAGAGTTAGGGAGAGATCTTCCATCCTCTGGTTCATTCCCAAGTAGCCACAATGGCCAGGGCTGAGCCAGGCCAAAGCCAGGAGCCAAGAGCCTCATTTGGGTCTCCCATGTGGGTGGCCAGGATCCAGTCACTTGGGCCATCTTCCTCTGCTTTTTCCCAGGCCCTTAGCAGAGAGCTGCATCGGAAGTGCAGCAGCCGGGACACAAACCTGTGCCCGTATGGGATGCCAGCACTGAAGGTGGTGGCTTTACCCACTATGCCACAGCGCCGGCCCTGGGAAGTTTTCCTGTTTGCATGGACTGATCACAGGCAGGCAGAGGGACAGCCATGGATTGCAACCAGCAGCCCCAAGGGGACCCCTGGTCCCCACCTCCTGGATGTCCCCTCCAGCATCCTCCACTTGCTCAGGGGTGGGCCCCTCGTTCTAACACACAGCGCAGCATACGCTCAGTGGCAGGTGCAGGCCCCTCGTTCTAACACACAGCACAGCATACACTCAGTGGCAGGTGCAGGAGGTGCTGTAGGGCAAGGTGACAAAGAGATGAAGCTCCCTCTGCCTCCCTGTCTCTCCCACTTCCCTCTCACTCCCCTAGGCTCATTCTGAGGGACGCCAGCTCTCAGGTTGTCACTACCCATGGGGAGGCCCCGCCCTGCCAGAGGCCATGTGAGTGACTTGCCGTGCTCATCCCCAGCCAGAGCCGGGAGCCACCGAGCTGCCCCAGACCCCAGCCGGCAGAGATCCTGAGCTTCAGGAAGTCTACTATACAAGAACAGACAACCAAGGCACTACCCACACGCCATTTTCTTTCAAATGCATTTCCAAATGTTCGCTGAGTTGGGAGAGAATTGCCTTTTATTTATTCATTTTGTTTTACTCAGTAGGGAATTTTACGAGTGGGTCATTTTTTAAAAAGCTGCATTTAGCCTCCACCACGGAAATCACCTTTCCCATTCCCTGCCCTCATTTTCCTTGCCTTGTAAGCTTTTACATTTTTAATTCTGAAAATAAAAGAAAAAGAAGAAGAGCGGGAGATATTTTCTCTGCTTGCACCGTTCACGCTTCTTAAACAGAGGACAACTTTCTCCCTCGATTTCAATTTCTCTCCTCTTGCTCTATCAAGTGTTGCAAAATTACATTTTTCCCTACATTACCTGGAAAGATTGTCCCTTTTCATGTCTCATGCACTGACAGAGCAATCTTCATGCAAAATATAAAGAACCTGTTATTTAGTAAATTAATGTTTCAGTTCCTATGGGTATATTATGGGATCCTGACACTTTCTCATTTCTGCCCCACTGGGAGGCTGTACCCAGAGTCTCCAAACACATCACCTCATTCTGATCTGAAGTCAGAGCTCGGCTCTTAGCAGCATCATTAATGGAAGCCGTCCACGGCGGCTGCTTTCCTCGGGTAGAAGATACACTTTAAGCAACGTTCGTGAAATAAACTCTCAATCTTTGTCTCCACGTGCAAACAACACTGGTGGGAAACCGAAGCAGCCATACAGGCAGCCCAAGCCTCTCCAAATCCCCTTCTTTTGCTGCAAACATCTTGATAAGTTAGACAAAAACGTGAAGGGGGCAGTTTCCCCGTGTTAAGCAGTGCCATGGTCTGGAGTCCCCGACCACAGGGCAGGACCCTCTTTGTGGAGCAAGTGTCTGGGTACCAGGACGTCTCTCAGGTCCACGAGGTCTCAGCACGGGGTACGGATGTCCCTGTGTGCCCCGTGACTCCCCTCCACCACTTCCTGAAGTCGGGTAATTCCTGGCTTCTCCCCACAGGAGTTATTCCACTGGAGTTCAAACCAGGTGGGCAGGGACCGAGGCTCCTACACACGAAAATGCCAGGCATGAGGCAGTCACGTGGCACCAATGACTGAACGAACAGAGGGATAGAATCAGGTTACCTAGAGAAGAATAAAGGATAAGCATCCCAGGAATCCGGCACGCAGGATGCGCCAGCAGCCCGGTTAACCGCAACGTGAGAAGACAAAACGGGCAAAGAAGGGAGCTTTTCAAAAACAGAGACACGAATAGAAAGTCAGCTGATGTCTTAAGGCAAGGCGTGAGCGGGCGCACAGTGACTGATCGGGGGCGGGTCTGGGGCTCATTCACCTGCCCACAGACTCCCGCACACATTTGAGTGAGACTGATGAGGCCGTCAGCTGTGCGCTCACCTCTCCCTGGGTAAGCATGGCCAGGAGAAGCCAAGACAAGCGCATCCTGTGTGGCCGGTGATAAATGCGTCTCCCGTGCACAGCGCGGTGGTCGCTGGGAACGTGGGCATGAAGAAGGCCACGGCAGTGGTGATTGCCGGTGGGCAGAGGGGCATTGGCGAGGAACCACGCCTCATTAGGAGGAAGAACTCCCAGTCTCGCAGTCCTGCAGTCCCAGCTGACTTCCATAGAGGGAGAGCCCAGATGCCTGGCTTGCCCTGGGCCTTGGCCTGGAATGTGGCTGTGAACCCTTCCTGGGCAGTGGAATGGCACGGCCGCACTCGGCCCACCCCAGCCCCGCAGCGCAGGGTCCCAGCCTGGGGGGACGCAGGTGGTGGCGGTCTTTGCCCTGGCCTGCTTGTCCTTTCTTCTGCGATGAGCAGCTGCTGCCCTGGGCCCCTCCGCCCCTTCCTCAGCGCCCCGGCCTCCTTCTGCTTCCCTAGATGCCGCGGTGAAAACCCACATCCTCACCGTTGCCAGCAGGCGCGCCCAAGACCACCGAGTAGTGGCTCCCTCTCCCTCCCCCACAGAGGACAGCCACGCGAGTCAAAGGAACCCCCCTCCCCCCGGAGGCCCAGCGCCTGGCCCGGCCTCGCGACCAGGCCCTGTGGGCATACACCTAACCTCATATCTGACTGTGCTGGTCAAAAGTCAATTAAGTTGACCACAGGAAGAAAGAATTGATTGGAAAGGAGTTAGACTGTGGCAACAGAATGTCAAAGCAAACACTTGGGGACAGTTTTTTTAACTCTGCAGTGCAATTTACTGGCGCGGGGAAGGGGTAGGATAAACATCGCAAACAGCCATTTCTTCTCCACCGAGTTCAGGGAGGAGGGAGCTTGGCTTGCTCTCCCCAGAGACCCCAGCACAGGGCCTGGGACGGGGGAGGCACTGCGAGAGATTCACGTTGCTGCAACGGGTCGCCTCTGACAACATGGCCTCGACAGCGCTAGGTCTGTCCTGTGGCTCTGGAGGCAGGGGTGTGGCCCACGCGTCGCTGGGCTACATCAGGAGGACAGCAGGGCTGGGTTCCTCTGGAAGCTCCAAGGGAGAATCCATGTTCGCCTTCCCAGCGTCCGCGGCTGCTCCCGCTCCTTGGCTGGGGACCCCAAAGCCCCCGAGGGCCAGTCCGGCTCAGGCCACATCACCCAGACTCAACCCTCTGCTTCCCTCTGAGGACGCTGATGATTCCAGGGGGACCACCCCGGTATCTAGGATGGTCTCCCTACTGGGAGACCAGCCTGCCACCAGCCTGCCACCAGCCTGAACTTCCGTCTGCCACCTCCGTTTCCCTTTGCCGTTTGTAGCCTAACACATTAGGACAGGACCTCTTAGAGGGCCATTATTTTGCCTACGCCGGGGCCCATCACATAAATCAGTGGGCGTGTAGTCAATATTTCTGGATTATTTCAGACCTCAACCACTTGTTGCAGGCATAGGGCCTCCGGGTAAGTATTTTCATCCTCAAAGCAATTTGTGTATCTTTTTTTTAAAAAAGCCTTCTGAAATTCACACTGCCCATGTCTGCTGAAGACCTGCAACTCTTGGCCATCCATAACCAGGTGCTCACCGCCTAGGACCAAGGGCAGAGAATCACCTGGTCAGGACAGAAGTGGCAGCCACTATGGATGAGACTTTCTATGGAAACTGTGAGAGCATTAAAAACCAAGATCCATTCTATTTATTTGAAAGGCAGAGTGACAGAGAGAGAGAGAGAGACAGAAAGTGAAAGAGATCTTCATCTCCCCAAATGACCACAATGGCCGGGGCTGGGCCAGGCCAAAGCTCCTGGCTCTACCTGGCTCTCCCACATGGGAGGCAGGAGCCCAAGCACTTGGGCCACCATCCACTGCTGTCTCAGATGCAGCAGGAGAAGTGGAGCATCCGGGACTCAAACTGCGCTCCACTATGTGTTGCCGGCATCGCTGGTGGCAGCTGACCCTGCTGCACACGGCACCAGCCCCAGAAGCCGTTTTTTTTTTTTTTTTTATTTTTTTTTTTTTTTAGGGAGCTGGATTGGAAATGAAGCAGCTAGGACTTGAAACAATACTCCTATGGGATGCTGGCATCGCTGGGGGCGGCTTAACCCCCAGCACCACAATGCAGGCCCCTCCCTGTTCTTCCTTACTGAAAATCACCACCCCATCAGTTGTCCGTTCCTCTTGTCGACGAAGCATCTTAAGAAACCCAACTCTGGAAAAAATATGGGGAAAGGGAAATCCAAGATGGCGGAATAGGAAGGGAGCACATTGATATTCTTCGTCAAGACAAAGGTTAATAAAAGTGGAGATACTGCAGTGTCAAGGAAGAGTAGGGGATGAAACAGCAGAGGAAACTCTTGATTCACAGTGGACCTGCGTGGAGAGCGTGGGAGCCCAAGTTCGGGACACCAGCAGCAGACTCAACGCACCAGCGCTGGAACGCGAGGTGAGCCGAACCTCCATAGCCCGAGACACCAGCGGGCAAGCGGAAAGAGGAGGCTAGAGGGAATGAGGCTTGAAACTCCGTGGGGAAAAGTTCACCAGACTAACTAGAAGAGAGAGAGGGAAAAAAAAAAGTGACCGAAACGGACACGAGTTTCTCTCTCTCCGCTCACCCCTCAAGGGCGAGCAAGACAAAGAGCAGGCGCCATTTTGGACATACGTCATAAGCAGGGCGACCTCAGGTCTGCACCGGCCCTGAGCCTAGCAGAAAAACCTGACTCTGGGGGGAGGGGTGAAATAACAGGAGATTAGCATCTAACTTGGCAACCCAGTGGGAGACTGCAGGAGAATTGGAGCCCACACCGAGGGCAGCAGAGATTCCCTGTGTGGTCCTTGGGAAAGAGCTTCCAATCTCTGGCTCCTGTGGGTATATCATTTGCCTGCTAACTACCTCCAATTACATTCAGCTGTGCGGAATTACTTCCCTTTTGAATCAACAAAAGAAAGAGACATTTACCACACCTAACCTGGGAGTGTCATCTTGACACACCCTCAACCCTGAGGAACCAAACACAGCTCTCAGTCCACACCCATCTCAAGCCTCTAAGGCTCCACCAAAAGCAGACAGTCCACTTAATCTAGAGTCATAGTATAACAAGAAAAAAAAAAAAAAACCACAGTGAAGAAACCAAATATCTCCAACATGCCATACAACAAACGCAAAAACCGAGGTAACAAGAACAAGGAAGACACTATGACGCCCCCAAATGAAAAAGACACCCCAACTCAAGATTATAAAGATGATGAGATAGAAGAAATGCAAGAAGCGGATCTCAAAAAATTGATAAGAACATTAAGAAGTTCTCAAAAACAAATTCTTGAACTACAGAAATCCTTTAAGGACAAGATAGAAAATCTCTCTCGTGAAAGTGAAATATTAAGGAGGAATCAAAATGAAATGAAACAACTAGTGGAACAAGAAATGGTGATTGTGACGAGAAATCATAATGAAATGAAGAATTCAATAGATCAAATGACAAACACATTAGAGAGCCTTAAAAACAGAATGGGCGAAGCAGAAGAGAGAATATCAGACTTAGAAGACAGAGAACAGGAAAGGAAACAGGCAAACCAAAGAAAAGAAGAAGAAATTAGAAATCTAAAAAATATTGTCGGGAATCTACAGGATACTATTAAAAAACCCAACATTCGGGTTCTAGGAGTTCCTGAAGGCATGGAGAGGGAGAAAGGATTAGAAGGCATTTTCAGTGAGATACTAGCAGAAAATTTCCCAGGTTTGGAGAAGGACAGAGGCATCTTAGTACAGGAAGCTTATAGAACCCCTAATAAACATGACCAAAAGAGATCCTCACCACGACACGTCATAATCAAACTCACCACAGTGAAACATAAAGAAAAGATTCTAAAAGGTGCAAGAGAGAATCGTCAGATTACTCTCAGAGGATCTCCAATTAGACTCACAGCAGACTTCTCATCAGAAACCCTACAAGCTAGAAGGGAATGGCGAGACATAGCCCAGGTACTAAGAAAGAAAAACTGCCAGCCCAGAATATTATATCCTGCAAAGCTCTCATTTGTGAATGAAGGTGAAATTAAAACTTTTCATAGCAAACAGAAACTGAAAGAATTTGTTGCCACTCATCCTGCCCTGCAAAAGATGCTTAAAGATGTGTTACACACAGAAACACAGAAACATGGTCACCAATATGAAAGAAGGTAAAGGAAGGAAACCTCACAGCAAAAGATCACAGGAAGCTCAATTTCTCTTTGACATAGAATTAAACTCTGATGCACTGTTAGAGCAATGTGTTAAAGTAATCTAGTATGTTCTCTTGATGTCTGTTAAATTCTAATTGTTCAAAAACAGCTGAATTTTTATTAAGAGCTATGGGTTATTTAACTATGTGCTTATTTTCAAAGACTTGAATAATCACCTTGTAACAATGATCAAATTTGGTCTATGTTATGTCATGATTTTAAGGAATCTTAGTTCAACCAGATATTTTGGATTTTGATATTGGTCTATTATGCTATGTTATATGTGCGTACATATTGTATGTCCACATGGGGAAATTTTATTAAGAGTTTTATTTTAAATGGCTTTTAGATAAGATTGTCCATAAATTTAAGCTGCTAAAATCAATCAAAGATACATTTTAATTTGTGTGACCTGAATCTGTGTATCATATGTTTTAAACTTGTTGGTAGAAACTAAAAACATTTTATATGGTTGTGCTTAAGTTTACTGGTTAAACAAACTACACCATGTTAGATATTTAAGAGGTGTTTTCAAATACATGATTCTTAAAATTTATAGAAGGCATTGGACCTTCTGGTAAATGTTTTCTTAAGTTCTTATCTAAGGGTTGAAACGGTTTGCTAAGTATTCATGTAATATTGCTATTGTCAGCAAGTGATCTAGGACTTGCTCCCTCATTTCTCTATTCTAAGCCCAACTTGTTCTTTCATTTCTCTATTCTCTTCAAGGTAGGGAACTAATTCTATTATGAAGGAATCTGTAGGATGCACAATTTAATCTTTAGACCTTATAAGAGATGGCTAACATTTTTCTGTAATAGCATAGCCAAAATAAGAGCTTAAATAATAATCTCATAGCTAGATTCACATCGCCATCAGCGAAGTATACAGTAAGTAGAAAAAAAAAACCTCCCTTTCAGACCAAAGGGAAAGAAAGTTTTAAAGTGAGAATATAATTTTCCTCATGGGCATTGTCTACCTTAGAAAAACTACTACAGAACATGCCTGTGACTATAGACTTGTAGTTCAGGCCACCGAAGATTAGAGATGGGACATGGGCACTCCCTTGACTTGCATCCTCTGGTCTGCTTCAACATAAACCAGGAGGAAAAGAAAGCTAGGCATCAGAAGCAATGGGTGGCAGGCCTATTAACGGCTGATCTGTGATCTGCCCTCAAGGAGACCCAACAGGCCAGTCCACTGCAGTGGCTTTCAATGTGGTAAGCCTGGGCTTCAGCAGAAGTCAGCTTGTGAAGAGCCCTGGCAGCTCTGCCAAGAGTTGGATCACTGGAAATGGACCTGCCCTGGAATCGAAGGATGCCCAGGTCAGAGCCACAGATCTTATTGGCTCCAAGCTGAAAAGCCCTTCACTCAGCCCAACTTCCAAAGTGACCACTGCAGCTGAGGGTATGGTCAAGTAGGGTCAGCAACATTGCAGGCAGAACTGTAAATTTCTTGTTAGAGATGCCACCTGCCTTTACCTGGCCAGCTCTCCTCCCAGGCCAGCCAAGTAATGAAAGTCAACAGAGTGCCTTCCCCTAGGAGGTTCACACCTCCCTTAGGATATACCCCATGTGAAGAGATAGATAGGTCTGGGCCTCTTAACTTACAAGGCCTAAAGCCCACCAGATTATTATCAAGCCCCTTCTATCAGGTTCTATTTGCCTCTCAATCAGAAAACTTAATTGTAGCTGACAGCACCTTTCTTAGCTCCTCTAATAATGACTCTGTCCTTTGTTCTAGACCCTGTATAGTGCACTTGGGCCTCATTCCTTTGTAATCATAACCTCTACTCTACCACCAATGGCTCTACTCCCAACCTGTGTGTACTGATGGTCCTCTTCCCCACTTAATGCTGTATAATTGTTCAGACCTGGTAAATGCCACTCTTAGGATCATTGGTTACTATCCTCACCCTGTCTTTTATGACCTTGTCTAAATATGATCAGAGTCGGGGAACTTGGAAGGCTTCCATAGCCTTGGCAACTCATGACGACAGCCTAGGGTGGTTACTGGTGCCATAAACTAGAGTGTCAATTTGTTGGGTCAACAACAGGAGCCACTGTGCGCTTGCTCCTGATGTGGGATCTCTGTCCTTAATGTACTGTACATTTTGATTTAATGCTATAACTAGTACTCAAACAGTATGTTTCACTTTGTGTTTCTATGTGGGTGCAAACTGTTGAAATCTTTACTTAATGTATACTAAATTGATCTTCTGTATATAAAGAGAATTGAAAATGAATCTTAATGTGAATGGAAGGGGAGAGGGAGCGGGAGAGGGGAGGGTTGCAGGTGGGAGGGAAATTATGGGAAGGGGAAGCCATTGTAATCCATAAGCTGTATACTGGAAATTTATATTCATTAAATAAAAGTTAAAAAAAAAAAGTGAAAAAAAAAAAAAAAAAAAAAAAGAAACCCAACTCTGTTTCACTGCGAGCGTTTTCCGGATGCTCTTTATTTGATTTTTTTTTAATTAAACTTTTATTTAATGAATATAAATTTCCAAAGTATAGCTTATGGGTTACAATGGCTTCCCCCCTCCCATAACTTCCCTCCCACCCGCAACCCTCCCCTTTCCCACTCCCTTTCCCCTTCCATTCATGTAAAGATTCATTTTCAATTCTCTTTGTATACAGAATATCAGTTTAGTATATATTAGGTAAAGATTTCAACATTTTGCCCATATAGCAACATAAAGTGAAAAAACTACCATTGGATTACTAATTATAGCATTAAATAGCAATGTACAGCACATTAAAGACAGAGATCCTACATAATTTTTTTTCAAATTAATTAATTTTCTATGCCATTTCCATTTTAACACCAGGTTGGTTTTTTTTTTCATTTCCAATTATCTTTATATACAGAAGATCACTTCAGTATATAATTAGTAAAGACCTCATCAGTTTGTGCCCACACAGAAACGCAAAGTATAAAAATACTGTTTCAGTACTAGTTATAGCATCACTTCGCTTTAGACGACACATTAGGGACAGATCCCACATGGGGTGTAAGTACACAGTGACTCCTGTTGCTGACTTAACAATTTGACACTCCTGTTCATGGCGTCAGTAATCTCCCTAGGCTCTAGTCATGAGTTGCCAGGGCTATGGAAGCCTTTAGAGTTCGCTGACTTTGATCTTATTCCGATAGGGTCATAGTCAAAGTGGAAGTTCTCTCCTCCCTTCAGAGAAAGGTACCTCCTTCTTTGGTGGCCCCGTTCTTTCCACTGGGATCTCACTCACAGAGATCATTCATTTAGGTCTTTTTTTTTTTCTTCCATGATATCTTGGCCAGAAGCCGTTTTTAAATGCTTCCTTTGAGCCCTGGTTCGATTCCATGACAAACCTGCGGGGCCTGGAGCTTAGAGGGAGGAGCAAGAGTCGTTTCTGACTTCCATGTTTCATCACTTCCCGCCTCTCCTTCCTAGTGGCCTTTTCCCTGCCAGGACAACTCCTGTCTGGCTCCCAACACCCAGGGGCCAATGGTGACCGCTGCTCCTGCAGTTGGGGTGTCGGTGTGGAGACATTGTCCCCATCGGCCCCCAGAGGGAGGGTGCCTGTGTCAGGCCTCCCCTCACTGGGCTGTGAGGCCACCTTGTCACCTTGTCACTGGCGTCTTTGGGACACAAGACTCCTGAGTGTCGTTACGACACACGTGGTGGGGCTCCTGCTGCAGACAGGCCCTGAGCCATGTGAGGCCACACGCACAGGCTCCCACAGCGAGGACTTGGCTGTCTGGGCAGCAGGGCCAGGACCTAGTAGACAAGGCTGCTCATGACCCTGGTGTTGCAACTTAAAATCAGCCGTGGGAAGAGAAAGTACGGTCATACCAGTAATTTGCTAGAGACGTGGAAAACAGTTCTACTAAGCGCAAAATTCAGATTATTATTATTACTGTGCTTGACCACTACGAATATTTATTACGCATTTCCTGTGTACCCGGAAGTATGCCCGGTACTGTGAAAACATCGCCATATTTAACCATGCTCACAGCTGAATGGGTTCTTGCAAATGAAAATAGCAAAGCTCAAGGAGGCGATATGACTTTCCAGGTGGTTCCAATACACGTTTTTAGTGCTCAACTATGCTGTGCTATTTCTAATTACCTAACTACCTATTTTCTTTTTGGTTTTGATATGTTATTTTTAACACCTGAACTTAGAACTGTGTAAGCCGTGAGATGTTCCAGAACCTTCCATGTTAAAAGTCCTCTTCAAATCAAGGTGTACTTCAGGAGTCATTAAAACCTCAATGTCCTTGTTAGGCCCTCCCAAGATACCATAATGCTTTTTGCCTCCTAATTCACTGATAGCAAGTGCCCCAAGCCTTTTTTCTCTGGTTTATTATTATTATTTTCTATATTTATTTTTTATTTATTTGAAAGATAGTTGCAGAGAGAGGAGGAGATACATGGCAGGGTTGGGGGTGGGGTCTTCCATCTATCCCCAAATAGCTACAAGGGCTGGGTCTGGGCCGATCCAAAGCCAGGAGCCAGGAGCTTCTTCCAGATCTCCCACCTGGGTGCAGGGGCCCAAGCACTTAGACCATCTTCCACTGCTCTCTCAGGCAATTAGCAGGGAGCTGGATCGGAAGTGCAGCACCCAGGTCTCAAACAGGTGCTAATACGGATGCGGGCACTGCAGGCAGAGGCTTAACCTTCTAAGTCACAGCGCTGGCCCCTATTTATTATGATGTATCATTTATTGTTATCTGGTTTATCGGCCACGTACATTTACCCCAGATGGGGACTAGATTCACTTTTAGAAGTGCTGAGGTGTGTGGGTAGAGGGTATTGGAAAGAAACTGGGGTCTTAAGAAAAACTATGGGAAAGTGGGGACTCCAGCCCCCCAGTCCTGCTCCACAGCTGACCAACCCCAGCCCCAAGCTGGTGGTCCCTCTCCCTTTCTCTCGGCTTTGGCCCTGGTGAGTCATATTTCCTGCTCTGAAGCCAGCGCCCGTAGGCCAAATTATTTTTTAATAGAAAACTTTTATTTAATAAATATAAATTTCGAAAGTGCAACTTTTGGATTATAGCAGTTCTTCCCCCCATAACCACCCTCCCACCCGCAAACCATCCCATCTCCTACTCCCTCTCCCATCTCATTTTCATTAAGATTCACTTTTAATTATTTTTATATACAGAAGATCAACTCAACACTAAGTAAAGATTTCAACAATTTGCACCCACACAGACACACAAAGGATAAAGTACCGTTTGAAGATGAATTTTACCATTCTCATAGTACAACACATTAAGGACAGAGGTCCCACATGGGGAGCAGGTGCACAGTGACTCCCGTTGTTGACTTAACAATTGACACTCTTCTTTATGACATCAGTAATCATCTGAGGCTCTTGTCATGAGCTGCCAAGGCTATGGAAACCTCTTGAGTTCATCAACTCTGATCTCATTAGGACAAGGCCATAATCAAAGTGGAAGTTCTCTCCTCCCTTCAGAGAAAGGCACCTCCATCTTTGATGGCCCGTTCTTTCCGCTGGGATCTCACTCACAGAGATCGTTCATGTAGGTCATTTTTTGCCAGTGTCTTGGCTTTCCATGCCGTAGGCCAAATTATGTCCAACAAGACCTTCTGGGTCCTGAGACACCAAGCCAGGGAGGCAGCAGAGCTGGTCCTGGGCCCTGGCCCTCTCCCGGTGGGACGTCCCTGAGGCCCATGCACTGAGAGGTTGCGCAGGAGGATGAGAAATAAACGCCAAACTAGGAG
Organism: Lepus europaeus; assembly: GCF_033115175.1. Taxonomy (NCBI): domain Eukaryota; kingdom Metazoa; phylum Chordata; class Mammalia; order Lagomorpha; family Leporidae; genus Lepus; species Lepus europaeus. The sequence continues at coordinate 163,943,569 of NC_084829.1, read as the reverse complement.
CACCCTCGTTTGCTTCAGGATCACACTCGCTCCACAGTAAGACTAGGTCAGGTGACACTGATTGACACGGCCTGAGACTTGGCTGTAGGCATCCACAGAGAAGACACAAGCAGTGGACATCCAGGGGCTGGTGGTGCTGTCACCGGGGTGTCAGGGCCACTGCAAGCTGGCCTGGGGGCTTTGGGGTTCTCCTGCTGAACACAGCCTCACAAAACGTCACATCCATGAGGCCGGTGGGCGACCAGGATGCTGAGGTGTGAACATGACCATTGCTAGCCCCGTGTGAACACAACAAAGCGTGGACGCTCTCAGCATCACAAGATAGCCACCTGCCCCGTCCTGGCTGCGGAAGTCGCTGCCAGTTCACTCCAGCTCCAGCCCTGTCTGCTCCACCTCCTTCAGGTGTGCTTGCCTGGGATGCCAGTTATGGAGTTACCTGCACTTCCAGACCACAGCCAATCCAGACCCGCCCCCAGCCCCCAAGCCACGCCCCAGTCCTCCAAGTCCCCCTGACACCCTCTGACTGCAGAGTCCCCGGGGAGTAAGCATCAGTCACACGGTGCTGGTCGTGTGGCCGAGGGCCACGAGATCTGGCAGACAGCTGTGGGAAGCCTAGCTGGGCGGCTGACATCCTGCAGGCAGGGCTGGGGGCTGTGTCTGTGCACCCCACTGATGGGGCTGGGGGAGTCGCCCTGCCCACACTGCTGGGGGGAATGAGCGTGGCCCTCCCCTCCCCCACGCAGGAACCAAGTGTGCGTCACCTGTGTGGCCAGGGGTCGGTGGCTAGGAGTCTAGCCGCACAGGCTGTGTGATCACAAAGGTTGTTCATAGCTTAAGGGCCCCATCGCTGGATCAAACCCCAGAACAACAGGCGTCTCGTGTGATCTCAACACGGACCAGTGGAAGGAACAGAGAGTCTCTCTCCCAGGCTGTGACGTCGTCAGCAACATAGACAGCCCGGGATGCAGGACACTGCTGCTGGCCTGCTACCTTCGTGAAAAGCTGGGCCACAGGCGAAAGCCGGGTCTTCCTGATGCACCTTACCATGTGGAGTTTTGATTTTGCTTTTATACCAAGTGTTACACATTTTAAAAGGCAAAATTAAATTTCAAAACAGTCTAATAGACAAACAAAAGCAAGCCAAAATAATATCTAGTTGGTAACACATCCAGACAGAAAAACGCTTACTGCAACCTTAAAACACAGAATTTTGATGGCCTATCTCTCGTGGGATGTATCCGAAGCCCCACACCTCCGGGTAATCCTCAACACTGTCTCTTTTCTTAGGTAATGTTTTATCCCTCCATAAACTAGGGATAAAACAAATAATTATGTTCATGACGATAGGATAAGTTTTCAGTGTAAGAATGAAGACAGATACGTGTGTTTAAATCACGTTACCTGAATCTCCGTGTTCATCCACAATTATTTCCTTAGGATGATTTCTTAACAGTAAAATCGCCTTAGGAAACCACATTCTGGTTTTGAAACACATTGGCCAAGCCGCCTGCAGGAAGTCTGCAATGACTGAAGATCAACAGTGGTGGGAGGGGCCGCTTCCTGCAGCCGCCTCACTGGGTGCTGGCGTCTTGTTCCACGGAGGCCAACGCGGTGGTCGGGACGCAGTGGTGTGTTACTATTCTAGCTTTGCTTCTTGGACTGGCAGAGGAGTTGCAAGACTTTCACGTGCTTTGTGCCAACTCAATATCCGTGGGGGGGAGGGGGGGCGGGGGGAGGATTGTCTGCTCATGTCTCTTCTCTGCTTTTCCCTTGTATGTATTTTGACCTTTATCTTTATTTTCTCAATCCTGTTGTATACGCAGCCTTTTTGGTACACTGCTCCAAATGCTTTTAATAAACAGGCAGTATATGAACAATATATGAATAAGAAAAAACAGAGCTAAATTAAAAAAAAAAAACAACTCTTACACACAGGGGATTGTGATCGGGCTGTGGACACACACACACAGCCCCTTGGGGTCACATCCTTGAGGAAGCCTATGTCCAGGAGAGGAGATAAGATGTGACTATACAAACGCAATCCCAGGAAGAGAGGAGGAAAGCTCTCAGGAAGAGATAATAAGAGGCTGCAAGGCTGCTCGGAGCCAGAGGAGGCAGCGGCCCCTTCCCGCTGGGAAGATAAAACAGCGGCTTAGAGAGAAATCGGCCACTAATCTGGGCCACGGGGGCCAAATGAAATGCTGATACGGGAAAGGTGTGTCACGTGCTGTGTACACAGGTGTACCAGAGAGGCTCCAACAGCGGGGTGGAACCAAGCACGAGAGAGTATTTCCATGTAGTGAAAGCGGGGATAGATGAGGGGAAGTAAGATTCGTTCTCCATACCTGTGACTACTGTGACTATAGACTTGTAGTTCAGGCCACCGAAGATTAGAGATGGGACACGGGCACTCCCTTGACTTGCATCGTCTGGTCTGCTTTAACACAAACCAGGAGGAAAAGAAAGCTAGGCATCAGAAGCAATGGGTGGCAGGCCTATTAATGGCTGATCTGTACAGTGATCTGCCCTCAAGGAGACCCAACAGGCCAGTCCACTGCAGTGGCTTTCAATGCGGTAAGCCTGGGCTTCAGCAGAAGTCAGCTTGTGAAGAGCCCTGGCAGCTCTGCCAAGAGTTGCATCACTGGAAATGGACCTGCTCTGGAGTCGAAGGATGTCCAGGTCAGAGCCAAAGATCTTATTGGCTCTAAGCTGAAAAGCCCTTCACTCAGCCCAACTTCCAAAGTGACCACTGCAGCTGAGGGGACGGCCTGCAACATTGCAGGCAGAACTGTAAATTTCTTGTTAGAGATGCCCCCTGCCTTTACCTGGCCAGCTCTCCTCCCAGGCCAGCCAAGTAATGAAAGTCAACAGAGTGCCTTCCCCTAGGAGGTTCACACCTCCCTTAGGATATACCCCATGTGAAGAGATAGATAGGTCTGGGCCTCTTAACTTACAAGGCTTTAAAACCCACCAGATTATTATCAAGCCCCTTCTGTCAGGTTCTATTGGCCTTTCAATCAGAAAACTTAATTGCAGCTCAGATAGCACCTTTCTTAGGTTCTCTAACAACAACTCTGTCCTCTGTATCTAGCCCACTTGGGCCTCATTCCCTTGTAATCATAACCTCTACTCTACCACCAATGGCTCTACTCCCAACCTGTGTGTACTGATGGTCCTCTCCCCACTTAATGTTGTATGATTGTTCAGAATTTCTCTACAGACAAACCCCGCTACCCGCAAAAGTTAAGTGGCCTTTCTCCCAGTCTTGGCTGGGATCAGCTTTAAACCATGTCCATAAAACTGTCCTCACAAGGGTCCAGAGACGACCCCCCATTTCCTCTCCTCTATGAAATCCTCTCATTACCTGGTTAATGCCACTCTTAGGATCATTGGTTGCTATCTTCACCCTGTCTTTTATACTACAGTGTCTGTTTAAGTGTTTACAGGAGGTAATAATGGAACAAACAAAGGCCTTCAGCAACCCGGCTGTCAACCAAATGCTGCTACAAGGATTTACTCGGCTCCCCACCCAGGAGACAGCGGCTTGAGACATCGCCCCATGCCAGTGAAGAGTACCTCGTCACCCCATGTCAGCAGGAAGTAGCTCTAGAGACAGATCATCGTCCCTCTACCCCTCCTGGACTTTTGGGACTAATGTAACCCCATGCAAATCCTGCTTTATAAAAAACAAAAGTGGGGAATGTTAGAAAACTGGCACAGTTTTATCTATGGCACAATCTATACCCTGATTTACATTCTATGCCCTGGCTCCTACCGCCATTGCTGGAAGCCAGGTGGCCACATGGCCCAACCACCGGTGTCAAGCTCCACCCCCATCCTAATGGGATTCGCTGCTCCTGCTTCCCTGCCCACCCTCCGGCAAAGTTTTAAAAGGGGCTGTTCCTGAACACGTGGCTCTCTTGGCTCTTCTCTCCTGCTCACTTGGCTCCTCTCATCTGCTCTCTTCTCCTCCCCTCGTCTCTCTTCTCTCTGCTCTGTCTTCTCTCCTCACTAGCTCCTCTCCTCTGTCTTTCTCTCTCTTATACTCTCTTTCTCTCTCTTATCCTTCTTCGTCCCTCCCCTCTAGTCTGCTGGGTTTTCCCCAATAAACCCTTTCCCTTAAAAAAAAAAAAATTCATTTTCCTCTGGGTCCAGAGTGTGTGGACCCTTGAAGGAGAGGCTACAGTACTTGGAATCCACTCTGCAAGCCTCGTTTTCTTGCTTTCTCTCTCTTTTTAGAGTAAGTGCTATAACCCAAATCATGCTTTTGGAGGGCTCACCTAGCAACATGGGCAAGGAGTGCCGGTGCAGCACCTGCAGAAGCTACACCTTGCTGGGGACTGCTGGGAACACCAGGTCAGAGGGTGTGAGGGCCAGAAGCCGGCACGGGAACAGACAGGAGACAGACTCCACAAGACACAGCAGAGGTAAAGCGAGTTTGCAGAGGAGCCGGTCAGCGCTTGGATTCGGTCAGCGCTTGGATTCGGGGCGGGAGAGGTTGAGGAGGCCAGAAGAAGATTCCTCCTTCTCCGAAGTGTGGGGGAGGAATCGAGGTGCTGGAGGACACAAAGAAAATGCAGAATACACAACTCAGAAAACTCCTGCGGTCTGCACTCTGTAAGGCAACGCAGCAAGGCAGGCGGTGAGACGGCTTCTCCAACAAGTGAGCACCAGGTGGGAGCTTGAGAAGTGGGGGTTTTGGTGACCACCCTGGGGGCCTTTAAGAAGAGCTGATTTTGGATGAGCGAAGGAGAGCCAGCAGAGGCCCACTGCACAGACGTGGACGGAGGTCACTTCCTGTCTGTGTGACTTTCCTCGGTGACCAGCAGCAGCAGCAGAGACCGTGATGCGAGACTGATGGATGGGCGGGCTGCGGGAAACCGCTCTCGGGAAAGGCGCCCTGGGTGGAGCTGCCATCCTGCCAGCTACCCAGGCCGGGCTGAGCAGGCAGCGATCCCTTAGCCAACATCCTCTACACACCCAAGGCGTGTCCCACAAGAGAGGGACAAGGAGGAGCAGGAACAAGAGAGACCATCAGAGAGCCGTTTGCAAAGGTTGATGGGGAAGGCAGCGGCAGACAAGCTAGTGCAATGGTGGAGAAAAGGGGCAGCTGAGACAGCAGCATAGGGACCCCCAGGGAAGCGGGCCATCTCGGCACCTCACAAAGACGCTCCTCGGAGGAGGAGCATGGGGCGAAAGCCTGCCTGTCCTTCCCAGTCAGGTTCCAAGCCCGGTCTCCTGGCCTCCTCAGGCTGCTAAAACGGCGTCACAGACAGCGTGGCTTATGAGCAACAGGAGTGTATCCTGACCGACCTGGAGGCTGGCCGTTCAAGACTAGTGTGACAGCCCGGTCGGGTCCTGGTGAGCGCTCCTCTGAGTCACAGAAGGTCACTTTCTCACTGTGGCTCCGCATGGAAGAAACAGCGCGCACGCGTGCGCACACACACACACGCACGCGCATCACTGGTTATCATTTCAACATATGCATTGGGTTCAGCCAGACACAGCAGGTGTCTGCCGCCAGCCAGAGGAGGAGCCGTTCTCCAATCTGCCTACCCAAAACAGGATGCCTCTTCTGATGTGCACCGAGGCTTCGGGCTGGGCTGAAGTTCAGGGTGAGAGCCAAGATGCCAGGGGAAAGACCACAGGGGGCTGAGAACGCTGTGGGTGCCAACCTCCAAGCCTGGGGGCAGAGCAGACGGAGTGGAACCGGCCGGCATGGGAAGAGGGAAGCTGGAAAGAAAATAAAATAAGCTGCAGAAGATTAGAATAGGGCTCCTCAGGGGCTGACCCTCTTGTCAGGGAGGCTGAAGAAAAGCAAACTGAGGCCGGCGCCGCAGCTCAATAGGCTAATCCTCCGCCTTGTGGCACCGGCACACCAGGTTCTAGTCCTGGTCGGGGCGCCGGATTCTGTCCCGGTTGCCCCTCTTCCAGGCCAGCTCTCTGCTGTGGCCAGGGAGTGCAGTGGAGGATGGCCCAAGTGCTTGGGCCCTGCACCTGCATGGGAGACCAGGAGAAGCACCTGGCTCCTGGCTTCGGATCAGCGCAGTGCACCTACCGCGGCGGCCATTGGAGGGTGAACCAAGGGCAAAAGGAAGACCTTTCTCTCTGTCTCTCTCTCTCACTGTCCACTCTGCCTGTCAAAAAAAAAAAAAAAAAAAAGAAAGAAAGAAAAAAAAAAGCAAACTGAAGGGAGATAGAGGGGACAGAGTGAGGAAGCTGTGCCCGGACTCCGCGTGGTGAACAGCGAGGGGCTCCCTCCGCCTCGTGCCGCTGCAGAGGGCTTCCTGGTCCTGTAGACGGCAGCTCTGCCCCTGCTCGCTCCCCCTCTGACAGGCCAGCCTCCGCTTTCACTCTTAAGGGTAAATCTGATTAAGCATTTGGCTCAGATCACCCAAAACAGTAAACCGAGTAGCGTTCTTGTGTCATTTCTTTTTTATTTGTGTGTGACATTAACATTAAACACATGATGTTGCAACAACAACATAATTGATGACTTAATGGCCTGAATTTAAATTCAAGTAATATTTCCATTCATCTAAAAGCTATCCCTTAGAAGCCTGTAAAATTAATTTATTGAAAAAATTTCAACATAACTCTACCAGGAAATCGCCTCTGAATAATAATGCCATGGATTTTGCATCTTTTTCCCCTTTGATCAGCTCATGCCTACTTCCTGAAGATGTATTGCCAATGCTGTAACCAAAAACCCCAACAGAGGAGGTTGTGGAACAGGCATCGCCAAAACCTTGAAAATCCACAGGGATCTTTGGAGAGAGAGGACGAACCAATGCAGGAGGTGCCGATGGGAAGAGTTTCTGAAAAGAAGGGTGCCGTTCCTCCCTGGCCAAGGCTGGAGACAAGAGGCTACAATGGTCACAGGTCTCAGCCCTGTTCATTTAGCTGCTGTGGAAGCTGGGCTCTCAACACTACCACAAACCTAATGACTTCAAGCAACTGAAATTCATCCTCACCCAGTGCTGGAGGCCAGAAATCCAAAGCAAAGTGCCCACAGGGCCCCACGCCCTTCAAGACGGCAGAGGAGAATCCTTGCTCACCCCTTAGCTTCTAGTGGCTCCAAGCACTGCTTGGCTTGTGGCCACACCACTCTAATCTCTGCCTCCATCATTTCAAGGCCTCCAATATATAAATGTCTTCTCTGGTTTTATCATTGGAAGTAGAGATCACTTGAATATCAAGAATCATCGCATATCAAGATTATTAGCTAATTACATCTGCAAAGACCCTTTAGGTTAGGACATGGACATATCTTTTTGAGGGCCACCAGCCACTATTCAACCTACTGCCTGAGGATAGATGGGTGGCGTTTGCTTTGGAGAGGCTAGTTTGCAATGCAAGTAAGGGAAACTCAAACTAGCTTTAACTAGCTAGGTGATAAGGAACTCAATTAGCTGTCCTACCTGGAGCCATAGAGACCCAAGAATGATGATCGGTGGATAAAGAGTCATGGGTCCCAATGTCCCTCTTTACTCCCTTGTTGCTGGTTGCAGGATGGCTAGCGTAGCTGTCGGGGCTACATGGGTCTTGTTGGTGACCAACAGGGGACAGCAAGAGGAACCCTCTCCCTAAACCACCAGAGTAGGTCTGATTGAGCCACATCAGATCAGGGTGCCCCAAGGAACCATCCTGGTTCCCAGGAGAATCCCAGGTCCCATTGGCTAACACCAATTCCAACTGTACTTGGACTTGAACATGTGTTCAGCTTTCTCTATGCTGTATAATTCATGGAAGAGGAGAAGAGTCCTGAAAATAACCCTAAACCAGAAAGGTGAAAGCAGACACCAAGCAGGAGACCGGTATCCCCACCATGACGCAGAAGGGCAAAGGTGGCTTTGGAAGTGTGATCACCCGTCCTGAATCCACGGTAAAAAGGGCCATGGTTGAACATACCGACTTATTCCGGGAGAACCATCTAGGGAGCTGGGACAGAAGTTTAAGAGTAAGGATGTTCACAATAGAGAAGGAAAATTAGAAGTCAAATAATCAGTCAACAGTAAGAAGTGGTTAATGAAATATGAGATCCACATGTGGGATAGACTGAATCTCCTTAATCATACTTGGCATGTGTGACCCTTGAGTGGATTCTAGATTTGTACAAGAGAAATAAATATGGGTACAGTATTATGACTGTTGAAGAAATTTGAAAATGGACCGCTACTTAAATAACAGCATCCGTATCAATGCTCAGTTGCTGGATTTTAATAATTAAGCTGTGATTTTATGAGAGAATGTGATTATTATTAGGAAATACATCCTAGCAAACCCTGAAGTATTTATGAATAAAGAGGCATGATAGGGGCTGGCACTGTGATGCAGTGGGTTAAAGCCCCAGCCTAAAGCGCCAGCATCCCATATGGGCGCCAGTTTGAGTCACACACATCTCTTCTAAAACAGACAGCCACACCCCAAACAACTGGTCTCTTTCCATGAGCCCAACAGAGAGGAAGTGGAGGTCAGAGCCACCTCACACTCAGAAGGGGCAGATAGAGGCCTGCAGAGAGGCCCTGCACTTGGTCCCCCACCCCTTCTGCAGAGCCACAGAGAGAGTGCCACCACCCTGAAGCCACGCAACAGCCAAGAAGGAGCCCGAGAAATGTGTGTGTTGAGGAAACTCCATGAACAAAGGCAGCAGAAATCCCGCTGCTGAAAGAAACCCAGCCAGAAGGGACGAGTGCCTTCCCTGGGAACTAGAACGCTGTGTCCACCCAACTTAACTCTGCACGTGTCAGGATGAAATGAAGGCCCTTTCTCTATGTGTAGACAGGAGTTGCTATATATAGACACCTCTCCGAGAGACATGCTGCAGGATCCACTTCAAGAAGAAAAGAACAAATCCAAACGGAGAGCAAATCAACAAATGTTTGTAAATCCAAGTAGGTCCACGGCTGGAAATGGTTTGTCCCCTGGAAACACATGCTGAATTTGGTTTGCTTTGGAGGCACTGGGAGGGGCCATGAAGCAGTGCCTAGGCATTAAGAGGAGCCCATGGCTTTCTCGTGGGACTGAGTTTGTCCTGTCACTTACAGGTTGTTAGAAAGTGAGGCTTCCCCTCTTGTTTTTCTCCTTTCAGTCTTGGACTCCCAGCTTCCAGAACCGTGAGCCAAGTATATCTATTTTCTTTACACGTTTCCCAGTCTCTAGTGTTCAGTAAAAAAATGGCCTAAGACAAGCAGGAATTTAAAACTGTATAAATATTTTTTAAATCTTACTATCTGCATCAGCTTGCATCTACAATTCCAGAGGGGCAGACATTTGGCCTAGTGGTGAAGCCGCTGGTTAAGACACATGTCCCATATCTGGGTGCATGTGTGCCATGCGCACTTCCAGTTATTGTCTGCAGCTTCCTGCTAGTGAGGACTCCAGGAAGAAGCAGGTGATCACTCGAGTAGCTGTGTTCCTACAGACCACATGTGAGACCTAAGTTAAATTCTCGGCACCTAGCTTTGGCCCCAACCCAGCCTCAACTCTCAACTGTTGTGGGCATTTGGAGAGTGGTCCAGTCAATGGGCTCGCTCCTGCTTTCTCTCTCTCTCTCTCTCTCTCTCTTTGCCTCTGTCTCTCTCTGCCTCTCAAGTAAACAACTTTTTTTCTTTTAATTCTAGGGAGGAATCTGGACTCTGAGTGCTGCATATCAGAGGGATATTCAAGATTCAATGTTTGTGTGCATTTTTCTGGAGTGGGCACCCAAAGCTTCCACCAGACTCTTGAAGGGAACCATGACCCCCAAAGACAGTTGAGAGTCATTGTCCCCTGTGGCTTCTCAGCCTGCCCTACCCCCTAGAAGATACACTCCCTCGCCCCCATCCCTCCCCATGCACATACCTGGGCTTGGGCCCCACCCCGACATCCAGCTCCCAGAACAAAAATAATGACCTCCTTCAATCTGTGGGATGGTAGCCTAAGCCAAACCCCAAGAGAAGCCAAAAATGAAAACCTTGGCCAACACAAACTGTCTCATCCAACTCTTTTCAAGCTGGTGCTGTGGTTGACTTTTCTCACCAACATCGCAGATGCTTTTGCCTGGAACAGTTCTCAGCTTTGGTATCCTGGAGCCAACACCTGTGTGTCCCAATTATGGCAAAACTAAAGTAGGTGAAGAGAGACAAAAAGGCCCATTTGCAGAACCCAAACTGTTTCTGAGAATTTACTAACCACTGTGAACCCAGTGGAAAAACAGAAACAGTGCCCATATTCAGCAACATTATCACCTTGGAGCTAAATTTTTCCAGGAAAATTATCCAAGTATTAAGTTACTTAAAGCTATGCAAATGGCCTATTCAGTTTATTTCTCATTGAATTGATCTGTGTTCTTAATGGGAACATGAGACAGTTGGGTGTGACCATGTAGATAACTCTGCAAACGTTCTCTCTCCTCCTTCTGCTGTTGTCCCTTTGAGGGGTCTCTGCCATGAGCCTCGCCATACCCAGTGAATTTGTCAGGTGCGAGAAGCCCAGGACCTGCTGTGGGTTTGGCTTCTTCTGCTGCACCAGTCCAGCTCCACTACAAGACAAGTGAGACCTGGCTGCCACTCTCAGCTGCCCAGGCCAGCCCACATCAGCCACACCTCAGGGGCCTGCAGACCCCAGAGTGCCAGGGAAACACTTGCTGTTGGAAACATCTGACTGTGGCGGGCACAGTGGGCTTCTCTGTCTCCTGAGTACACCTGGGCGTCCGTGCACATTCATAGCCACACCACCAAAGAACACCTCTGGTTCAGGGCCGGCCCCACAGAGAGCCTGAGCCCTACAGCTCACGTCACCTGAGGACTGCAAACCCTCAGAGAGAGCAGGGGAGAGTGTGCTCCATCTGGAGCCTGGAAGCAAATGGTTCACCGTGAACAAGAGCCCTTTGTGAAGACACTCAGCTTTGTAGCCAGGGGAGGATCCCCTGGGACTCTAGAGGGGCCCATTCCATTCACTGGTTTTTAAAGTTCAAGTTCTCTTCCATGTGTTTCAGGGTTATGTTAAAATTAATCATTCAAGAATATTTTTAAAAATATTTTTGAGACACACAGAGAGAAAGACACAGACAGAGAGACTCTCCATCTGCTACTTCACCTCCCAGATGCCCACAACAGCCAGGGATGGAACTGGGAATCCAATCCAGGTCTCCCATGTAGGTGGCTGTGGGCTCGTGCTGTGAGGCCCACACTGCCAGGATGGTGGGGTGATGGGGTTCCCCAACAAGAAGCACTGGAGACAGTTTCGGTGAATGTGTCTGTTTATTAAGTCGGGCACAAGCTTTTATACAGCCGGCAAAGGGGCATAGCTGGCTCAGGGTAGCAACACTAAGTCCATAGGATAAAGCATATACTGGCGCCTCTACACTTCTCCAATCAGCCTGAAGGTCATGTAGCCTAGGTAGCCTTCCAGGTGGTCTTTATGGGTCTGGGCCACACCTGGAGCTGTTTACCTAGTTGACAATTACAAAGCCCTTCAACAGGAAGTGGGGGTGTGGGAAATGTGCCTGGGCCCCTGCTGCCTGCCAGCCGTCAGGTCATATGTGGGGTCTCAGTGTGCTGAGCCTCCAACCAAGGTCTTTCCCGGGAGGCATGGTGTGCCATGCCCTCTTAACCTCCTGCATGGGCTAGGCAGGCAGTCTCCCAGCCAGGCACAGGATCACCCATAGGTAGCAGGGACCTGACTACTTGAGGCATCACTGCTTCCTCCTTGGGTCTGCATTTGCAGGAAACTGGAGTCAGGAGTTGGAGCTGGGACTTAAACCCAGGTACCCGGATACGGAATATGGCTGTCTCACTTGGCATCTTAACCACTAGGCTGAACACCTGCCGTCATCCAATATTCTTTACATTAAAATGTAAGAGTCACTTAGAATAGAAATTGCACATATGAAGGAGCGCAATGTTTAAACTCATTAGCAATGAGTAGTTACTTTACTCTGCAAACTTGGTTTGTCTGAGAGGAAGAAAGTGAAAGTAATTGCTTTGAGGATAGGAAAACAGAATAGAAACAAACTCTGGTGTAATTCCACCCAACAAAGGGTGTTGCTGCAAAGAGCAGACTCACTTGCGAAACGAGTTTTGTTGGAAGGAGCTACATTTACTACTGGGCCAGAGAGCAGCGCTGCAAGCCCATTATTATTGCTGCAAGCCCAGACATGCTGGACAGGAAGAAAGGAGTACTCTCACAGTCAGTACCAAGACTGTTTCAACGCCCAGGAGCAGCAGCTAGCTCCTAGGCGAGTGGCCACAACAGATGCCCAGGGGCTCTGACTGTGAGGACACTGGGTGTTTGGCCACCTTTCCCACACACACATGGGGTGGGTTGTGAGGCAGGCACGATCCGCAGGAGTACCAGCAAGCCACTCCTCCATCTTCGTTGGGGCTTTATCAACTCCAAGATGGAGCGCTCAAAGGTTGCCAGGTTACAGGCTTGTTATAAAGATCAAGTAAATTGAGGCCAGCATTGTGGTGTAACAGGTAAAGCAATCGCCTGTGACCCAGCAATCCATCTGCCGGCTGCTCCACTTCCAATCCAGGTCCTTGCTAAAGGTCTGGATAGCCCAGGTGTTTGGGCCCTTGCTACCCACATGGAAGATGGAATAACTTGGTTTTGGCCAGGTCCAGCCCAGGCTGTTGAGTCCATTTAGGGAGTGAAGTAGCTTGTGGCAGATCTGTGTGTGTGTGCGTGTGTGTGTACCTCCCTCTGTTGCTCTGCCTCTCAATTAAAAATAAAACCTGTTAAGTAAATGAATGCAGACCACTAGTCGTCAGAGTGTCAACGGCAGAGGCATAACCTGGGAACTGGTTAAAACCCACTCCTCTGGCCCAACCCGAGACCTGTGATGAGACCCAGGAGGGCTGGTGGCCGTAACAGTCCCTCCAGGTGACAATGATGCAGCTGGGCTTCGGGACCCTGATACAGGTGAAGCCCTTATCTTGACGCATGTGAGCCCTGCAGAAGTCAGCCATCTATCTGTGCAGTTCTGATGGTACTTGTTCCTGTTCACTATTGTTGTATTCATTGTGATTGTCACTCTTCCCACATAGTAGTGCCTGGGCTGCACTAGGAGAAGTTGAGGCAGGTTCAGCCCCAGTCTGCAGCCCTGGAGAGCTTTGCAAGGCAGCCACCCAGCACCAAGAACAGTCCATCTCCCACCTCGAAGTTCCCTTTCATTTCATCCACAACACAGACACACTTTTCTCTGGGAGAAGACAAAAATAATCTTCCATTCACTTGAATGCACGGATGACAATTCATCTCTCTCTCTCAGTATTCCACTGTTCTCCCTGCCTTTGGAAGATTTTATGGATATAAATCTATAAAGTCTTCATTTCCAAAGCAAGCAAGACTTTTTAAAAAAAAATGTATTTATTTATTTGAAAGACAAAGAAAGAGACAGACAGGGATTTTACAGCCATTGGTTCACTCCCCCAAAATGCCCAAAACATGCATGGCTGGACCAGGCTGAAGCCAGGAACCAGGAACCCCTTCCAAGTCTCCCATGTGGGTGGCAGAGCATCAGGTACATGAACTATCACTTGCTGCCTCTCAGGGTGCCCATCAGCAAGAAGCTGGAACTCAGAAACAGAGCCCAAACCAAGAACCTGAGATGGGATGCGAAGTCCCCAAGCAGCAGCTTAACCACTGCACCAAATGGCCTCCCCATAAGCAAGCCTCTTGCCCACAACAGCCAATCCAGAGCAGACCCTGCTTGCCCAGACCCGCCCCCAGTCATCCAACTCATGCCCCCGTCCTCAAGTCCCCTGACACCCTCTGACTGCAGAGCCCCTGGGTAATAAGCCACAGTCATGTGCCCTGGCCGTGTGGCCGAGGGCCACGAGATCTGGCAGACAGCTGTGGGAAGCCTCGCTGGGCGGCTGACATCCTGCAGGCAGAGCTGGGGGCCGTGTCTGTGCAGCGACTGTTTAGAGGCACTGTGCTGCTCCCTGGGCTCTGCGGTCTCAAACGTGGCAGGAGAGTGAGGGACGGGAGGTCGTCTCCAACCTCCAAAATAATGCACAAGACCTGTGGAGAGAGTGCCACAGGAAGGAAGGTGCCTGACGCTGACTGCTAAGAATCAGGGGGGCGCTTGCGGGAACCGCTCCGAGATGCCCGCAGAGGGATTGGCGCAGAAGCAGTCATGTGGGAGCACACACGGGAAAGACAGTGCTGGGGTCAAGTGCCCAGGACAAATTCACAGCAGGAAGCAGCCAGAGCGATCATCGCCCAGTTCCCCCTAACAGATGTTAGGGCTTCCATCTTCGGAGGTGGGAATGTGAGCTGTCAGACAGGTTCATAGTCAGGGGATCCCAGTGGAATTTGGGAGGCCACCCTCCTTCCTTCAGAATCTCCCAAATTTACCATGAGAGTGGCAAGGGAGCTCTTCCTGAGCTCACAGCTTTTTGTGAAAACAAGTTACCTATCCCACCCTTAGCAGGCCAGGCAGGATGAAAAATTGTAAATGAGGTCTCTTGATGGTTTTTGTCCCCGCCTGGTAACTGAGTGCCAATCTGATTGTCAAGTATTTTTTTTTCCTTCAAAATTGTACTTAAAAAGCCCACTGCCACCAGTCCCTTTGGGTTTATTCCTCTCTTGGAAGCCCCCTCCATGCCACTCTGGCTGGAAGCCTTTGACTCTAATAAATATTTTTAAATTAAAAAAAAAAAAAAGAAAATCAAGGGCAAGTTTCCCCTGAACACAGCTGTGGACCACCCTCCCTCCAGCACCCAGCCTTCCTGGCTTTATCAGAGAACCCACTACTGAAGAGCCAGTGGGTGCTGAGCTAGACGCAAACCAAGCACACCAAGCACAATGCCTTTGGCTGAGCCCCGGGTTTACCATTGTTGCTTTTGCCCAATGTGCTTTTTCAAAAGATGCAGCTCACAGGCCCCCAGTGAGTGGCCAGGGGAGCGGGAGCTTCCCTCCTGCCCCAGGGTAATCAAGGTGTGAAAGCGTTTATCTGAGCCAGGCAATAACAAAGGGAAAGGAGCCAACGCCTTTCTCTGGGAGACACAGAGACAAGGAAGCTCCTTAAAATAAGAACCATTAATGGAACAAATGGTGCCCGCACCAAATGTGGATTGACGGCATCTTTCTTACGCTCAGATATTTGCTAGAAGGATAATTCCACTATTGATTATATTTAATTATTAACATCTTTTCCCCAAATGAAATGCAAACTAGTTTTCTGGATGACAGACTGTTATGAACTAATGTTGCTAAATAATTTCTAATGACTACCACGCATAAAAATAGAAAAATTATTTGGCTCTTTATAAGAAAACAATACAAATGAGATGAAAACAGCAAATAGATGTTTGAGATTGATGCGTTAAAATGTATGATGTTTTCCCAGCCTGTGCATGGAAGCTTCAAAGTGAAGACTTTAAAATCTGAGCCTGCAGAAGAACCAAGTGAGAGGCGGGGAGAGGTGCCCCTGTGGGCGGGGTCTTCGAAACTGGTTGCCTGAGGGGCTTGGCCTTCCGTCCTGCCACACACCCTTCCCCAAGGAGCCTCAGCGTGGGGGAGACAAGTAATCAAGGTACTCGCAGGAAGAGCCAAATGAACAATAAGGATGAAAATGTGTTTCCTACAAGAATCCACTTTCTAATGAAAGACAAAACTTTACTCACAAGACTGCATCATGTAACAAGAGAATACCAGGAATAAGAAAAGTAGGGTTGAGGCTGGAGGGGGGGGTGGGCACCTTCTGTGTGGACCACCCTGAACTTCTGCTGCTCTGACACCCACCCCACAGCTGGCTGCTTTCCCTGGACTTGGGAGGGGGAAGCCTTGTTTTCATCTGCAGGTTCAACTCACAGAAGTTTGGCTGCACTAATGTGAACACAATTTTACATTGAGATAACCATGATATAAACAAAGAGGAGGAGGCGGGTACTGATGTAGTAGTTAAGTCACCTCTTAGGATGCCCGCATCCCACGTCAGGGTGCCTGGTTCAAGTGCTGGCTCCAGCTAATGCACACCCTGGCAGGCAGCAGGCGATGGCTCCACCACGTGGGTCCCTGCCACCCATGTGGGAGACCCAGACTGAGTTCTGAGTTCCCAGCTCTGGCCTGGCCCAACTCTGACCATTGCAGGTGTTTGAGGAGTGACCCAACAGATGGACAATCTCACTCTATCTGCCCCCTCTGCCTTTCCAATAAAAATATGAATAAATAAAAATTTAAACAAAAAAACAGACAAACCAGAGGTCTGAGGCCTGGATTTAAAATGAGAAGAAGACAGTGATTTTACTATTCCATTATTTACCCCCCCCCCCCAGAAATGCATTTTAAAACTTAACAGGACTTATTTTGGCCTTGGACAGTCCCCGAGCAACCATATGGGCTATCTCGACCTTAATTTACATTTCATATATTCAAGGAAATCCCTATAAATCATCTTCATCAAATATGTGCATTAGTGAGTCCCACAAGACCCGCTATTTGCTGCACAGCTGAGATAAGATGCCTGCTTCCCGGTGTTTTACTCAATTAGCTTCATAAGCTTGAATCTGGCTTCGCAGCCGCAGCATTGATGAAATGAGAGCATGTGCCCGGACATCACTTGGCTGCTTCCTGCCCAGACCCTGCGGTTCTGCACCAGCCCCTCCCTGAGGCTCCTCGCTCTTAAACACTGATGCGATTGCCCATTAATGAGATTGCTTTAAGTACTGCTGCAGGGAGTGCTGGAGCCCGGGGCACCCTCCCAGCAGACCAAGCCCCACGGGAGGAGCCACCGGCAGTCAGGACACGGTGAAGCAGTGAGAAGCGGCACTCTGGCTCCTGCTGGACAGAGGCAAGGCCACAGACCAGCCAGGGCCCAGTCTGTCCGTGAGCCGCGGAGTCAGCAGCAGCCGGAGGGGGGAGGGGAGCACCCTGCAGATCACACCTGTCTGCCCACCTGACCAGCCTCTTCCAGTCAAGGTCGTCAGCTCTGCGACAGGCGCTCGGCATGATGCCGCTCCACCACCCAAACACGGCTCCTGCACAGGGTGCAGCCAGCCGAGGCCCGGGGTCTTCCTCCCCGAGAGCTGCAGACACAATTCTGGAGGATTCAGAAGATGTCTAATCATGAAAGGCTTTGCTCTCTCACGCTTGTGTCTCCCCGCGACCCTAGAGTGATTCCCATTTACAAGTGAGGGGGTTAGGTCCACAGCAAGGAGGACCCTGTCCCATTCCAGTTCTTTGCCTCACTTGCCTCGGGCTCAGGGCCAGGTACTGAGGACACTGCGTGGAGGCAGGGAAGAAGTGGGCTGGAAGCAAGTGCATGAGTCCAGCACCCTGCAGGCTTGTTGCTCCGCAGTCCAGATGCTTCCCACGACGCTGCGGGAGGCAGCAGACAGCAGATCTGAGCCACAGATGATAAGGAGGGACCCCCAGGCTCCCAGGAGAGGGTACCAGGCCACACCCTAGCGTGCAGAGGTCCTGAGTGGAGTGAGCCTGGCTTTGCAGCATCACAGTGGCAGTCAGAGGGTGTATAGCCCGGTGAACAAGAGGCAGAGTGATCCCAGGTGCAGTCCCACATGGAGGTGGGGGCAGGGTGCACGGGGAAAGCCTGTCTTTGTCATTATCGCCCCAAGTGGAATGGGAAGCTGGTGGGAAGATAGGAGATTTACTTTTCCTAGCTGCTGGGTGGAACAGACTGTGTTGAGGGGTGAAATCGGGCGTGGGGTGAGAGGGAGGGAAAACCTAGACAAGAAACCAGGCTGGGACCTGGCCTCCCGAATCCCAGCTGGCTTGCCCGCCTCTCACGTCAACCATGTGGCCTCCTGGACGGGCAGCAGGCTGGCACCTGCTCACACACAAGTCACACGCAAGCCACAGAAGATGTCAGTGACGTCTCTAACCTGATCCTCAAAGACCCAGGCCCACAGCGACAGCCAGAGCGGGAGGTGGCCAAGCAGGCATCACAGCACTCCAGGCACAGAGGGGAGAGAAGCAGCCACAGGTGAGAGGGAGAGACCCCCGGTTCCCAAAAGATCCTCCCACCAAGCCCCAAAGCAAAGTCACATTCTGAATCCGTGCAGGTCGATGAGTGGAGAGAGAACTCAGACTTCCCATTCTCTGCACGGCTGACAAAGACTAACTAGGACAAGATTCACGCTGATACGAGCACACAGATTGTCTCACTCGGGACTGGTGCCGTGGTGCAGAGGGTTAAACCTACACCTGCAACACCAGCATCCCATACGGGCTTTGGTTGGAGTCCCAGCTGCTCCTCTTCTGATCCAGCTCCCTGCTGTTGCACCTGGGAGAGCAGTGGAAGATGGCCAGGGTACTTGGGCCTCTGCCACTCACGTGGGAGACCTGGATGGAGTCTCTGTCTCCTGGCTTCAGTCTGGCTCAGCCTTGTTGCAGCCATTTGGGGAGTGAACCAGTGGATGGAAGATCTGTTCCTCCCTCCCTCTCTCTTTCTCTCTCTCTGTAACTCTGTCTTTCAAATAAATAAATAAATCTTAAAAAAAAAACTGTCTTGCTCATCAAGGTCCAACACCAATGGTTTTCCATCAGGTCCAAGGGACTCCTTAGACCCAACCTTGCCCACCAGGACAACTGTTTTCAGACAAAGGACTTAGAGGGCCCACAGGAGATGCAGGAGACTGGAATGAGGAGATAGGGGGTGGGAGACCCTTGCTCTTGGTTTTGCACTTTGGGCAAATTAATCCCTAGCAGGGCACCACCCAGGCGACTTGGCTGGAGAGGCAGGGCTGTCCTCTCCCACCCCTGACCCAGCCTGGGGTGATTGACGTGAGGCTACTGTCCAGTGCTGACCAACCAGCCTGTGCCAGTACCCCAGGGGCAGAGCCGTTGACCCCAGGAGATGCCCTCAGTGACAGTTGTGGGCTCCAAGGGGCTTGCAAGCACCTCTGGGTGGAGCATCTCACTCCCGTGCCCATCGTGTGTTTCCCTGGAGGCTGCCCGCCCTTCTCTGCACCAGTGGATTGGACGATGAGCTGACATTTTCTAAGCAGCCTTTGCTCCACCCTTGATTAGAAACTATCTTTAATTAAAACACCACATCGGAATTCTGAACCAATTTCTTTCTGGCTCTCCTAAGTGCTTTATACAAAACATTAACTCTGGAATCTCATTACGCATTTGCAACCCCTGTGACAAACATAAATGATGATTTAGCTCTAATGCCTTCCTGAGGAAGCCATGTTTTCAAAGCCTCATGGCTAATAGTAACTTATTTTATCTGTCTCTCTGCTTTTTAGACAGAGAGCTAACTCTGATATAGCAATGGGCTAAGCAAATTATCACAGAGCATGTATCTGACAGCTCCCAGGAGATGTTCACACGGAAACCAGGAGCTCGAATTCAGGGCTGCTCCTGGCAGGTCCAAGTCCTTGGGTAGCAACAAGATGTGGGTAGGCAATACCCACAGGGAGAAGCTATGGGAGAATGACTCCGAACTTGGTGGCTCATTTCTCACGGGGAACTTCAAGAGCCTTCTTGGAGAGAAAATACAAACTGCAGACTTGATGCACAAGCACTTGAGGATCTGTGGCCTTGAGGTCACTGTCTTCTACATAGACCCCAACTGGTGACACTCCCTTTGCCCGTGCTGGTATTTTTCAATGATTCCCAGACAAATGAGAAAAAGATAGAGCAGGTTTTTCTTTATAAGTTTTACTTAATCTAACTTAAAGGAACATTCTTTATCTTGAAAGCACATCTTTTGCCTTAAAATTTCCTTTATTTGTTGAAATGCTGCTGATATTACACAGCAAAGTTTTAAAAAAAGGCTTGGAAAAACTCAAGTTAGCAAAACAATAGCACCAGTGGGCATGTCTGTGTTGACAGGTAAGGAATTTTACTGGACCGTGAAGCCCAGAGAATTCCAGAAGCTGCCTTCTAGAAACCCTTCCAAGACTCTCCTCTTTCCTCCCCCTCTCTTCCCTCCCCTCCCCCTTCTCAGCTCCCAGCTTGTCCTACGACACAACCACCCAGTCTGACTCTCCCTCTCCTGTCCATTGAGTTAAGGCAGAGACGAGGCCATGTTCTGTGCTATCCTCCTCCCTCTAACAGTCTCTGTGTGGTTCAAGTTGAGCATTTTTGAGAATTTGAAAATAAGAAAGTTGATTTCTAATACTATTATTCCAAAAATTTCTCTGGGTTGCGCATTTGGCAAAGCGGTCAAGTTGCTGATGGAGAAACCTGTATCCCATGTGAGAGTGCTTGGGATTGAATCCCGGCTTTGCTCCGAGTTCCAGCTTCCTGCTAACGCACACCCTGGAAGGCAGCAAGTACATGAGTCCGTGCTGCCCACAAGGCAGACCTAGATTGAGGTCCTGGCTCCTAGCTTTGACCTGGCCCATACTCAGTAACTGTGGGCCTTTGGGGACTGAACCAGTGGATAGAATCTTGCTCTCTCACTCTCTTGAAAATGAATAAATGTTAAAAGAACAAAATTTCTCTGAATATGTGCAATGGATAATTTGTGAAGTATTTTTAGCATTTCTTGTTCTGTGCTCCTCAGTGAACCAATTCTTTTCAAATTTCTTTTTAAACTTTACATGACAATTTCTTACATTCAAATGTTGGGAATGGTCTAATTTCCAAACCAAGTTAAAGCCTCACCAATGATACTAGGACTTAGTAATTGTCACCCTGTGAATAGTAGTAAAAAGAATGCTCCTATTTGGAAGAGGCTTAGTAAAAATGCTAACATTTTTAAATAGTCCCAATTATTAACACTAGTTTTTAAATAGAATAATACTAATCTTAGTTTTTAGCCATTATCTCTTTTTTAAATGTGTCCAATTAAGAGCACTTCAAAGTAGATACGGGGCCGGCACCACGGCTCAATAGGCTAATCCTCCACTTTGCGGCGCCGGCACACCGGGTTCTAGTCCCGGTCGGGGCACCGATTCTGTCCCAGTTGCCCCTCTTCCAGGCCAGCTCTCTGCTGTGGCCAGGGAGTGCAGTGGAGGATGGTCCAAGTGCTTGGGCCCTGCACCCCATGGGAGACCAGGAGAAGCACCTGGCTCCTGGCTTCGGATCAGCGCAGTGCACCGGCTGCAGTGCGCCAGCCACGGCAGCCATTGGAGGGTGAACCAAGGGCAAAAGGAAGACCTTTCTCTCTGTCTCTCTCTCTGTCCACTCTGCCTATCAAAAAAAAAAAGTAGATACGAACTTCTGAGATCGAATTCACAAAGGCCAGCCACATCGTCAGTTCTCATGTGATCTTCTTTGTCAGAGACACAAAAAAATAAAAGGAAACGCACAGACATACATCCTGTCGGCCATCAGAAGACAGTTATTAGATAAGTGTGGCATAGGCTTATTATTAAACAGTCTATTCCCTATCATGCAAAAGGTGTACTTCCATTTTCGTTGGCTGGCTTCCTCTGGAAACTCTTCATTCCCCCCGGTCCCATCCGACCTTTCGGCAGCTGGCAGGTCTAGATTCCTGAGAGCCTTGGTTTTGATCGCTCCACCACCCATTTTTCCAGTGGTGGAACTACTCAGTGGCCAGAACTCTCTCGAGTCAGTTCATGAACTGGCCATCCTTGAGCTGTGATTCTGCTGTACCAAAGACTTCTCAGAATGAACCCATTACTGACTGGTATTTGGAAATTTTTCATCAGTTAGATAGACTGCGATCAGATTTGTCATACAAAAAAAAAATTTTTTTAAATCCCCGGGGGACGTTTGACTCCAAGGTTTTAGTAGGCTAGAGAGAGACCCAGCTCCAAGAGGAAGATCAGAACCAACATGGGGAGGAAACAGGCAGGTGTTGGTGAGCTATAGGAAGTGTGATTTCTAACAAGGGCTGGGGATGTGTGGACTGATGCAGTTTCCACCTCACTGCACAGGGTTCAGATCAGGAGTGGGTGTGGGTCCCCTCATATCCAAGCAGATCCCACTTCCACACAGAGGGAGAGGATGGGCTGGAGAGAAGATCTCCCCCTCCTTCCAGCCACCAGACTTTACCCACAAACCACAGCTTCACACACAGTCGGTGCCACAATGTATCACCGGAATTGCTACAATAAATTTTATGGAGTCCATCAGAACAGCTGGATGGGTTAGACTTTAAGAAAGCTTAGGAAGAAATGGTGACACTGTCCATTCCACCATGGTGATCAGAGTTAACACCAGCCATTATTACCTTCGTGCCCACCCAGACTGGGCATGTACAACCACAGACACACACACACACACACACAGTCTCACCAGTTCTGTTTGGGACTCTAAATGTAATCTGAAAACCAGGAATAACATCAGACCTCTGTGCACCACCTGCAGCCTCGACCTGCTGAGCCCTGAAGCAGTTCCTTCCCAGCCTCAGCCTCACCGACCCAGCCAGAGTCCCCGTGCGGAGCACACGGCCCAAGCGCAGGCCTCGCTCTGCAATCCACCTGCCATTCTCCTACCCTGGCTGTTGCATCCCTTCCCCTCGCCTCACCCTACAGCAGTAGGCTGTTCTTCCATTTCCTCCCATAGTGTCATCGGATCCCCACCCCACCTCATGTCTCCATTCTAGGTCGGGGTGGGGGGGTGCCTCTCCAGTGACACCTGTGCCCCCAGTCAGGAGAGTGCAGGACACTTGCCGGGACCCCTGGGAAAGGCGATGCTGCACTGGCCCCATCCCCTGGTCCTCATGAACCAGAATCTGTTCACCCAGGGCCTCCGTGGGCTTCCAGGGAAACACTTTGGGTCTCAGGTGTGAGAGGAAGGTAGACAGGGGGAGGGAAGTGGTTACTCCTCAAACTGTGAATTAAATAAAGGAAAGTGCTTCCAGGGTAATCCCGCCCGTGCTTCCAGAACATCTGAATCGCAAGAAAAGGGTATAAAAACAGGTAACGCATTTCTAATTTCAGCTCATTTGCACCCAAGGGATTCTCGCGCTAAGAATCTTATCTCAGGTGCTACCTCTCAGTGCCATCTTCAGGGTGTGTGTGGCACCTGGCAGCAGGGCCAGCCCGGCTGGAGCCCAGGCCAACACGCTCGGACCACAGTGAAGACAGGGCGGCGGGTGTGTGTCCCAGACAGGCAGCACTTCGGGAGTTACTGAAACATGAAAATCCCCACTCACACTCACCAGCTTTCCTGCTCCTGATGTAGGAACTGAAACTCAGGCTAGAAGGAAAGAAATCGAGTTTTGCAATGCGTTCTTGTGAAAGCCCTCTTTCTGCCCAGAGCTGAAAATTCCCCCACCGGGGCCCTTCTTCCCCCTCTGCCTTCTCCCTGGCGCTCCCTCCACCCCTGCCTCCTTCCTGATCCGCTATTTGGAGCAGGTTTTGTCTTTTAAAACTACCTTTGCAGAGAGGAAACCCCCCGGAAAGCCAGCACTCCCTCCTCTCTGCTTCCCACCAGCGCTCGCGCCTCCGTTCGCACACGTGTACCGTGTTTGGGAGTCGCCCGGCACCTGGGCTTCTCACTGGCTTCATTTTTCTTAACTCGCCCCAGCCTTTTCCTCCTCCGCCTCCCATCTGCAAGACAGAATAGTGCACACCTGTGTACTTCCCACCGTCCCCTCCCAAGTGTGTGACAAAAGGGACTTTGCAGGTGCGATTTGCAGTGGTGGTGATCCAGGGACGTCCACGTGGGCCCCGGGCCATCACCAGGCTCTTCATTAAGAAGGAGGTCGGGAGAAAATGGTGCTGACAGGCAGAAGGCAGGGAGGGGGAAGGCTCTGTGGTTTTCCGGGTTTTGCGGGAGAGGCAGGGCAGCCAGCCAGGGCGGGAGGTCTCCCGATGCGGAAAAGGCGGAGATGCAGCTTCTGCCCCCCGCGCCTCCAGGAGGAATTCAGTTCTGCCTCTCGGTGTTAGGCACAGGACCTCCTGCGAGACAGCACACAGCTGGGTCTTCTTCACGCCCCTAAGCTTGTGGTGATGCCTTGCAGCACCTGTAAGAGATGAACCCACCACCCTGTAAGTCACACCACCCCTCCCCAACAAACCGAGTGCAGGGCCAGGGCCGCGCCAGCTGTTGTCTCTCAAAGAGTGATGGTGGAACCTCCGTGAACTCCCTGCACCTGGACCAGGTGGGCAGGTGGCTCTGCTCAGCAGTTACACAGACCCAGTGGCAGAGGCTCTTGTCTTTCCCAGGTGGTTTCTAAGCCCAAGACCTGAGGTGGGAAACTGGACACAGCCCTTCCACCCCACGTCCACTGCACAGAGCCTTGTGCAGCAAACACATCCAGCCGCTGGGGAGGGGGAGGGGGCTTAGGACAGGGGGAGGCTGGGAAATGCCACCCCCACTTGGACCTCCATGTCCTGGCCACCGGGGACTTGTGGGCAACCTTCGGCCCTTGAGTAGATGCCCCTGGCCACCCTTCCCCAAGCAGGCACTGCGCCCAGCTCAGCAGGAACGCCTGGGCAACTTCCTCTGTCCCAGATGCCGATCCTGGTGGGCTGGTGTTGTGCACACTCAAAGAGAGCCTGACACACACTGCTGGGCTGACAGAAACATGGCCATTGGGATCCTCACATACAGATGGTAGATGGGAAGCCCATATCTGTGCCCGGTCCACAGCTGTGATGGTCCCATTGAGCAGGAATGGCAAGAGCAGCTGTCCTGGCTGAGGGACCTGCCCTCCATGAGATCTCAGTTCTGCTCTCTGGGAGCAAGTCCCTGGTCCACTGCCCCTCGGCCTGCTTTGCCTCTGGGAATGCTTGTCCATTATCCTGCAAGGCATGTCTGAGCTGAGCGGTAGGGAGCGTGCCCTCCTGGCAGGCCAGAGAGCTGGGACGGTCATTTGACGCTGGAGAGTGGTCCCTGGGAACCTCAGGGAATGGCTCCAGCACCAGAGTCTCCCGATGCTCAAGCCCGTAATGCCAAGTGGCCTTGTATTTGCACAGTAGCTACGCCCACCCTCTGTATGCATCAGTCACCTCTAGATCACTTCAAACGCCCAATGCAATGCACCTGCTGTATAAGTGGTTGCTACATGGTATTGTTCACTAAACAATGGCAAAAAAGCAAAGTCTATGTGTCCCTAAATAATGGCAAGAAAGCAAAGTCTATGTGTCCAGTTCAGACACAACTTAAAAACATATTTTCAGGGGCCAGCATTGTGGCATAACAGGTTAAGCCACCTGCAGTGCTGACATCCCATATGGGTGCTGGTTCAATCCTTGGCTGTTCTGCTTCTGATCCAGCTCTCTGTTAATGGCCTGGGAAAGCAATAGAAGATGGCCCAAGTGCTTGGGCTCCTGCACTCACATGGGAACCCCGGATGAAGCTCCTGGCTCCTGGCTTTGGCCTGGTACAGCCCGGGCCATTGTGGCCATTTGGGGAGGGAACCAGTGGTTCTGTCTCTACCTCTCCCTCTGTCTCTGTAACTCTGCCTTCCAAATAAATAAAATAAATTGTAATAAAAAAATACCTTTATTTGCAATCCACACTTGGCTGTGGCAGGCGCCATCCCTTGCCCAGCCCAGCTCAGGCCGAGCTTGAGGTACCTTTGGCAACAGAATTGTTTGAGTCTTGGGAGGCTCAGGGACACTGCCTGCCAAGGAAAATGTGCCAGTCACTCAAAACATCACCTGGGTGCGGTGCCTCCCTCCACTTCCATCCGTACTCTTCCCTTCCTTGCCGCCCCCTGGCTGATGACGGTCACCCTGGGGCCCTGCCCTGCATCCTTACAGCAACGTTCCTGCCGGGATGGGGCCTCCCCACACCCTGCCTTTTCCCTTAGCAGGAAGACGCTGAGACAGATGCTGAGCCTAAGCCGTGGCGGTGTTACCTCCGCCGGGTGGCTGCAGGGAACTGGACCTTCGGTTTGGCCTGGCTGCAGGTTGCTGTCCCCCCCGTCCCTGCTCCACCTCACTCTACGAGCCAGCTTGCTCTTCTGGGCTCACTGCTTCCTCTCAATACCTTGCCCTACACAGCCAGGAATCCCTCATTCTACAATTTACCTGTTGTTTTCTTGGGAGCCACAGGCTGAGGAAGTGCGAGGTCCACCTGCCTTCCCGGTCCTGCAGCGGTGGTTTTACCAAACACTTCGTAAGAGCCCAAGACGTCACCGGGGGAACCCTCAGTCACCTGGGACTCCGTCCTGGGCCGTTCAATTTCTTTGGCTTTTTTTTGTAGCAGCTTGCATTACCACAAATAATATAGAAATGTGACTTTGAAGTAGGGTGCGAGGAAAACTAAAATGTGTTGCATGCTTTTGACAGCTTAGGTCGAGGAAGACAGTGGAGCAAGTGGAGTTCTGGGGACCAGGCAGCCACTCACTATAGAGCTTTAAATGTTAAAAAATTTTATTTATTTATTTATTTATTTATTTTCATTTTATTTGAAAGGCAGAGAGATAGAGATCTTCCATCCCCTGGTTCTCTCCCCAAATGCTGATGCCAGGAGCATAGAACTGAATCTGCATTTACTTTTTTAGGTAAAAAGATATATTTCTCTTTTTTAAAATTTATTCATTCATTTATTTATTTGAAAGTCAGAGTTACACAGAGAGAGAAGGAGAGGCAGAGAGAGAGAGAGAGAGAGAGAGAGAGGTCTTCCATCCTCTGGTTCACTCCCAAATTGGCCACAAGGGCCGGAGCTGCTCTGATCCGAAGCCAGGAGCCAGGAGCGTCTTCCAGGTCTCCCACATGGGTGCAGGGGCCCAAGGACTTAGGCCGTCTTCTGCTTTCCCAGGCCACAGCAGAGAGCTGCATCAGAAGTGGGAGGAGCCGTGACTAAAGTCGCCCCCTATATGAGATGCTGGCACTTGTAGGTGCCGGCTTTATCCACTACGCCACAGTGCCTGCCTCAAAAAAGATGTATTTGAAAATAGGAACAGTCATATGTTTCAAAAAAGTCACCGTGGATCTCCAGCTAAATAAACAAGCGATAGCCCTGGAAGCCGTGGCCTTTGTCCCAACAGCTGCATTTTACTGTCTCATCATTTGGCAGAAGTATTGTCTCACCGCGGCTTTTCCCTCTTTATTCTAATAAGGACACTACTTCTGTCGGTCGAACACTCCGGCCATTTCTAGGACACCTTTGCCAAATTCATTCTTTATTCTTACAGCTGCCCCTCGGTCAAGAAGTAACGGAACTAACTCTTCATGGTTATCCAACACGGCCTCCGTGAGCGGCGTCTGTCCATCTCCATCTTTGACGTTCAGCTCGGCTCCCAGCCTCGGTGAAGAAAGAGGCCACCCTCTGGCTCCCCGACCCTGAAGAGACTCCGCGGCGAGGGCCATCCTAACCAGTGTCCCGATCATCCACTCAGCCGCACCGCAGCGGCCTCCCAGGTCTCCAGCCCAGTGCAGAGCCGAGCAGCCTCCCAGGTCTCCAGCCACCCAGGAGGCTCCATGTCTACAGAGGTATCTCACAGCATCCAGGTGACCCGCCTAGCACGGAAGCACTAGACTGTCCGTGCCTCTTCCATTCTTCACTTTCACGTCTGTGCCATTAGAAGCTGAGATCTTCAGAAGCCTGGTATCGCCTTTTGGGGCTGCGACCGTCAGAACAGTTAAGCCAATCCTATCGGGACCATCGGGCTTCACTTGGCCTCCTTGAAGTATCCCAAGAAGCAAATCTTCGTTCACGAGGACAGCTCGGTGGAAGTACTCAGCGCTCACTGAGTGCCAGGGACTCCAGTCCCTGAATCGTGATGGTGGCCTCCCAGGGTGTGCAGGGCAGTCAGTGGCTTCCCCAGCCCTGCGTGCTCGCGTGCTGGGACCACTAAGAGCAATGGGGTCGTAAATATCCCCCACCACGGGTGCCCTGAGACCTGGCGTCTTCTCAGCGGCCACTGTCTGGCATTCTCACCAGCTCCTCTCTCACCCCCCACCCAAGCTGCATCCATCCCTCCCTCTCCCTGCATCCATCCCTCCCTCTCCCTGTCCCCCCCCAAAATCTCACCCTCACGCTCCCCTGCCCCTGCTCTCTTGGCCAGCTCTTTGTCCTGGGGCCAGGTGAGTGCTATATTCTCACTTTATTTTGCATGAAATCAGCTTTTCTTACTTCTGTTGTCAGAATGTGTTCTTTTGTGAATTGCCTGAGTCTCTTTCCTGCTATGTTATTAAGTGTTTGCATTCTTCCTGCCAGGTAGTAAGAATTCTCCATATATTACAGACATTAAACCTTTCCTTAGCAATGTCTCTATTTTCGTTGTTTTTGTTCATGTTTAATTGTGCTTCATTGTTTTCCTTTCTCATACCCAAGTTTTTAATTCTGGATTCACTTAGGGCTGTCTGCCACTTGGTCATTTCATGGTTTCCAGATAGAAGCATCTCTCACCCAAAGAGTGTTGATGTAAACCTATTTTTTTCTTGAAGGGTTTTATTGTTCTTTTTATTTTGAGTTTAATTTCTAGTTTGCCCGAATTTATTTCTGTACGATGGGAGGTCGTGTGCATTTTATTTACTTCTCTTTGCTTACAGATGACCAGCTGTGCCAGAACAGTTTCTATTGAATTATCCACTCCGTTGCCCATTTTGCTGAGAGGTGCTTTGTCACGTATTAAATCTGATTTATCTGAAGCCTCTTTGTGGACACTGAGCAGGCGCCTGTTTCTGCAGGGTGCCCAAGCCGACCTACGTGGCAGCCGGTACAGCACGTCCTCACTACATCCTCTTCCTTCAACGCCAAACTCCTCTTCCGTGTAAAAACGCTATATGCATTTTACCCACCTAAAAAAAGCATTAGGTGGGCCGCCACTGTGGCACAGTAGGTTAATCTCCGCCTTCGGCATGGCATCCCATGTGGGCGCGGGTTCGAGTCCCAGCTGCTCCACTTCCAATCCAGCTCTCTGCTATGGCCCGGGAAAGCAGCAGAAGATGGCCCAAGTGCTTGGGCCCCTGCACCTGTGTGGGAGATCCGGGAGAAGCTCCTGGCTCCTGGTTTTAGATAGGCCCAGCTCCGGCCATTGTGGCCATTTTGGGAATGAACCAGCAGATGGAAGACCTTTCTCTCTGTCTCTTCTTCTCACTGTCTGTAACTCTACCTCTCAAATAAATAAATAAGATATCATGAAAAAAAAAAAAGCATTAGGTAAAGACTTCCTACAGCTGTCTACAGAGTTCCAACCTCCGGCCCCAGCTGTGATAGCTCACTGCGGTGCCTCCTCCCCACACCAAGCCCAGGGACCACACCAACACGCTGCTGCAGTTAGCAATGGTGTGTGGCTGTGCGTGGGGCACCCTGCACACCAAGAGCCTCTGTTCCCACTAGGCCTGGGGCCAGGAGCAGAGCAGGCCCTGTCCCAGAGCAACACTGGACCCCCTTTTGCTGGGTCAAGTT
Source organism: Lepus europaeus (assembly GCF_033115175.1). Taxonomy (NCBI): domain Eukaryota; kingdom Metazoa; phylum Chordata; class Mammalia; order Lagomorpha; family Leporidae; genus Lepus; species Lepus europaeus. Next base: position 163,914,382 of record NC_084829.1, on the reverse strand, counting down.
CATATTTGTTCCTCGTTAGGTTTGCAGAGAGGGTGGGGAGCAGAGCAAGCAGATGGACAAAGAGGACAAAGAGGACAGAGGTGCAGAGTGTGGGGCTGGGGATCAGCCTGGGCATTATGGAGGGAAATGAGCCAGGGGCGGGGCGCAGAGGTGGTCCTGCTGCCCGCATTTGCATGTCTCCTCCCCAACTCAAGTCATAGGGCTTTGCCTTAGGAAGATGGCCAGACCCACCTGGAAGCTCCAGGGTGGGGCTAGGCTGGGTTGTACCCCTACCCCAACTATTGCATGTATGTCATTAAATATGTTAAAATAAAAGTCATTAGTGTAAGTAAAAAAAAAAATCACCAGGAAATTTTCATGAATAGTTTGAAATGTCTGCTCTGTTTCATTGTTTTCTTTCTTTGAGCAGGCTAATTATATGAATGTTGGCTCTCTTTTGCTTGTATTTTGTCTTTCTTCTTGAATCCCTTTAAGCTACTTTCTCCAAATTCTTGATTTTTTAGTGTTTGTCTCTTCTGTCCCTATTCTCTCGTGTGCACCTTGCAACAGGAAACGATTTTGCATTTTTCTTCAAAACTTTTTCTGAGTTTCAATCACCTCTTCTCTGAATTTTCAAAAATTACTTTTTATGATGTTGTTTCAGAATTTTAATTACTTTATAGGTTGTTTTCCTTTAAATTAATTTTGTAATGTCGTGTGTTGTGTAGTCTGTTTTGTAGTGAGTTTTTTTGGTTGATATTTTCCTTCTGATGAGAAGCGTTCATTTTCTGTTTCTTGCAAAAGCTTTCTATGGAGAATATTGACTTGGAAAACTCATGTTGTGTGTGTTGGGTTTTGCTAGTCCAGCTCTTCATAGAAGAACTCAACTCGGCTGAAAGGTCACCTGCTTGGCTCTGTCGGTTAGAGCCTCACTGCATCCAGAGCTAGAATGACAAGCAATCCCTTTTATCCTCAGAACTTTGGCCCCAGATGCTTTCCGTATTCTGTCTTCCATCCTCCCAGTTCCTCATCCCCTGTCCCGTTCACTCTCGGACATGCTCGCAGGATTCCCTTCAAGCTGGCTCTCTCTCCTGGATATTTCCTGGTATTTTCTGTGCTGTGTTGTTACTAACCCTTTGGTAACACCCACTTTTTTCCTGGTACTCTATAATAACTACCTGTATCAATTATACTGATTTCTGGTGTTGTTTTTTTTTTCCCCAAACTCATGTTGATGTTTTAGAGTTTGCAGATTTCCTTTATCCTACTGAAAGACATAACCGTTAGTGATTTTATACATTTTCCTTGTTGTTCTGTATGGTTTCAGGAAGCAAACCATGAAGACGTGGATCCCACCACACTCCTACCAGAACCTAGTTCAGTCATTTGGTTTTGCTCATTTTGTAATATAAGCAGGCAAGGCTATGACTTATACTCTACCTTCTGCTTTAGCTGCATTTTGCACATTTCGAGATAAAGTACAATGTCATCATTCATTCAAAACATGCTCAAATTTTCATTACTAGTCTTTCTTTAAGATTCATTTAACTGGGGCCAGTGCTTCAGCATAGTAGGTTAAGTCTCCGCCTGCATCGACATCCCATATGGATGCTGGTTCAAGTCCTGGCTGCTCCACTTCTGATCTAGCTCTCTGTTGATGACCTGGGAAAGCAGTGGAGGATAGCCCAAGTGTTTGGGCCCCTGAACTCATGTAAGAGATCTGAGGAAGCTCCTGACTCCTGGCTTCAGATCGGCCCAGCTCCAGCCATTACAATCATTTGGGGAGTGAACCAGTGGATGGAAGCTCTCTCTCTCTCTCTCTCTCTCTCTGTAACTCTACCTTTCAAATAAATCAATCAATCTTTAAAAAAAATTGTAAAGCAGAGTTACAGACACACAGAGAGATCTTCCATTCACTGGTTCGCTTCCCAGCTGATCGCAACAGCTGGGCCCAGGTCAGGCCGAAGCAGGAGCCAGGGTTTCATCTGGGTCTCCCACATGGGTGGCAAGGGCCCAAATACTTGGACCGTCTTCCATTGCCCTCCCAGGTGCATTAGCATGGAGCTGGACACAAAGTGAAGCAGCCAGGCCAGGAACTGGTCCCCAAACAGGATGCCGGCCTAGCAGGCAGCAGTTCAACCCACTAGGCCACAATGCCAGCCCCTCATTATTGTGTTTAGTTGATCCATGATCTCAGTACTGTTTACTAGGTACCAAACAGACGAGAGAGTTCTGGTCACATAATATAATATAATCTATGTTGTTTCATTCCTTTGAAGACTTGCTTTGACACAGCATAAAGTAGATAATGTGCGTTCATTAGTTGTTGGGTACAATATTGTAAGTAAGGTAGGTCAATATTTTTAATCATATCGCTCATGTATCCTATCTCCTTTCTATATCTTTATTTTTGTATGCATGTTTTATTGAATAAAGAGAAAATAATAAAAAATCAATTTTTATCACTTTTTGAGGCCCCAGATATGATCTCATGTGATCACAATAATTCCCACTGTTTTTGATCTTTCCTTCTATTTTCATGTCAGATATTTCATCAAATAACACTTTTCTTTTGCGTGAAATACGTTATTTAGAATTTCCTTTTATGTGGGTTTGGTGGTAAGCTCCCTTACTTTGTGTTAATCTAAAATCTATTTTAATTGATTGTAAGATTCAGTTAAAACCATTATACTTAGTGAAATAAGCCTGTCCCCAAAAGACAAATATCATGTTTTCCCTGATCTGTGGTAACAACAGAGTACAGAATATGTACTGTATAGCAGCTAAATTGACATTTTTGAGAACTGATGATTGTTTACAGCCCTTGTCTCTACTGTTGAGAAACAGTGGGTTTTTTTCTTCTATTTGTCAAATTCTTTTGTTTTAGAATAAACTTGTCTTTCAATTCCATTTTCCATGACTTTTTTTTTAAATATTTTAAAAATTTATTTAAGAAGGCAGAGTTACAAAGAGAGAGGGGGGAGAGAAACAGACAGACAGACAGACATAGAGGTCTTCCATCTACTGTTTCACTCCCCAAATGGCCACAACGGCCAAGTGTAGGCCAATCCAAAGCCAGGAGCCAGGAGTTTCTTCTGGGTCTCACACCTGGGTGCAGGGGACCAGGCACCTGGGCCATCTTCTGCACTTTCCCAGGCACGTTCGCAGGAAGCTGGATCCAAAGTGGAGCAGCCTCGGATCAGTGCGGTGCGCTGGCCACAGCGTGCCGGCCGCAGCGGCCATTGGAGGGTGAACCAACGGAAAAGGAAGACCTTTCTCTCTGTCTCTCTCACTGTCCACTCTGCCTGTCAAAAATAAAAATAAAAAAAAAGATAAAAAGAAAAAAAAAAAGGAAGAGGAGCAGCCAGGATGCGAGCTGGTGCCCACACAGAATGCCAGCAATGCAGGCACAAAGCCAGCCCCTGAATTCTTTACTTAGTGGAGGGCTGAGCTTATGAACACAAACGGAAAGTTTGTTGTTGTAAAAACTGAAGGAAGAAGCGAGGAGGGAGGAGGAGGGTGGGAGCGTAGGTGGGGGCAGTCTCACTACGCACCTGTTTGGTTATGAAGTCCATGAAGTCTGTTTACCTCACATAAAATCAGTTAGCTGGTCTGGACGTGGTTGACCTTCCTGAATTTTTGATCTGGTGGTTTTCACGCATTTTAGACACATGTCCATGACCATCTCTTCATTTTCTGGCTTTTCCCGAGGTCTCTTTCCTCCTGGACCGCTCTTTGGATGTGCACCGGAAGTCACTCTACCTTAATGCAGCGTTCATGTAGTCTATCGGTCTGTGCTACATCTTTATAATTTCTAAATTGTGTCTTCAACTGTATCTAATTTGCCAAACCTGTCCTGTGGGATTTTCCTTTCAAGTCTTCCCTCTTTCACTGATAGAAATTCTATTTGTCTGTTGTTTATGTGTAGTTGGTCCTATTTTATAGTTTCTAATTCTCCACAATGTATCTTAAGGCCTTGCATATCTGTATCTATATGCATCTGTATCTATAGCTATATATATATATCTATAGCTATATATATACATATTTATATAGATATACCTATAGCTATATATCTGTACCTGTATCTATACTAACATCTGTATATCTATATCCTTATGTGCATCTATATATCCAAATCTATAGATGGATATTTACCTATGTTGATAACCACACACACATTCCAGTTTTTACTCATGGTTCCTCATTCCCTCGCTTGTTTGTACATTCACTCGCATTGTGGGTTGTGCATTTTTCTCGGATATGTGTTTATTCATATATTTCAGGCCTGGGATTAAGGAAGATTTTTTTTTTTCAAAGAGGATTTGTGTTTGCTTCTTAAAAGTACTAGTGGGGCAATTTAAATTCAATCTTTAGCTTGAGATTATTTTATTTTATGGAAGATTTATTTTATTTATTTAAAAGAGTTACAGAGAGAGAGGTATAGACACAGAGAGAGAGAGGTCTTTCATCCACTGGTTCACTCCCCAAATGGCCACAATGACTGGAGCTGGGCTGATCCGAAGCCAGGACCTTGTTCCATGTCTCCCACGTGGGTGCAGGGGCACAAGGACTTGGGCCACCCTCCGTTCTGTTTCCAGGTGCATTAGAATGGAGCTGGATCAGAAGTGGAGCAGCCAGGCCTTGAACCAGTGCCCATATGGGATGCTGGTGCTGCAGGCCATGGCTTTAACTCGTTGTGCCACCACGCAGGCCCTGGCTTGAGATTATTTTTAGCCCAGCGAGGTAGTTGGAGTTCTGGCTGCTAAGTGGTGTGAGAGTCAGGGGAGCTTTCTTTCTCTTCCTTCCCCAGTGAGACTGAAAGTTGTACGCAGGCCCTTTTCACTGCAGACCTTTGGAGGGGCCAAGTCTTCATTTGCCCTTATTCTAATGATCCCCCACTCTACGGGGTGAGGGTCTCCTACTGGGCTCCCTCTTGAGGTTGAGCCCAGATTTTGCCCCTTGCATCCTGTGCCTCAAAAGTGACTAACACTGAGGCTCAGGTTACCCAGGGCGGTGGCAAAGGCCCGGCTCAGCACCCAGGACGCCTCCAGGTTCCTGTCTCCATCTCAGCTGTGGCGTGAGGATTCCTTGCTCTCTTGCTATTGCGTTGACGCTTTTTAAAAATACAGCAACTTATGCCACTCTTTTTGCTGTCTTCAGTGGGAACATACACCTGCGACTACCCTGCTATTAGCAGCAACAGGAGTCTGTCTCATTGACTTCTAGAACACACATTTTATGACGATCATGCAAGTGGTTGACCCTAATCTGGGTGCTAATACAGGAGAATGAACAACCCACAGCTCCTGTCTCAAGGACATCAAGTGGGGAGACAGACGGGCAGACAGAGTAGCGTGCAAAAAAGTGTATAGATTCCCCCAGCGTGCTTTATGCGAGCCATGAGAAACCTGGAAGGGGCGATGGACCCCTGTGCATTCAGACGTTCTGTCTGAAGTGAAGAGCAAGGGTTGTTAAGCAGGCAAACGTAGGGAGCAGACAGAGATAGCAGGTGCCAAGCATAAAGCTTGCAGGTGGAAGAGAGACTCTGAGTAGCAATCCTCTAAGCAGGGCTAGGCTTAGAGTGCGAGGGGCACACTGGCTGGGGAGAGATGACCAGGGAGAGGCAAGCAGGGAGGTGTTGGAGCTGGCGGAGGTCGGTTCCCCGGTTCCCCGGGGCGGAGACCACCAGCCAGGTGCTGGTTGACTGGAGGGCCCTTTGTCTCCCTGGAGTGCTTTTCTTTTGCTGATGTGAGTTGGGAAAGAGCTTCCCACGGAGGTGGGCGTTTGGGAAAAGGTGCTGCCTTCCAGTGACTGGAGGGGCTGGGGTGGAAAGGCAGGAGCAGAATGGGGGAAGCACAGGTCAGGCAGCTGCTGAGGGGGACAAACTTGGGGTGACTGACAGATACTGTCTGCACGGGGCTACCGAGAACTGCCGCCTTGAGCATACCACAGCCTCGGCCACAGTGGTTTCCACACACGTGGATGGTACGTGGTTATGGCCCTTGTAGAGAGGAGGATAATCCAAAACACAGACCCTTTCTGGGCTCTAGATGGCAAAAGACAAGTAGGGAAGGGAGTGGGGGGCCTGGGCAGGTGTGCTAGCTGGGGAGGGCTCCTGAGCTGCGTGGGGGATTAGCTGGAAATGGGTGGAGGGGGACAGGCATCAGCCAGACTCTGGCACTGCAGGCTGCTAAGTAGACGTCAACACACAGGGCAGCAGTGCCAGTGGAGAGGAGAGGACAGGGTGTGACACTGATGGGGAGGGCAGTGGGAGGAGGAAGGTGAGAGAGGACGGAGTCAAGGCCGACTTCTTGGTCTCTACCTTGGTCTCTCCGCTGGGTGCAGAGGTAGAAGCCATTGGGGAGGAGTCTAGAAGAAAAGATGGACTTGGCATTGGACCTGCTGGGTTGTGAGCAGCTGTTTTTTTCTGTAGCTTTGAGAGCACATCCACCCCTAGAGATGTGATTCTAAATAGTAAAATAGAGCTTTGATGAAAGGGCCCATGATTGGCCCTGCTGCGTCTTGTTTTCCACGGCCATGCTTCAGAATCCAGTTCATGACCAGGAGGAGGCAGCAGTCACTGAACTCAAAGAAGGAGGTGCAGAGCTGGGCTGCAGCACTGGACCCCACGCCTTCCTCGGCCCGCTGGGTCTGTCTCCAGGCTGCAGACAACAAGCAAGCACAGTGCCAGTTCCCTGTGGGAGCAATCATTCTTGTGAACCAGGGAAGGAACCAGGGAGCAGGGAGCAGGCAGGGGCTTTTCTTGGGGGGTGGCCTCCACCCCCACCCCCGTGTTTGTATATTCCTGCTGTGCTTGCTGAACATCAGAATACAGAAGAATAAACATTCCGCAAGTTCTGCACTCAGCGGTCGGGGTCACGGGTCACTGCAGGTCATGCCAGAGTAGAGTTTAAACAGCAGTTTGGGGGACGTTTCTTGGCAGTAGGTGGGAGGCTGTCGGCATCTGGTGTGCTTCCTCTTGGTTGCTGACCAAATTGTTGGACATGCTTGGCTCTCGTCTGCACTGGGTGGGAGAATGGGCCACTGCTGGCCTCCTATTCTTTCCACACTGCTGTGGTTACAATGTTACAGATCCCCGACACACTGTGGCTATGCACAAATTGGCTTTATGTTTTTTAAATAAAGATTTATTTCATGCAATTAAAAGGCAGAGAGAGGGAGAAGGGGAGAGAGAAAATGAGAGTTCTTGCATCCATTGGTTCACGCCCCAGAAGGCCACAACAGCTGGGGCTGGTCAGGCCAAAGCGAGGAGCCAGGAACTCTATCCTGGTCTCCCACATGTGGGGCAGGGACCCAGGCACTTGGGCTATCTTCTGCTGCTTTCCCAGGCACATTAGGAAGGAGCTGAATTGAAGAAAGTAGCCAGGACTTGAACCGGGCTCTGATATGGGACACGGGTGTTGCAGGCAGCAGCTGAACCTGCTGTGACACAACACCAGCCCCAAAATTTGCTCTGGAACAAAAACAGTCCTCAGGTCCTCCAGGTCTATTCCCGGGTCACCTGGGCGGGTTTTTGACACTCAGAGTATAGCAGTGACCGCTGGCTGCTGCCCAGTTCTGAAAACCCTTGTTGCACGTGAGATTCATCATAGCGATCTTTCTGAGGACAGAAAATGCCTCACCCTTTAGAAATGGGGGTGCAATTACCTTGCTGCTGATACCTGAAGATACACAGCAGATATGACAGAGCCAGTACAAAGGGACACAGACGTCGGGAGACCAAAAAGGCTAAGTCACGTGAGTACGCAGCAGAAAAGCAAATGTCAGAAAGAGGAAGGGCGCGATGGGTCACGTTGGACACCTCCCCAGAGGAGCGTGAGCCAAGCTGTTCTGAATGGTTGCAGCCTTGCTGTGTCCTGGCGCCGGAGGGAGGGTGACAGTCCCTGAGACAGCCCCCGAGGCACACAGTGGTGCGCCAGGCCCCGTGAGCTGACCGGGGTGCTCGCTGCCCATGTACTTCTTGGCTACCGAAAGTGGTTAAAATCAGAAGATTTCAAGTCTCTGAATCCTAATCTAAGTCTATGCCTCCCAAAGTCTTATCAATGAAAACAAGCCAAGATCGATGAAATTCTGTGGTGAAAATAACTACAGGCCTCTTGTTAGATGCCCAAATACATTGCAAAAATATTCTATTTTGGGGTGTGCTTTTCAGTGCTCTGTATATCATTTTAACTATTAGGGATTAGGTGACTTTTAAAATTTTGTTTTAGAGAACATTGCATTTGCTTCCTCTAGGAATTATTGCTATATGTTTTTAGGTTAAATAAACAAGTTTGTCAACCAGGGCTCAATTTAGATGTGGTACAAGTGTTTTAATAATAGATACTTCAGGGGGCTGGTGCTGTGGCATAGCGGGTAAAGCCACTGCCTGCAGTGCCGGAATCCCATATGGGCACTGGTTCGAGTCCTGGCTGCTTCACTTCCAACCCAGCTCTCTGCTATGGCCTGGGAAAGCTGTAGATGATGGCCCAAGTTGTTGGGTCCCTGAACCCATGTGGGAGATCCGGAAGAAGCTCCTAGCTCCCTGCTTTGGATGGGTGCAGCTCCCATCTGGGGAGTGAACCAACACATGGAAGACTTCTCTCTGCCTCTGCCTCTCTGTAACTCTGCCTTTCAAATAAATAATCTTTAAAAAAAAAAAAAGAAAGAAAGAAAGAAAGAAAGAAAGAAAGAAAGAAAAGAAGGGGGTACACAGAGGAAGGAAAAAAATAGTGGGGCCGGCGCCACAGCTCAATAGGCTAATCCTCCGCCTGCGGCGCCAGCACACTGGGTTCTAGTCCCGGTTGGGGCGCCGGATTCTATCCCGGTTGCCCCTCTTCCAGGCCAGCTCTCTGCTGTGGCCTGGGAGTACAGTGGAGGATGGCCCAAGTCCTTGGGCCCTGCACCCCATGGGAGACCAGGAGAAGCACCTGGCTCCTGGCTTCGGATCAGTGCAGTGCGCCGGCCGCAGCGCGCCAGCAGCGGCGGCCATTGGAGGGTGAACCAACGGCAAAGGAAGACCTTTCTCTCTGTCTCTCTCTCTCACTGTCCACTCTGCCTGTCAAAAAAAAAAAATAGTGGATACTTCAGTTAGGTTTTGATGGCCAACTACATAAAGTGCAGAACCTTGTGCTAGATACGCAAGAGCTTAGTGCACGAAACAGCTAGGTGAAGAGTGTCCTGTCAAAAGCAAACTGTCACAATCGGCAGGACATCACAGAGTGGAAAGAGAACCCCACAGATCACCTTGCAAGATTATGCAATCCCCAGGGGACCCAGTTTTTGGGGAAGATGATCCAACAATCAAGCTCGCTTCAAGTCCGCAAAATGCAGTGGCGAATCTGCATCACGGTACAGAAACAGAGAAAAGAAAGCCCAGTTATTTCAGAAACCCTGAAACCAAGCAGACATCAATGACCATTCCACGCATCTTCAAAAGGAGATCTACAGTAGCCAGGGATCATCACATAGTCAGTGGGCCCAAAGCACTCCCGACCACGGCAACACCGTCACTGCAGGCCCGAGGAGGCCAGAAGCTGCGTTGGGGACATTGCCATCCACAGGGGCAGTGGTGTGCAAGGTCACCGCAGGGAACATTCTCGACCGCTGAGTTACACTAGCTGCACCTGAGGTATGAATAGAACACACACACACTGGATACCAGTAGACCAAATCACACCTCAGGGAGAGAAACGTAGGTTTAGATAGGAAAAAATCCATAGATGACCTTGACTTTGCGTCATCAACAGCTTCTCACTAGGGGGACGTGGGCCCTTGGCTTGCTGTGAACACAACGCCTAAGAGCCTTCCGCCTCCCATCCTCACTCTGGGCTCCGTCGTACTCTTAGATGCTCACTTGGTTCCACAGCCTCTCAGAGTGGCGAGGGCTTCTGCTTCAGCCGCTCCCGGGTCTGGTGCAAAGGAAGTGGACGTTTTCATTCACTTTTGTGAGCCCAGGTATTGTGCACCCCCTGGGAGGGTCCTGGGGCTGTGGGCAGCTCAGCTGCTGCCCCTCACCCTTCCGACACTACCACGTTCTGAGGGTGCCAGGACTGGACACAGCCTGGGCACGCCCTCTGTGGGGAACCCACGGACGCCCAGACTGGCAGGGCACATACCATTCTCCTCCTGAACCCTCACCACTGCGGAGGAAGACGGAGACGGTGAGTGAGAGGGGCCCAAAAATGGTGGGACTGTGTCAGTGAAGCACGAGGGCAGCAGAGAGCCTGAAGATGCCTCAGCTAAGGGACCAGGGAGGCCAGACCCGGGGGAGGAGGAAGCTGCGGTAATTCAGACATCAGGTGAGAGTAGCTCCCTGCAGAGAGAACATTCAGACACCAGGGACGCTCAGATGCAAGCACACTAGAGAAACAGCTGAAGAGTTGCTTAAACATTCCGAACACAAACCCATTTACTACACATTGCTCAGAGACAGACAAGTCCTGTGTGCCCTCTGTCACAAGTGAGCCCATTATTCCTGTGTGAGCTCTGTGACAGTGTCAGTCCATGGTCTGTGTGATCTCTGTCACAGTGTCAGTCCATGACTCTGTGTACCTCTGTCACAGTGTCAGTCCATGGTCTGTGTGTCCTCTGTCACAGTGTGAGTCCATGAGTCTGTGTGACCTCTGTCACAGTGTGAGTCCATGAGTCTGTGAGCTCTGTGACAGTGTCAGTCCATGAGTCTGTGTGAGCTCTGTGACAGTGTCAGTCCATGGTCTGTGTGTCCTCTGTCACAGTGTCAGTCCATGAGTCTGTGTGAGCTCTGTGACAGTGTCAGTCCATGAATCTGTGTGAGCTCTGTCACAGTGTCAGTCCGTGTGTTCTGTGTGAGCTCTGTCACAGTGTGGGTCCATGAGTCTGTGTGACCTCTGTCACAGTGTCAGTCCATGAGTCTGTGTGAGCTCTGTCACAGTGTCAGTCCATGTGTTCTGTGTGACCTCTGTGACAGTGTCAGTCCATGTGTCCTGTGTGACCTCTGTGACAGTGTGAGTCCATGAGTCTGTGTGACCTTTGTCGCAGTGTCGGTCCATGAGTCTGTGTACCTCTGTGACAGTGTCAGTCCATGGTCTGTGTGACCTCTGTCACAGTGTCAGTCCATGGTCTGTGTGACCTCTGTCACAGTGTCAGTCCATATGTCCTGCGTGAGCTCTGTGACAGTGTCAGTCCATGTGTCCTGTGTGAGCTCTGTGACAGTGTCAGACCATGAGTGCTCAGTGCCCTCTGTGACAGTGTCAGTCCATGTGTCCTGTGTGACCTCTGTGACAGTGTCAGTCCCTGAGTCTGTGTGACCTCTGTGACAGTGTCAGTCCATGGTCTGTGTGACCTCTGTGACAGTGTGAGTCCATGAGTCTGTGTGACCTCTGTCGCAGGGTCAGTCCATGAGTCTGTGTACCTCTGTGACAGTGTGAGTCCATGAGTCTGTGTGACCTCTGTCACAGGGTCAGTCCATGGTCTGTGTGATCTCTGTGACAGTGTCAGTCCATGGTCTGTGTGTCCTCTGTGACAGTGTCAGTCCATGACTCTGTGTACCTCTGTCACAGTGTGGGTCCATGAGTCTGTATGACCTCTGTGACAGTGTCAGTCCATAGTCTGTGTGACCCCTGTCACAGTGTCAGTCCATGAGTGCTCTGTGCCCTCTGTCAAACTGTCCGTCCATATGTCCTGTGTGAGCTCTGTGACAGTGTCAGTCCATGGTCTGCGTGAGCTCTGTGACAGTGTGAGTCCATGAGTCTGTGTGAGCTCTGTCACAGTGTCAGTCCATGATTCTGTGTGACCTCTGTGACAGTGTCAGTCCATGGTCTGTGTGTCTTCTTTCACAGTGTCAGTCCATGAGTCTGTGTGCCCTCTGTGACAGTGTCAGTCCATGAGTCTGTGTACCTCTGTCACAGTGTCAGTCCATGGTCTGTGTGACCTCTGTGACAGTGTGAGTCCATGAGTCTGTGTGACCTCTGTGACAGTGTCAGTCCATGAGTCTGTGTGCCCTCTGTGACAGTGTCAGTCCATGAGTCTGTGTACCTCTGTCACAGTGTCAGTCCATGGTCTGTGTGACCTCTGTCACAGTGTCAGTCCATGAGTCTGTGTGACCTCTGTCACAGTGTGTGTCCATGAGTCTGTGTGACCTCTGTCACAGTGTGGGTCCATGTGTCCTATGTGACCTCTGTGACAGTGTCAGTCCATTTGTCCTGTGTTAGCTCTGTGACAGTGTCAGTCCATAAGTCTGGTGACCTCTGTGACAGTGTGAGTCCATGAGTCTGTGTGACCTCTGTGACAGTGTCAGTCCATGAGTCTGTGTACCTCTGTCACAGTGTCAGTCCGTGTGTCCTGTGTGACCTCTGTCACAGTGTGGGTCCATGAGTCTGTGTGACCTCTGTGACAGTGTGAGTCCATGAGTTTGTGTGTCCTCTGTCAGTGTCAGTCCATGGTCTGTGTGACCTCTGTGACAGTGTCAGTCCCTGAGTCTGTGTGACCTCTGTGACAGTGTCAGTCCATGAGTCTGTGTGACCTCTGTCACAGTGTCAGTCCATGAGTCTTTGTGACCTCTGTCACAGTGTGGGTCCATGTGTCCTGTGTGACCTCTGTGACAGTGTCAGTCCATGTGTCCTGTGTGACCTCTGTGACAGTGTCAGTCCATGAGTCTGTGTGACCTCTGTGATAGTGTCAGTCCATAAGTCTGTGTGACCTCTGTGACAGTGTGAGTCCATGAGTCTGTGTGACCTCTGTGACAGTGTCAGTCCATGAGTCTGTGTACCTCTGTCACAGTGTCAGTCCGTGTATCCTGTGTGACCTCTGTGACAGTGTCAGTCCATGAGTCTGTGTACCTCTGTCACAGTGTCAGTCCATGAGTCTGTGTGACCTCTGTCACAGTGTCAGTCCCTGAGTCTGTGTGACCTCTGTGACAGTGTCAGTCCATGAGTCTGTGTGACCTCTGTCACAGTGTCAGTCCATGGTCTGTGTGTCCTCTGTCACAGTGTCAGTCCATGAGTCTGTGTGACCTCTGTCACAGTGTCAGTCCATGGTCTGTGTGTCCTCTGTCACAGTGTCAGTCCATGAGTCTGTGAGACCTCTGTGACAGTGTCAGTCCATGGTCTCTGTGTCCTCTGTCACAATGTCAGTCCATGAGTCTGTGTGATCTCTGTGACAGTGTCAGTCCATGGTCTGTGTACCTCTGTGACAGTGTCAGTCCATGGTCTGTGTGACCTCTGTCACAGTGTCAGTCCATGAGTCTGTGTGACATCTTTCACAGTGTCAGTCCATGTGTCCTGTGTGACCTGTGTCACCGTGTCAGTCCATGAGTCCTGTGTGACCTCTGTCACAGTGTCACTCCATGAGTGCTGTGTGACCTGTCAATCCAATCCATAAGTCCTGTGTGACCTCTGTGACAGTGTGAGTCCATGTGTCCTGTGTGACCTCTGTCACAGTGGCAGTCCATGAGACCATGTGACTTCTTTCATTACCTGGCCATGTGACATGCAGCAGCAACATGCCATTTCTGTTTTTTTTTATACCTTTAGCAAATGCTTTCTGAAACAGTTAAGAAACTAAGTGTGGGGTGTAAGCACCATAGACTTCCTCATGCTCCGTATACATCTGTACCTTTACATTGGGCGTGCGGGGTTCCACAGGTCCTCGGTCCCTTAGAACAACAGATTCCACACCGCGTGTGTGACTGCACCCAGGAGCTAAGGACGGCACTTGTGGATGCTTTCTCCTCCTCTGTAGAGTAGCAGTCCTCACAAGTAACTGAGTTGCTGTTTGTTCTAGGGGCCTTTGTTCAGGGTGTCATTCTAAATCTTCTCATCTTTGACGTTTACAGGAGTAAGCTGGGTCATCTCTAGCTGTGGTCACTGGGATAGACCGTTCTCTCCTGGGCAATACCTAGGGTGTCGAGTGAGTGGCATGGACAGTTGTGAAGATGCAAAAGCAAGTGGAGAGAGCAGTTCAGGTTGCAGGTAGAAGCGCTGATGCCAGCGCAGCCAGCCTCGCCCTTTCTCCACATGCAGGCTCAGGTCTGTTGGGGGACCACGTGACTCACAGCCTCCTTCCCAAGGCCTGGGACCCTCACCTGAGGTCCAGGCACTCAGTCCGCCGGCTTCTACACTAGGGCTGGTGCACGCCAACCCTTCGAGTTCACAATTCTCCAGGGCCAGCTGTGGGAGCTGGGATACTGGAGTGCTGGGTCCCCCAACAGGGTCTTTGTTGAGCATTCACCTCCACTCCTGTCCACCGAGAGGAGAGGCTTGGCACGCGGCATCACATTGGTACCCAACTACTTTCTAAGAAAAAAAAGGCCTGTTCAGCAAAGCCTTCTTTCACCCTTACTTGGAATTGTAATAAAACAGCATGATTCCCAACCTGGACACCTATTGAAACAACGTTAACTGATTGTTCAGTCTCAAAATTCCTGTATTAACCTAACTCCTTCATCATCACCCCATCAGGTTCTGGGACATGAAAGAACTTAGGTGTACATCAAGTCAATTTTTCCTGTGCCAAAGAAGTGGGAACTCAGAAAAAAAATGAAAAAAGAAATTGAGTCAGAAATTAATTCACTACACCACCAGTGTTTAAGAAACAAACACGGGCCAGCGCCGTGGCTCACTAGGCTAATCCTCCGCCTGCGGCACCGGCACCCCGGATTCTGTCCCGGCTGCTCCTCTTCCTGTCCAGCTCTCTGCTGTGGCCTGGGAAGGCAGTGGAGGATGGCCCAGGTGCTTGGGCCCTACACCTGCATGGGAGACCAGGAGGAAGCGCCTGGCTCCTGGCTTCGGATCAGCATAGCTCCAGCCATAGCGGCCATTTGTGGGGTGAACCAACAGAAGGAAGACCTTTCTCTCTGTCTAACTCTGCCTGTCAAATAAATAAATAAAAAAGAAACAAACACAAAATCATCTTTATTAGTGTATGGTATGTTTCCCATGATGGAAGGAGCCATGAAGTGACAGCCAGCCTCACTGAAGATATTCTCAAAATCCACACATTCCAATTCAACATGGCATACAATGATGTGAACGCAGAACTGAAATCTTTATTTGGACCTGGCCATCCGGTTTTCATAAACCTACTGACAAAGCACATACACCCTCAGGAACAAGGTCAGTGTTTTCCAGTTTGCTCTGTAGTGCAAGCTTTTGGACAACTGGATGCTTTTTGATAAAAGAAGTCCATTGGTGCACCTGTGACAAGCAAGCTTTTCTTGCTCTGCAAAAAAACAAGCAAAAGGCTTACCTACAGACACTTCTCACTACAGGGCTGGGAGGTGGCCCTTCCAAAGTGTCTTACCTCTAAATTTCTTAGTGAAGAAAACCAAGACATAAAGAAGGGTGGCAATAAAACATTTGCAAACTTTGTTTTAAAAGGAGGTAAGGCTTGTAAAATAAAAGATACCCTTTTCCTGTTTACCCAGGCCATGTAAGTGCAGTTTTCCAGTTAGGACAGCAGCAAAAGCTCACCACCTAGTCACTGTTGGGAGGTTATGCTTTTGAATATTTAGTTGAAAGGCGGAGAGACAGAGAAACATCTTCCATCCACTGGTTCACTCCTCAAAAGGCTGCAACAGCAGGGGTTGGGTCAGGGAGAAGCTAAGAGCCAGGAATTCTATCTGGGTCTCCCACGTGGGTGGCAGGGACCTAAGTACCTGGGCCATTACCTACTGCTCCCTATGCACACTAGCATGGGGCTAGACCAGAAGCAGAGTAGCCTTGCTGCAAACTGGTGCTGTGATATGGGATGCAGGTCCTCAAGCAGCAGACACAATGCCATAAAGTCAGCTATTGATAAGACATGAGTTGCAAGGTGTGTGGATTCCTTTGGTATTCTTCGTAAAAATTAATATTTTGTGGACTAACAATTTTTGATAAATTTGAGTTTTGTTTTATTGTATTTTGATATATAGGGAAATGGTTACTTTTATTGATTGGATGTTACTGACTTATTTTATTGAACGACTAGCATTTATATAACACCATGTATTTGGTTAGTAGTTCAAAAGCTGACAGAGTGCTAATCTTTATATGTCGGCAAACAAGGCATGCATGATTTCTTTAAGATTTATTTATTTGAAATGCAGTGACGGGGAGGGAAGGAGGGAGAGAGAGAGGAATGTGCACATCCACAATCTTCCATCCACTGGCTCATTCTCCGAATGCTGCAGTGGCCAGAGCTGGTCTGTGCTGAAGCCATCCTCCTTGCTTTCCCAGGTGCATTAGCAGGAAGCTGATCATCAGCAGAGGAGCCAGGACTATGATACCGACTCTGATATAGAATGCTAGTGTTGTAGGCGGCTTAACCCCGTGTGCTACAATGCTATTCCCAAGGCATGCAAGGTTTCTAAAATGTTACTTCCTAGCACCCTTTCCTCCAACATTTGATTTTTAAAACCAGTGGTATAGCACCCTTTTAGAACATATGACCTAAGAACTTTTCCTTTGGGAATTCTGGGCTGTAGTTTACTTCTATCCGAATTTAAAGTTTCTGTTATTAGCACATTTCCAATATCTAGAATCTATAAAGAGCTCAAGGAACTCAACAACAGTTAAAACAAAAAAATCCTGTTAAGAAATGGGTGAAGGACTTGAATAGACACTTTTCGAAAGATGAAATTCAAATGGCCAACAGACACATGAAAAAATGCTCAGAGTCACTAGCCATCAGGAAAATGCAAATGAAAACTATAATGAGGTTTCACCTCATCCTGGTTAGAATGGCTTTTATACAGAAATCAACAACAAATGCTGGCAAGGATGTGGGGGAAAAGGTACCCTAATCCACTGTCGCTGGGAATGTAAACTGGTACAGCCATTTTGGAAGACAGTACAGAGACCTCAGAAATCTGAATGCAGACCTACCATATGATCCAGCCATCCCATTCCTGGGAACTTACCCAAATGAAATGAAATCAGTAAATAAAAGTTATCTGCACCCCCAGTTTACTGCAGCTCAATTTACAATAACCAAGATATAGAATCAACCCAGATGTCCATCAATGGAAGACTAAAGGAAATGTGGTATATATACTACTAGTCAGTTGTAAAAAACAATGAAATCCTGTCTTTTGCAACAAAATGGATGCAAATGGAAACCATTATACTTAGTGAAAAAAGCACATCCCAAAAAGACAAATACCATATAATTTCCCTTATCTGTGGTAACTAGTAAGAGTACAAGATAATGTAATGAAAGCGAAACTGACACTTTGAGAAGTGATTGTTTACAGCCCCTTGTCTCTACTGTTGAGGAAGTTTTTTTTCCTTCTATTTGTTGAATTCTTTACTTAGTGGAGGGTTAAGCTTATGATTACAAAACAAACTCAAAAGTATGTCACTGTAGAAAATAAGAAAGGACGGTAGGGTGGGAAGGAAGCATCATTATGTTCCTAAATCTGTATATATGAAACACATGAAACTTGTTCACCTTAAATTTTAAAAAGGACGTTTCCATGCAAGGACGGGGAACCTTTTATCTGCCAGGGGCCATTTTGGTATTTACATCACTCGTGGGCCACAATCATCAACTTAAAACTTAGCCTGCTATAATTTACCGAATGTAGAATCCTGCTTGTGGTTGCTTCGTCGGGGCCAGACCGCCCGAGTCTGTGGGCTTTTACTGCAGGCTGTTAGTTCCCCAGCCCTGCTAGGGGAACAGGAACAGGAAAGGCTGCTGTGCACACAAACCCTAGGACTCAGGCCTGGGGCGGGAAACTGATTGACACCCAGATGCCCAGGGCAGGCTGCTCAGTGGCTGGGCGCCTCCTCTCCTTGCCCTCTGGCCCCAGGAGCACAACACAATACTTAAGAAATGAGACTTAGTGTGGTAGCTAGCTACATTTTTTCCCCCCAACATACATGGTTAAATTTTTCTATTTTTCTTTTCCATTAGCTTTGTCCAATGCAGTCTTGAAACAAAGTAGTGCTCTGAATTCAGGGAATGGAGTGGTGAGGGAAGCGGCCACTTGCAAGCATCCCCTGAGAAACGTGCACTCTCTGTGGTCACAGTTCACTGCCTGCCTGCTCAGAGGCGGAGCCCTATATGGGAGGGAACATGCCTCCAGGCACATTTCTTACTTTTAGATCAGGTTCCAAATATGCCCTCTCACTCGACTACATTTACTTTGCTATGGTCTAAGACGGAGCAGAATGGAGGTGCAGAATCTTTGGCGGAATCTAACTTGTGGTTTGGAAACGGGAAGGCCACCACCTCCCTGAAGCAGCCGGGGTAACTCTCAGCTAAACGGCATTGTTCAACTCTCCGCACCAGAAGGGCTCAGGCAGAACTCAACGAAAGCACGAGGGCCTCGGGGGAGGGCACAGAGCCTTACACTGCCCTTGACCTCGCCAGTCTCACCGTGCCACCACCATCATGCCAAGGACCACGGGAGGTATCTTAGTCACTCTATCCAATACTCATGGATGACCATGCCCCCTGGGCGTGGCATCAAACCTTCCTCACTTTTCCCTCTGAAATCAACATTCCTGCTAGTGGTGCAAATGCGACCCTTGAACACTACTTCAGGATGAGGCCCAATTATTTGTACACTTGACTTGCCACTCTAGTTTTCTTCCCCAGGAGACCAACTTACATGTTAGCTCCAGGTACTTTCACATGCATTGTGCTCCACTCATTAACTGCAAGGTTTCTGTTTTTCTATCATCTAGAACCCTGGTCAGTTTAATCTTAGGACAGCTTTTTAATATTCCTTTACTGTGAGAAAACAGTGAGCAAAAGTATCACTAGCAAAACTGTTCACGCCAGCTTCCCACTTGTACTACTTGTCTGTGAATTCTAGCCTGAATCGCCTGGATTCCGTCAGGGCACTTCCACTCATCTCCAAGAGTTCTGCAAGAAAACACTTGTGGATTCACTTGCAAATATTTTCCCTTTTTGTTATTATTCATTTTCCCCACCACTTTCATTAATTCATTACCTTGCTAGGTAACTGATTCTAGCGCATGAATTAAGAAAACAAGGACTTGGCCAGCGCCGTGGCTCCACAGGCTAATCCTCCGCCTTGCGGCGCCAGCACACCGGATTCTAGTCCTGGTCGGGGCGCCGGATTCTGTCCCAGTTGCCCCTCTTCCAGGCCAGCTCTCTGCTGTGGCCAGGGAGTGCAGTGGAGGATGGCCCAAGTCCTTGGGCCCTGCACCTGGCTCCTGGCTTCAGATCAGCGCGATGCGCCAGCCGCAGCGCGCAGGCCGTGGAGGCCATTGGAGGGTGAACCAATGGCAAAGGAAGACCTTTCTCTCTCTCTCCCCTTGTCCACTCTGTCAAAAAGAAAAAAAAAAAAAAAGAAAGAAAACAAGGACCACAGTACATTTTCACCCTGCAACGCTCTCCAAAATTGGAATTGGTGTGTATCACATGAAGATGCACTTCTGTGAGAGTACATACTACATGTCTACCCATCACAAAACAGCACTTAACTGGAATAATCAGATGTTACTACACATTTTCTGGAAAGATACTATTCAAAATTTACCATTACTAATATTTGCCTTTAGATAAGGAATGTTTATAGTACATCTGTTAGATAGTCAATTAACTGCTTTCTAACAAGATCACAGAGTTAGCATACAAAGGTAGGTAAGTAGGTAGGAAAGAAGGAAGGAAGGGAAAAAAACACCACAGTCACACCAGGAAGGAAACCCCAAAGTCGTCCAGTTCCTCCACTAACAGAATTCCTTCCTCTATTAACAAAAACTGTGTAAGTTACAATGACAATTCATATCTTCAATAAAATTAGAAGCCATAGTCATCTGATTTTTCAGATGAGCTGGGGCCTGTCTTACATGATCTCTTCTGAGAACTAAGTTTGAAGTCCAATCAGGAGAGATAAGCAATCAAAGTCACAGGAACCAGGGCAGAGAGAGAAAGATTAGAGCAGGACAGGAGTGAGAAATCCAACAGCTCAGAAGTGCAGTCTTGGCAAAGGCAGGGCCATGACTACCTAGGTGCACTTGCTTTAAAGGGAGCAATTATTCCGTTTTCAGCTCGAACTTTCTGGATATTTTGCTAATTGAAAATAAGGTTTTTAAAACTCTTAACATTTAGGTTGCAAACACTGGAAAGTAATTGAAAAAGTAAAACACACCACCCCATACTGTTCTGTGCTATGGATCCAATACACCCACTAGCTGGCTTCTCTTAGAGATGTCTGCAAACCCAGGGTCCAGGGAGTGAGAGGGAAGGAGGCACAGGGATGTGGAGGTTGTATGAACAAACAAGGGGTCAGAGGACGGAGATGCCAAAAGGAAAACTTGCAACTGCAAGAAACAAGCTTTCACAGCAATGCTTCTACTTAAACAGCCCTTCTCACATGGCAAATGAGATCCAGATTGGACTTCTTCCTTCCTTCCTTCCTTCCTTCCTTCCTTTAAAAACCACCTAAGGACCGCACCAGTTTGCTATGGTAATTAGAACCAGCACAGTCCAACTGAAGAGTCACATAGCACTTCACTGATTTCTTTTTAATCCTCCTAGTTAAATGACATTAGAACTCTAGAGTGACAGATTCTTACATTAAGTAAAAAGCGCATTCTTTATCCTGACCTTCACAAACGTATCAGATGCGGCTGGTGCGGGGAGGAAGCACATGCACTCTTCCCAGGTGGCTTACTGCACCCCATGTACTGTTCGGTTCTCAGTTGACACGTGATTTGGGAACAAGTATTACGAGTCTCTCACAGACACACACACTCTCACAGATATAAGTACAATTTCCACAAATAACGTTCTAAATGTTTTATACATACCACCACAACATAAAGGGTATATTTGGTAATCAAAATTCCTCAGTTATAGCACTTTTAAAAAAGATACAAATTAAGCTTTTTGACCCTGGGATCTGAGATCTGCCCACAAGGTGTCTTTTGCTATGAAGGGACAGAGAGTAATCTGATATCAGCTTTCTGTTATTCACCGCACCTGCTGCCCGCTTCTATGAAGAAGTAATTTCTCCTCCTTCATGCCCATCCTCCTGGCAATTAGTGCAGCGGAAACGTCAGGAAGAACAGTGCTATGCTGTTAACCAGTTTGATTCAGCATTGAATACCAGGTGTGCAAACACAATTTTTAAAAAACCTCTTCATAACAAAAACCTTTCAATTCAGATTTTTTTTTATTAAGGAAGCCACAGGGACAGGGATTTGACCTAGCAGTTAAGATGCCTACATCCACATCAGAGTGCCTGGATTTAATTCTTGGCCCCCAATTCCAGGTTTCTGCTAATGCAGATCCTGGGAGGCAGAAGGTGACAGCGTAAGTAATTAACTGATGGGAGACCTGGATTGAGTTTGGGCTCCTGGTTTTGGCCTTGGTCCAGCTGTGGCCACTGCAGAGTCAACCTGTTGGTAAGAGCTATCTCATTTAGCCTCTCAAAATAAATAAATAAAACCACAAAAATGTATTTGTGTACCAAGTGTGTAACAATGTAAAACAATTACTCTATGTACTTAGAAAAAATTTTGAGCCTAGCTTTCACTAAATAATGAATTAAAATTGGGAAATGTTTCATTTTACCAAAAAGCACTTTGTTGGTAACCATGCTACTAACAGCTAGTTGTTATCAAGAATAAATATAGACATCCCATCCCAGCCAAAGAAACGAACAAAAAACTGGAGCGATTTTAGACTCTTCCAAATAAAAGTTGCACTTCATTACTGAATATTTCTGATTTGGTAATGAGCAATTTCATTTATGCCTGTCATCTTCTTTTGCTACACCAGAAAACTTAAGTCTTTTAAAGCCAGTTTTTGTTTAGAAAACTTTAATACAATACTGATCCTGTGTATGTATACACAGATCCTGGTTTTACGGGGCCCCAGCCACACAGAGCTACCGTACCCAAGGCTTACGTGAATGCCTACCAGCACGCTGTGTTCTTCTCCCTGTCATCATGCCTCCTAAAGGCAAACATTTCACCAAGCAGATTCACAAAACAGTCTCGACTGAAAGCTCATTTTACAGTTGTTAAGTAACAGTATCAAACAATAAATTAACTCTGCAATTTTACCACTCCAGGAATTCACTAATTTTATGTTTAATACTATTGCGACTGGTATAAAGATGGGAGCTGTAATGCCATTTTCACCTTTTAAAACTGTCTTTTTACAATACTTGTAACACAAAAGGTGACAGTATAACACAAGCATACATCAAGTGCCCTTAAGACTGCACTCATGGGCTTCAGACAACAGTCAACTGCATAGGAACTCTCTCAAGTATTTAAGTGACGTAGTAACATGACCACTTGTTTATTAGCAGCTTCACAACATCTTCCAATTCTCACAGGACACACAAGCTGTTATGTCACAAGCATGTCTAAGTTGGTAACATATTAAGGATCTGTCTACCTAACAATACCCTGCCCTGCTCGTCCCGGCCACTGATTCCAGTCAGCCATCGCTATGCTATGTGTTTAATGCATGTATGTGTATCCAGGAAAAATGAGAATACCTGACAGTCCGGTTAAGAGCACACTGGCTAAGAACAATTACTACATGTAACTCATTTCAGCCCTAAATTGTAGAACTCCAAATAAATAAAAAGCAATTTATAAAAATAAACAGAAAAATTCATCCTGACAAAAATTATTATCCAGAAAATAAAGTTTGTTTCACAGAAAAGACAATTAGTAATCTGTGAAAAATAAAAATACACCTCAACTGAAGAAGTCAATCTAATAGGTCTGAATGTGAGATCAAAACATACAAAACTTTCTAAACTCCAGTGCTTTTCCCTTAAGTTTCTAATGTTCTAGACAGAAAAACACCTGAGAGAATCGCAGTAACTTGCCTCCGGAGGGCCAGAATGAGGAAGGTGGGCAGCACAGTGTCTGGGGACCCCGAGAAATAGCCCACAAGTCTCTGGCTTCACCCACAGTGAAAGTCCCTAATAGGACCACTTGGCTAAAACAGGCTTGACAACTGACAAACGGAAAATGCCAAGTTAGAATGAAAACCTATGTGGAGGCAAAATATCAGATTCTTTGCTTTATGATGTGGCCATAAAATTACCTACTTAAAGAAATTAAAAAGATCCAAGAAAGAATCAAACTGGTTTCTCAAGGAATATCACTACAATCAATCTCTCTGATCTTCATGCTCTGAGCAGACCAAGATTATGTGGAGAAGGGAAATAAAGTGTGGAATTAGTAATGCAGATGCTGAAAGGCGAGTGGCAAGCCTAGGAGAACGCCTCAAACCAACCACTGTGCCCCCATCTCTACTGGCACCTACTCCCCAGAGTAAAAGGCCAGAAAACCCAGAGCTGTTCTAACAGCAGTGTGCACAGCTGTCAGCTGACAGACAACATTAACACAAGTCACGCTATGTTATCTGTGTCACCTTCTCCAGGGTTAGTCCAGTAACTTACGACTTGACATTCTTTTGTTTTTATTTGTTTATTAAACATGGAAAGGTTAATAAACAGACACAGTCCAGAGTTAGTAGGTTGGTATTATAACATTTATTAAAATAATGCTATGGGTTAATAGAAACAGCAAGGAACCAAAGAATTAAAATGCAAGCTATGTAAAATCCCAACTAAAACTCAAAGTGTCTAATGTTTTCATTCATTAGCTAACTAAAAGCTCAAGAAAGACAAGACACCCAATATAATAAAGTACTGCAAAACAATTGGCAATTTTCAGTTATCAAAATTGTGGATTTTGCATTTTGTATCCTTTTCTCAATCAAGAAAAAAATTCTTTTTGAATGTTATATAACATACATATAAAACAAGATAGAAAAATACATTATAAACTTGTAACAATGGCTGTAAATACATTATCTTACATGTTTCTCATAGGCAATAGGTTGGTTATGGTACATACATAGCATGAAACTACTAAGATAATAAAGAACAGACAAAAATACATGTCAGCTGTACGGTAACATACAAGCGACACTCCCATCTACCCACACTAAAAAATTACATAATACTGTCAGAAAAAAAAGTCTTAAAAACTACATATTTTAATAAGAAATAAATTCAATAAAGAATAATACTGAGAACCAAGGCATTCAGAGATTTCAAAAGTCATGCTTTTTTTTTTCAGTTGATCCAAAATTTTACCAACTAAAGTTTTCAAAAGTTTGTTCAGAGCCAGCATTACTCATAAATGTCACACATTTATTATCTCATACATTTACTTCCTTCCCCAGAAAAGACCTTTGATAAACATCTAAAATGTCCAGGTATAACGCAGTTGAGATGAAACTGGATCAAATACTGGTATCGTTTTTAACAACTATCACCTCAAGTGTTTGAGTGTCGCAAATTTATTCAACCAACCAAACAAAATAAAAATCAAAATGGCACAGCATATATTGTAAATAAATCAAAACAATGGTATGTGTAACAGAAAGACAAAGCAGTGGCACATTAAACCAAAGCTAGCAGAATACAAAACAATGAATGTCTATTGCATAGTAAATAAACTGAAAACGGTTTCCAAGAGAGACAGGATGATGGAGAGGTCACCATGAAGGTGCTGACTGAGCGTCCTGCTGACCTTGCCTGTGAAGTACGGGAGAGGGGAAGAGTTGACGAGCTGGAAGTCCACTGCCACTTGAGATTTGCCATGTCTGGTACTGAGCAGCTAACAATTATTCACTCAGTGTTCAGATGTAGCTTTGCATACAAAATGCTTCAACTACAAAACTGTTTGAATTCATGAGCAACTGAAGTGTACTTGAGTATTTACACCCACAATGATGGTTTTTCTCATTCTTTTAAAATTTAAAAAAAAAAAGGGAGTCAAAAACATGTGTGGGAACAGGAGGGGAGGTTACTAAAACCAGCAAAGAGATGGACATTACAAGTCCTCTGCTAATGGTATAAAGTAGGATGATTAAACTGGGGTCATTTAAAAACAGTTTTTCAGAATGAAAATCACTAAGATTCATTTTTGTGAAAAGGTTTGCTAGGCTTACTACTATGCTCCAATTAATAAGAAAAAAAAAATCCAAGGTCTACCCCTTCTCCAAATAAAATAAGCTGTAATTCTGTCTGTAAACTGATGTTCAGATGATCTCACATAATTTTTATCTCAGAATCTTTTGGGTGAACATTGGAGATTCTAATAACCAAAAGTATTCAATTATGATTTTTAAAAGAATCATGTTTTAAAACTTAACAAGTCAGACATTAGAAAAGTTATCAATTTTTTTCACAGTATCAGATTTGGCAAATTTGCATCAAGGTAATGTGGCAAAAATCATATGAATCAAACCATCAACTCACTTGTCTCCCCTCTTATCTTCTTTCACATACTGGGCGACGGAGGAACATGCATTAACTTTTATTGTGAGGGAGGAGCTGATCTTACGAGACACTTGACTAAATGACCATGAAGGAAAATAAGGCACTTTCTTTTCTTTAGACTTATTCCAATACTTAAAAAATAAAAAATAAAGACAAAAAGGCTCTTTTGGTCTTTTGTTTCTTGACAACCACCAGAAAAAATCATTTAATGAAATAAAGGGTTTCTTTGTTCTTTTTCTTTTTTTTATAACACTTGAAAGTATAAAATGCTACATTTCCAAAAATATATATATTTTTTTCTGCACCAGCACCCTTGTATAGTAAAAGAATCTACTTTTTGTTCATTTGTTTCAATGCACTACACTTTATCTACAATTTCATTACATGTATACAGCAAATAGGCAAGCATGGCTTTTACATCCTTAATGATTTTTTCTATACAGGGAGGTTTAAAAAAAATACTTGAACAGTTTGCCCAGTAATGTGACACATAATGCATGTACCTTGTTCTCGTATATTTTTAACGGAGGTGTAAAATAAAGGTTCAGTAATTTTAACTCAGATATTTATCTTTTTAAAAATAGTGTTGCAGTATTTTACTTTGCACTAATTTCCCAAACTCCTTGTCACGTTTCCTCTCATGGCACACTTTCTTCTCACACTTCAGATTCTGGCAGGCAATGTGAGAAGGCTGCCCCTCTGCCCTCTGAGGGCACAGTAGTGACGGAACAGCATGTCGAATTCTGAATACTTTTTGAAATCACTTCACCAATGACATCCCTGACCAAAGGTTCATGCATGATGCATCATCACACAGTACATTCAGAGAGAGCTTTGACTTCGCTATGAGAAGAAAAAGGTTCCTAGAAGTCTCTCACAGTAACTGCCTCTGTCAATGAGTAGTTAAGGGCCATCTGTCTCCCCTTACCGTTCGCTCAGAGGGGGACATTAAAAGACGGTCAGTGCTGTGGGATGAATTGGGCCTTATTGCTTTACTACTATTCAGTGCAGGTTCTAGAACCACGTTCACCCAAATTGGGGGGGGGGGGGGGGGGAGGAAAAAAAGCTGAGTTGGAGGACAACAATTTCTTTGTCTTTTGTTTGGTTAGATGGTAAGACGAACGGACAAGTGCCTCAGCTCGCTGCACTGACGACAGGCAAGCAAAGGCGATTACCAGTTAACTGATCAGCAGGCAGGCATGGTCAGGTCATCATTGGGTGAAGAGTTCAGAGGTCAGAAGGTCATAGGTTAGTTGCCGGTGGCGGCTGGGTGGTTAGAAACAAAAAACAAAACAAAAAAAGAAAAGAAAAGATAGAGAAGAGATTAGTTTCAGCTAGTGACGGCTTAATGACAACATGAAAAACTAATCACAACTAATAAAAAAAAAAAAAAGCATGTTTAATTCTGACAAACTGATTGACACCATCTACAGAATACAATAAAAATCATGACAATTCCATATCATGATTTGAACAAATGAAGAAGAGCCCACTCCCACAAAAAAATAAATAAATAAATAAATAAAGGAACTGGTTAACAGGAAAAAATAGAAATAAAATACAACTAACAACTAATAGTTAGTAGCAGTCAATGAAGGAAATTGGAAAACAACAATGAATAGGTTTGGTATACAGAATTTTGAAACAGTCAGTGCAGTTAACAGTATCTGACTGCTATTAAGCATTAGTATTCTCTCAGATGCAAGCATTAAGCAACTATTAATGATGGTTGTGATTATTAATAACTGATGATCAACAGAAATGAATCTAATGGAATTTAAATTTCTATGAGCAATTTGGTTCAACATAAACTCTGGGCCAAACAGGTTTCTTTTGTTCAATAAATGTTTATTGCTTTTTCAATTATTCTATTTACAAACAACATGGAATTTCTTGGCCTCATGATACAAAGCAATACTAAACTGTAGTCTAGCAGTGTAGGCAACATCATGGGAACCAGAAAAAGGCCAGGCCTTCTGCACCAGCCAACACTTTCCAGTTGAAAAGACTATTTTACACATATAGAACACTTATAAAATGCACTTGCATGTAAACACTGTAAAATCCTGCCATTTAAAATTCTATACTCAAAAAGCTCTAGGTACATCAAAAAATAGAAGAAATTTCTAATTGATACCAATAAGGCATTTTAAAACTACAAACAGCTTTCTTTATTCAATTTCAAAGCTAATACTCTGCAAATACAATAAAATCTGACATTTCATATACATTCCTGCTTTATATTTTTATATTTTAAAAGAAGCCACCTGTAAATACTATTTTCTTTTGCAAAGTAACAAAAAAATTTAAAAATTACAGTAAAACATAAAGTAGTTCTCAAGTGGAAAAGTTATCATTCCCAATGTCCTTGAGCTGTTCCTTCCTTAATCAATATCTGTCACATTCTGCTTCATCCAACTTGGTCCACTTAACAGTAGTATGATTTTTTTAAGACTCATTCAACAGCTTAATTATTTCTACTATATTCTGAGGTTTGATAGAATTTTCTGTACTGTTGCCATTTGTGACTTAAGGCAGAGGAAATGTGAACAAAAAGTTATTCAGTGCAAAGTCAGATTCTGTGTCACTTCATAAATCAAAACTCAGTAGATATAATGCTCACAGAGTTTAAATGATGTAATATAATGGACTGATTTACCTTCATTATGACAAAAATGCTTTCCATAGTCTACCATTTAGGACAGTTTATAAATACTACAAAAATATTATATCTTCAATGTGACCAATTCTTCCCTGAATTTCTTAAAAAGTGGAATTTCATTTAAAATAAAAACTGCAATTTCAAAATCAAAGGAGAAAGTAAGTATTTATAGTCATTATTATTTAACAGGTATTCCAAAATATGGAATCTTAAAGCATTTTTGATATTACTTAGTTTTGATTAAAATTGTTTAATTTTTTATACAAATTATGTAAGTAATGGTTTTTGTAAAATCATTACTCAGAAAAACATCTCATTAGGTGTCTTTAAGTGTGGAATATATAAACAAAGTAACTACCATTTATATATACCAGTACACCTATAATATATCCTCTGCCAAGCCCTGGCCTCTACAGTACACACAGGAGTGACAACTGTGCAAAACCAGTTATAGTTAATTACAACTAAAAAGTCAGTTGGTCTTTTATAGGTTTCAAATTCAGTTTTGACACACGTCTAGAGGTGGGTTTACTTTCAGTAAAGACTAGAAATCTGTCAACCATGTAGTACTCTAAATGCTCATTTAGAATTACATGGTTACATATCCAAGGGCTGATTTTCCTTGTATTAGGTGAATGGTTATAATAATCTCTTCAAAAGACTTTTTTAAAAAATAATTAAAAAAACCTCAAAAATAGAGAAAACAGTAGTATCATAAAATAATTTAAGTAAAGGAGTTTAGACATCATCCTTAGACCCAATGAGTGCATACAGTGATAGCAAGTATACAAGTATTCTGTTACTTTAAAAAAAAAAAAAAAATTAGCATTTCGGTTTGCTGACATTGCATTTTGAATAAAAACAGTGACAGAATTAATTAAAACACATTTAACTAAAAAAGAGCCATGCATGGAATGTGCTGTCATTTTCCAAATATGATAAAACCTTCCTTTAATATTTTCAACTATCTCAAGGCACGGAGTATTAAGTAAGCCAATAATTCTTGCATTAAAACAAAATAAAGAAAAATCTCCTAAGAGGGGGCATTCCGGGAAAACTTAACAGTGGAAAAACTATGTTGGGGTATTCAGTAGAACTAATTTAAACACTATCGACATAAATAAAGCTTCAAATTATTCATGGGATAATCTAGTTTCTTCAAACCTAAATAACCTTTAAAAAAACCAAGACTTTCCACCTCTACATGACTTGCAAGGAGTACGATCTTCATAGATAATCATGGAGCTTAGGGTCATTCACTGAATATTCACCACAAGTAATTTATATATTAGTTAAAAGTCTGGAAGGCTCTTTAATGATGCATGATGCTAAATGTACATCACAATGGAAAGGCATTTTATTTCTGATGTGGACAACAGCTGTGTCCAATACTTATAAAAATCAATATTCAAATATAAATCATGTGAAGTAGGTAGGTGTTTCATAGTCATAGAGGTGTATAATTGGAGTGTAACATATCACTTCTTTTCCCTACTAACAGCAGAGACTTTGATCAATTTAGTTAGAAGATGGCAGATGTGCCATCATAGAAGATGGGAAAAAGTTCTTTTCTACCAAGCTTCAGATGCCTATCTTGTGGTTTAAAAAAAAAAAAAAAAAAAAAAAAAAAAAAAAAAAAAACTTAGAAAACAATTCAATGTCAATAAACCGAAAAGATCACTCCTCAATAAACATAAATAATGTATATAAGGGTCCAAGGACACACACACACACACACACACACATATATATATAGGACACAAACTACAAATGTTGAAAAGGAGAAAAATGAAGACTTATTTTCCAGTCACAGGTGAGTTAAAAGGATATTTAAACAGTTGGATCTTATATACCACAGAACTTCAGGAGATAGTTTACCTTCAGATAATATATTTTAGCAGCAAATGACAAAAATCAAAGGATCCATTTTGGCAAGAGAATGGAAGAATAAAAGGGAATTGGTATTCTAATTAAGAAAAATATTCAACTACATGAAAGTTATGTTCACAGTCCTTTTGATTTTAGCGAAGTACTTGACATGTACATCCTCCTCATGTTTATAAAGTGGCTCAAATATTTTATTGTAAAGAAAAATGGAAACTAAATCTTCAGTTTTCTCCAAAAGTACACAGGAGGCAAATATTCCTTTACTTCTCTCATTAAAGCACCATCTGTTCAATTCATTTTGCAATACCAACCCAGAATTTCAGAACAATTGAAAGGTAAATTTCAGCAAAAGTTATTGAAAAATAGTTAAGGCAACATAAAAATTTAATAGCTCCCAAAATTGACTAATTTATGTTTTAGTAGGAATAAATCCATAGTACATAATACTAGAAGACTTAATAAGTTAAAATATATGAAGGGAGAAAGAAAACAAAAGGGCCAACCTTAAAACTGTCAATTATTACAAATGAATTTAGGAAAGGAAAAGAAACAGGGGGCAGGTAAGCAGTTACATTTTTCCATCAGGTGTGGTGTTGCAAACTGTATGGACATCCAACGCATTTCTTATGAACAAGAACTGCAGAACTAAACTAACCTCGGTCTGCGGTCACAATCCTTTGGTAAGGATGGACACGCATATCGTGCCTTCGAACTTTAGTAGCCACCGCACCTAGTTAAATTGCAATTACCAAGACAAAGTTAGAAAACATTCACAAGGGGAAGAAACATTAACAACAGGTTTATCAAAATGGATTTCAAATTTCATTTACTACAAAAGTTTGCTTTAGGAAACACGTTAAGGCACAGTAGTTTTAAAGTTCACCATAACATGTCATGTATATATGCATCTATTTATATTGCATTCATTTCAAACACCTTGGTCTTAACCTATTTTCATCTGTTCACTTGCAATCCCCAAGTCACAGTACTTCAAGAGCTCTATTAGATGCAAACATATTGAAGCTTTACTAGTCACATATTCACTGAAGTGCCTTTCTGGCAGCACAACTACTTAAATAATGCCACATTTCATACTGACAATTATTTGCTAACCTTAAGACCACTTCCAGAGTTTATCACTTAAAAAAGGTTTAAAAGCAATTCTTAAAGCCTACAGATTGTGGTTTTAAACTCTGAGTCAATAAGTATGAACTGCAATGAATTAGGTGATTAGTAAAGCAAACAGTATAGTACACTTAGCAGTCAGTATACTACTATACACTCCTTTATAAATTACTGTTACTTCGTAATATTACAGGCTAAACCAAATTAATAACAAGTTTTTACTTTATATCTATGTGCAAAAAGTGCAAGTAAGTCACTGACTGCTAGGCTAAGCTTTTTTCCCCCGGAGGCTGCTGAGACTAAGCATTTGTTAAATTCAGATCTGATGAGGGTTCAGTTAAGACCGTTCTTGAATTCTTAGCCTTTCGTTGGGAAAGCCATACCTAAAGATAAAAGGAAGGGAATTAAAAATTAGTCATCAATGAAGATTTGATGCTAACACCAATCTCCTCACTACCACCAACACACATGTCTGCATCTGTTTTGAAGGGCACTGCATATTTCAAAGTAATTTATTGTGAGAGGTGATTTACAGCATGCATGTTATCTGTGTGCAAATTTACGGTAATGTAGCAATTGAAGATAATTTTCTCAGTTCTTCCAGTGGTCAATCTCAAGTTTTACTGCTTAGGTGGCAAAGCAAGAAAAAAAAACTGATTATAACAAACTTCTTCACTTAGTACTTAGTATTTCTCTTCTTACGATGCCAATTAGGAAATGCATTTTTTGCTGTTAATTCTGCCAATCTAATAATTAAGATTTTATAAATAAAAATTTCCCACCAAAAGAAAACAATGTTACTACTTTATAGTGAGAAATTTTACTGCAGTGCCTCTTGCTGTTTCTAAGCAGTAAACTGGTTCACAACCCTTTTTCCATCTTAGATAAACGAATCATACATGAGTATAGTTCTGAACAGCAAAATCAGGGAGATCTTGCATTGAAAGTTCTGGAATAGGAGCTGGTGGCTAAGAACCCCAGCCTTGCAGGAAGTCAAGAGTCCTAACTCCTCAGGAACAGATGCTGTGGGTGCAGCAGAGAGGAGTTCTGGGGGAAGGAGCATGCACAGGGCCACAGGACAGAGTATTAATAGAAAGGAAAACTTAAGGTTACAGGTTACAGGTTATTTTAAAAATGCTTCAAGAAATGTGCAACAGAAACAAGCCTTTCATCAACAATTCTGTGGTATAATTCTGACCTATAATTACTTCATACAATGATGTAGAGATGAACGGAAAACATGTACAATATAATGTATTTGTTCATAAAACAAAAGGCACCTGAGTGCATGCACACACACAGATAACATACAGAGCGTTGTGGCTTTCTTTAATTGAACAATGAATTTTTGAATTTAAATCTTAGTGTTCGGGTTCATTAAAAGGCTTCCAAATTTTTGTAAATCAGTATTAATGCTGGAGGGAAAAAAAAACCCTTGAAACACCAAAGTCCTAAAAGTCAACAGCATGCATGCAGCACCAAGGTCATATACAATTCAAGAAGAAAAAAAAAAAGTATTCAAATTCTGTCTGGAAAAACAAAAGGGATGCACAGAAACAGTGTGTTCCACATTGACTGGTCGTGTTAGAACAGCTGCTGGTGCTCTAGTCCTCCATCCAGCAAGTCAATGGGCTGAAATATCAGGCATGACTGGCATTTCAATCCACTCTATAAAAAAAAGGGATCAAGAATGTCTTTTTCGAGCACATCACTTTTTGTTCATGTAACACCAAGAGCTTATACCATGACCTTAATTTCTGCCTCAAGTGTGATTCTGAATTCAGTGACTTGGTATTTATTTACCCATCTATTAAATACTGTACTACTGAAATTCATGTTTCATGTTAACTAACACTTCCAAAGACAAGCACTGGAAAACCTTAAGAAGGCCAATATTTATCTGGTTTGTTTTACATTTTAAATGATCACAAATTTTTAAAAACACACACAATAATATAAATATTCAGATCTTAAAATAGTTTCACATGAAAATTTAAAATCTGGCTGACAATTATTCTAACTTTGTGACGTGGAGCTCATGGAGGTGACAAGTCAGCGGGCTAGGCCCTAAAATTCAAAATTACCTCAGTGATGTCAAATGTGAAAAGTGTTAAAAATTTACATAACCAATTTATGTAACCAAAGTTAATTTGAATTAATAAGTGCACTTTAACAAATATAACTATTTAAAAGGGAAAGCCTTCTGAAAGGCAGAAATAAAATTCAGTCCTTCCTAGTGGAAACTTGCCTTGCCTGTCTAAAATTGATAAAATTATTTCAAAATCTGGGGCAGCAAAATTTATTGAAAGAATGTTGTTAGTCACACAGAGAGAAGAACTTACCTAATACACCACTAGGTTCAATAGGATACTCAAGGATTGATGTAGCTGGTGCCAACGTGTAGGGGTATTCATAGGGTGTGTAGATTAAACCAGCTTCGGGCCCTGGAGGAACTATTGCAGCAGTTGGGTGAGGAGTTCCGTTTGGCATGACAGCGGTCTGTATTTGTCTGATCAAAGGCATTATGGTAGGGCCAGCTGGCGTAGGAGTACGCAGGGCAGCTGGTGGGAGAACAGGCGCAGGCCCAGTAATGATCCTTGGGGCAGCCTGGGCTGTCGCTGCAAGAGAAAAGGCAAGGGCTGCTACAGTAAGCAAAGAAATTCAGAAGGAAGTACAGAGACAGCAGTATAAAACATGGGAAAATGAGAGGGGAGTAGGAAAAAGAAAGGGAAAAAGCAGGAAAGAAGAAAAATAAAAGGAAATCATTAGTACATGCGCCAATCACACAAAAATGTCAAAGCACACCAATCAAATGCAAACAGCTTTCCCTTTCCCAACGTGATTAATAAATGTGCAAAAATTAAAAAGCTACTGTAAAAAAAAAAAGAATGACAACATTAAAGTAGGTTACATTTATTTGATTTATCTGCTTTTAAGATTTCATGAGACTAAAGGTTCATGCAGAAGCACAAGGAAACACTGCGTTAAAAGATGTTAAAAAATCATAATTTGGAACTGGAGTCCACAGAAACACAGTTTTGGTACATTTCGAAAATGTAGTTTCAGTTTCATGTTAAAAAAATGAGTATTTTTCATTGTATCAAGAAAAGCAAGTAATTATTAGGTCTATATATAAATCACCTGTATCTTTAGGTAATTATTTATAAAGTCAGGATTAATGTTATAAACATAGGGCTTCAAAAAGTTCAAGACAGAATTAAAAGACATGCTTTATGGCAGTGCAAGAAACTTTGAAATCTATGTTTATTGTTTTTAATAATATATATTTTTCCATGACTGTCAATGATATACTCAGTTTCATGAGTAAATAAAAGTTAGTTACTTGAAAAGTACTACTTTAAACCCATTAAGAGTTATCAAGGACTTTAAATTACATGTGTACACTGTATTAGATTGTCTCAAAATATAAATTTCACATTATTTCATTTAAAGTATAAAAAAGCAACTCTCTTACACCTTATAAAAACAGACACATAAAAAGGAAAAAATAGACTTAACATAGTTATTACCAACTGATCTCTGTGAACTCTCATATGAAAAAAATAGAGGAAAAATACTGGAGGGAAAACAGGCAAGCAAGGTGAAAGGCAAGAATTTCACAGGTACACTTTAGTTAGCCTTTAAAAAAATAAGTTATCACCATAAAGAAATGATAAATGGTTAAGGTAAACTGACACGTTTACCCTGACTTGAATGCTACACATAATGCACATACATGTATGGAAATATCACGATACCCCACAAATATATACAACTTTCATCTATTAGTTAAACATAAATTTTGATGTTTTAAAAATCTATCTTTTGTATAAAAGTAACAAAATAGTCTTAAATCTAGTTAACAAAATAGAAAATTATTTGAAACTCTTGAATTTAAAGGTTGAAGCTTCACTATAAAATAAATTAAATAAAGGTCCACAAAAACCCAATACTTAAATTGCTGTCATAAAATCAAGAGCATCCTCAATTCATGGAAGTATTAAAAACAGGACTACTGATGTCACATCAACTGACACAATTACTTCTCATTTGTTCTGCTTTCCAAATGGGAAAGGTCTGTGGACAAAACAGCCGAGACTGCCCTAACCCTGGGCCTCGGTTTCATTCTTACGTGATTTAATGTTGGCATCTCTGTAGGTGCCATTCAGAATCGCAAGCTCCATCAGCTGCATCTTCTTCAGGCTGTCTTCTCCTTCAGCCTACACATGGAAAAACAGAGCAGTAGCACTTAGGATTGTCCACATACATCACTGCTGTATTTACACACAAGACTTAAAATAGACAGCATGTAACTATAGTCATCTGCTTCAATCAGGGAGAAAGAACAGGAACCAAAAGGTGCCGACACACCAAAGGCCATCTGCTCAGTGATGGCGTTGGGATATATAACATATTCTACAGTCACTAGCTCTGTATCTACTTGAAAATGTTTTATGTAAGCTGTATTAATTTATTAAAGTTTTTCTAAAAAGCTCTGCTTTTAACTGGAGATGAAAATGTTAGATAAAATTATATACAGCACATTTTCTTTAGCATCTATTATTTCTGCTGAATGTTCCAAAACTCAGATTCACAATGACAGACATAATTCAGGATGATTTCTGATCATCAACATGTTTGGCCACAATATTTTACCTTGAATTTGTCCCTCTCTTTCCACTTACTTTTGTCACCCTTGTTCCAGTTACTATTGATACAATATCAAAACTACTAGACTCTTCCATTAATGGTATCTGTCTTCCAACCAATCTGTATATAGGCCACATTAATTGACTAAAACACAACTTCTACCTCAATATTCTCAAAAATCAAAGCCTCAAATCTTTAGATGGGTACTTGCTACCTAAAAATATAGAATTAGGATACTGATGGTCTGGCCGCAAACTATCTTCTCAAGTTAAACCAATTAATTTTAAAATTAATATTTTATATCCATAGTTACTGTTATAAATCAAACCAGATCACTACTCCCAGTTACTCCTCTCTGCAGATGCTCCTTTGCATGCCACTCTACCACCTCCACCTAAACGCTACCTTCGCAGGGGCCATCCCCCAGATTCTGTTGTCTCTGTGTTGAATTTCTGCTTGTGGAATATCACCACTCGCAAAGCAGTAAGCGCCATGAAAACAGAGCTGTTTGCTATTTAAAAATGACTAAACCCTACAGAGCCCCAAATTCAGGATTAATCATGACTTTTTAAATGAATGGTATGAGAAATCTTTACTTCCAAATCCCAAATGTCTGGGTCCCTAAGGATGAGGTCCATCTGTCAAAATCATTCTTAAAGATAGTGAGAGAGAGGGAATAGTTCTTACTTCCATGTATTATCTACTGTTTAGGACTTAATATTTAAAAGAATGCAATACAATGATACATTTATCTAATATAATTTTGTTCTTCCCTGATTCAAAACAGGCGCAGAAATGGGGCAGGTGACGCATTGTTAAGTCCCCCTTTCTATTAAAACTGTGACAATGTACAGAATGCTGTCTGGCACTAGAGCAGTGAGTGGTGTGATGTGATTTGTAGCTAACAGAACTGCTCATAGGCTTTTAATAAATCACAAAAAATTAAAGAAAAAGATGAATGAAAATGTCGAAGACAACTTTTAATATGCCACTGCCAACTTTTAAAAATCCTACTTTGCAGCAGGTTATAGGCAAAAGATATTTGTTTGTAGGGCTACTATTCCTTGACCTCTACCAACTTGTATAAAGATGAAACAAAATGATTTTTTAAAAAACACAGATATATTAAAAATAAGTAACCTGCTATCAAAAGGGAATGCTATTAAAAGAAAAGAATTACAGATGCGTTAAGATAAAACTCCTTATACTTCATGAAAAATTAAAACTTATCAACAGCTGCTTCAAATTTAAATATATACAATCAAATACCAAAAATATTATGAATTGTACTCTATAAAATTTTTAATAAAAAGCAGTAAATATACCTCCAGTCATCTTCCATACTTAGAAGGAAATACAAATCTAAAAATGTCAGCCAATAAGATAGCAAATTATCTCAATCACAGAAATAAAGAACAAAAAAGAGTTTTTCTGCAGAGAGAACAGGTGTTTGAAAATATATACAGACTAAACTGTTCCTTTGGAAAACAAAACCACTCGGTAGCTGGTGATACACTATTACACATGGGAAAAGGTCAAAGGGAAAGATGATGGAAGTACTGCACGTGTGTACATCCGTGTGTATATACACGTGCGTGTAGGATACTGCAAGCAGCACTGATCGTTCAAGAAGAGAATAAAAACCAGAACAGCACAGCATTCAAATTGCTGCTGTCAGCGCCACAATGACACGGGAAGTGACATCAGGTGTCACACATCAACGCCTCCCAGAAGAGAACCATCTAGGCTGGAATCGGACTTGGAATCTGGGGCCTATCACTCCAGG
Organism: Lepus europaeus; assembly: GCF_033115175.1. Taxonomy (NCBI): domain Eukaryota; kingdom Metazoa; phylum Chordata; class Mammalia; order Lagomorpha; family Leporidae; genus Lepus; species Lepus europaeus. The sequence goes on along the minus strand of NC_084829.1, from coordinate 163,877,032 downwards.
AGGAGCTGCCTCCTCATATCCTTAACACTTCACCACTCTGCAGTCACAGACAGCACTGGAATCAGAAGCTTCACATCTCCAATCCAGGCATTTACAAGGTATGGTGTAGAACTCTGAGTGAGGGACACAACCTCTAGACAGCCGGAACAAGGACTTTTCCATTTAGGACAAAGGAAACTGTTCTACAGCAACCATTTAAGGCCATAAAATCATACTTTTTTACACTGCTAAATTTATGTGATTATCTACAACCTAATAACTTCTTACTTAAGTAGTTGCCTTAGAATTTAAATCATTTACAAAAACTGAGGTATACTTTACATACAGTGAATTCCCAAGCCCTTAAATGCAACAATTAGTTTTGCAGAATGTACATTAAGACACAGATGGTACCACTGAGCATAGTCCTCAGGTAGCTCAAGTCTCAGCTGCCAATATTATTCTAACACATTACAGTTTAGTTGGCCTATTACAGAATATTGTATAATAGTCCTGTGTGTGTTTTTGTGTCTAGTTTCTTTCCATCAGTGCAATATTTAGAAGGCTTGTCCATATTGTAACATGTATCAGTAGTTCATTTGTTTTGATGGGTGACTAGTATTTCTGCCACAGAAATTCAGCTATAACCAGCTTTTGCATACTGTAAGTAAAGTCACTATGAAAATTTTCATGCAAGATTTTTTTGTGTGAATATAAGGTTTCATCATCTTGAATAAATACCTAGTAGTGGAGCTGTTGAGTCTTAAGAGTAGATCAAAATCTCCCTTGTATTTTGCATCAGAAATACTATATTAGGATTACTAAAGCATGATGAATATTCTTTAATTTTGAAACATTAAATTTGAAAAGTATACAAAAACTTGCACATAGATGAAGACATGTTATCAGCTAATTTAAAGCTATGTTAAAGTGACAGAAATAGTCATGTTTAGCACTATGAGAGTTAACAGGGTTTTAGCATTGTCAAGTAGAACAACTTGTACATTGTTTTAGTTTATTAGCATTGGATATTAGATCTTCAGCATCTAAACATTTATATCCTATCACAAATCTGTGGTAATGGTATTATATTAGTCCTGGAGCTTGACTGAGTTAGGTAGGCTATCCAAAGCTACCCAAGGTCACATTGCAAAGCTTGTTTCCAAATTATAGCCCTGATTCAAAGTCCTGATGTTGATAATATCTCATCCAATGCTGACGACTTTAAGCAAAGGCATCTTCAGAATTCATCAATAAATTCATATTAGAAACAAAGAAAATTATGTGTCCTTAGTATTCTGAAATCCATAAAGTATGGTTTAAAAAAATTTATTTATTTATTTGAAAGGCAGAGAAATGGGGAGAGAGGGGCAGAGAGATCTTCCATTCACTGGTTCACTCCCCAAAAGGCCACAAAGGCTGGGACTGGGCTGGGCCAGACTGAAGCCAGGAGCCAGCAGCTTCTTCCCAGTCTCCTGTGTGGGTGCAGGGGCCCAAGTACTTGGGTCATCTCTACTGCTTTCCCAGGCACATTATCAGGGAGCTGGACTGGAAGTACAGTAGCTGGGACTTGAACCAGTGCCCAGAAAGGATGCTGACATTACAGGTGGAGGCTTAACCTCCTTCATTACACACTTAACCTTCTACATCCAAAGTACACCTTTTAAAAAACTACAACAATCTGGGGCCAGCAGTGTAGCACAATAGGTTCAGTCGTTGCCTGCAGCACCAGCATCCCATATGGGCACCTGTTCAAGTCCCGGCTGCTTTCCTTTCCATCCAGCTCGCCGCTAATGCACAGGAGAAAGCAGTAGAAGATGGCTGAAGTGCTTGAGACCCTTCCCTGCTATAGGAGACCTGCAAGAAGCTCCTGGCTCCTGGCTTTGGCCTGGTCTATCCCTGGCCAATCCCTGGCCATTGTGGCTATTTGGGGAGTGAACCAGTGGGCAGAAGATCTTTTTGCTTTCTGTCTCTTCTCTATCTCTGCCTTTCAAATAAACAAACAGATTTTAAAAACAAGGAAAAAGAAAAAAAAAGAAACCCCACAATCTAATTACCATGGAGCCCTAAAGCAAATATATGAATGTTTGCAAATCACCAATACCGTATCAACTAAAAAATAATTTTAACTGACTCTGCCTATATAAAAACTAAACTCTCCAGCTTTGCATTCAAGACACTGAATGACTTATTTGTCAGTGTTCTGCATTAATCAAAATTATCTATCAGAGCCCCTTAGTTGCACAGTCTTCTATCAGCATCCTGTGTTCCTCTTTCAAGAGCCCAAATTTCCTCTCCCAGAGTGCAGGCTTTGCAAACCACTCCCATACATTATGGTATACTTTCCTAAATCCATGTTGCTTATTTTGAGGATGTTCTATCATATACATCATGTGCTACATCTCACCTTTTCTTGATGTTTACAAAAAACTTCACGACTTGCATTCATAAATTAACATGCCTTCACTATAAGTCCTAGTGACTTGCAGAAGTGAATATGCCAAATATATTTAAAAAAATGGGGTAAGTATTTGGCCTGGAGGTTAAGATGTCAGTTAGATGCCCACTCCCCATAATCGAGTGCCTGGGCTGGAGTTTCAACTCTGCTCCCAAATCCTGTTTTCCTGCTAACGCAGACCCTGAGAGGCAGCAAATGATAGCTGAGGTGACATTAGGCTCTTGCTACCCATGTAGAAGACCTAGATTGAGTTCCACTCAGGATCCTGGCTCTATTTAAGTACTGAAGGAGATTTCAGAACTGCCACGCTCAACTTGTTCTTTACCTGGGTAATGTAGCCTGTTTATCTTTTTCCAAATACCCCTCAGTTCAAATGATACACACACACACACACACACCACACACCAAATAAAAATGAAAATAAAGACAGCAGTTTCCCTGAAAAATTCATGGGTTAAAATGTTAAGACACAGACTAAAGAAAAAACCTTTGCCTATCTTTTTTTATATTTCCCATTAAACTAACTGACATACTTCCTCTTAATCTTTATACCTGGTGTACAGGCAAACACTTCCCACAGATAAAGAAAGTCTATATGAAGTAAAAGAAATTTGTATTTTACCAAACACCCATTATGTAAAGACCGTCTTACTTAGGGATATAAAGAATAAGACATGGTCTTTACCTTTGAGATTTACACTCTAGTGGGAGGACAAAGAAAGGCAAGTCAAGTTCACTGAAGTGTAACTGACACTTTGACAGGAACAGTGGAGATCAAGTGAAAATGCATGGAGAAAAAATCAAATAGAGGAAAGACCTGATGTCATCACATAGATTCCTTCTCTAGAAAACACACATGAGGGGACAGGCAAGAAGCACTGCCTGCTGTTTGAGGGAGCTAGCTGTAAGCATTAAGCTCCCCCATGAAGATCTGTGACAAACTGCTGATAAATACCCCACTTGCTCTTCCAAGACTTCCCAGGTAGTGCTGCTGTATGATGTCCTCCTCCTATGAACTCTTCAAAGTAATCCATTTTTAGTTATTTATGAGATTTCTGAGACACCAAGGACAACTGTGATGACCTTAAGAAGAGTACAGATGGAAAGATACCAGACAAAGCAATTTTAAGCCACCACTGAAAGTTTCACTCAGATCCAAACTGTTTTGGGACCTAGTCATCAGGGTGAGCCTTGATACAATTAGTATTGGTTGCTTCCCAACTTGCTACTTTGAACAGGAGTTGGTGAAATTAGAGAAAAAAAAAAAAAGGGCCAGTGCTGTGGTGTGGCAGGTTAAGCCACAGCCTGAAGCACTGGCATCCTATTTGGGTGCCGGTTGAGCTACAGCTGCTCCATTTCTAATCCAGTTCCCTGCTAATGTGCATGGGAAAGCAGTGGAAGATGGCCTCAAATCCTTGGAGGCTCTGCACCCATGTGGGAGATCTGGAGGAAGCTCCTGCTTTGGGCCTGGCCCGGCCTCAGTTGTTTTGGCCATTTGGGAAGTCAACTAGCAGATGGAGGTGTTCTGTCTTCTTTCTCTCTGTAACCCTGCCTTTTAAATTAATGAATGAATTAATTAATTAAAAGAAAAAAAAAAACAAGGCCAGCATCACTGATGCCTCTTTACGCATCATCTAACCGCTATGATACACAACAAACCCTGCAGTACGGTCAGACAAGACTATGCCTGCTGCATTGTAATTCCTGTTCTAGACTGCACAGACTCTAATTTAGGCCTGGCACTGTGGTATTGCAGGTAAAGCTGCTGCCAGCGGTGCCAGTTCGAGTCCCAGCTGCTCCACTTCTGATCCAGCTCCCTGCTAACGCTCCTGAAGGCAGCATAGGATGGCTCAAGTCCTTGGGCCCTTGCACCCACATGGGAGACCAGGAAGCAGCTCTGGTTGTTGTGGAGTAAACCAGCAGAAGGAAGATTGTATCTCCACCCCCCCCCTCAAATCTCTCCTTCTTTCAAATAAATAAATCAATATTAAAAAAGACTCCAATTCACCTTGGTCTGGTCAGAAAAAAAAATATTAAAACAAAATTTTGGGGCTGGCACTGTGGCATAACGGGTAAAGCCGCTGCATGCAGAGCCGGCACCCATATGGGTGCTGACTTGAGTCCCAGCTGCTCCATTTCCGATCCAGCTTTCTGCTATGGCCTGGGAAAGCAGTGGAAGAAGGCCCAAGTCCACCCAAGTCCTTGGGCCCCTGCACTTTGGATTGGCTCAGCTCTGGCCATTGTGGCCAATTGGGGAGTGAACCAGCGGATGGAAGACCGACCTCTCTCTTTCTCTTTCTCTCTCTCTCAGCGGATGGAAGACCGACCTCTCTTTCTCTCTCTCTCTCTCTCTCCTTCTCTGTGTAACTCTGATTTTCAAATAAATAAATACAAAAGTTCATATAAAAGGCTTTTTTGAGGGGATTCAACTGAAAGTATAAACTTTAAGTATTTATAAATCATAAATAATGCAACCTTTGTTTACTCATTGAATCTCAACAATTCTAAATGTATTACACAAATATTAAACAAAGACAGTAATTTGCAACACTATGTTAATGAAGCATTTGAATACTTATTTTACTTAGATGTTACCATGCTACATGAAATAAGATTTGTTTTAGTCACACTTCAAGAATCAAGTAACAATAAATAAAACTTGGGATGTAAACAACATTTTCTTTTAGGGCCGAAAATATTTCAGTACTGAAGTAAAATGCAAATATCCCTCCATCTATATAGCAATTTAAATTATTTACTTTCACGGTAGCATAAAATAAATAACTGAAAAAGTTAACAGGAGTTGACTGTTAGGAATCAATTCTAGAACTAAAATTTTGGTAATTTTGGCAGATCTACCAACACAGTGAAACATTCACTTTACTAGAGTGTACCATATGTTATCTTCAAGGAAAACAGTTCTTCTACCTATGAACTTTAATTGTACTGACATTAACAGTGAAACAATAAAACTATGCTTAGTAAGCTGATTATGCGTAAACATTTTGGGTTTGGGTGATGAATTTTTTGTGGCTATGTTTAGCCTGTATTTTGAGGTATATGACAAAACGTCTATTAATGTGGTAAAATGAGCCTATGAACTTTTTTTTGGGGGGGGGGTAAAGATTTATTTATTTATTTGAAAGTCAGAGATACACAGAGGCAGAGAGAGAGAGAGAGAGAGAGAGAGAGATCTTCAATCTGCTGGTTCACTCTCCAAATGGCCTCAATGGCCAGAGCTAGACAGATCAGAAGCCAGGAGCCATAAGCTTCTTCCGGGTCTCTCACGTGGGTGCAGGAGCCCAAGGACTTGGGCCATCTTCTTCTGCTTTCGCAGGCCACAGCAGAGAGCTCGATTGGAAGTAGAGCAGCCAGGACTTGAACTGGTGCCCATATGGGATGCTGGCACTGCAGGTGGCAGCTTTACCCACTATGCCACAGCACAGGCCCAGGACCCATGAACTTTTTATGAACATAATTATCGGTGGAAACAAAAAGTGTTTTAACAACGAGAAAATGGTTAAGTGCTGGGAAACACTTTAATAACTCAAGGGTTGGAGGCCACCACTGTGCTGTAGCAGGTTAAGCCAACACCAGCATTCCATATAGGCACTGGATTGTGTCCTGACTGCTCCACTTTCAATCCAGAGTCCCTAGCTAATGTGCCTGGGAAAGCCGCAGAGGATGGCTTGGGTGCTTGGGCCTCTGGGCCCCTGCCACCCACATGGGAGACCTGGATGAAGCTCCTTGCTTCAGCCTGGCCCAACCCTGCCTGTTGTGGCCATCTGGGAAGTGAACCAGAAGATGGAAGATATCTTTTTCTGTAACTCTACATTAAAAAAAAAAAAAAAAGAAGAAGAAGAAAAAGAAGAACCCAAGGGTTACTAATCGCTGGCAAAATTTACTGTGAGCCACAAATGACAGCTGGGTGAACTCAAGGTTTGGGTAAGTTTTAAATTGTATGTAATGTCACCATGAAGACTGGGAAGGGATAGGCAGACTAAGCTTCCAAGAATTCTTTAAAATATTTCATGAGCTAATCAGGGGTGAGTATTGTGGTGTAGAGCTAAAGCTCCCATCTGCAATGCTGGCATCCCAGACAGGCGCCACTTCTGCACTCAGCTATTCCACTTCTGATCCAGCTCCCTGCTGCTAGCCTGGGAAAAGCAGCAGAACATGGTCCAAGTGTCTGGGCCCCTTCCATCCATGTGGGAAACCTGTATGAAGCTGCTGGCTCTGGCTTGGCCCAGTGTTGGCAGTTGTGGCCATGTGGGGAATGAACCGGAAGATGGAGGATCTCTCTCCCTCTCTGTAACTCTTTCAAAATGAATACATAAATCTTAAAAAAAGAAAAAAAAGGAGACATGATCAAGGAAGGGTGTTAACTGCTTCATATTTTTTCTCTCACATACACAAAATTTTTTGAAAAAGATAATATGCAGGAATAGCACTTATCCTACCAGGTAAGATACCAACAACACATTATTAAAGTTGTACTGGTTCCATACCTACCACTGGCTACTGACTCCAGCCTCCTGCTATGTAGACCCTAAGAGGTAGGCAGCGGTGATGGCTCAAGCAACTGGGGTACTGCCACCCATCGTGGAAACTTGGACTTAGTTTCCAGCTTGGGCATCAGCATAACCCTGGCCATTTGTAGGCATCTGCAGAGTGAATCAGAAGGTGAAGAGTTCTCTCTGTGTCTCTCTGCTTCTCAATAATCCTGTTTCATGAACATTTTCTTAAAGATTTATTTATTTTAAAGGCAGAGTGACAGAGATAGAGAAGCCTTTCATCCGCTGCCTTCACTCCCTAAATGGCTGCAATGGCCAGAGCTGAGCTTTTACTGGATCTCCCACATAGGTGCAGGAGCCCAAGCAGTTGGGCCCTCTACTGTTTTCCCAAGCCCCAGAGCAAGAGAGTTGAATCAGGAGAGGAACAGCCAGGACATGGACTGGTGCCCACATGGGATGCTGGTGCTGCAGACAGAGCTCACCAGTGTCAGCCCCAGTCCTTGGAACTGCCTCTACCTGGAAATTTGTGTGTGTGTGGGGGATTACTAGGAAAAAAAAAAAGGTAATTGGACAAATCAGAGCTAAAACGAACTGACTGGGCCAGAGCTGCAGCACAGCAGGTAAAGCCGCCACCTGCAGTACCAGTATCCCATATGGGGGCTAGTTCACATCCCAGCTGCTCCACTTCCAACCCAGCTCTCTGCTACGGCCTGTGAAAGCAGCAGCAGATGGCCCAACACAATCATGTGGACGACCTGGAGGAAACTACTGGCTCCCGGCTTCAGATTGGCACAGCTCCGGCCCTGCAGCCATCTGTGGAGTGAACCAGTGGATGGAAGTACTTTCTTTCTCTCTGCCCCTTTGGGACTACGCAAGAGTGCCAAGCTAAGCTCAGGATGATGAACAGGGTATGAAAGGCCTTCAGGCTATCATAAGTGACATCCAAAGGGCACAGAAGCACTAAAGGAAGGGGAAACAAGACAAAGCAGTTCTGAAAAAAAAGAAAATTGTGGTTAAGAATCAAAACTATGAAATAATGAGGCCTGGAGGGTAAGTTTTGATAAAGAATCCCTCCCCTTCCCTTTTTTGAAAATAATTTTTTATTTGAAAGGCAGAGAGAGACAGAGAGGTGGACACAGAGACAGATATTCCACCTATCTGGTTTACTCCACAAATGCCCACATCAGCCAGGGATGGGGCAGGCAAGAGACAGAAACTCTATCCCAGTCTTGTGTGAATGACACAGACTCAAATACCTGAACCATCATCTGCTGCCTTCCCAGGCATATTAGCAGGAAGCCAGATTAGAAGCAGGGTAGTCAGGACTTGAACCTATATACTGATTGGCGATACAGTGTCCCAGATCATTGGCTTAATCTGCTGGCTTGCATGTCACATGTCAAGCAAGGGGACATATTCACAGAAATTTCACAGAGTTCTAACTGAAACAAAGTCATGTTAGGGGACTGGCGCTGTAGCATAACAGGTAAAGCTGCCGCCTGCAGTGCCGGCATCCCATATGGGTGCCGGTTCCCGTCCTGGCTTCTCCGCTTCCTATTCAGCTCTCTGCTATAGCCTGGGAAAGCAGTGGAAGATGGCCCAAGTCCTGGGGCCCCTGCATCCACGTGGGAGACCCGGAGGAAGCTCCTGGCTCCTGATTGGCGCAGCTCCGGCCCTTGTGGCCAGTTCGGGAGTGAACCAGCGGATGGAAGATCGATCTCTCTCTCTCTCTGCATTTCCTTCTCTCTCTGCGTAACTCCGACTTTCAAATAAATAAAAAAATCTTTAAAACAAACAAACAAAACAAAGTCATGTATATTTGAATGTCAGAAGTACTGTTTTAGCTCCAGTACAAATAATGTTTGGGAAGGTACAATTTAAGGCAGGAAGACCATACAGATTAAGAAGCAATTAGAAATTCCTAACCTATGCAACATACAATGATCTGCTGAACCAGGATTAACTACAGTGTAGATGAAGAGAGGAAAACAAACATAAGAAATGATCAAAGGGCTGAATCAACTAGCCTTGGAGCAGCAGCAAAACATTCTAAATAGTGTGTATAGTTAAAAAAGGAATGGTTCCTACTGCCTACAATTAACCTTTTGCTTTTTGAAGAATACTATTACACTCACCATTCCCAATTTGGGATTCTCTCATTAGCGTTAAGTCAAGAAGAGGGGCCAGCACTGTGGCATTGCAGTTAAAGCTGGCACCTGTGGCGCCAACATCCCATATGGACATCAGTTCGAGTCCTGGCTGCACCACCTTTTTTTTTTTTTTTTTTTTTAAAGATTTATTTTATTTATTTGAAAGAGTTACAGAGAGAGGTAGAGACAGAGATCCGGAAGAGGCTCCTGGCTCTGGCCTGGCCCAGCTCTGGTCATTGTGGCCTTGTGGGGAGTGAACCAGCAGATGGAAGATCTCTCTCTCTCTCTCTCTCTCTCTCTCTCTCTCTCTTTTCTTTTTTTAAAGATTTATTTGAAAGGGTTACAGAGAGAGAATTAAATTCATTTATTTACTGCCACTTTATTCCCAAACTTGCACACACACTGTTAAACTGTGTTTTTACACAAGAAACATAAGAATGGACATCATGCCTGGAACCCAGAAAAAACCTGCCCCAGGCTACTTAGTGTCCGGGTGTTTTTGGAGGCAGAGTGGATGTTTCATCTCCCCTAAAGTAATTTATCTCCAATACTGTCTATTCTCCCCAACTCCCTCTCCCTATGAAGAATGTATTTAAGTTCCAACCACTGGCCTGTCTTCGAGCTTCATACTTTGTGTGTGAATGACATATGCCTTAATATTAGTGAATTTCTATGCTTTTTCTCCGATTTATCTATTTATAGACGTGGATTTTAACAAACATTCGAAAGGTGGAATAAAGTTCCTTTTGCCCTAAGTGTTTTACTTTTTAAAAAACATAAACAAAGTAACTGTTAACTGAATGAGGAAAATGAGGAGTTCGTTGAAAGTACTTCTCATTATATGGAAAATATCAGACATAGATATAAAATTAGTATGTATACTGCTAAATGTCACATTCCAGTTACATCTTATATTCAAAATATTTCTGATTGTAACAATCAATAAATAAGATTAACAAAAGAGACATATACTTTACAAACTGTTCAAATGAATTTAACTTGGGAGCAAACTGAATGGCTCAAAGGCATTTTAACTCTAATTGTAATTATGATCAAATCTAATAATCACTGCTTCATTCAGTTTGTTGTTGTTGTTGTTGTTGTTGTTGGAAAGGCAGATAGAGAAGGATGGGTAGATATCTATGTGTTAATTCCCTCCCAAATGCCTGAAAGAATCAGAGCTGGGTCAGGTCTAAGCCAGGACAGAACTCAATCCACATTTCCAACATGGGTGGTAGGGACCTAAGCGGTTGAGCTATTATTGCTGCCTATTAGGGTGCACATTGGCAGGAAGCTGGACTCAAAAGCAGAGCTGAAACTCAAATACAGGCACTGATATGGGAAGCTGGTTTTCTAAGTAGTACCTTAACTTGTGCTTCACCCAGCTGCAACCTCAGCAGCAGAATTTCTTAATTGCAGCAAGTTCAAAAGGTTCAGTTTTGTATGATTATTACAGAAGTAATAAAGTGTCACCTGTATGATGATATTGTAAAATGTACATTTTGCGTCCATCCCTTCATCTCCTGGCATACACAATCTAAAATTATTGGAATTTCCAGAATGATCGATGTCTGACTCAAATAAGGTAACTAGGAGGGGGCCTTCTGGACAGTTTAGAAATAGGAGTTTGTCACTAGAAAGACCAAGGCATGATTAGAGTTTGGTCTTTTGGCCCTAACCCTGCAACCTCCAGGGAAGGGAGGGGGCTAAAGGCTGGGCTGATCATTCCTGGCCAATGATATAATTCATCTTGCATGCATGATGAGCCCTCCACAAAAACCTGTAAGGGCAGGATTCGGACGGCTTCCAAACAGATGAACATATACATGGAGGTTCCTAGAGGGTGGTGGGCCTGGTGAGATCACAGACTTCAAACTCCTCCCACACCTGACCAGTGCATCTCTTCTGTCTGGCTGTTCATCTGTGTCCTTTGTAATATCATTTATATTAAATGGATAAATGTAAGTGAAGCATTTCCCTAAATTTTGTGAGCTGGTTTAGCAAATTAATTGAACCCAAGGAGGGATTGAGGGAATTATTTTATAGTTTATTGATCAGAAGTATAGGTGACAACTCACTGCTTGCTACTGACATCTAAAGGAGGGCGGTCCTGTGAGACAGAGCCCTCAACTTCTAGGACTGGGTATCTCCTATCTCCAAGCAGTGTTAGAACTGACTGGCTGTTAATGGAGGAAATCCTTACACATTTTGGTGATGAGGTCACCAACATATTCTGTGTCCTCAAGTTTAGAATGAGAAATTGTGTTTGTTTTATCCTTACTCAAATACAACAACATACAAACACCAACATTTTCCTCATAGATGAGTCTTCATGAGAAGAAATGGAATTGCCAATCAATAACTACAGAATAACATTCCTGATGGCTTACCAATATTGATTAGAATTTGACCAACGCTCTAAAGTAAGCAGCTTTTTTTGGGGGTGGTTGGTGCTTTAAGTATTTAGTATGAATTGTAACAAACAATTTTAGTGGTATAAAGAAAGGCAGTTGCTCTGGCTTCACAATTAAAAGTGATACGACTCTGGAACTGTCCTGTTATAACTATTTCATAGCATTAACTTTATAGCTTTTCTAAAAATTTTTGATTACAGAAATATATATAGAAAAAGTCACTTTGTTCCTATGAGTTTGAAATTTTCCACTCAGGCTTTTTCATAAAATGATGTTAAGAAATCACCTCTTTATCTACTGAAGACCAGATTGCATAGTATAACTCTGAAAAGTAAACTATTAAGTTTCTGACATGGGGCCGGCGCCGTGGCTCACTTGGTTAATCCTCCACCTGCGGCGCCAGCATCCCATATGGGCACTGGGTTCTAGTCCCGGTTGCTGCCCTTCCAGTCCAGCTCTCTGCTATGGCCCGGGTAGGTAGTGGAGGATGGCCTAAGTGCTTGGGCGCCTGCACCCGTGTCAGAGATCAAGAAGGAGTACCTGGCTCCTGGCTTCAGATCGGCATAGCTCCGGCTGTGGTGGCCATTTTGGGGGTGAACCAACGGAAGGAAGACCTTTTTCTCTGTCTCTCTCTCTCACTAACTCTATCTGTCAAATAAAAAAAAAGTTTCTGATATATATAACACTAGTAAATATTTGTAGAATAAAAACAAGCAGATGCTTAAAGCACCTGTTAAATAATAATGTTAGATTAAAAAGAATAACTTCTTTGAGACTGAATAACTGAAACATCACTATTGCATATTAATATAAACCTATTTAAAATTATAGCAAACTAAAGGACAGTGTCCAGTGTTTTTAGAGAATACATTTTCTATTGGTCAGACTTTTACTAAAAATCTTAAATTACTCCAAGCACTGGAATGCTAAGGCAAACTCTTACTCTCCATATTTCCTGAGCCTCTTCCTATGTACATCCACTCCAGGACTGCTGAAGCAAATCAGACACCACAGCAGGTAGAACCTGCTCAGAACCCATCATTATCAACCCCAAACAGGTCTTCCACGTCACTGGCCTCTCCTCCTCCTCCTCCTCACCCACTCTGACCTGCTGGGTGCAGCAGAGTTGTCTCAGCCATTTTTCCTGAGTCTTACCTTCTCTACTGTACCTTTCAATGAGTGACGAAACTTTCTCCAGCTTTCCTGTCCTTAAAAAACAACTCCAGGGCCAGCACTGTGACAGAGCGGGTAAGGTTGCCGCCTTTAGTGCCAGCATTCCATATAGGCACCAGTTCGAGACTTGGCTTCTCCACTTCCCATCCAGCTCACTGCTGTGGCCTGGGAAAGCAGTGGAAGATGGCCCAAATCCTTGGGCCCCTGCATCTGTGTGGGAGACTCAGAAGAAGCTCCTGGCTCCTTCTTCAGATCGGTGCAGCTCTGGCCATTGTGGCCATCTGGGGAGTGAACCAGCAGATGGAAGACCGACCTCTCTCTGTTTCTCTCTCTCTCTCTGACTCTAACTTTCAAATAAAAAAAACAAAAAAACAAAACTCCAGTCCATGTATCCCTCCCTCAAGCCTCTACCATTACACTGGATCTGCAGGTATTCACTTCATCAGTTTACTCCAAACTGGTTTCACGCCCACCATTCACACTTGTAATGCCCACACACCTGCAACAGTCTGTGTTTGACTGCCCATTTCCTCTTTAATCCCTGCCACTTGGCTCTCTCTTACTTTGTTTTTCTACTTTTCTTTTGACACTTCACAGTCACTACCACCCAGCCATTATACCAGACTAGAATGCCTCAAAAGCAGTCTGAGGTATTCAGCTATCTCAAAGATGGCATCTCCAATTCCTAGCCACAAACACATAAGCAGACCCACATATCTAAATGGCATCTCACACTTGTTATGGTCAAGACTGAATTCACAACTCCTGCTGTAAAAACCCAACTGGTGTCCCTGTGCCCTCTCTTAGTGAAGGGCAGCACCATTCAAACAATAAATACAAATCAGAATTCTGGGGTTATACATGATACCTTCTTGTCAATCACCCTTCACACCAAACCATGATTATTTTACCTCATAAATAGCTGTTCACCAACTCCTCAGTCCCTGGGTCAAAGCTACCAACAGACTGAAACAGATGCACAACAAGTCTCCTTTCATAGTCTACTCTGCCCCTTCCAATTTCCCTCATCCTGCAATCACAGTGATCCATGCAAAACGGAAATATAATGTACTGCCAGATAGAACTGAACTACTCAATCAGGTGATGAGAAATGTTATGATGCTAAAAGTGACCTGTGCAAGATTTTACATTAATGTGTTTTTAGGTTCCATAATTACTTCAATGAAAAGCAAATAATGAGTATTCTTTTTAAAAATAATTACCATTCATTCAACCAACATTTACTGATCACTAAGTATGTACAGACAGTAAGGGATAGTTACTAAGATGAAGTGGGGCTTTGTTGTGTGTGTTGCTGAAATGCTCACAGTCAGGGGGGAGGGATTCAGAGTAACAGGCAAAAATTCAGTTGTGATGCATAATGCACCCCATGGTTAACACTAACCCAGAACACAGAGCAAAGGAATTTGTGAGTTGTTAAGGAGGATCTTACAGAGAAGAACATGTTTAACTCAAATAAAAAAAGAATAAGAGTTAGCAAGTTATTTAATGCAGGTGGGTATCAGCGTAAGGGAGAAATGATACGAAAACAAAGCTGAAAAGGCAGGCACTCTCCAGATGGAGACAAGCATTTCTCACGACGGGGTGAACAAAAAGTCACTGCAAATCTGGAACTAAGTGTGTGAGGACTTCTCTGATATCAAAGATAGCTCTGACTGAAAGAAGAGCACAGACAGGCGAGTGTCCCACAGCAAACAGACCTAGTCCAACTACAACAGAAAAGTTAAATGAGATTAGCAGGATTAGCCAGAGCTTTTCAAGAAAGTAAATGGAAAGAAGGAAGGGGAATATAGGGTACCACGAGGCAATGAACGCTGTTCCTAAAGAGAACAAAAGTGGAACAACTACATGAGTAAGGCAGGGAAGAATTTAATTTCAGTAGTAGAAAAGCTGTGCTTCCGAATATTTCCTGTGTTTCAGTACCCAGGTGAAGGTGTTGCATGGTAGTTGATCTAGATTTCCAAGTGCAAACATACTGAAGAATAATCACCACCACAGTGGTACCTGGAGGCGTGACTGTAAACACAACTGTTCAGGAAGAATAAGCTGGAAGTGAGAGATCAAGATCAAGATCACCCAGGAAAGGATCTACTTTGAATCAAAGCTGACACTCCTAAAGAGCACGCAGGAAATCATGACTTAGGAAACTCAGTAACTATGTTCTTCTCTCACTTAAGATTCCCACGGCTAAGTCTCTGCATCACCCTAACTCTTGGTGATGAGCAGTTTCTCAACTCGTCTGGGAGATGAACTGCTTCTGGCAGTCATTTAGTGCTTTTTAAATTGTCACAGGTATAATTCCAAAATTGCTAATTTTAGTAATCAAAGCATTTAAACTGAGTATGTCACCAGCCTTCACAGAATATATAAATTAGCATCACAAAGTAAGCCAACTAATGAGCTTGCTAATTTGTTCAGAAGCACATTACAAAGAAGGCTACCAAAAATAAGCTGATGTCACGGCAGGAAAAGATGTAACTATAAACAATCCAGTATGCATTTTTTATTTAATGTATATTAAAAACAAGAGGCTTCTTTCCACAAAGGTAGTAAGGTTAAGCTAATGAAAAACAGAACACTTTTATGTATACAAATCAGTTTTATGGTTTCAGAGTTAATTCCCCTTAAAAGTCTTGTCACTTGTCACTAGTAAGTAGGCTACTCTAATAGCCACTACTGCAATTAATTTTTAAAAACTTGCAAAAAATACAACAGAAAGCCAAGTTACAATGAAAGCTTGCCTGAAAAAAATCCTAATTTTAAAATGCTTATCTGATTCATTATATTTAGATGTCTGAATTTTATTTACAAATATTAACATTTAAACATTTGAAATGTCAAAAAAATTAAATTTAAAAATAGAAACAAGCAAAATAAGGGACATTTGATTTTCTTAATGCTTTTCCCAACTCAATTTCAATGTACATTAATACAAAATAACATAAATGCATGACAATTGTTCTGCCTATAATAAGGAACATGATGCTACTTACCAACCATCAGAACGGCATGCAAACAAATTAAAGGGATGTATGAAAATAATTGAACTAAAGAAGATACACTGAGAAATCACTCAACTATTTTTTTAAACACTTTAATAAAATAAAAATTAACATCTATTTTAAACTAACTTTAAGGTATCTACTTAGAAATATACATATAACAAGGAAATGTAAAAAAAAAAAAAAACACAAAAAACAAAAATGCATTATACCAGCCAATGAAAAGCTTATTTAGTTATGGGATATAAACAGTAATATTCAAGAATTAACTGGTATATGTAATTATACCGTTATTACAATTCAACATGCACATTTTGGGAAAATGCATGGGATCCAAGGTTAAAATGGAAAGATTTCCTATATAAACCACAAAAATATTTCTTACAGAACAAACCCATACTGTGCCCAAAGTCTCGTCTCTGGTATTTCCAACATCTCAAATTTAGACTTAAAGGCTGTCCAAATTGCTTGTCAACATGAACAAATACTTGTGTTGCGAGAAGCTATTCTTCAATGAATTCTTACAAGAATCAAAAGGAGGAAGCTATTCATACAGAGTCTGTATTTATGAAAGCTTGATCACAGTTACTACTGACAAGACATATTTCATTATTATCACCAATGAGCTTCATCAAAACAAAGTGCCAAGTTTGGGGAAAAACCCCTAGCGGTTGGTTTTAAGAAGCCTGAACCACTGCCAGACAACACTAAGGCAGGAGAGTGTGTAACAGAGCTCACACTCTCAGAGATTTGCCTAACTATGATGACCTGACTGAAGACTTAAAACACACACTTTCCCCACACTTCTTAGTGTAATCTGTCTGTATGAACTGCTGCCCAAAGAAATGGCACTCTAGTTATTTGTGAAAATTGCTGGGGAAATTCCCATTACTGTTATGAAACAGAACAAAACAGCACAGCTATAACACAGGGAAGGGTGTAAGAAGACATTGACATAGAATGGGTTAAATTTTATTCAGAAATATCCCTCTTTGCAAGAAAAAAAAAAATGTAGCAGCACATTTCAATGTACACATGTGCTTTCCCCCTTCATCCTGTTTGCTAACTCAGAACAATCCAACCAACGACCTTTTTCACAGTCCAGGACAGCACAATGTCAACTTGATTCCCAAGGAGTTCAATGTGAACCACAGAGCTCTCCAGTGAGGGTTTCTATGGTGATTTCCACAGTCTAGCCTAAAATGAGATTTCAGGATCTTATCTGTCACTGAGTTGAGCTTTATTAGTGATTCAAAAGAAATTTTGAACTACAGGATTGTAGCCAGACTACGATGATGTGTAGTTATACATTAAGTGGCAAAGACTAATATATAAATAAAAATACATTTATTGTATATTTATTTTAATCTTTATCAACTACATTAAACATTAACTTATGTTAACAAGCATATTAATTAAACACAGACTTGCATATCTCCAGTGAAAAATGGCTTTACATTTTCAGGGCACTAGGATTAGCAACAACCAAATAATTAGCAATTTCTCTAAGAAACTGTAACCTACTATCTTAAAAATATTTTTTTTTTTTTTAACATGAATGGACTTGAAAGCTTTATGCTAAGTTAAGGAAGCCAAACACAAAGGACGTATATGTATTTTGTGATTCCATTTACATGAAATGGCCAGAGTATGCACCTTCAGAGACAGAAAACAGATTGGTAAGAGATGTAGGGTGGGAGGGATTGGGTGTGGGGATGTGGGGGGAGACTTCTAATTGGTACTTTCTTATTTACATGATGAAAAATGTTCTTTAATTAATAGTTACAGTTGCATAATATTGTGTATATACTAAAAACGACTGAAGTATACACTTTCAAATAATTAAAATGAAAAAAATTCTTCCATGAATAGAGGTTGAATGCCCCTTTTCCAAAATACTTGCGACCAAAAGTGTTTCAGATTTGAATATTTGGGAATGGGATCCAAATATAAATATGAAATTTATTTATGTTTTATATGTTCCGTGTCTACATAGCCTGAAAGTAGTTTTATACAACACTGCAAATAATTTTGTGCAGAAAACAAAGTTTCATGGTGTGGTATTTTCCACTGTGGCATCATGTCGGAGGCTGAAAAGCTCCTTGATTTTGGACAATTTCAGAGTTTGGATTTTCAGATTAGGGATTCTCAACCTGTATCACAACAGAAAAAAAATCATGCAGTATAATATCATGCTAACTACATTTTTGGAGATATCAGAAACCATAATCAGCTTTGAAGAGTCATTTTTATTAGGATAAAGGCAATAAAATTTTGTTCAGACACATATAACCAAAACTGCCCTTCTGCAATAAACATTTGCATTTCTTTTTTAACATGAGATTACAACTTTATTTTTTCCTAAGACAATAATAAAGTTATATTTGGGAAAGATAACTAACTCTTAGCATTGCATGAAAATAGTTCCCCCTATCTTAAAAATATTAAAAGAACTCTCAAAAGCTCTTATTTATTTGGTGAAAATATCTTACAGGTTCAAAAATTTAATTATTTAAAATTTCACTTTGGGTGTTTTCAAGGGCAAATGTAAATACCAATGCAAGATGATAATTGTTTCTGGTATGTTGAGGACAAAGGAGTCATACAAGCCTAAGTGATGTTCACCAGTGTAGGCATGTGAGGGAGCAGTATTTTCACTAAAAAAGCCATTACACTAAAATCCAATGTTTTTGAGAGAGACAAGGGAGAATGGAAGCTTTCTCTGAAAGTATTGATATGCAACCTGAATAATCTAGTTTATGAGGTTAATTTGTGAGAAAAATATGACAAACATGAATATTACATTTATTGAGCAAAATTAAAGTCAATAACTGGTTAATGTATATTAAAACAAAAAATCATTTTAATAGCATTGTCTGAAGACATATTTAGAAAGGAAAGTTAATGTCTAGCCTTGTCAATTTTTTACCTCTAGAGATTTGGAACAAAATGTTTTTCTTTAAAGTGCTTATTGTACTATGTTTAGTGAAAAATAAGGCTTAATAAGCTGATCGACTGCATGGGGGAACATGGATCAACTCATTCTCATTAAGAATTTAAGAAGCTATCAGTCCTGCCTGTATGAGAGAAAGCAAGGCCTGGCTTCTTTCAAACCTGTAATTTATGAGTTTATTCAAACCCGCCAAATTGCTTTAAGTGAATGCCTCTCACATTTGAAAATTCCCATGGCAACTCACTTCTTTGGCAAGAGAGGCAGACCCAAATTCAATCCTTCTCTCCAGCAGCTAAACCATTACAATGGTAATTCTGCTCTGACACTCTGAAGAGACCGCTAATTACTGTACTCTGGGTCTCTAGACAGATTTCCCATTCAGATTAAAATGGTTGTGCAAAGCACAAAACAGTAGCAACACCTTTTCCTACATGAGATGCTCACTCTCACATTACAGCTCTATCAAGGAAGCAGCAAATGCATTATAGTGAGTTGTCTTTTAATGCTTTGCCTTCTCTCACAATAAAATCAAAAGGAGGCCAACAACACCAAAATTTCAATTACTGATATTTGGTCAAGAATTATGTGCAGCATCATCAATTCTTGACCAGCTCAGTTTAAAAGCTTTAACTCAAAGATAAAACTACTTTCGAGTCATTATGTCCCTTATTCATTAACTCTTTTAAGCTTATTTTCAGATTATAATCAATAAACAGTTAACTGTGAGACATACAGATGGCACTAAAAAAAGAAAATCTTTGGGAAACATAAAAACCAAGATTAACTGGCAACAATTACAAATTTCAAAATCATTGACTGGAAATTGTCATAATCTCTCAATTACTTAGTTTTATATTACTGACTTGCATGTATATGAATATTTATTATAAAGAGATATAACCATATATTAAAAATTGATTCAAGTTTTCAAATACCTATAATTAAAGAGAAAATAACAAAAAAGGAGTCAGGATTCTATCATAAGGTAAAAAAGCTTGCAAATAAACACTTCATGAACTGTCTGGGACTGGTCAGCATCTTACGTGCTAAAGTCTGTCTTAAATTAAGAGACAATATAAACTTAGGATGCCTGAATCACGTAATTCCTCTAATTCAGGTTACTGCTACACTTGGTCTTTCCAGTTTAGTATCCTATACCCCCAACAGAAACCTTTTATCTATGTACCTATCAGAAAGGATGAAAAATTTTAATGAGAGCAAGGGAATTTTGGTGTGTATCCCTCTCATTTCTCAGTCTTCATATTAGCGTGGTCCAGCACGACATTCCCTCAGTTTCACTGTCTTGCTGTTCCCTACGTCCTTTATAAGAAAGTAAGAAAAGATCACAGGCTATGGACATAAAGTCCAGGCTAGAATACTATTATTTAATAATTTCCAATTAAATACAGCACAAATTAAGAGAAGAAAGGATGGCATCTGATACCTAGGATGCGTTCCCAAAGTGTGTGCTGAACATACTTTCACATGACAGTATTCTTTAGAAATATTAATAGACAGATTCAGGAGGTTTTTTTTGTTTATTTTTGGCATACTGTTCTGCTGCAAACAGAAGTCCACATTAAAGAGATCAATGAAGCCACCAAATCATGTGCAAGTCATGTATGCTATACCCACATGGGCTTGTGTGCACACCAAATTTACTTGGCCCAGAAATGCCAAAGAGAACACACTAGTGCATATATATTTTTACAAGAGATGAATGGAGACAGTTACATACCTCTTTCAGTAGGTGACAAAAACTAGAGAAAAATTAGGATCAGAACATTTTCTATGTTCGTCTAAATAATATTGATACATCCAACTACTGCAGAATATACATTCACACACATTCTTGTACATATACATGGGTGATTCATGAAAACAGGCCAGATGCTAGTCTATTAAATAGTTGTAACTAGGTCAAAAAGACTGAATTAATATTCAATACATCCTATAACCATAACAGAATTAAACTGGAAATAGCAAACAATAAGATAAATAGAACAGTTTTTGGAAATACTTGGACCAATCCATAGATGAAAAGAAATCAAAGGAAATTAGTAAATATTTTGAACTGAATAAGATGAAAATACAGCATAACATCTGTGTGATACAATTAAAGCATTAAAAGAAAAATCTCAAGAATAGAAAAGTAAGTATCAAACCAATTCAAAACCCTGAAATAAAATTAAACCCAAATAAAATAAAGTATAAAGGTAGAAATCAATAATTTAAAAAGTAGAGAATTACACAAAGCTAAACACTTAAACTTAGAAATTTTTGACAAAACTTTTAAAGCTCTAAACCTAGACTGATCAAGAAAAATAATTTTCAAACTACTAACATCATGAATGACAGGACACAACTACAGGACCTACAGAACTTAAGAAGATAAAAACAGAATATTGTGAACAATCTTATGATCAAAAGTTTGACAACCTGGATGACAAGGACAAACTCATTGAAAAATATATATTAAAAAAAGACAAAATCTGTAAAGTCCTATATTTACCAAAGAAATAGAATTTATAATTAAAAGCCTCTCCCCCCAAAACACAAGCATGAACAAAAGAGAGCAAAAATGCAAGCCAAAGATTGGGAGAAATATTTGGCTGATGAAGGACTTAATATATTACAAATTGTTACCATTTAAATTTAAAAAGATTTTTTAAAAGATAGATTTAATGAACACAAAATAATTGATCAATTAACATGTACACAAACATACCAAGAAGCAAATTAAGTAAAAATAAGTTAAGAGCCCATGGGAAAAAAAAAAAAAAGTCAAAATAGACAATGTGGTGTAATGTGTTAAGCCGCTGCCTGCGATTCCTGCATTCTGGATGGGTATTCCCTGTTTTGCTGTACCCGATCCAGAAGTGAAATCAGCACATGGAAGATCTTTTTCTCTTTCTGTGTCTCTCCAACCTCTCTGTAACTCTGTCTTCCATATATATAAGTAAATCTTTTAAAAATCTTTAAAATCTTTAAAAAAAAAAGTCAAAATAAACTGGAAAAGTCCAAACATATTACACAATCAGTAGAGCAAAACCAAAGGAAATAAAAATACTTTATGACATTTAGGAAACGAGTATATTAATTTAATGCAGAAGCTCTCCCTGTGAGGATCAAATGTATTTTACAGTGATCTGAAAAGATAAGAAATTATTTCACAATTCACAGAATTCTGTAGTTACATTTGTAAACATCTTAAGTGAATGTAAGACAAGATGATAAGAACCATTTGCATGATTAAGCAGTTACAAAAAAAAAAAATACACAAAGCTTCAATACTTCCAAATCTAATTTCCTTATAGAATGAACATACTTAAAATAAGAAGGCCTGATACGAGGCATTATTTCTTCCCATCACCTTTCTTTAGTGTTGTAAAACATACTTAGTAAAATTCTAGCAGTTTCTCATAATCAAAAAATGATTTTTGTTCATTTTCTTCTTTGATATCCTAGTACCCTGAAACTCTTTTTCTTACTTACAAGATAATTGAGGGAAAAATGTAATACATACGAAATTTTACTTTACAGATATCTGAAGCTATCCAGAATCTTAAAATTATTTCATGAACATTCATTTCCAACCTCCCAAGTTTTAACAATCTACACTTTGTTTATAACTAAGAGACATCTTTACTGCACAGCACAGAGCTGCACAGCAACCAGCTCACTTCTCCCACTCTGAGAGGAAGCCTGTAGGCACTGAATTTTGTTTTCTAAATAAAATAACAAAACAGAAATAAATGTATGTAAGCAATATTTTGTTGGTTTCTGCCAATGATGACCTAAGTTCCTAAAGATAAGCAAAGTCAGGATTGCCATCAGTGAGCATAACCTACTTTCCCACAAAACACCACACTGTAATTGAACAGCGTATTAAAGGATCCCCCTATCTGAAGGATGCACAGTTCTAAGACCTGGACACGTCGACTGGCTGAGCTTATGATGAAGAAGATATTTCCAAAAGACTTTGAAAGCAATGGGTACAGACTTGGAAGATAAAAACAGTATCTGGAAGTGGAGAAATAACTTGTCTATTTACTGCAAGGTATATTTTGTGATTTGGGAAACAAGAGGCTATGCTTAACTAGTTATTAAAATTAAAGAAACAATTCAAATAAAAATGTTATCCTAAGAGTAAAGTTCTCCAGGTAAAATCTTATTTTACTCCACTAGGGAATGATATAAGATCACTGAAAAAAACCTTTATTAATTTTGCAGCTGAATTAGAATACTGAACTATTTTCTGAAGACAATAACTATCACTTGAGATAATGCTTCTGAGTTTGCATGCTTGTTGGCAAGATGGGGAAATCTACAGTATAAGTCGTTTTGAAAACTACATTTGAATAGAAAGAATCTGAAATGATTAAACAGCTATGTGTGCTGTTATACAAATTAATAGTTAAGATATATGTAGGTTTTAGGAGTGAAACTAACAACCTTTTAAGCAATTTATGAACCTTAAAATCAGTACATGTAAAAAAGCAAAAGTGAGATTTTTTTGTTTAAATATGAAAATTTACATCAAGCAAGAACTCTACCCTCCTCATGTCCCACTTCCACACCCCTCAAGCCAGTACTGGATCTTTTGCTATAGAACATTAATCAAAATGGATACAAAATTCTTTTTTTCTTAACATCTTTCCAAAAAGAGAAATTATTCTTGATGGTAAAGCAGAAACATTTAAACAGATATAAGGATAATTCTAGGCTACAGCTATAAATTTATTCTTTAAATTATAAGGGGAAATAATATTTTCTCCATAAAACATTACAAAATCAGGGATTGCACACCAATCCAAAAGATAAAGATGAAAATAAAGTCTGAGAGAAAAATGCCTAAACTATCACAAGGCTTAATATAAAAATTGAACTTAAACAGTGATAATATTCAGCTCTGAGATGACATTGGGAAATAGGTATTTTCATGCCATATCAGCAGGACTATAGATTGGTACAAATTTTCTAGAAGGCAATTTAGAAATTTTAATATGATGAAGCATTAACATTTAAAATATACTTACCTTTCAGCCCACTAACTATTTTTTCAAAGATTTATCCTGGGGCCAGCGTTGTGGCATAGTGGGTAAAACTGCCACTTATTATGCCAGCATCCCACATAGTGCCTTTTTGAGTCCCAGATGTTCCACTTCTGATCCAACTCCCTGCTAATGGTCTGGGAAAAGCAGATGAGGATAGCCCAAGTGTTTGGGCCCCTGCAACCCATGTGGGAGATCCAGATGAAGCTCCTGGCCCGGCCCAGAATTGGCCATTGTGGTCATCTGGGGAACAAACCAAAGACTGGAAGATGTCTCTCTGTCTCCTCTCCACCCCTCAGTAACTCTCTCAAAATAAATAAATAATAGATCTTTAAAAGGAAAAAGTAAAAAAAAAATTCTTACCAAGTATATAGACACAATTTAACTTCCATTGCCAAATGTATGCAGTGCTTCTTTACTAGCAAGAAGGGAAGCATCCAACACTAGGCGTTCCACTGTCATACACTGACGAGGACCCTCTACTGTTCACACAGATCTAAGAACCCAAAATGGATGGGTGATGGAGCCGGAGTGCAGGGTAAGATCATGGAAGGGGAAGCAGTGAAGGAACCACGAGACCCACAGGATCATTTTGACACAGAAAGTGAAACTCTGAGTAGGGGCAATCCCAGCTCCTTTTCTTGGTGTGACATTCTTTCTGGAATTCACACCCATCAGGCTTTAACCTCACAGTCCCCCAACGCTAACACTGACTGACAAGGTCTTAACAACCAGTTTGCTAAATCCAATGGCAACCTCCCCATTCTCATTCTAAGTGAATAATATTCAGCAACATAACTGACCACTCACTCCTTGAAAATTACTTGCCTTCCGCCACCTCAGCAGCTCCTCCTCTCTGGCTTCTACTGTCATTTCCTTCCTCAGCGAGGCAATGAAGTACCCCAGGTTCTAGGCTCAGACTTTTCTTCTATATCTACAGTCCATTTCTTAAGGATACATTCAGTCCCAAGGCTCTAAAAGTTTCTGATACGATGACTCTAAATTTGTAACTTCTCCCCTAATTTCTGATTATTATAATAGAAAGCACATTCAACATTTGATATTTCAAATTTTGCATTTCCAAACCTAATTTTTTGACTTCCCTTCCAAATCTGCCTCTCTGAAAGTGTAAAATGAAAGACAACTCCACCGAAGGCCAGTGCTTTGCACACAGCCTCCATCTGCAGTGCCAGCAGCACCCACAGGGCACCCATCTGCTCCACTTCCAATCCAGCTCCCTGATAATGTGCCTAGGAAAGTAGTGAAACATGGCCCAAGTGCTTGGGCCCTTGCACCTATGTGGGAGACCCAGAAGAAGCTCCTGACTCCTTGTTTCGCCTGGTCCATTTGGGGAGTGAACCAGCAGATGGAAGCTAACTCTTTCAAATAAATAAATAAATAAATCTTAAAAAAAAACAAACAAACCAGTAAGTCACCTAATCTGAACACATTATTTGTATCATACACAATCCATCCTAACTGCTGTCAGCTTCATCTCCAAATTAAACCTACATAATCCAAGTACTTCTCAGTGTCTTCAACACTAGTCCCCGTCACTTTCACCTTCCTCTTAGCATCTCTGCTTTCAGCACTGCCCTCAAAATCTATTTTCAGCCCAACAGCCAGAGTGATCTTCTTTTTTTTTTTGACAGGCAGAGTGGACAGTGAGAGAGAGAGAGACAGAGAGAAAGGTCTTCCTTTTTGCCGTTGGTTCACCCTCCAATGGCCGCCGTGGCCAGCGCGCTGCGACCGGCGCACCGTGCTGATCCGATGCAGGAGCCAGGTGCTTCTCCTGGTCTCCCATGGGGTGCAGGGCCCAAGGACTTGGGCCATCCTCCACTGCACTCCCTGGCCACAGCAGAGAGCTGGCCTGGAAGAGGGGCAACCGGGACAGAATCGGTGCCCCGACCGGGACTAGAACCCGGTGTGCCGGCGCCGCAAGGCGGAGGATTAGCCTATTGAGCCGCGGCGCCGGCGAGAGTGATCTTCTGAGATATAAATTGGGCTGTGATTCCTCTGCTTGAATTCCTCTAACAGCTTCTCATCCCAGTGAAAAACAAAAAATACTCACACAGCCAACAAGGCCTTTCCATCTGCCACTGGCTCCTCTTCCTGCAGACAACACTACCCTAACTCCCAGCTTGCTCACTAAGCTCTTCACTTTAGGGCCTGGCAGAAAACTCGCAGATCGGGGGTGGTGCAGCGGCATAGAGAGTTAAGCCTCCACTTGCAGTGCTGGCATCCCATATGGGCGCTGGTTTGAGTCTCAGCTGTTCCACTTCCGATCCAGCTCCCTATGAATGTATCTGGGGAAGCAGAAGAGAATGACCCAAGCGCCTGGGTCCCTGCACCCACTTGGGAGACCTGGAAGAAGCTCCTGGCCTCAGCCTGGTCCATCCCTGGCTGTTGCAGCCATTTAGGGAGTGAACCAGTAGCTGGAAAACCTCTCTCTCTCTCTTTCCCTCCCTCTCTTTGTAACTCCGGCTCTCAAATAAATAAAATAAATCTTTCAAAAAATGACAAACTCGTAGATACCAAATGACTGCATGTCTCAATCAGATTTTCTCTCAAATGCTACTTCTCAGAGGCATTCTCCAGTCACTCTATAAAAAATAGTATTTCCTTAAGTTAGTTTTTTATTGCATTACTTTATTTAAATTTCTTTAAAGTACTTTATTATGACACAGTATAGTTTATTTTTGTTTTCCTTACTGACAATAACCCAGCACCATCACCAGCACCAGAAAGTAAGCTTCTTGAGAGGCAGGTACTTTGTAAGCCAATTTTTCACTCTTTCTGTATCATCAATAGTAGACGATGTCTAGCCTCAAGTAAGTATTCAATAAACATTGTTGAACTACATAGGCCCAGAGGTGAGATGATGATATTCAAGTCAATACAGAAAGATTACATTTATGTATATTGTGTAGAATGTGTGTACATATGCAGGAAAAAAGCAGCTTGAAAACTAAGTGATGGCAAATCAAGCAGGAATTTGTAGGCCATGCTAGGATTTTTGTACTCATTCCTCAAAGTAAGAGAGAATCACTGAGAGATTTTAAAGCAAGAAGAGATACTGAGACTGACAGCAATATAAAGGCAGATTGAGAACCCAAGACTAGAAGAAGGAACACCAGTTGTAGGGTTCTGAAATTAACAGTGCCTTGAATTAGTGTAAAGCAAACCTGGGATGAAAAAAATGAGCAAATCTGAGGTACATAAGCAGCAACTCAACTAAACCAGCTAGAAACGGCAAATTGTAACAGAACATTCAAATATCAGGAAAAACATAAATGACAATCTCAAATGCCAAAGCCCTGTCATTACTGTTAATCCACATGGAAGACATCTGGTACAGAAACGACCAACAGAACAACACAATCTTGAGCATCACTAATCTCAAAGGAACTTTTTTGAGAATACTGAAATCTATTTCTAAAACAAGAAAAAAAGTATAAGAAAAGAAAATCATAGATACACCTGCAGTAACTGCTAATGTATTTAAGAAGGACATCACTATCAAAAGGTTTAAGTTAGTAAGGCAGCAAAATTCTGTATTAGAAAATTTATCAATGCAATTCACCACAGGAATAGAATAAAAAAAAAAAAACTCATGATTATCAACGGAAGTATCAAAATAGCTTCATAAAATTGAACAATTTACAATAATAAGCTCCCAAAAAACAGAAAGTAAAAGGAATGTTTCGGGACCAGTGCCGTGGCTCACTTGGTTAATCCTCTGCCTGCGGCGACGGCATCCCACAGGGGCTCCGGGTTCTAGTCCCGGTTGCTCCTCTTCCAGTCCAGCTCTCCGCTGTGGCCCAGGAGGGCAGTGGAGGACGGCCCAAGTGCTTGGGCCCCTGCACCCGCATGGGAGACCAGGAGGAAGCACCTGGTTCCTGGCTTCGGATCGGCACAGAGCTGGTCATTTTAGGGGTGAATCAACGGAGGGAGGACCTTTCTCTCTGTCTCTCTCATTGTCTGTAACTCAACCTGTCAAATAAATACATGAAAATCTTTTAAAAAAGAAAAAAAAAAAAAAGAGAATGTCTCTTAATTTGAATAAAACATGGCAGACAACATGATGCCAAATGGGAAAGTTTTAATGCATTTTCATAGAGGCTAGAAGTAAAGCAAGGATGCCCACTAATGCAGCAAATAAAAAATGTAAAACTGGTTGGCACCACGGCTCACTAGGCTAATCCTCTGCCTGTGGCGCCGGTACCCGGGGTTCTAGTCCCGGTTGGGGCATCGGGTTCTGTCCCAGTTGTTCCTCTTCCAGTCCAGCTCTCTGCTGTGTCCCGGGAAGGCAGTGGAGCACAGCCCAAGTGCTTGGGCCCTGCACCCACATAGGAGACCAGGAGGAAGCACCTGGCTCCTGGCTTTGGATCGGCGCAGCGCACCAGCTGTAGCGCCCATTTAGGGGGTGAACCAATGAAAGGAAGACCTTTCTCTCTGTCTCTCACTGTCTAATTCTGCCTGTCCAAAAAAAAAAAAAAAAAAAGGTACAACTAAGGATGGCACCAATACAATAACAGAATACAGTAAAAATTAAAAAGATTGAAAGCAAAGAGAAAAAACTCCCATTTTTGCAAACAGCATGAGATTTCTAAATTGATCAGTCAATATAATCAAAATAAAACATTTTACAATAAAGGAAAGATATCAGCAGGATTGCAGACCAGAAAATCAAGTTACAAAAATAAATAGTAGTATACTTAGAAGAAAGATGGTAAGACAGAAGTTATTCTTTATTCTACTTCAGCTCATCAATTACTTCTTTCATGGATCATACTTTTTGACGTTGTTTGTAAAAATTCATTTACACACTCAAGGTGATATAGATTTTCCTCCTATGTTCTTTTCCTGTATTTTTTCTAAAAGTTTAATTTTGTATTCTACAACTGCATCTATCAACTGTCCTGAAATAATTTTTCTGATAGGTGGTGTAAGGTGTCAGGGTCAAAGTTGTTTTTTTTTGTTTGTTTGTTTTGTTTTTTTAAGATTTATTTATTTATTTGAAAAGGCAGAGCCACAAAGAGAGAGAGGGAGAGGCAGAGATCTTTCCCTCACTGGTTGATTCCCTCAAACAGCTTCAAAGGCCAGAGCAGGCCAGGTCAAAGCCACAAACTCCACCTGGGTCTCCCATGTAGGTGCATGGCCCAGGTATTTGGGCCATCTCCTACTACTTTCCCAGGTGCATTAGTAGGGAACTGGATCAGAAACAGAACAGCTGTGATTGAACCAGCACTCATATGGGATGGCGGCATCACAGGCAGCAGCTTAAGCTGCTGTGCCATTACAAAGGCACCAATTCTTTTTTTTTTTTTTTTTTTTGGGGGGGGGATGGGGGAGGGCAAGTGGATGTCCAGTTGTTCTAGCACCATGTGTTGTTTTTATTCAGATCACCTTTTCTCCATTATATGATTTTTTTCTCCTTTGTAAAAATCAATTAACTGTATTAATGTGGGTCTATTTAAGAGTCTTCTACTCTGTTCCATTTAACTTTTTACTATTTAGCCAATATAATACTGTCCTGATTGCTGCAATTGAGTAGTGTCCTGCAGTTCAGCCTTCCTCTTCAATTCTGAGTTAGCTATTCTGGATTTTGGTTTTTTGCCTATCCTTATAAACTTTAGGATCATTTTATCAATATTTACAAAACAACTTGAGATTCTGCTTGGGATGCCATTTAATCTACAGATCAAGTTGAGAAGGACGTGTACCCTGAAAAATATTCAGTCTACTCATCCATGAACAAAGAATATCTCTTCATTTATTTAGTTCTTCTTGCCTCAACTTCTGTTTGTCAGAAAATACCATAATTTCTCTCTCAATTCTGAAGGATGTGGTACTTGCTGCCACCCTAGCTCATGAAAGGTTCTTACCTGCTGCCTCAGGTACATGGGCTTATCAGTGCGGGTAGATGCTACTGTGCTAAGAACCGAGACAGACAAGCCTCCAATGGACTGCAGCGTTCCAAACAATTACACCAGACAGACCCTGCCAGTCCAACAGTTGTGTAAGTCGGGGAATTCCCGGTGCTTCCTATGCCACCATCTTCCCTAAATCTAAATTCTGAGACATGAACACCACAGAAAGTTTAAAAAAGATTTCACATAATATATGAATAAATAAGAAAGATCTTACTGGCAGCTCAGCGGAATGAGAATCTAAGATAAAGCAAAACAAAAGAAATGTTTCTTTCCTGCTATAATTCTAATATCCTTCTGACAAATTCCATGGAATTAATGAAGTGATTCATTCCTGTGATTCTCAATTCAATACATGGTCATCAATAAAAACACATCTTAGGAGAACTGCTGGTTTTTTTATCATTTCCATTAAAACTTTTAAATGAATAACAAGAAAAACAACAGAACTAGCAAAATTCATCTATGTGAATAATTATCAGATCAAGATTGTTCAATATTTTTAACCCAAAAATATTTCTTGAAAAATTTAAGTAATGATAAACTATTGAGCCTTATACAAAAGTTTGTTTTATAGAGTTCCTACTAATTTATCTAAAAATAGTAACAATGAGTTGGCAAGAAACTACTGTGCCCTTAAATTTTCTTCAATCCTGAATTAACATATTCCTTTTTATAATCATCATTTGGGAAGAACAATACATGTATTTATAAGACTATAAGATACTATCACTTAGATAACATCAAAACAGAAGCAGCAAACTAGGCTAGGTATTGTCAGTGTACCATCCCCATTTAATTCTCACAATGAACATGAGAAGCATAATGATGTTCCAGTCATAGAGAAGAGGAAATTGAGATAGTAAAAAGCCACAAAAATAGTACTCAAATCCAGAGGTTGGCTCTCAAACACTATGCATTCTGTATTCCAACAAACAGTACATCTATTTAAGTAGCAACCCCATCAACTGATACTTCAGGAATCTTCAGTTACTTATCTGAACAGTAGAAATAACATGTACTGACTTTATCCTATTGCAAACTGAATCATTTATTCATTATTTAAATATTTACTGTGTTATTGCTATTGTGCTGACATCACACTAGGTACCACAAATAACAACTGTAAGCAAGACAGGGGATGAAGTTAATAAACAAAAAGAAGAAAGGAGTGGAGAAAACAGCAACATAGTGTTATGCATGCTATAACCACTAGAAGAGTAAGGACACTTTTTGAACAACAAACTTAGTGGGAAACAAGGAAGCACAAATTTAGTGGCAAAGATGGAACTAAAAAAAGTCAGACTGTGGTGGCATTCTTATAAGAAGGTATTAAATAAAACGATATCATGTTACTGAATACATACATTAAGAGAGTAAGACTAATTCTACAACTATTTCTAGCAAAAATTTTAAAAAAAAATAATTTAGGATATTATAGGGGCAGGCACTCGGTGCAATGGTTAAGCAGTCAATTGGGATAGCCACATCCCACACTGGAACACCACCTGGGTCTGTCTGGACTCCAGCTTTCTGCTAATGCACATCAATGGGAGGCAGCAGGTGATGGCTCAACGGTTATTAGATCCTCGCCACCTATGTGGGATACTCAGATTGAGTTTTTGACACTTGGTTTTGGCCTGGCCCAGCCTCAGCTGTTTCAGGCACTGAGGAGTGACTCAGTGAAAGTAATTAGGAAAGGAAAGTAAGTGGGAAAATGATCATGACATTGTAGCTTAGAGCCAGAGAAAAAAGTGCTTAAATAGACTTAACATAAAATAAGGTATTGTGCTTTTTGGTGCCTTACATTGTTTTAGAAATAGTCATGTACTTCATGGAATTGGGCAGCCATTATAATTACCATCCAAGATGGTTTTTGACTCTTGCTTGATAATTCTATCCCTAAGCCACCTTATCATGATACAGTAGGACTCATTAAATTTAAATCTAAGGCCTGCACCACGGCTCAATAGGCTAATCCTCCACCTGCGGTGCCGGCACACCGGGTTCTAGTCCCGGTTGGGGCGCCAGATTCTGTCCTGGTTGCCCCTCTTCCAGGCCAGCTCTCTGCTGTGGCCCGGGAGTGCAGTGCAGGATGGCCCAAGTGCTTGGGCCCTGCACCTCATGGGAGACCAGGAGAAGCACCTGGCTCCTGCCTTCCAACGGCAAAGGAAGACCTTTCTGTCTCTCTCTCACTGTCCACTCTGTCAAAAAAAAAAAAAAAAAAATTAAATCTAAGGCTGGCAGTATGGTGCAGTGGGTCAAGCTGCTATTTGCAACACAGCATTCCTTACTGGAGCACCAATTCGAGTCACAGTTGTTCCACTTCTGAACCAGTTCCCTGCTGATGTGCCTGGGAAGGCAGTGGAGTATGGCCCAAATATTTGGGCCCCTGCCACTCACATGGAAGACCCAACAGATTTTTGGGCTCCTGGCCTCTGTCTGAGCAAGCGTAGCTGTTTGCAACCATTTGGGGAGTGAACTAGTAGATAGAGGAATTCTCTCCCTCCCTCTTCCTTCCCACCCCACAATGTCTTTCTCCTTCTTTGTTCCCACCCCACAAAGTCTCTTCCTCTTTCATTCTCTGTCACACTGTCTTTTAATTAAGTAAATCTTTTTGTTTAAAAAAAAAAAAAGTTAAAGCTGATAAGCTGATCTATTTGGGCTACCAACATCAATAAAGAAATTCCTTTGAAGTTGTCAGCACTTAACCTGAAGCTTGAATATTCCACCATAGGCTGTACTGTACTACAGTTGATATTATATAAGAAGCCAAGTGAAAATGGCTTAATCATTTGAGTTTAGGAAGCTCTAATGAATCAGAAAAGCCAATGCTTTACATTTCTTGTTGACATAATACACTGTAATTTGGTAATGTATAATAGGTAGGAAATACTGTAGAAACCAGGCTACCTTTTTTTGTAGTAAGTATGCAAACATTATCTTTAACTCAATTTCACTCAAATGTAGCTTTATTACTAAAATAATCTTGAATTCTGAGACCAACTTTAACACTTTTACTCACTAGAAAGCTTACTATGTGCCAGATGCGGTCCTAAGGCAATGAATACTCCCTGTTCTCTGACTGAAATGGTCTAGCATGGCTAGATCACTGTGCCAGGCCTTCACCGGGCTCACAGCTGTAAATCTCCAAAGTTTTAAAATTCTACCATACATCAGCTTCGAAGCCTCTTTCCTCTGTAGGGATCTAGGAACAGCTTTGGGCCACAATGTTATCACAACCAACCGCTACAACATTACAAGAGGAGGTTACTAGGTCCACTGAGACCTCCGTTGATGCCATCTGAGATCTCCAACGTCTTATCACCTCCCCAACAGGCTTGGTACTATGAGATAGAGGGCCTTAACAGTGTTGTTATTATGTTAACCAATCAGGCCAGGTAAAACCACATCCTCCGTCTTCACTAGGGTCCAGCGACACTGACCCCCCACCCCAATTTCCTCTCCTCTATGAAATCCTCTCATTACTTGGTTAATGCCACTCTTAGGACTATTAGCTGCTATTCTCACTCTGGCCTTTATATTATCTTGTCTGTTTAAGTGTTTACAGAAGGTGATAACGGAATGAACCAAAGCCTTCACCAACCAGGCAGTCAACCAAATGCTGCTACAGGGATATACTTGGCTCCCCACCCAGGAGACTGCAGTTTGAGACATCACCCCACACCAGTGGAAAGTAACTGGTCACCCTCATGTCAGCAGGAAGTAGCTCTAAAGACATATCATCATCTCTCTACAACATCCTGGCTGATGTGATGTCATACAACACCTGCTTTATAAAAAACAAAAGGGGGGAATGTTAGCAAAATGGCACAGTCTTATCTGCGGCATGATCTACGCCTCAGACACCATCCTTGGCTCTAGGCCCCGTCACCACTGCTAGAAGCTAGGTGACCAAATAGCCCAACCACAGGTGTCAGCTCCATTCCCACCTTAATGCGATTTGCTGCTCCTATTTCCCTGCTCCCTGTAAAGGTACAACAGGACCTACTTCCTGCACACATGCGCTCTCTCTCTCTCACTCTCTCACCCTCACCCCTGGTCAGTGGGGTTCCCCCAACAATAAACCTTTACTCCAAAAATAAAAATTCTACCACACATTATATTGTAGAAAAAACAATCCCCAAATCACAATGGCTTAATCCATTGAGCACTTACTTCCTGTCCAAGCTATCTGTCCCCTGTGCTGTGGCAGAGAAGGCTCTGCTGTACAGCACCACCCAGAGGTCTAGGCTGGCTGGCTCTCCACGATTTTGTTGCTGTACCAGTAGAACAGGACATCTTTAGGCATAAGGACAGGATGAGAAAATACGGGATGCTCCTGCATTGCCTACTAAATGCTTTGGTCAGGAACTAACGATTCTACGCAGCAATCATTGGAATTGCAGGGGAATGGGCAAGAACAGTATTTCTGCATGCTTAGGAGAAGGGAAGAAGTGTATGAATGAAGAAGAGAAATCTCTATCATACTACGCAGGAGAGATTGAAATATAGTGCCAGGACATGACTCACAGCCTTTTCAACATGCACCCTTGATTGAAAAGTACCTTCCAGGGGAGATCTCTAGGTGAAAGGTGTTTATCTGGACCATAACCCCTCTCACCAAAGACGACAGGAATGTAGGGTCCTTATAGATGAAATTAATAAAAACATTGTAAATAATTAAGATCAGCGGCTCAACAGGCTAATCCTCCGCCTTGCGGCGCCGGCACACCGGGTTCTAGTCCCGGTTGGGGCACCGATCCTGTCCCGGTTGCCCCTCTTCCAGGCCAGCTCTCTGCTGTGGCCAGGGAGTGCAGTGGAGGATGGCCCAAGTCCTTGGGTCCTGCACCCCATGGGAGACCAGGAGAAGCACCTGGCTCCTGCCATCGGAACAGCGCGGTGCGCCGGCCGCAGCGCGCTACCGCGGCGGCCATTGGAGGGTGAACCAACGGCAAAAGGAAGACCTTTCTCTCTGTCTCTCTCTCTCACTGTCCACTCTGCCTGTCAAAAAAAATAAAAATAAAAAAAAAAAATAAATTAAAAAAAAAAAAAAAAAAAGATCAGCAACCTGGGCACAGAAGCTAGTTTTCAAAAGCTTCCTAAAACTGGAAATCACATTCTTGATCTGTCCCCATAAATGTGTGGTTTTCAATGTCAAAGTTCTCTGTTTCAGTTACAAACACCTCATTATTCAGTTACTGAGGAGGACTCATCAAAATCACCCCAAATTTTTTCCTACTGGAGGCTGACATCTAAGCAGCTACAAACTACCATCTCTCCCCCCCTTCTCCCCATTTTTTCCCTTCACCACTGCCATTCTCTTACCTTGTTACTTACTCTCTCACTTATACCTTAACTCATCGCAAGTAAAATTCTACATCCACTTTCTCCATTTTGTGTCCTGTTCAAAAACATTAAACTGCCACAGAAAATGAGTTCAAAACTTTTGGAATAATCAGGAAAGCTCTAAGTAATTTGGCTACAGTATGCCTTTCCAAGTATTTTTCCCAATACAACCCTTCATGTATCCTATAATACTGAAAGCTGAGTTAATTATGGCTCTCTAAACACACTCTAAATTTAAACAATACTGCATCCCCCATCTTTTGAAACCTAGATTTTTTTCCCTCCACTTTTTCAGATAATCTCTAAAGCAAAACGTACCCCAACACTAACTGAACATCTGCACCTTTCTTGCAAGGATTTAAAATGTTCTTTGTGGGGGCCAGCACTGTGGCGGAGCAGGTAAAGCCGCCAACTGCAGCGCTGCATCCTATATGGGTACCAGTTACAGTATCAGCTGCTCGACTTCTGATCCAGCTGCCCGTGTTTTGCCTGGGAAAACATTAGAGGATGGTCCAAGTCCTTGGGCCCCTGCACCCACATGGGAGAACATGATGAAAGGTCCTGGCTTTGTTTGGAGCAGCCCAGCTACAGCCACTGTGGCCATTTGGAGAGTGAACCAGAGGATGGAAGATACCTCTCTCGCCCTGTTCCTCTCTAAATCTGTCTTTCAAATGAGCCCATAAATCTTTTAAAAAAATAATAAAATGTGTTTTGCAACACAGTATGATCTTAGTACTCTCCCTCTTCATGTTCTCTATATATACTCTTTGATTCAAAAATGTTTCAAGTTTTTAGGAAAAAGAGTTGAATTAACAAAAGGGTAAGAAATGGAGTTTTCATTCATGAAAATAAGAAGGGAACTCACAAATCTCACCAAGGCAAGCAAGCAAGGTAGGAAAGGAAGGAGACAGAGGTAGTAATCTCGATCCTAAGAGAATAGATGGTAGAAATTTGGCTGCTTGACACAGTGGTTTCATAAACACAACAGAATTTATAAGTAGTAGTACAACAATCTTATGAGAAAGAAAAGCTTGAAATAAATAAAAACCTAAAAGAAAATGCAAAGGATATGTTTTACTTGTTTTCAAATGATAAGATCATAAAAGCGATTGAAAATCATAAAGAAAACCTTAACAGAATCAACTACAGGTTTAAAATGTAAGACTGAAAATAGAAAAAATTTAAAGCCAACCATTAACTCAAACTATTAGGCACACACACCTATGATACACAGAGCGCATACAACTCTGGCAACAGAAATGCTGATATTCAAATAAAAAACAGGGGCCAGAGCCATGGTGTAGTAGGGAGCTATGATGCTACATGCAGCACCGGCATCCCATCTGGGCACCGGTTTGAGTCCTGGCTACTCTACTTTCAATCCAGCTCTCTGATAATGAGCCTGTAGAATGAGCAGTAGAAGATGACCCAAGTGCTTGAGCACTTGCACCTGTAAGAGACCAGGAAAAGTCTCCCAGTTCCTAGCTCCTGGCTTCAGATACGCTCAGCTCCAGCCATAGAGGCCTTTTGGAGAGTAAAGCAGCGTATGGAAGATTTCTTTCTCTCTCTGCCTTTCAAATAAATAAATAAATCTTAAACAAATAAAATTAGCTAGATGGGATAAAATAGATAATTCAGAAGCAAAGCAAATATGAGCTTTTCAGAAGGAAAATTCTGGGGCCGGTACTGAGGCATAGTGGGTAAAGCTGCCATCAGTAGTGCCAGCATCCCCTGTGAGCACCGGTTTGTATCCCAGCTGCTCCACTTCCAATCCAGTTCCCTGCTAATGTGCCTGGGAAAGCAGCGGAAGATGGCTCAACTCCAGCCATTGTAGCAATTTGTGGCAGATGGAAGATCTCTTCCTTTCAGTAACTCTGCCTATCAAATAAAAAAAAAAAAAAGAAGAAGAGCAATTCTGAAGCTTTCAAATTCTCTAAGTCCTCAATTTAACAATCAGATTTCAGTTTAAAATTCATCAAAATAGAAAATCAGATACTTAAATTTTAAGACTTAGAAACACAAATAAACTAAAACTAGCACTCTTAATATGATGGTGGCACATGAACAAATTCATGTTTAAAACATGCTCACATATTAGTCATACAATTTTATTTCTGGAAATTTGTCTCAAAATATTCAGAAAATGTACTCCAGCATCTTCTTAAAAAGTTATCTGCAACATTAATATGCGTAAAAAGTGAAAAATAAATGTCCAACAAGGAATGGTTAATAACAGCACATCCATACATTGTGCAACGTAAAGACACAGACCCAGAAAAAAAGGTATATCTATTAACAGAGGAAAACTTTAATGGTCTAAAAAATTACCTAAAATATATATACATGGTAAAAATAGATAATGTTAATCAATCATGTCCCACTATCCTATATATAGTATACCAATAAAGATTCTGTTCAATAAATATACTATGTATAGTAACTGTGAAATAATCACTATGGCACTGAAATATTCCCAGAAGGAATTTAGCAGGTTAACCCTTGTAATCATCACCGGGTAGTAGACGTCAAATGATCAACTTTTGGAAACCTTTTTTGCCAATCAGATTTTACAAAGAGTATCTATTTAAGGTAAACTCAAAGTTTTATAATAAGAACATAAGTCTCATTTGTAAGCAGAAACTTAAAAAGTTTATTTTATAGATGTAGAATAATATAGATTCCCAGAGGCTGGGAAGGGGATGGTATAGACAGGTTGGTTATAGGTTACAAAGTTAAAGTTAGTTTGGAAGCATAAGCTCTAGTGCTCTGTAACACTCTAAGATGACTATAGTTAACAACTTACTGGACAGTTTTAAACAGCTAGAACAGAGAATGGTGAATGTCTGAATATATTATCTTGTTTTCATTTTTATACTTTGTATACATATCATTTTATTTCTTGGTATAAATATAAATTTATACATAAGTCGAAAGCAAACATGTTTCTCCTAAGACGACAAAGGGATTACTTTTACAAAGACAGTAATTATCAATTGTGGAGAGGTTTTGTTTTGTTTAAATTTCTGTTTAACCCTGGTATCACCAAATATTTAATAATGTTCAGCTTAATCAAAACAAATTCTCTAATATAGTATTCATGTCATAACAAACATATACAATAAAATGAATGAGAAATTACTGCAAGTGTTAAATCACTGGATAGAAGCCAACCCAAAATGTCTGTACTTTTTATCCTATGATTTATAATTCTAAGAAAGTTTTATTACCTCACTGTAAGTAATTTCAAAAAGCACAATTTAAAATTATTACAATCTGTTTAATAACAATACTAAATTTTTCTATAGAAGATAAATAGGTTTATCATCAAAAGTGCAATTTTCCCCTTCAGGACATAAATTAAGTTTTTTAAAGTCTCTGTCATTCTTTTTATGAACTACCTACCACCTTTTCATATTCAAAGACAAAAAACTTTTAAAACAAAGTTCTGGGGCCGGCGCTGTGACGCAGCTGGTTAACACCCTGGCCTGTAGCGCCGGCATCCTATATGGGAGCCGGTTTGAGACCCGGCTGCTCTACTTCTGATCCAGCTCTCTGCTATGGCCTGGGAAAGCAGTAGAAGATGGCCCAAGTCCTTGGGCCCCTGCACCTGTGTGGGAGACTCAGAAGAAGCTCCTGATTCCTGGCTTCGGATCGGCACAGCTCCGGCCGTTGCGGCCAATTGGAAAGTGAACGATTGGGTGGAAGATCTCTCTCTCTCTCTCTCTTTGCCTCTCCTCTTTCTGTGTAACTCTGACTTTCCAATAAATAAATCTTTAAAATAAATAAATATAAAACAGAAAGTTCTTTTGAGATTGACTGCTATGACTCTCACTTTATAAACACATAAACAGATACAAATAAGTTGGAAATTTCTCCTACTTACACACTCAGGTGGAACTAATAGCCCAATATGCTTACAAAAATCTCTTTTATATAGCTTACTGAATACAACACTATTATTAAAGAAAAGTTATACAACTACATGGTATAATAGTGGGCAAACAGAAATTCTAATTTATGCTTAACCTACTTATTTGTATTCCTTATAAGATCAACAGAATTTAAATGAAATTTTTCCTTCCAAGGAATTAATTTTGTAAAGTT
The DNA here is from genome assembly GCF_033115175.1 of Lepus europaeus. Classification (NCBI taxonomy): domain Eukaryota; kingdom Metazoa; phylum Chordata; class Mammalia; order Lagomorpha; family Leporidae; genus Lepus; species Lepus europaeus. The sequence goes on along the minus strand of NC_084829.1, from coordinate 163,837,928 downwards.
AATGGAAAGTGTATATAATTGGTGAGTTTACTTTTAGAAAACACTAGCAGGGTAATAAAGATTAGACTATCTGGAAAATAAAAACAGCAGATGCCATATTCATTTACATCAATGCTAATACATTTTTGGTGGGCAAAGTACTAACAGTGTTATTAGTTTTTCAATAGCAATTAGGGTCTATCCTTCCATGTATTCTTACTATTGTAAAACAAAATTTAATAGTGACTCAGAAAACCAGTAATTTTCACTTCCTGTTGAAAAAGAAAATAGTCTAGTAATAGTTGTAATCGCCATTTTAAGAATCACTAAAGGGTTACCTATTAATGAGAAGCACACCCAAGGGAGAGGAGTAAAGAAAATGGAATGGAGGGAAAGAAGAGAACACAAAATTGTGTCTGAGTAATTTCTTATGAGATGTCACCATCAAAAAGCATTCAATATCCTATTTACGACCTCTAAATATGAAATGTAATAGTTTTATGATCATAGAAATAATAGTAAAGTTAAAAAGATGCTCTGAATCATGCTTTACATTGGTAAAAGTTATCTTTTATGTTTATTAAGATGACTTTTTATTACATTAAGGGAAAGTTTCAATTAATGTTCACTAATCTTTCTGTAAGAGATAATGAGATGCTACCCCGGTACCTGTCACTCATGGACAATTCAAATTACGTGCTCCTGCTAACACATCCCACCTACCTTGCATAAATGTTAGTGGTACAGACATCTACAAACTTACTACTTGTTCACAACAAGAAACAGCTTTTAACAAAGAGAACAGCTTTCGTTACCTCGCTGACGCTGTGTCCACATTCTTCTCGTACATACAGTGATTCAAAACACAGCATTTTTGTGAAGTCATATTGTGTCTGCTCCTTCCTGCATAACTCCTTCACAAAAATTTATGGGAAAATGGGGGCCAGCGCTGTGGCACAGCGGGTTAACACCCTGGCCTGAAGCACCAGCATCCCACATGGGCGCCGGGTCAAGACCCGGCTACTCCAATTCCAATCCAGCTCTCTGCTGTGGTCTGGGAAAGCAGTAGAAGATGGCCCAAGTCCTTGGGCCCCTGCACCCAGGTGGGAGACCCGGAAGAAGCTCCTGGCTCCTGATTTCAGATTGGCGCAGCTCTGGCCATTGTGGCCAACTGGGGCGTGAACTAGCAGATGGAAGACCTTTCTCTCTCTCTCTGCAACTCTGACTTTCAAATAAATAAATAAATCTTATTTATGTGTGTGTGTGTGTGTGTATGGGAAAAGGCTTTCCCAGTTAAGAATGTCAGCAATGTCTATGGTTTGCCCATTAGATTAGCACTAAATGAACTATAAATTATTTTTATATTTTGTGGTTAAATGATAACCTATTCGGGGCCAGCGCCGTGGCTCACTAGGTTAATCCTCCGCCTGCAGCGCCGGCATCCCATATGGGCACCAGGTTCTAGTCCCGGCTGCTCCTCTTCCAGTCCAGCTCTCTGCTGTGGCCTGGGAAGGCAGTGGAGGATGGCCCAAATACTTGGGCCTGTGCACCCGCATGGGAGATCAGGAGGAAGCACCTGGCTCCTGGCTTCAGATCGGCACAGTGCTGGCCGTAGCGGCCATTTGGGGAGTAAATCAACGGAAGGAAGACTTTTCTCTTTGTGTCTCTCTATTACTCTACCTATCAAATAAATTTTTAAAAAATGATAACCTATTTTCCATTAGACTAAACATTCATTAACTTAAAAAACCCTGAAAAGTGAGACCCAAATCTAAGATTTGGAAATAACTACTTACTGCAGGTACCAGTAATTTCTTCACTTCCTCAACTGCTCTCTTCAGCTTGATTTCTGCTCTGTTCTGAGCATCTTCCACAGTGATTAGAACATGTAAGTCTTCATTTAGATGCTCCCAATTCGGTTTGCCTCTATTTTGCTCCTCCTAAAAAAAATTACAAAATACAGTGTTATAAATTTTTCTCTTTAAAGAAACTATAACTGCATTATATTGCCATGGTAACATTACAGACCTTATGAATTATCCTCCCCCCCCCCCCCCCACTTGGGTATAAGACTACTAGGTTAAATGACAGATCCTATAATGAACACTTGTTGAACAACTACTCTGTATAGGAATGGAGCCACATGCTAAGGATATAATAGTTGCATGAGAAATCCCAACCTTTATAGAGCTTCTAAGTACAAACAAACTTTATATAAGGTATCATTAAATTATCAGGAGAAATAGTTTAAGAAGCAGGTTATTATTTCCAATTTTCTTAGGAGTAAACAGAATGTTGTCAAGGATAAGAAAGACACTTGCAAAAGAAGTGCTATTTAAATAGCATATCAAGTAGTGAGAAATTATGGAAACATTTCGTTATCACAAAGGGAATAATTTTAAGAATATTTTAACTATATGTGTATTTCTAACAGACCTTACTTTTTAAAAATTGACCTGTAAGGTCACTCTTTAATTACATCAAGTCATAACTATTAGTTTCACATCGACATTTCATTCCCCCGCTATCTTCTAATCACTTAGTAAGGAACACGCTGATGTTGAAACATCTATCTAACTGCACGGAGGTTTCTCAGAAGCAGAACTGGTTGAGGTGGGTGTTTGGCACAGTGGTTAAGACACTGTTTGAGATGCCCACATCCTAGATCAGACTGCCTGAGATTCAGTCATAGTTCTACTTCTGACTCCAGCTTCCTGTTAGTGCAACCCTGAGGGAGTAGTAAGGCTCAGGCAGTTGGTCCCTGCCACTCGTTTGAGACCCTTAGACGGACTCCAGCTACAGATCTGAACTTCCAGGCTAAAAGGACCCACTGAATTTTCACTACGATGAATAAATGAAATTTAAACTTCATTTATTTGAAAAGCAGGGAAGAGAAAGAAAGAAACAGATCAGGCATCTTCCAACTGTCCCCAGAAGCCAGAGCTACGAAAGGCAGAAGCCAGGACCACTCACTACCAAGGACTCCCACGTGGGTGGCGGGAGACCAAAGTACTTGAGCCATTACCTACTGCCTTCCAGCATGACCATCAGCAGGAAGCTGGAAAGGAGAGAGGTGTTAGGCATTCCAATATGAGAAGTGAGTGTCAACAGTAGCTGAAAAGCCACTATGCTAACTGACTGCCCCATGGTTAGGTTTTGTGCTTAGTAATTATTCAATATAATTTCTCCCTGTGTTCTCCATTTCTGAAACTGATATCAAAAGCAATCTGAGACTGGTAAATATTAAAGAAAAAAACATATCCACAAAGTTATTATTTATTCATAAATTAGGTAAATAAATGGATATGATTATTGGATGCTTACTTCAGAACCCTAAAACACTCACATTTTAAGAATCTACTTTGTCGGAGGCCACCCGACAAACCACACGGAGACACGCAGCACTCAGTCAATTTATCACCACGTTTATTGCCTCATCGCGTTCCAAGCCAAAGTAGGGGGCCCGGCGATGAGGGACTGGAGGCAGTCTCCCTAAGGAAACCCTTCAATCTCCAGCCCCGAGCACACAGAAAGACAAGGATATATACCCCAGGCCCCATACAGATAACATTCATTGTGTACAATCATGCATAGCACAGGAACGAAACAAGTTTACAAGGTAGCAAAGATCAGGGTACAAGCTCTGCTGATAGAGCAAAGAACATCATACACCTTCATCAGAAGTCACATCCTGCCTGCAGGAATGTGGGATGAAAAATCTTGTGCCTACAGAACAAAAGCACAGGAAACAGGATTAGATAAGGGACAGCCTCAGCCTGCTGCATCTCATGTCGGGCCAGGGCCACTGGCCCCGACACTACTTCCCTGTGGAATCAACCTAAATGCCCATCAATTGAAGACTGGATAAATTATTGGATATGTACACTATGGAATACTACACAGCAGTAAAAAAATAAATAAATAAAATAAAATGCAGTCAATTGCAACAAGATGGACCAATCTGGAAAACTTTATACGTAGTCAAATAAGCCTGTCCCAAAGGGACAAATACTATGCATTATCCCTGATCTATGAGAACTAACAGTGCACCTAAAATGAAAGCTATAGAAGTGAAACTGCCACTTTGAGAAACAATGACTTGAACAGCCCTCATCTTGACTATCGAGGAACAGTTCTTTATTTTTATTTTTTAATTTTTTTCTTTTCTTCATACTATATGTTGAACTCTTGACAGTTATATATATATATAAAATATATATATTATATATATATAAAGTTAATTCAAAATAAATCTCAGTAAAAAAAATAAGAGGGGGAATAAGAGAGGGAGGAAGAAGTCTGTAAAGTTGTAAAATGCCATCTTAATTGTTAAAGTGATCATACTAAGTGTTAAAGTGAACATATAGATAGGATTAAGTGTTAAAGAGACCATATAAATAGCATCAAGTACCTAGTAGTAATAATAGACAATTAAAAAGGAGGGAATGTCCAACACCAGAAGCAGTCCATTCAGCCGATTCATAGAATGGCAATCATTTTAAGTAACACTCTGACCTCAGAATCACCCCTTAAGGCATTTGGATGTGGCTGAAAAGCCCATGAGAGCAATTCAGGCATGGAAAGCCAAGACACTGTGGCAAAAAATATCCTACTTGAAGGATCTCTGTGAATGAGACCCCAGTGGAAAGAAGGGGCCATCAAAGAAGGATGTACTTTTCTCTGAAGGGAGGAGAGAACTTCCACTTTGACTATGGCCTTGTCTAAATACTGATGGAGTTTGTGGTCACAAAAGGCTTCTATAGACTTGGCAGCTCATGGAAAGAGCCTTGGGTGATCAATGACGTCATAAATAAGAGTGTCAATTGTTAAATTAACAACAGAAGTCACTGTGCACTTACTCCCAGTGTAGGACCTCTGTCCTTAATGAGTTGTACCATGAGAATTAACAGCAAAACTTGTTCTCTAACAGCACTTTTTAATGGTGTGTGTGTGTGTGTGCGCGCGTGCAATTTTTGAAATCTTTACTTAGTATAAAGTTGGTCTTCTGTACATAAAGTTAATTAAAAATGAATCTTAATGAAGAATGGGATGGGAGAGGGAGTAGGTTGTGGGATGGAAGTGGGGGTGGGAGGTGGGAATGGGAGGAAAAACCACCATATTCCTAATGTACCTATGAAAATAAAAACTTTTAAAAAAGTAATCTACTCCTCAAATTTCTCATTTAAGTAATTCAGGACAAAGAAAATGTTGAAAAGCAGAAAGGAAGGACAATAAAATATATACACTATCAGAAATTGTGGTTTACAAGGCATTAGTTCTTTTTACAGTTACACTTGAAATAATATTTCAAGGGGTACAACTGAGCCAGAAAAAGACAGCTTGATGCTAATTATTGCTTCTTTTATATTATTCAAAGCAATTTCATTTCACAATACAGGCCTCCAAATCTTCAGCACTATAAAAGATCGCAGCTGTATTTCCATTTTCCAGCACAGTTCTGCTGGCTCATTTCTAGAGTGCCAACTTGACATCTGTGCCTCAGTGTCTCTAAGCACTCTCAACACTTCCAAACTGGAATTCATAATGTCCTTTCTCCAACTTGTTGTCCATAAACATACTATGTCTTAGGTAATATTAATCCTGAATGAATTTTCTAAGTGTGGATTATTTTAATAACTCAAGTACCAACTGATTTTGTAGAAAAATCCCTGAAATGCAGTCATAGCTTACTTGGGCATTCAATCCACACAAACTTCCATGACATTTCTCACTCACTTTCCTTTGACAGGTTCACATTTACTCCCTGATAATAAATCCTGCAAACACTGATTTTGATAATTTATGCAAAGCTATCATCTATGTCTAGGATTCCTCTTCTTTCATTTCTCTTGCCGTATCATACATTAACTTACAGTTATCTATAGGTATTAATAAGTTTGCCTTAGCTTAATACCAGAATGATGCCTCATTGATTTTTACTCTTCAGAGAATACATAAAATTTAGACATATGTGACACTAAACAACTATTTGCTGAATTGAATAACTGAATATTATTATTGAAGAGTACATTACAACCAAATGCAGTCAGTCATGCCTCACCTAATGACAAGACACTCTGAGAGACATGCTGTTAGGCAATTTTGTCATTGTGAGATCACAAAATTACTTACACAAACTAAAATGGCCACAACATAATTAGATCTATTATTTTATGGGACCACTGTGATGGATATGATCCATCGTTGGCCAAAAATGTTAATGTGCAGCTCAGAACTGTATCAAACTGTACATTAGTATACCGTAGACTTCCTGTCACATACTGCTATACTAAGGATGATTGGGCCTCTGCCTATATAATCCTCCATATGTTCTCCCTTGCTAATATAACTTAGTTTCTGGGCCTACTTCTTTTTGATCTCCTCAACTGCAGACACATCTGACAATCATTCCTTTTCTGTCACTACCTTCCTAGTAAATTCTCCCTACAACAACACTCATGAGATCTGCTTTTCACGCCCCATCAAAAACTGTGCTTCTTTTTTACAACCCCTCAATGCTATCTCATTTCAGTGCATCAGAATTGGGAACAATAAGACCAAAGGTCTTTATAAAACTGCAAAACTCAAGTCAATACTCAATGTAACAGAGCAAAATGACAGCAAAGAAAAATTACATATAAATAGTATATAAAAATGTTCAAAACTCAAAATCACCAATTTGAATCTTCACAATTAAGGTAAGATGAAACAACCAACAAGGATTTAAGGAACTGGAGAAGAGCCTTATTTATTCAACAAAATTAAAGTTTTAAGGCACATTAAACAACTTTAGTAATACCATTTACATGTGATCATAAAACAGACAAAATTACAATACTTTATTATAACCTATATTTTTTACATGAATACTCTACAGAAATAAATTTAAAATCACTCTTATCCTCTCAGGTGATGATAAACTTGAAAAATGATGACAATGACCATTATAATGATGGTAACTAAGCTTTTATTAAATACTTGCTGTTTGCCAAGCATGATGCTATCTTCTCTAATAGCCCCCATTGAATGTGAGACTATTATTTTTAACCAACATAATAACAGTAAGCTGAAGCAGACATGGCTTGTCTAAATCACAAGTAGGGGCTTCTGTGTTCACAGGCAAAGTCACTTTATATCCCACATTCTTTTTTTTTAAACTTTTATTTAATGAATATAAATTTCCAAAGTACAGCTTATGGGTTACAATGGCTTCCTCCCTCCCATAACTTCCCTCCCACCCGCAACCCTCCCCTTTTCCACTCCCTCTCCCCTTCCATTCACATCAAGATTCATTTTCAATTCTCTTTATATACAGAAGATCAGTTTAGTATATATTAAGTAAAGATTTCAACAGTTTGCCCCCACACAGCAACACAAAGTGAAAAAATACTGTTGGAGTACTAGTTATAGCATTAAATAACAGTGTACAGCACATTAAAGACAGAGATCCTACATGATTTTTTTAAAAATTAATTAATTTTCTATGCCATTTCCAATTTAACACCAGGTGGTTTTTTTTTCATTTTCAATTATCATTATAAACAGAAGATCAATTCAGTATACACTAAGTAAAGATTTCATCTCAACAACTAAATCCTAGCACAAGTGAGCACCTACAAAAGAGCAGAAAGATTAAGCAAAATGTGCTAACAGCACCATAAATTAGTGAAGGGTAGAATTCTCCAAACTTTAGGATTCTACTTTTCACATATGGACTATCTTCTAATGGCAAGCCAAGCTCTCTTTCTCTATAGGTGGATTCCTAAATAAGTTACATGAAGAATACTATCAACAATTAGGAGAAAAGCACCTGGGTAAAACAGATCTACTGTACAAATGCCTCATCTCTAAATTAGAGAACTACCTAACAAACTGCACTGATACAAATTTACAAAAAGAATAAACCATTTAACATTTTAATACACAGAATTCCTCCAGTCTTTAAAGTTTCCAACGGTAAAGGTCATTATTACTAAGTTAGAGTTAGTTAACACCACTGTCCATAAATAAATCCTAACGATTACTTCTCAATAAAACATCACACTTTTTTTTTTTTTTTTGACAGGCAGAGTGGATAGTGAGAGAGACAGAGACAGAGAGAAAGGTCTTCCTTTTTGCCGTTGGTTCACCCGCCAATGGCCGCTGCAGCCGGCGCATCATGCTGATCCGAAGCCAGGAGCCAGGTGCTTCTCCTGGTCTCCCATGCTGGTGCAGGGCCCAAGCACTTGGGCCATCCTCCACTGCCTTCCCGGGCCATAGCAGAGAGCTGGCCTGGAAGAGGAGCAACCGGGATAGAATCTGGCACCCCAACCGGGACTAGAACCCGGTGTGCCGGCGCCGCAAGGCGGAGGATTAGCCTGTTAAGCCACGGCCCCGGCCACCATTTCATTTTTTAAGTTGCTGTATACAGTGACAAAAAATGAAGTAAGGGGCTGGCATTCTGGCACAGCACATTACGCATTCACCTGCAATGCTGGAGCACCAATCTGAGTCCTGGCTACTCTGCTTCAATCTCTGCTAATGCACCTGGGAAGGAAGTGGATGATGGCCCAAGTACTTGGGCCCCTGCCATCTACGTGTGAGATCTGGAGGGAGTTCTGGGCTGCTGGCCTCAGGGAGGCCCTGCCCTAGCCGTTGTGGCCTTTTGGGGGAGTGAACCAGCAGATGGAAGATCTCTTTTTCCCTCTGTCTCTCCCTCTCTCTCTGTCCCTCTGCCTTTCTAATAAATAAATCTTTAAAAAAAAAAAAAAAGCAACATGAGAAATCTCTTCTGTTTATGATTTTTAAAAATACTTGATGAGTCACTGCCCTATAAAGTTTAAAACTGTGCTCTAATTACAGTATCTGTTTGAACAACAAAGTAATTCTATAATACGAAGCATCAGAGCACATTGATTGTCCCAACTCCCGCTGACAGTTTCTTTTAATTATGCATTTGTAGTCAAGCAAATGAGAACAAGACTTCTGTTCCTACTGTGCTCTTCGTGTGAAAGTTCAGATGCCAAAACATCTTTGGAAGAAATTTAAAACTGTTCCATACTGAAGGAAACCAAGATTCCAATAGCTTATGAATACATACATTTTAAGCCAACTATGAAACCTTAGTATATAATTATCTCCAGTTGCACATATAATCTTTTATAGTTTAAGAAATGTTCATTGAGAAACTGAGCATAAAGTAAAAGTCACATAATCTAATCCCTCACTGACTCTAAGCATAAAAGCTGACCTCAAAAATTTTTTTTAAACTTAAATGTTAAGTCCAACAACAATCATACTTTCAAACAAGTATTTTCTAGTAATATATGAAAACTAGGATAATTACGTGTTCAGTTTATTGAAATCATCATCAAGGCAAATACCATACAGGCAGGAGGCACTTAAAAAATGCTTATTAAGTACAACAGAACAATTTACTAAAATAAAATAATTTTTATGTCAAATATTTTCCACTTTAAGAACAACAGAATTATTTCCAATGCTTTCTCATAAGAATATCTATCGCCTAGAGACACAATATTTAAAGACTGTCAGGAAGTCTTACTTCCAATTTTCATAAATAAATTCCATTAACTTAACTATAATTACTGTATGTCCAAACTGAATTACGTAACCCCAGTCATAGCCAAATAATGGTGGTCTGTCCTATGGGGATCAAAATGAGTAATAAAAAACTGAGATACATATGGTATGCAAAAACAATTCTGAACCACACCAGTTGAGAAGCTGAATGTAATATCTTTATGATGCCACAGTTAAGGTTAAAGAAGATGGAACTGGGCCGGCGCCGTGGCTTAACAGGCTAATCCTCCGCCTTGCAGCGCCGGCACACCAGGTTCTAGTCCCAGTTGGGGTGCCAGATTCTATCCCGGTTGCCCCTCTTCCAGGCCAGCTCTCTGCTATAGCCTGGGAAGGCAGTGGAGAATGGCCCAAGTCCTTGGGCCCTGCACCCGCATGGGAGACCAGGAGAAGCACCTGGCTCCTGGCTTCGGATCAGCATGATGCGCCGGCCGCGGCGGCCATTGGAGGGTGAACCAATGGCAAAAAGGAAGACCTTTCTCTCTCTCTATCCACTCTGCCTGTAAAAAAAAGATGGAACTGAAAATTGCAAAAACTTTTCTACTAAAAAGATAAAAATGACTGAGTGACTTTCAATTCCATTTCTCAAGAAATTTAAAGATCAACAGCTGCTTAATGCTTAACAAAAAATTGTAAGGATGCAAATAAAGGACTGGTAGGAAATAAAATCCCTTTGGAAATTCTGGGCTGAGTTTCTGTGGTTAAGAAGCAGTCATATGGAAGTAGTTGCCACCAACGAAAGCAGCATTAACAAAATCCTGTCACCAACTCCTTGTGAAGTCCTATAGAAAGATTCTTATTCTCTCCATGTCCAAAACGATTCAAGAGTATTAAAGGCACAGAAACATAAAACAACCAATTGCTTTAAAATGTGATGCTTTAGAATGTTAAATTGTAATGTATTTATTCACTGACAATACATACACAAAAAAAGACTGAAACTTCTCTGTATATTCATTTGCCCTCCCAAATCATCAGAAACTCAAATGTAAAAACAATTTCTCAATGGCTTATCCCCAGGTCCTAGCCAAGAGGTTGTTCCCATATTCTCTACTACTTCTCTTTTGACATCATCAGTCTGCTATATATTATTGTCTAAAAAATTCTAAGAAGTATGGAATCAGACTCATTTCTATATCCTATAACAATGACTCTAACAAATGCGCCAACAACTCAATATTTACTAGAGCACAGCATGAGCTTTAAAAAAAAAAAAGTCAGGGCCTGGCATTGTGGCATAGCCAGTAATGTCACCATCTGCAATGCCTGCATCCCATATGGACACACTTTTCAAGTCCTGGCTGCTCCACTTCTGATTCAGCTCCTTGCTACTGTGTTTGGAAAAGCAGCAGAGGAGCTTAGGCTCCTATACCCACACGGAATACCAGAAGAAGCTCCTGGGTCATGATTTTGACCTAGCCAAGCCCTGACTGTTGTGGGCATTTGGAGAGTGAATCAACAGACAGAGAGGTCTCTCTATTTAACTTTGCTTTTCAAATAAACAACTAAATCTTTAAAAGAAAAAAGTCATTCAACAAAACAGAGCTCTATGGCCGGCGCCGTGGTTTAACAGGCTAATCCTCCGCCTTGCGGCGCCGGCACACTGGGTTCTAGTCCCGGTCAGGGCGCCAGATTCTGTCCCGGTTGCCCCTCTTCCAGGAAGACCTTTCTCTCTGTCTCTCTCTCTCTCACTATCCACACTGCCTGTCCAAAAAAAAAAAAAAAAAAAAAAACCACAAAACAGAGCTCTATGCTCAGCACTTTATATTTCTAAACCAATCCTTTCAACAATATTAGAGGCAGCTATTAATATAATCACCCATTTTTCATTTACTAATGAGAAAAATGATGGGCAGAAATCTGCTGCATGCACTGAGTAACTGAGGACCTCAGATAAATAATGTGCTTCTGCCTCAACAGGAGCTTACAACTAAGTAAGCTGAGAAGAACGACTAAACGTAGTATTTAAAACCAAAACAATCAAGAAGATTACTAGTATGTCTCTGAAAACAAGAAACAAGATGCTTATTCTGAAAAACCCACAGTCTATTTCAAGTGAAAGTTATTAACAGGCTAATGAGATAACAGTTTTAAGTTATGAGAAGCAGCACATGGATCACTATACAAAAACCTAATTCTCCTTAGTTAATTAAACAGAAATGAAAAAAAGAAAACAATTATTTGTTTTAGAATTATTTTTAAATATGAATCTTAAATATCTGTTGTTTCACATTCTAAAGAATTTATGACACTACACTAGACAGCCACTTATTAACTGCTTAATCTTGGGAAAAGTACTTTAACTTTTCTATGCCTCAGTTTCCTCATCGGTAAAACAGAGCTGGGTATACCACAGACATCACAAAATGAGTTTAAATCTTCTAATGCCTATGTAGTATATACAGACTCAGCCTCTCTTAAGGGTATGCAATTGATCGACCAGGGTGTTAACATGGCTGGGATGTGCTGAGGCAGGTCTTGTGCAGCAAATTAAGACACTGCTTGGGATGCCTGCTTCCTGTATCAGAGTGTGGAGTCCTGCCTCTGCTTCCATTCCAGCTCTCTGGTAATGTGTCACAGAGGCAACAGAGTCCCAGTCACCCATGTAGGGAAAGACCCGGATGGAGTTCCAGGCTTCCAGCCTCAACCCTGGCTGTTATAGTCACTTAGGGAGTGAACCAGAACATGAGAGATCACGCCCAGACTGGTGGAGTTCCTGAAGTCATTGCTTTATCCCTAGTTTCAGTTAGGGGCAGCCTGAGCTCTGGCCTACACTGTTTCAGGGACTTTCAAACAGACATCGTGCAAGAAGGCACCACCCAGCCCCTGATCAAGCTCCTGTCCTCCCTTGTGGCCGTTATGTGAACAGGCAGTGTGGGCTCTTTGGAACACAGTCGCTGTTATTCCCCATCTGCTGGCTCTGGTTTCAGCAGCTGTACCAATCACATTTCTGTGGAACATAACGTGGACCTGTGGTGAAACAAGAACCCTCATCCTTGTGAGAAAGTGGGTCAGCAATTACTGTCCATCCTCTTCCACCTTGCAGCACCACGACATGTGCTGTAATGAGTGCCTCTACCACGTGGCTGACACTTGGTCCTGCTGAAGCTGGACCACAACCAGCTTGAACTCAACATCTTGACTCCTCTTTTCCACACCATGGGGGACACTGTCACCGGAATCGATCACCAGACTCAGATAGCCATCAACACAGGCATGCTGAGGGTGCCGCCCCAACTCCAGAAGCACCCCAAACCCTCTATCCAGAAGGAGGCAGCCTAGGCCCTAAGCAATGTAGCCACAGGGCCCCACAAGTAAATTCAGCAGCTGATCGCTTATGACTCACTGCCTCCCTTGGTGGCTACGCTAAAAAATGGGGAGTCCACCAAGAAGCTGTCTGAATGATGGTCAACTTCACAAAGGGGCCACAGTGAGCCAGCTGTGAGCCTGTCCAATGGGGGGTCTTGCAGCCCCTGCTAAATCTGCTCACTGACTGAGATATTAAAACTGTCCTCATCATCCTTGATGTCATCTCTTTATGAGGCAGAGGAGCTGTGTGAGAAAGAAAACCTGTATCTTCTGACAGAACTCAGTAGGACAGACAAAATGGAGGCCTTGCAGGTTGACCAGACTACTCTGGGCACCATGGAGAAGCACTTTGGAGAGGAAGAAGATGAAGACATCATTTTACCCATCTGGGACAAACACTATGAACGTAGTGTGTTCTTAGCAAAACAATAGCCAAGCATCTTATCTTCAAAACCAATAACCCAAACCCTAATGATAATGTCTTTATGATACAGCTCTCCTCTTAAACTTTAAAAATAAATAAGTAAATAAAATCAAAGAGGGTTACAAGATGATAGTAAATATATATAAAGCAGCCTCTTAGTAAAAGCAGTGACTCACCAATAAATAAACTGACATGACTAAGAGATTATAATTAAAAAAATAAATTTTTATAACTAGAAATGTACTTTGGGGATGAAAAGTACTAGCTTAAGAACAGTTTTTTTTTTTTTTTTTTTTTTTTTTTTAAGATTTACTTATTTATTTGAAAGGCAGAGTTACATAGAGGCAGAGACAGAGAAAGAGAGAGGCTATCCATCCACTGGTTCATCCCCCAAATGGCCCTAACAGCAGAAGCTGAACCAATCCAAAGCCAGGAGCTTCTTCCAGGTCTCCCACATGGGTGCAAGGGCCCAAGAACTTGGGCCATCTTCTACTGCTTTCCCAGGCCATAGCAGAGAGCCGGAACAGAAGTGGAACAGCCAGGACTTGAACCAGTGCCTATGTGGGATGCTGGCACTGCAGGCAGTGGCTTTACCTGCTATGCCACAGCACTGGCCCCAGCACAATGTATTTTTTAATCAACACATCCATAAAATATTACAGAAAAGCAATTAAATTATCTTTAAATATAAATATTAGGGGAAAAGAGCTTAATAAATACACACCCATTATCTTTAAGTAACAAGCTCAACTGACCAAGCACTAAATAGCCTTCCATGCAGAGTTTGGATTTGAAATGATGCATAAAAGAGAATCAGTGAAATTTCTTGGAGAAGGGTAACAAACCACAACCACAATCACTAAAGGCTCTATACAAAATAGACTAAGACAGCACTAAAAGGAATTTATATTTTAAAAAAAAATTGTGAAATTGAACATTACTACCTCTTCCATATTATTTCCTGAAGCTACTTCAATTCATCAAAAATTCATCCTGCCCCACCCTGACTTGCACTGTGGACTTTTATGGCTCTATAAAGACACTTAACATTGTAGTCCAGTGTTCTGCTAAACAGAACTGCAAGTCTCTAAATTGAGTAAAGAAGGTTCCTTTTTGTTCTTTTGTATTATAATACATTCTAAAAGGCCCAAATAACAGTTTGTTATATAACCAACAATTTGTATTTCTCTTCTCTTCTACCTGGCACAGATGTGAATATTCTTTTTGTGATACTGCATGAGTTTTTCTTAAATGATATTTTTATATTTGTCTTACTTTATATGTAAACAATAACTCTAAAATCCATTAGTAAAATGTTACAAATTATTTCTAATTTCAACACATATACATATTACTATAATTAACAGATTCATTTCAAAGCATTACCAAATCAATGTTTTTATCATTATTTTGTTTACTCAGCGTGCACTAAACTACTGTCATTGTATCAAGAAATCAGTTTCCTAAACTAACCAGCAAAATATTTTTCATCTGGTATCAAACTGTTATATTATAAACTAAAAAGAGCAAGTATTATAAAATGCATTAAATGATCACTATTTCTAAGCCACAAGGTATGTTTCTATACATTCTACATTTTTAGGTGAATTAGGGAAAATATCTGAAAAATTCAATTCAAGATCTATAAAAAACATGTATCAGACAATAGCAAAACAGTAATTTTATCTATCTTCTATGAAGTGAAAACAAACACAATAAGAAGATGAATCAGAGATCAACAGACTACAACCACAAGCAAAGTAATTATATGAGGATTCACACATAGTCTGCCTTACAACCTGAAGCAAGATAATATAAACTAGGTGCCGGAGTTGTGGCGCAGCAGGGTAAGGTGCCACCTGTGATACCAACATCCCATATGAGTACCAGTTCAAGCCCCCACTGCCCTACTTCCAATCCAGCTCCCTGCTAATACATCTGGGAAAACAGTAGAAGATAGCCCAAGTACTTGGGCCCCTGTCCCCACGTGGGAGACTAGGGATAATTCTAGACTCCTCACTTTGGTCTACTCAAGCCCTGGCCCTTTGGAGAGTGAACAATCAGATAGTAGATATCTCTAACTCTGCCTTTCAAATAAATATAATGAATCTTTAAAAAACTTAAAAATATTATAAACTAATATTATACAGATTCCCAAAACATAAGAGAACAACAGAAACATGGCTCATTAAGTCACAACAGGTACTTCCTCCTTTAGAGACTATAAGGTAGCAGTTACTTGGCAACATCCTGTTCAAGCTACTAGGTGAATTATTTTCCCATTCTTTTGTCCAAATATTAACTTACAGCTCCCTCCACATACTCTCCAACATGTCAGTAATAAAACAGGATGAGAAACCCAATAGTGTAATCACTATACTTAAGACTAGCTATTTGGGACTGTATGTTCTAGAATGTATACATACATACACATGTATGGGAGAGCTTTGTGTTATAAACTGAACTCAGATCCATGCTAAGGAAGCACCCATGTAATTCTTACTTACAATTATTTCATAGTCAATGAGTTTCTGCACAATGTTAAGCACATATCAAGTATTTATTTGCTGACTGGTAACGTGTCAAATTTGCTTCAAACCCTAAATTATCATAGCCTGCTGTAGAACAGAGCAGAAATAAGAAATCAGTTAAATAAGAACACTCTAGAATGTCTGTCCCACATTTATTATCTCAAAAAGAAGCAAAGGTACATAATATGAACTATAAGGAAAAGACACAAGACACAAATGCTGCCACACTTCCCCACTTCTGTAAACCTGAGCAAGTTACTGATTCATTCAGTAAAACATTATCTACTGCACCTGGTACACTGCCAAGGAAAACGATTTCTGACAGGTGACTGGACAAACATGCAAGCTTTCAAAAAAGCTTCCAGGCTGACAAGGATTAAGACAGTGCCTAGCTCATACTACCTCATGCTTTTGCTGTGTAACCCTCCAAGTCCCTGTTTCCTTCCAATGTCTTTCTTAAAAGATGCATTTTTAAAGCTGGAGGACCACCACCAGATTTCAAGGTATACTACAGGGCACAGTCTGGTACTGACACAAAAATAGACATGTGTACCAACAAAACAGAACTGAAATCCCAGAAATTAATCTTCGCAGCTACAACCAACACAGCTTTGACAAACGAAATAAAATCACTCTCTGGAGAAAGGACAGTCTCTTCAGCAAATGGTGCTGGGGAAATTTGATCTCCACAACCAGCATTATGAAACAAGACCTTTACCTTACAACCAATACAAAACTCAAGTCATGATGGATTAAGGATCTAAATCCATGAGATTATTAGGGGGAAACAAATTATTAGGGGAAAACACTGCAAGACACTAGCATAGGGAAAGACTCTGTGGATAAGATCTCAGAAGCACAGGCAATACAAGCAAAAACAGACAAATGGGATTACATGGAACTAAGAAGCTTCTGCACTGCAAAAGAAAACACTAAACAAAGAGGCAACCAACAGAATGGGAGAAAATATTTGTAAACCATGAGTCTGATAAAGTGTTAATATCCAGAATACATAAGGAGCTCAAGAAACTCGAAACAACAAACAAACAAACAAACAAAAGATCCAGTTAAGAAATGGACAAAGGACAATACTGGCATTTTTCAAAGGATGAAATACAAAAAGAAAAAAAAAAAACAGACGCATAAATGAAAAGATGTTCAGGATCACTAGCCATCAGGGAAAAGCAAATAAAAATGACAATGAGGTTTCACCTCACTCAGTGATAATGGCTATCATCCAAAAATCGAAAAATAACAAATGCCAGTGATGATGTGGGGAAAAAGGTACCACAATACACTGCCTATGGGAATGTAAAGTAGTGCAAAAATTAAGGAAAATGGTATAGAGATTCCTCATAAATCTGAAAATAGATACTGTATGACCCAGGAATCCCATTCTTGATAATTTACCCACAGGAAATGAAATCAGCATACGAAAAGAATTATCTGTACCCCCATGTTACAGCAGCTCAATTCACAAGAGCTCAGATATGGAATCAATCCAGATGTGCTCCAACTGATGGCGAAAGAAAATGTCACACACACGCGCGCACATACACACAAGGCACTACTACTCAACCATAAAAGAATGAAATCCTGTCTTTTGCAACAAAATGGATCCAACTGGAGACCATTATGCGTAGTGAAATAAGCCAGATCCAAAAAGACAAATATCATGATCTCTGATTTGTGGTAGCTAATATACAGAGCACACACACACAAAGAAACTGATGTATAAGTGTGAAATTGACATTTTATAATATGATTAACATGTACAGCCCTTGGCTACATCCCTGTAGAACAGTGGTCTTTTTACTTTTTACTTGTTGAACACTATATTTATTGTTGTATTGAACTTGTGATGATAAAGTAAATTGAAATTACATACATGATCTGGGGCCAGCACTATGGTGTAGATTAAGCTGCCTTCTGCAGTGGCAGCATCTCACACGGCACCGGTTCAAGTCCCGGCTGCTCCACTTCCAATCCAGCTCTCTGCTATGGCCTGGGGAAACAGTGGAGGATGGCCCTGCACCTGTGTGGGAGACCCAGAAGAAGCTCCTGGCTCCTGGCTTTGGATCAGTCCAGATCTGGCCGTTGTGGTCATTCAGGGAGTGAACCAGAGGATGCAAAATTCTCTCTCATTCATTCATTCTCTCTCTCTCTGTCTCTCTCTCCCTCCCTTCCTCCCTCCCTGCTTCTAAGTATCTCTGCCTTTCAAATAATTAAATATCTTAATTTAAAATATACATTATCAGAAAAATTAAAGGAAAGGAAGTAAGAAGGAGGGAGAAAGGAAGAGACGTATCCTTATGTTTTTAGAATAACAATTTTGAAATACATGAAAATGGTTCTTAACAAAAAATTT
This sequence comes from Lepus europaeus, assembly GCF_033115175.1. NCBI lineage: Eukaryota > Metazoa > Chordata > Mammalia > Lagomorpha > Leporidae > Lepus > Lepus europaeus. The sequence goes on along the minus strand of NC_084829.1, from coordinate 163,819,738 downwards.
TAATAAAATAATGTTGGGGGGATGGCTTTTGAGAGGTTATTCCTTAACAGCAAGGTGCTGCAATTTCTTGCTTTAATACTGTTTGGACAAAACCTGGCATTTGCTAATCCAGCTCCCACCCAGGCTGGCCACTGAGACCAAAAGCCATCCCTTGGCTACCTCCTCACAGTGCCCCTGGACCACCCTGAAGCCTTGACACTGTGTCTCCTCAGCCTAGTACCACCATAACTACATCAAACTCCAGAGCAGCCAGGAGATGTATACTTCCTTCCCACATCTGCCTGTCCATAGCTCACTACCTTGACCATAATTATGGGGCTTCGAAGACTGTCAATTCCTTTCTTCACCAACCTCTTAAGGAAAAGGAACATATGGAGAAATTGTTGAAGCTTCAAAAGCAACAAATGTGGCTGAATCTTCCTTTAGGACATCATGAAACCTGAGAATTCATTCAGACTGGGCTGAATGCAAAGGAGTATCTATTATACTTGGAAGAAAGCATTCAAAGGTCCAAACAAGAACTGCATGGCACAAAATGGCCATCGACAAAAGTGATTCTCATTTATGGGACTTCATTGAGACCCACTGCCTGAAAGAACAGGTAAATTCATCAAAGACAGAATTAGGGACCAGCACTGTGGCACAGCAGGCAGAATCAAGTCCTGGCAAATCCACTTCCAATCCAACTCCCTGTAGGAAAGCAAGTGAAGATGGACCAAGTGCTTTGGAAACTGCACCCATAATGGAGACCTGGATGGAGTTCCAGGTTCCTGGCTTCAGCCTAACTCAGCCCCAGCTGTTGAAGCCAAGTTAGGAGTGAACCACTGGATTGAAGATCTCTCTTTGTCTCTACCTCTCTGCTCTGCAGTTCTGCCTTTCAAATAAATAAATAAAATCTTTTAAAAAAACAAAAAAGATTTTAGTGACCATGTAATCAACTCACATAAGACAGAAAGCTTCCAATCTGCACAGCAGTATACCACAGGAAACAGTGATGAGCGCTAAATCCTTAGGTAACTTCTGCAGCTACAGAGTGACCCCCATGTGCATGAAAGTTGTCCCAAAATATTCCTCCAGATAAAGAAATTTGGCATCACCCAAACACCCACCCACCCACAGAAAAGATGGCTTTCCAGCTAATGGGAATTTCCCCTTAATTTACTGCAGAATTTTCTTCTTGTCAATATATTTAAAGTTTTAACCCTTTAAAAAAAAAAAGACTTACTTTATTTATCTGAAGGGCAGAGTTACAGAGCAAGAGAAAGAGAGGTGTCTTCCATCCACTGGTTCACTCCTCAAATGGCTGCAATGGTAGGGACTGGGCCAGCCAAAACTAGGAGCCAGGGGCTTCATTGTGTTCTCCCATATGGGTGCAGGGACTCAAGGACTTAGGCAATTTTCTGCTGCTTTCCCAGTAGCCTCCACAGGTAACTAGATAGGAAGTGGAGTAGCCAGTACTTGAACCGGCACACATATGGGATGCTGCTGTTGCAGGTGGCAGCTTAACCTGTTATGCCACAATGCCAGCCCCTGTATTTAAACATTTAACCAAGAATCAGATATGCCCAAGCTCTTCAATTAGAAAGTCTCATAATCAAAGCCACAGTAAAATAAGTAATAGTAATTAATAAATGAGTCATCCGATTTTTAAAAAAATCTAACTGCCTACTCCAAATTACTTAGAATGCCATCATTCCTTTATTTTGGTGGTGACATTGAACTTTTGAAGGTTTAAAGACCAGAAAAATAAGTAAATGAAATCCAGACCTGATAGTCTATATGTTTAAAATTTTTATAACATTTAACATTATTTAGCATATTTAAGTATCTTAAAGATCTGATTTCCCAGGATAGGTCCCAACAATTATTATAGGCAGAGAGCCAAAGTATCTCTGTGTTTAACCAGTGCTACAGATATTTCTAATGCACTTTGAACAGCATACCTCTATATTTCCTGGCTAATCATGTGGATAATATAAAGTCTTATAGAGATCAAAAGTATAATACTGGATGCTCCAGATGGTTACTACATTATGAGTGAAGTTTGTTCTTTCCCTAAAAATTCCAAAATGTTAACATGCATTTCATATCCATGTTTCTCACCAGATAGAAAGTAGAATAATTTTACTTATCTGGAAAAATTGTGTGGTCCTAGGTACATATATATAGTGACATGGCCTCTATTATTCAAAAATCTAAAAAGATCCAATATATTTTTCTAACCCTGCATTAAAATTTTACTAACAAAATATAACTAAAAAAGACTGTATGTCCCTTACAAGCTTTCATTACAACCTGTCTAGCAAAACATAATCATTAAAAAATGATACAGGGGCCTGAATGGATGCACAGAGAGTTAAACTACTGCCTGTACTGGCAGCATCCCAGATGGGCACTCGTTTGAACCCTGACTCTATACTTCTGATTCAGCTTCCTGTTAATGGGCCTGGGAAAGTAGTAAACGATGGCCCAAGTGCTTGTAAATACCTATACACATTTTGAGAAAGCTGGAAACAAGCTCTCTGCTATGGCCTGGGATAGCAGTAGAAGATGGACCAAGTCCTTGGGCCCTTGTACCTACGTGGGAGACCCGGAAGAAGCTTCTGGCTCCTGGCTTCAGAATGGCTCAGCTCCGACCGTTGCAGCCATCTGAGGAATGAGCCAGCGATGGAAGACATCTCTTTCTGTCTCTGCCTCTCTCTGTAACTCTTTCAGATAAATAAAATAAATCTTTTAAAAAACAGAGAAAGCTGGAAACAGCAGAACTGTTATTTTATTTTTTTGGGCCTTCCTAGGTTTACCTTACCAAAATAGAAAACTGACATTCTAGGGGAAAAGGGAGAATCTGTAAATTAAGTTAGCATGATCTCTTTTTTTGGGGGGGGTTGATTAAATTATTCCATGTTGGGATGGTGGTTGAACCAAACTACTATGAAATAAATGGTGATCCAATCCCAAAATCTACATCTCATAAATTGCAACTTATCTCAGTAGAGAATTAAATCTCACTGTTAACAGTTAATAATACCTAAATGTATTTCTTTCTCATCAAGAAAATGCCAATAACCCAAAAGTCTTCACAGTAAAATATAATACACTCTCTTTCTTACAATGTTTCTATCATTCATATACATTTTGAAAAATATACCCAGGAAATCTGGTGACTACCTTAGAAATGAGTGTCAATTATATCTTTATTTAAAAAAATTAAAAAAAAAAAAGAACACATGACCAACAAAAAAATTCTGCATATATAAAACACATTATTTTCCAAACTTGCTTATCTGAAGTCCTGAAAAATGAGGTGAGAATCATATGTCTCCCTTGACTACTTGAATCCTAACTGGAATCTTGCTCTGATAAAAACCTACTGAATTACTAATTTCTTCTACATTAAATATTAAAATGTATTGCTGAATTATAAAATTTATGCCACGGAGAAAAACAAAGAACAAGTTAGGGAGTGGCTCATAAAAGCCACTATTAAACATAAACTAAATAGGGTGTGGGGGGAAGACACATGACCTGCACTGATCTTAACTTACTAAATATAGCTGTATACTATTATTGACATCAATGAAATTACCCTTTAATATCAAACAAAAGGGGCAAATTGTTTCTTTTTTTTTAAAAAAAGGTATCTGGTCTGGTGGCTTTGTAACATCACTTTAACAAGGCTGAACTACAATAGGCAGAATTTCATTTCTGGTATGCTTCCAATTAGGGTGGTCTCTAAAGTATATTGCTTCCCAAGAGCTGGAGAATAAATGGGAGGCAGCAGCCACTTTGCAGCATGTCACAAATCTCCCAGTGGTTCAATCCAACACTAATCTAGATGCTGCTGAGAAGGGACTCTGCTCATGTAATTAGGACTACTCATCACTGACTTTAATCTGGGTGGGCCTGATTTATTCAGCTGGAAGCCTAGGGCTTCAGCCTTCTCTACACTAGATATCCCAAACATTACCTGGGTTAAGTTAAACAAATGCTCTCGCTTCTCCTGGACCCTCCTTCCTAATCGCCTGCTGTGTGAACTCTGAACGAGCCAGCACCAATAACTGTGCCAACTCCCTTCACAAAATGTATGTGCTCGGATGTGTGCTACTCTTTTCTGGTCAACTCTAGTATGCTTTTCACCTGCACTGAAATTCAAAACTAAAAATTTAAATTATCTAATAAGCCACAATTTCAGCCTACTGCATGAAACACTTTGTTCCATTTTCCTTAATTTTTAAATTATTTGCAGTATTTTTCTTTGGTACTGAATTTCAATTACTTATAGTATCTCATTTATTCTAATTTTTAAAAAATACATTTCAGAATAGTTTTAGATTTACAAAACAGAAGCTGTTGTAGAGCTGTACAGAGTTCCCATCTATCTCACACCCAGCTCCCCATTAACATCTTCCATTAGTATATTTGTCACAAGTCATAAGCCACACCCAACTTCAGGAGATCACAAGGAAAGGGCAGCTTTGTCTGCTGCTTGCTCATGAAGCACCGGGGGCCTTGACCCTCGGCTCCTCTTTGGAAAGCGGTCCACTGAATGCAGCTGTCATCTGCCCTCTGGACTATACTGTGCATGCCAGTACTCAGCAATCAGTGCAAATATGCTGACTGCTCCTGCATCTACTGTGGATAACAAAGTCTGGCTTCCAGTCCAGGGATCCGTTCTTTTGCCTGCATCCATAAAACTGTGGTTGCAAACTACATCATGATCTTACAAGATAAAAATCTCAGCTCTTTCAGAGTTCCCAAAAAAGGAAAGTAACACTTGCAAAAGTTTGGGAGAAAACTGTAGAACAATGGATCACTCTTTTCAAACTCCTTCATTATCAATATTTGTGGTAGCATATATTGCTAAATGGCATGAAAAACACAATTGAGTAAAAACTGATAAAGAATTCTGAGAAAATTTTTAGGAATTCATTAATTTCACTCATTTGTCTTTTAATCTACAACACGAAAATATGAAGATCAGTCCAGGTAAAGCTATTTCAAGTGCAAATAAAACATCTACGTGAATTGTAAACTGTCAGTTTAATTGGTTGTCTATTTTTCTGGGTGCTAGGTAAAACTATGGTGCTATCATTAATAACAACATACTTTTTTCTTAATCCATTAACCATCAATATAACTCAGTACATCTTCTCTTTATTAAACTTTGCTCATCGCTTTACTTTTCCCTTGCTTTTGATCTATTTTACTATTGTTTCTTGATTCTTAAGTGAAAATTTACCTTTCTTACATCCTTTTACATAATCCTTTTTTATTTCCAGCTCCATTTCACTGTGGAATATAGAGCACACTGCAAATAATTTCAGATACCTGAAATTTGTCAAGGTGTTCTTTCCTGACCAGGGTACATGATAAGTTTGGCAAAATGTTCCACATTATTTTAAAAGAATGCAAACTGTCATTTTTGTGCACATTTTTTAAAAACAATTAAGTTGTCTGCTGGGGGCACAAGTTAATCCTCCGCCTGTGGCAACCGCATCCCATATGGACACCGGTTCTAGTCCCGACTGCTCTTCTTCCAATCCAGCTCTCTGCTATTGCCTGGGAAAGCAGTGGAAGATGGCCCAAGTGCTTGGGCCTCTGCACCCATGTGGGAGACCTGGAGGAAGCTCCTGGCTCCTGGCTTCAGATCGGTGCAGCTCTGGCCTTTGCAGCCACCTGGGAAGTGACCCAGCAGATGGAATACCTCTCTCTCTGTCTCTACCTATCACTGTTTGTTATTCTACCTCTCAAATAAATAAATAAAAGCTTTAAAAGGAAAAAACAAGTTGTCCTGTTCAGATGATTTATGTCCTTACTATTTTTTTCCTTCTTGCTTGATCAGTTCTTATGAGTTAAGTTTAAAGTACAATTGTGGGTTATCTGCTTTTAGTTCTGGTAGTGATAGTTTCATATGTTCAAGCAATATCACTTGATATACACAGAGTTAATATCATGATCTCCCCTTGATGGACTTTTACACGTTAAAATGTTCGTTATATACAACAAGGAAATCTGGAAACAGAATCTCTGGTCTTTCTGTTCTGTGTATACTTTTCTTTTGTTTGCCTGTCGCCCTTGCCAGGATCTTAGTACCAACTGGTTGGAAATGGTCATATCAAATTACCTTGGCTATTCTGTGATCAAAAAAGGAACGGAATGAGTTTTTACTGCTAAGTATGCTGTTAATATGTTTATGCACTGACAGACTTTATCAAATTGAGGAAACTTTCTTCTCTTAAAGTCTGTTGGAAGGTTTATCAGGAATGTATACTGCATTTTGTCAAATATATTCCTATGCACTTGCAGATATAATCAGTCTTCTTCCTTTATTCTACTGAGAAAATTACAATAATTCCAGATATTAATCTAACCTTGTATTCTCAAAATGAATCTCACTTGGTACTCATAATAGTGTCTTTTATATCACTGGATTCAATTTGCTAAGATTTTTTTTAAGAACTTTTCCAACTATATTCATGAGTAATATTGATTTTTTTGTGGTATCTTTGCCTAATCTTGGTAGCACAGTAATACTGGCAATTAACAATTTGTGACAGTGAGGTAGGAAGTACTCTCTTATTTTTATGAAAAGTTGTATATATAGGATTCACATTACATCTTTCTTCAATTTGATAAAATTCTTTAGTGTGGTCATCAAGGCTTGACACGTCCTTTATGAGGAGAAATTTTTGAATCACAAACTCAGCTTCTCCATTGATATGATACTCAAGTTTTTCAATTTTCTTGGTAATACCTTGTTTTCCAAAGTTTAATTCTTTTCATATAAGTTATCTAACTTTACAGTTTCTCATGATATCCCCTTAAGAGTCAATAATAATGTGATCTATTTCAACTGATAATACAGCCAGTCAAGCCTTCTGCTTGTTAATTTACTGAAATATCTTCTTTCATGCACTGTAGTTCCCATCTGATGGTTCACTCCTCAAGTGCCCACCACAACCATGGTTGATGCTGGCCGCCAGGAACTCAATCCTGGTCTCCCACATAGGTGGCAGGTGCCCTTGAGCCAACATCTCCACATCCCAGATCTGCATTACTTGGGAACTGAAGTCAAGAGTAGAAACAGGTATCTGACCCAGGAGTTCCAACATGCGGGTGCAGCTGTCTTAATGGCTAGGCCAAACCACCTGCCCTGGGCTTGTCAAAATCCATCTGACAACTCTGCCTTTTCAATTGGAGTATGTCTTCAGCTGCTTTTTAATGCAACTTTAGTAAGATTCTTTCAAATCTGGCTCTTTCATTTCTGGTTTTCAACAGTTTTACTATGATGTGCGTAAGTAGATACTTCTTTGTGCTCATTGTTCGGTGTTTCTTGAGCATCTTCAATCTGTACATTTATGTCTGTCATGAAATCGTTGAGACTCTCAAGTCACCCCACCCCCATGCTCTCTCTTCTTTTTCTGAGACTCTAATTACGCACATGTTGGACCATCTGACATGTTATTCCCTTGTATCTAAACTTTTGTTCTTCATAACAAAAATTTACAATTGCTAGATTTTTTTTCGAAAAATTTTTTTTTATTTGACAGGTAAAGTTACAGACAGTGAGAGAGACACACAGAAAGAAAGGTCTTCCTTCCATTGGTTCACTCCCCTAATGGCCACTAGGGCCGGCGCTGCGCCAATCCGAAGCCAGGAGCTGGGTACTTCCGAACTGTCTCCCATGTGGGTGCAGGGACCCAAGCACTTGGGCCATCCTCCGCTGCCCTTCCCAGGCCACAGCAGAGAGCTGGACTGGAAGAGGAGCAACCGGGACTAGTACCCGGCACCCCAACCAGGACTAGAACTGGGGTGCTGGCGCTGCAGGCGGAGGATTACCCAAGTGAGCCATGGCGCTGGCCCTAATTGTTAGTCTTAAAATTCACATAATCCTCCCTCAGAAGTCCAACCAGTAAATTTTTCAATTGATATACTTTCATTTCTTTTTTGTTTTTGTTTTTCTTAAAGATTTATTTATCTGAAAGGCAGAGCTACAGAGAAGCAGAGGCAGAGAAGTCTTCCATCCACTGATTCACTCCCCAGATGGCCGCAGCGGTTCAAGCTGAGCCAATCTGAAGCCAGGAGCCAGGAGCTTCTTCTGGGTCTCCCAGGCAGAAGAAAGGGCGCCTCCTACTGGTTTCCCAGACCATAGCAGAGAGCTGGATTGGAAGTGGAGTAGCTGGAACTTAAACTGGAGCCCACACAGAACACTGGCACTGCAGGCAGCGGCTTTACCCACTATGCCACAGTGCCAGCCCCTATTTTTTCAGTTTCAAAACTTCCTTTTGGTTCTGTTTACTGCTTCTATTTCTTTGTTAGGGTTGTCTATCTTTTTGATTTTGTCTTCCTTTGTGCGAATTATTTTAACAGTTGTATTTAAAAAAAAAAAAATAATACATGCTTTTAGTTCCAAAATGTGGAGGTTGCTCTCAGTTGAATTTCTTTTGATAATGTGACCCCTTTTTCAAATTTTAATTTTGAAATATATGCCGATTCTGCATTCTGCTATCTTTCTTTTGAGAGCTGGTTTTGTCTTATTTGTAGTAGGCATCATCTTGGCCCAACTGAGACCTGCAAACTTGGTTTCTTAGATGTCAACTCTGGTTGCGGCTCACATTTTTTTCTGTGCGATGCTTTGAATCTGTCTACGTATGTATATTCCAAAAGCTTAGACAGAATTTAGGGGTTCTCTCGCTCTTTCCTTTCTCCTTCCCTTCCTGTAGAAGTACAGATTTCTCCAGGCTCAAATTAAATGCCACCTGTGATGCCACATGACAAGCTTAAAAGCCAGGCAAGAAAGTATTCAGTGCGTTGACCTCCCTGCTCCAAGGACTAACTACAGGATGGACCATGCTTATGCTCACTGCCCAGTTCATTGGGGTAGCTCTTTTTAATAGTATATCCATATTTGTGAGTTGCTTGTTCTTGAGAATTCAGTACACTAACTAATTTTCATGTTCAATACTCAAAGCAGAAGCCCTTAAATTTTTATTTTTACAATTCAAAACTCTATAATCCAATACTCAAAACAATCAGGCAGTTTGGCCCTAGTTCAAGTAGCAAATTTCTCTCCTTCTTCCTTCTACCAGAAACATTTCCTACATGACAGGGATACCTTTTATTCTCTATTAACAAGTGATGCAGCCCACCTAAAGCCCAAATTACTTCTGTGAGACTGGCTTCAGTACTCTTTTCTCATGCTCAGAGTCTAGTTTCCTGGTCTTTTCCCCTTTAATCACCCTAAAACTGAGTGAGTCTTTCAGTTTAGTCAGTGCTTCTGACAAGAGGTACACACACACACACACACACATATATATCAACCAACACTGATACGGGCAGGTAGGAGTGGGGGTGGGAGATGGAGATGGATAATTAAACTTAAAACTCAGTATTGAAAGAAATATAATTATGTATGAAAATATTACAACAGCAGACATAAAAAAATTCAATTAACTCAAACATTTGATTGTAAGGGTCACACTGAGTGGTTCTACAATAAAGCAGGCACCGTGCAAGTGTTGGAGATTATTAAGTTATTACCATTAGAGAATACTGTATTCAACTACTGGATACAGTAGGTACCTGAATGGAGACATGGATATGACCTGGGATCACTTGAGTAGGAAACAACTAACTTTGAAAATATTGCCCAAATTGGCAAAATGATTTGAAAAACCCAGACAGATCCAGAAAATAGAGTAGGTACTTAAAGACAGTGCCAAAGATCACAACTTATGTGATATAAAGGATATTCTTTATTACTCAAACAATGAAACTTCCTGAAGCACAAATTACTCAGCTTTTTCTTGATATACTCGGATTTATCTGTTACAAAATAATGCTTTTATTAAGTAAATGTATTAATAATTATACAGACCAGCAACTGAAATATAAACTCAGTTGAGAAAACCTCACAAAAATAACTGAAATACAGTTCTTTGATAACCTTACCTCAAAGCAATTTATTACAATATAAAATTTCATTTAAAAATATTACAAGATAGAATTTTCAGAAGGCCAACAGAGTTTTCTTAAAAAAAAAAAAAAGCTTATTAGTAAACAATTGGACTCAGAGGAACAAACTTCTTAAAGGGAGGCGGGGGAATATTACTCAATTAATGTAAGAAAATTAAGTTTAAAATAACAAGATAAATTTCAAGTTCATGCTGAACGCAGTAACTATTTTTCTCTTAGATTCAAACTACAACAGAATTCCTTTTCTTAAGCACAAAAGTTTTAGGAAGATAAAAACTTCAGGTAAGAAATAACAGAATTCTTACAATTTCACCCAAGTGTTCTATCCAACCCTGAATCCTTTATCTTACCTCTGGTCTCAGGCTGAACCTGCCCTATTTTCCCAGTTTAAATTATCAAGAAGCACTTACTGATTCAACATTAATGAAACTAAAAATCAGAATTTCAAAGTTGTATTAGATTTATAATTTCAAATGATTAAAACTATAAAAAATCTTTAGTCTCAAGCTCTAATACAAAACTTCTAAATGACATTAAGAACATTAAAAATATATTCCTTCTTAAATTAATGAACCTTTTGTGAGGTAGCAAGAAAATAAATATATAAAGCCTAAAAAACACAAAGGACACAACTTTCTGGTAAGTAGTGTTTTTTTACTCTAAAAGGATTTACAAAATACAAAGCTGTCAACAAACAGCTGGAAAAAAAATAGTTAATTTTCTTCACCTTATGTCTTCCCAACAGATAAACTAGGGCATTATAGCTGCTTATACAAGTTTTAATTGAGGGCTGTCACTGTTGGGAAGAAAGTGCAGAACCACTACTTTCCACATCAAACAAAGCAGGTAATTAACAGCATTCTGGCAGGAGCCCTTATCAGGGAAACACACAATGGGTGCTAACTTCTCTCAAAGCCAATGCTCTCTTACAACAAAGCTGAGCTGGTGTTTCAGGGTCACATTCACTTCTTTGTTACACAAGCATAAATTTACAGCTCAGTCAGACACCTATAATTAAACACAAGAAGACTATAATGCTAATACTCAGGCCGGCTTGCATTGGGGGGGGGGGGGGTGGCTATGGGGTTCCTCCTCCTCCCTGTAAAGATGATTGCCTTTCAAGTAGCTACAGTTCAGTTTTGATTACATAGAAATTAGATATGCAAATGTGTAAGATCTGGAAAAATACTTCCTTAAACGTCACATTGTGAGCAATCAGGCCTATTCTCTTTTCCTGTATATACAAGCAGCTCATTAAACAACTATTGTCTAAAAAAATATATCTGCCATAAATGCCTTCTTTTTATAATAGTAAAAACATTCATGATACATCTGTAGACTACACCCCTCCCAGCTACGTGTCACGGAGCTCTCTGCCAGCAGTTGGGGCGAAGGGTTACTGAGGAGCATGCAAGTGACCAAAGCAAAGCACTTTCCAGAATTCACACTATTTACCAAATACTTGGAGATCTGCCAAGGAGTTTGTTAGAATTTCACATAAACGTTAAATGACATCCATTAGTAACAAAATAAAACAAAGATATTATAAAGTATTACTAAATATTCCAATCATTTGAGGAAAAATTATTTTAATCTACTTAATGGGCTTGTATTGCAAGTCATGAGCACATCTCACTGTGGACAAGCAAACTTATTTTGAGAGGGAACAAAAACGTTTATCTTTCATGACAAAAACTGTCCTTTCAACTACGTGGTTATGGCTTGAGAACTAGTATGATCACCAATGTTTCTTGCTGAATGTGCTTCCTTACTGTCTCAAGCTTGCCAATTAATTTTACTTTCAGATTTTAAATTCCAACCTTGCTTTTTCATCTCAATTCTTACTCAACTAACTTATGAAGTGCTTGTTGGCTTTCCTTCTTTTTCTCTTCCTCATTTTTGAAATTTAATTCATTCAATCACCTAAGTAAAATGTTGAATGCTTCTTCTGCACTATCTATTCATTCCTCTGTATCTCAGAAAATAAGAAACTGGCTGACTAAAATTCTGTCATAAGAATTTATTTTGTTCTTAAGAGGCATCAATTATTTCCACACTTCACTGAGGAACATAAATTACTGCTCTTGGAGAATACAGTCTGGGCAAGGAAACAAGAATAAACAATACAATCAATACGAACACTACATTGTATATTTAGAGAATAAATGCCTTGAAAATCCAGCAAAAGGAGATTAGCAAAGACTAATGTGGAAATAAAATGAAATTCAGAAGACTGCTTTCATAACACCACCTCCCACATCCCCAGCTTACCAGTGAATCCCCTTCCTTCAACTCTTACCCAACTCCCTACACCACTTTATGATCCATTCTATTCACTTCCTGCCAAATAATTTCTGTCATAACAAATACATAAAAAATGTAAAAACTCTTCTACCAGTTACTTCTACACAAATATAACGCTCATGTACTATTTTCTACAATGACTGCTATTTTCTGCTTATAACTGTGACCTGTTCTAAAAACTAAACTTTTTTAAAATTTTAAAGTTCTAAAACAATGTGATAATAAAATTGTATTTCTGTATATGTTAGAAAGTCCTTAAATAACCATTTAAAAAAAAAAGCTGAAAGTAACTAAAAGTAAGTAAATCAGGTAGTAGCAACAGGACATTTAACTAACTGGTAGCAAATGGGAAGCAGTTACATTTCCCCGCACAGAAATCTCACATATACTGATACAGACAGACAGACAGACACACACACACACACACAAATATACCAAGATACTAATGCTAACAAAAAAACTAACAACTGAAAAATAAACAGAAAGTGTGTAATATTTAGTGGCATATAGAGAAAAAAGATTATAAAAAAAAATGGGCAAAAAACAGAAATATAAATTCAGGCAAGCAGTAATGAAACAGCAGCAACAGTAATACTAGAGAGTACTGAGCTGTACAACTTTGTAAAACTGCTTGAGAGCAGAATGGAGCCCAGGTTACCTCTCATGCTCTTGTCTTAACCATAACTGCTGGTAAGAACAAACTCATAAAGAGCAGGAATCCAGGCCAGCGCTGTGGTATAGCGGGTAAAGCCATCACCTGTAGTGCCAGCATCCCATATGGACCCCAGTTTGAGTCCCAGCTGCTTCTCTACCAATTCAGCTCTCTGTTATATACACCTGGGAAAGCAGTAGAAGATGGCCCAAGTGCTTGGAGCCCTGCACCTGTGCAGGAGACCTGGAAGAAGCTCCTGGCTCTTGGCTTTGGATTGACGGCGCAGCTCCAGCCCTTAAAGGCATTAGGAGAGTGAACCAGTGGATGAAAGACCTCTCTCTCTGCCTCTGCCTTTCTGTAACTCCATCTTTCAAATAAATAAATAAATCTAAAAAAAAAAAAAAAAAAAAATCCTACAGGCAAACAAAGGATCAAGTACTACAGGAAAAAAAAATCTTCTGATTTATATTTTCTTTCATAAGTTATCTTCTTCAAATATCACACAAAATTTCATTCTTACTCTAACATACATTAAACACATATTTAAAGAGATATTTTAATTTTATATCAAAAACTTCATAAGGCCACAACAGCTGTGGTATTTTTGGCTCTGTAACAACCTGTTATATTAAAGCAGAAAAAACCAAAAACCCTAAAAGTTATGTCTGCCTTCAAAATCAAGCCTTAACAATTATGCATGTTTAAAAATCACAAAGGGGCCAGCATTACGGAGAGCCAGTTGGAGTCTTTTCTGCTTTGTTTCCAATCCAGTTCCCAGCTAATGAGCCTGGAAAAGCAGCAGAAGATGGAACAAGTGCTTGAGACTCTGCCACCCACGTTAGAGACCCAGAAGGAGTTTGGGGACCCTGGCTTCAGCCTGGTCCAAACCCCCAGTGTTGTAGCCACTTAAGAGAATGGAAGACATTTCTCTCTCACTCTGCCTTCCTAATAAATACATCTTAGGGAAAAAAGTTACAAAAATCAAAAAGAGCAAAAAAAATTTTTAGTGATCTTTCATAATTGAAAGAATAGAAAAATAAAATTAGTAGAACAGATTAGGATTCCTAATAATCTATTGTTCATATGACTGAAAAAATCATTTTCCATTCAAAATTCCTTGTTAAAGAATTGTGAAAAATTCAATTGATGCAGCATAATTATAGATTCACCAGTAACATTCCATCATCTATCCTATCAATAGGGAATTGAATCTTCTAAACAGAGACTTTCTTAGGTATAACACAACCACAAGGTGCTCAAATATTCCTTAACTAAATTGACTGCAATCCAATCAAGACTTAATTTTAAAAGGCTCATTAAAAGCATCTAGTGATAAAACGGACTCTCCTTTTTCCCTGAAACTCATGTCTTCATTTCATTAGACACGGGCAATTAACTCATCCTGGTATTAGATCTATGGCACAGTAATTAGCTCAAATTTTACAGGTTACTCACAATGTTACTTTACTAATGAAAACAAAGATTTATTCTCTTTGGGTTCATCTTTTACCCCCCCACCCAAAAGAATGTCTCATAAATTTTAATAAGCACACTTTAAATAACTAGAATTTTTATTTCAAGTTCTCCCAAATCTTTCTTAACAGCATGGGCAAACCAGCCAACTCTCTAAAAGTGTACTGAGACACTATGTAACCTGAAATAAGCATTTACTTCTTATTGCACTGCTTTATACTCTTCCATCTTAAAAAATAGAGCTAAGGGGGCTGGAGCTGTGGCTCAGTAGGTTAGGCTTCTGCCTGTGGTGCCAGCATCCCATATGCGTGCTGGTTCTGGCCTCAGCTGCCCACTGCTGATCCATCTCCCTGCTGATGGCCTGCCAAAGCAGTGGAGGATGGCTCAAGTCCTTCAGCTCCTGCACTCACGTGGGAAGACCCAGGAGAGGCTCCTGGCTCCGGATCAGTGCCACTCCAGACGTTGCAGCCAACTGGGGAGTGAACCAGCGGATGGACGATATTTCTCTCTCTTTCTCTCTCTCTCTGTGTAACTATCACTTTGAAATAAATAAATAAATCTTAAAAGAAATTTACATCACGACAAGCATTGTGCCACAATGGGGTTTAAGCCACACCCTGGGACATCTGCATCCCATGTTAGAGTGCCAGTCCTGGCTACTCCACTCCCAATCTAACTCCTTACTAACGCACTTAACAAAAAGACAAACTCGGTTTTATTAAAGACTTCTATTTGTGAGGTATCTAATTAAATAATCACAGCTGGAATTACATGTCCAGGATTTGCTCCTCCAATAGTCTGGCGGTCAGCAAGGTAGAGGAAGAGCACTGAGGAAAGAGGAAGTGCTCTCCGGCAAGAAGCTAGGGATGATGCTGAACAAGACTAAATGACAGCTCTTCACGCTGTCTGTCCTTCAACTGTTCACTTAAAAAAAAAACTAAAACTATGCTAGAGCTGTTTGAAAGCTAGGTATTCAGCAAGATCAACAAACAGGCTGTCTAGAGACACATGTATCTGACCTCATACCACTAGCCATCAAAGCCACTCCAGTATGTCAACCACAGAACTGAACTCACATGAGTTCTTTCAACAAAGAGAGCTGAGATAGCAATAAGTTATTTCATAAACATAAAAAATTCTAGATTCTCCTGCATCAGTGAAATTTGTTGCTGCTATTACCATCAATACTGCCCTGAAACTTCAAGTGTGCTTTCCTACCACATCCATCACCAAGTCTTAGACATACTGATCAATTCTTGTGTAAATTGACATAGGACAGAATGCAGAGTTGAAGAGGAAAATGCTGAGTACAAAAAGCAGAATTACGATGGTATACCTCAAAAAGTTCATGAAAAATATAATTAAAATTTAATTTTTTGGAAAAACACTTTCATCAAATCTTTGCATTAATGATATATATGCGTTACAAAAATACTGCACATGGACTTCAAAACACAAAACAAAGTTTCAAAGGTACTACAACTGAAGGAAAACAAAAAAGTCCACAGGGATTTTACGAAGTATGCTCCTATCAGCTTTATAGTCAAACTTTCTAGCATTCATATTCAAGTTGCTCTAACAAATTGAAAGATATCGGCGCCGGTGCTGCGGATCACTAAGCTAATCTTCTGCCTGTGGCATCGGCACTCCGGGTTCTAGTCCTGGTTGCTCCTCTTCCAGTCCAGCTCTCTGCTGTGGCCCGGGAAAGCAGTGGAGGATGGCCCAAGTGCTTGGGCCCTGCACCTGCATGGGAGACCAGGAGGAAGCGCCTGGCTCCTGGCTTTGGATCAGCGCAGCGCGCCGGCCGCAACAGCCATTTGGAGGGTGAACTGACAGAAAAGGAAGACCTTTCTCTCTGTCTATAACTCTGCCTGTCAAAAAAAAAAAAAAAGGAAAGACAATATCGCTCCTAGGAATGGTTTATAATTAGAAAGAAACTGAGTCAGTAGCCAGAGCTGAGAACAGAACCCAGATACTCTGATGTGGGACAGAGGCACACAGGCACACAGGCATCTTAATCACTAGGTTCAAACTTTAAAATTTCATTTCTGTAAGAAGCAGAGAGAGAGAGAGAGACAGGGCTGGGACTCAAACTGGGAACTCAATCCAAGTTTCCTATGTGGGTATCAGGAACCCAATGTCTTAAGCCATCACCATTGCCTCTAGGGTCTGTACTGGCAGAAAGCTGGAGTCCACTGGTGCCAGGAATCACACTTAGCTATTCTAGTATAAAATGCAGGCAACTTAGCCATTAGGCCAAATGTCTTTTCCCTAAGTGCAAATTCTGACTGCCCGCACCAGTGCTGTGATAATAGGCTAAGCCTCTGCCTGCGGTGCCAGCATAGCATATGGGAGCTGGTTCAAGTCCTGGTTGCTTCACTTCCAATCCAACTCCCTGCTAATGGCCTAGGAAAGCAGTGGAAGATGGCCCAAGTGCATGGGCCCCTGCACCCACATAGGAGACCTGGAAGATCGACTTCAGATCAGCCCAGTTCCAGCTGTTGCAGCCATTTGGGGAACGAACCAGTGGATGGAAGACCTCCTTCTCTCTCTTTCTCTCTCTTTCTCCCTCTATCTGTGGCTCTGCCTCTCAAATAAATAAATAAATCTTTAAGAACATTTTTTTTTGACTGTCACTTTCTGGCATGAGAGCTTTAGCAAATTAATCTCTTTGAGCTTATTTGTCCTCAATGATAATACAAAAATACTAAAATGCAAACCCTGGGATGCAGCAGGGGATGGGCTCAGGTAATTGGGTCCCTGACACCAACACAAGAGACCTGGTTTTAAGTTCCTCGCTCCTGACTTTTTTTCCAACCCACACCCTGTGGCTGTTGTGGGCATCTAGGGAGTGATCTAGTGAATGGGCGCTTTTTCTCAAATAAAAAAAAAATTTTTTTAAATGTAGACCAGAGCTGGGTGCAAAGTATATGCTCTAAATCAAAAGCAGTATTCATTAAAAGAATTGAATTTCATTTGCAGCACACTTTCTAACCATGCCCTGTTAGGTACACACACTGTGTTTCAGAGACAAAGACCCGTCCCACAGTGTGCTGGCTGGTAAGACAAGTTTCTCATTAATATCCCAAGCCCTGATCACAGCCTCTTATGAAGCCCAACTGCAATCTCTGCTCTCACCATTCCATTCAGTATTTCCACACAAAGCCAATGCTGTTGACTCCATCAGGAATTCTGAAGTAATAAAGTGGCACATTAACCCACGTCCTTAAAATCAGCAGTTTAGAATGTTGGCAGTACTACTTATCTTCCTAAAAGAATTCAAAGCACACAGGGTTTATAATTTCCCCTATTTGCTAAATCTTTTCAGGGGCATCTATGCCCTTCATTTATTTCCTGAACTGAACCGACACTCTTGTTAGACACTCTTTCTAGTACCTACTGCTCTGTGTCACCAAACACCAAGGAAACACCACAACAGACATGAACAACTCTTGTTGAGTTTACCAGTCTTGTCAAGGACTCATGCTAGCAACTGGCATTTCTTTTATAACACTTGTTAAAAGTAAATTAAGATTTTCTAGCATTCTTAGCTTGTACATATGTTGACAACTCTACAGAAAAGCTTAAAGCCAAATGGCTTTTTCTTTATCACTCCTGAAATATACCTCAGTCTTGTTACTTTCATCAACAACTCTGATATTTTATTTCCCAAAATAATAAGCAACAAATGACAATACTTTCAATTTTTAATCTACTTTTATTATTAACACTTTAAAAGCACATGAGAATAACTACAGCATGAACCAAAATGATTTAATAAGATTATAGAAGACATTTCTGGAGTTATAATCTATACAAAAATTCTTTAAAGAATTCTCACAGGATGATATCAAACATATAACAGCCATTCAAATGAACTTGCTATGTCCAAAGCAAGTACATCTTAAAACATTCTAATAAAACTACAAATGTAATCTGTGGCTAAATTTCATTTTTTGATGTCTTTACTATTTTTTCTTACATTATGTGTGATCTTTAAGCTTTCTTTATTTCACAAGTCAGTGGTTGATAGAAAAATAAATAAATAAAATGTGTAAGGTGTTTCTATTTGTGGTTAAGAACAAAGCAATCAAAGCCTTGATGTTGTAACATAGCAGGTTAAGCCATAGCCTGCATATGAGTCCAGTTCTAGTCCCAGCTCTTCAATTTCCAATCCAGCTCCCTGCTAAAGGGCCTTGGAAGGCAGTGGAAGATGGTCCCAAGTACTTCAGCCCCTGTCACCCATGTGGGAGACCCAGATGGAGTTCCAGGTTCCTGGCTCTAGCCTGACCAACAGGGTAGCCTGGGTCATTGCAGCCATTTGGAGAATGAACCAGCTGGTGGAAGAGTTCTCTTTCTCCTCTCTTCCTCTGCCCCTCACCCCAGCACATTTCAAATAAATAAAACAAATCTCAAAGAACAAAGACGTCAACACAGAATTTGGAAGTACTAACCACTGAAGAAACAGAAAAAGCTGTCAGAGTATGAGGTATTTAAAACAGAAAGAAAATTGATCATATGAATATAAAAATAAAACAGAATATCTGACTTAAGTATTAAGTATTAAGTATTAAGACTAAACTTATAAAAAAAAATCATTAACTGATCACTCACCATGTGTCACACTAAGTGCTTTACAATTCATTTAATCCTCACAACCACAATCACGGCTGAATGACATTACTATTCCCATTTTATATGATACAAGCTCAGAAAGATTAAGTCATTTGTCCAATGTCACAAAGCTGGTAACTGTTAGAAACAAGACTCAAACCCAAGCAATCTAGCTGCAGAGCTAACTCTCATCATTCCATTCTTCTTTCAAAAATAGAAGAAAATGATCTTTATTCAAGTGTCTAACTATGGTTCCAAGCTCTAATCCTAGTCTGTGTGAGTGAGTGAAGGTCCAAAATGACAGCTTTAACAGGAGCTCAAGGAGGGAGAGGTTATTAACTGACTTGTTTAACTAATGGATACATGTTAATCTTTTGGTGAAAATTGTCCTTTAGTAGTCAAGAGATCATTGTCCACAGGCAACTAAATTAGTACTGTTAATGCCAATGCTACCTAAGTTCAAATATGGAAATTAGAACTTCATAGCCATAATTATTTGTAAAGATTACCACACAGCAGATTCAGAATATGCTTTTTTAAAGATGCTAATAAAAATGTTAAGAAAACATCTAAAAATTATCAAAGAGAACTCACACACATTTAAATATCTTTAAATTCTGTTGACAAGAATAGATTTAAAGATAATCAACATGGGGCCGGCACCATGGCGCAGATTAATCCTCCGCCTGCGGTGCCGGCATCCCATATGGGCACCAGTTCTAGTCCCTGGCTGCCCCTCTTCCAGTCCAGCTCTCTGCTATGGCCCGGAAAAGCAGTAGAAGATAGCTCAAGTCCTTGGGCTCCTGCACCCACATGGGAGACCACAAAGAAGCACCTGGCTCCTGGCCTCAGATCAGTGCAGCTCCGGCCTTTGCGGCCATTTGGGGAGTGAACCAACGGAAGGAAGACCTTTCTCTCTTCTCTCCCTTTCACTGTCTGTAAATCTAACTCTCAAATAAACTAAATAAAAGCTTAAAAAAAAAAAAAAAAGATAATCAACATTACTGAGGCTTTTCCCCCTAAACTTCTTATCTTCAAATCATTTGTTTCAACTTTTAAAGTTTTTAATTACAATATTTTTATATATACACAACATTATAGTAGGACTACTTTCCAAACTGGTAGTTTCTCACATATAAATACAAAAGTTAATACGATGAACTGATATTTTACTTCACTAAGTGAAAAATGATGACTAACAAGGGAAAATAAAATAAATAAAAGTTTAAATTTATGAATACAGTATTATTGCATGTACAAAATACCTAGATATTTTAGTATCAGGATGGAAATGTTTAAGTGTATGATTCACAAAAAGATTCAGCCTGTTTTCAAGTACTTACCTTCTTTTTATCCCTCATCGAGCCTTTGCCTCGGACCATTATTTTACATCCTGTTTCTGCTTCAAGTTGCTTAGCTGTAAGTCCTCTAGGTCCAAGGATTCTCCCAACAAAATTAAACTAGAAAAAAAAAAAGTCACCACAAATTATTCATTTGCTAGAATTTGCAGCTCCCAAAATTATATTAAGGTATGCATGTATTTTTTACTTAAGTTAAATGGTTTTTAAATTCTAATAACATCTACAGCCCTTATGAATTTCTTGTCAAGCATAGAGTATCACTATTGTTTCACCCATGTTTTAGCACAAAACTTTTATATGCATTAATATAGACTATGAATTAACAGCAACAGTATAGCTAAGACAGGTACCATATTGAACTATCCATCAACAAGTAATCTAAACCAGAATACAGTAAAGATTTTGATGAATTATTAAATGCCACTCAAGAACACAAATACTTCCTATAAAACCCAATTGTTTCTTAAACAGCAATTGCCATTTTTATGGAAATCCCTTGGGGGGGGGGTTTACTTGGGGGTTTTATTTACTTAACAAATCAACTTCCAGGGAATTGCTGACAGACAAGTTTGGGTTACACACTAAAACAATGATGGTCAAATTTGGATTCCACCCTATGCTAAATGAGTACACGATTTTCACCCAATTCTTTGCAAAATTTTATGTCAGCATCATGATGTTCTTTTCTCTTTTCCATTTCTACCTTTAATCTGTACTATTTTTTACCAAGAGCCTGAACTCTTTTCATGAATAGGACAGTGATATAAATTATCGTACAAAAATTATCATCATCCCTCAACAGAAATTTCTAGTATTTATATACGCAAGTTTTCTTTTAAGCCAAAAGGAAGAATAGACTAACTTTGAAACTGAAAAGTAAATTTTCTTCATTTGCATAAGACTCAAAAAAATGACTGGTTACCATCAGTTTAACAAAAACCCATGGGTGCTTTTTATTTATTTATTCAGTCAACTAGGCACTTTCCTTTTCTTGCATTTCTAATTCAATCATCCAGGGGCCACCACTGTGGCATATCGGGTAAAGCAACCGCCTGCAGTGCTGGCATCCCATATGAGCACTGGTTCAGGTCCCGGCTGCTCCACTTCCGACCCACTCTCTGCTATGGCCTGTGAAAGCAGTGGAAGATGACCCAAGTGCTTGGGCCCCAGCACCCATGTGGGAAACCTGGAGGAAGCTCCTGGGTTCGGATCGGCGCAGCTCCGGCCATTCCAGCCATCTGGGGAGTGAACCAACTGATGGAAGACCTCTCTCTCTCTCGCTCTCTCTTCTTCTGTGTATAACTCTTCCTTTCACATAAATAAATAAATAAATCTTTAAAAAAAAAAAAGCCTTCCACTGCTTCAAACTTAAATATAAATAAAGACTTCAGGAAGAGCTCTAAAAGGGAAAAGCCAGTACAATCAAGATAAAGGAATAGAATAAGGGATTGACCTTGAGGCAAAAAAAAGAATGTAATGTAGTAAAAACTAAGCCACTTTAGTGGACAGTATTAAACTACTTTATAAAAATGGCACACATCTGCATCCCCAAACAAAGAGGATGAGAACCTTGTTTTCATCTTCTTCCTAACACTTCTTATGGCCCATGTTACTTTCTTACCATGCTGGCAACTGGCCATCCCTCTGATTACTAATAAAGTCCAGTATTTTTTTCTTAGGTGGACTGGTCATTTCTGAAGTCCTTTTTTGAAGTACATTTCAAGTTTCCTGTTTTCTACTGTGTTCTTTCCTTACTGATTTTTACTTTGTGAGTACAAGTATACCACATACCTTTTCCCATCCTGTGGTTTCAGGTCTCCTTTAATGGTGTCTTACGATGACTGGAAAGATTTTTTTATTATTATTATTACTTTTATTTTATTACTATTATTTTATTTATTTGAGAGGCAGAGAGACTACTGAAGAGAACTGCCATCTATGGGTTACTCAAACATTGGTTACAGTTGTCAGGCAGTGGGGACTAGAGCCAGGAGTTGGGAACCAGAAACACAAACTCAATTCAGGACTCCCACATATTTGGAGGCAAGAAGTCAATCACTTCAGCTATCACCTGTTGCCCCTAGGCTCTGCTCTGGCAGGCAGCTGGAAAAAGAAGTGGAAGGCAGGAATCTAACCAGGCACATCATGTGATGTGGGATACTGGCATTCTCAACCACTAAGTCCAATGCTTGCTTGTCTAAATTTTCAAGTATCAACCTTCTCTTCACAGTTGATGTTTTCTGCATTTGTTTAAAAAAGTCTTTCCCCACCCTAATAATAACAAGATACTCTTCTGTAATATCTTTGTTAAACTTAATTGTTCACATTTTTCACATGTATGTCAAATGGACACCAGTTTGAGTCCCAGCTGCTCCACTTCTAATCCAGCCTGGGAAAACAGTGAAAGATGGCCCAAATCCTTGGGGCCCTGCACCCAAGTGGAGACCCTGATGGAGTACCAGGTTGCTGACTTCAGCCTGATCTAGCCCCAGCCATTTGGGGAGTGAGTCAGCACTGTGTCTCTAACTCTGCCTTTCAAATATATCAATAATTTTTTTTAAAAAAAGTCTGAAACATGAACACAAAGTATCACTTAGGTCATTTTATTTCTCTCAAGAATGTGCATCTTTCTGATAGTTTTTAAATTCTTATATTAAAATATAATTCAAGGGGCAGGCATTTGATCTAGCTGATGACAGCTAAGGTACCTATGCTACCCATCAGAGTGCCAAAGTTCAAGTCCCAGTTCTGGCTCCTAATTACCTCTTACTGTCAGGGAAGACTCTAGGATGGCTCAACTAATTTGAGTCCCTGCCAACCACATCGCACATAGGAAACCTGCATTGATTCCCAGCTGTTGTAGGCATATGGGGAATGAATAAGGAGAGCTCTGACTTTCTGTGTCTGCTTCTCAAAAAGAAAAAAGGTATAACTTGTAGGATTTTTCCTATTAAGTCTTCTGAACTTCACTTTCTGTTCCTTGTGTACAAACACATAATTGGGTTTCTTTTATCAACCTTGTTCATTCTTCAATGATATACATACTGTTCTGCAGGTACTTCTGAATTCCTTATGAAAATAATCATTATCACATGTAGATAATAAGAATTCTATCCCAACTTTGTATTTTTCTTTAATTCTTCTCATGTTTATATAACACTGGCAATACATCTTCAGCTCACTACAAATAAATGTGTATCATTTTTGACTTGTTCCAGATTTCAAGAAGTAATCCATAGATTTTGAAGATACACATTCTCAGCTGTTTCAGGCATTTGGGGAGAGAACCAGAAGACAGAAGGTCTCTTTCTCTTCCTTTCAAATAAATAAATAAAATTTTGGTGCCAGCACTGTGGCACAGCAGACTAAAGCCCTGGCCTGAAGTGCCAGCATCCCATATCAGGTGCCCAATCAGGTGCCAGCTGCTCCACTTCCAATCCAGCTCTCTGCTATGGCCTGGGAAAGCAATGGAAGATGGCTCAAGTGCTTGGGCCCTTGCACCAGGAGACCCAGAAGAAGCTCCTGGCTCTTGGATTCAGATCGACGCAGCTCTGACCATTGTGCTCAACTGGAGAGTGAACCAGCAGATGGAAGACCTCATGCTCTCTCCTGTCTCTGTGTAACTCTGACTTTCAAATAAATAAATAAATCTTTAAAAAAAAATAAATAAAATGTCAATCCAATCTTAAATTGCTCAAATAAACTAAAGTTGATCAAGATGCACTATTTTACAAATTGCTACATTCACTTTCCTAACATTTGGTAATTATTTTAAAATTTACATTCAAGAATGAAATTGACCTGTTACATTTTTTCTCAAAATATGTCTCTTAGATTTTAGCATCAAGATTATTCTAGCCTCTTTTTCTACTCTGGATGAGCATGCGTAAGACCGCTGCTATTTCTTATCTAAACATTGAAATAGAATTGGTAAAAGCCACCTAGGCCTAGAGTTTTCTCTGTGACAAGTTTTTTGTTAAATTGTATTTATTCAGAAATGTATCTACAGTCTAAACTTGAACTGTAAGGATATCATATTTCTTTTTTTTCTGATAGTTTATCAACATTTCTTTTTCTGGATCATTCTTCTAGTCTTTTCAAAGAAATCCACTTTGTTTTTGTTCACTATGGTAGGCTAACTTCAAATATGTCAATTCTCAATTCTTCATTGTCTTTAAGATTTATTTATTTATTTGATAGAGTCATCAACCTTCCATATGCTGGTTGACTCCCAACATGGCTACAACAGCCAGAATTAAGCCAGGTCGAAGCCAGAAGCCCAGGAACTTCATCCCAGTCTTCTAAGTGGGGTAGGTGCCCAAGTGCCTTGAACATCTTCTGCTACTTTTCCCAGGCCATTTGTAGGGACCTTGATCAAGTGTAGGCAGCCGGGAAAATGAACTGTGGCCCCTATGGAATGCAGGCATCCCAGGCAGCGGCATCACATGCTATGCAGCAATCCCAGTCACACCTCATTGTCTTCTTGCTAATGTAAATTTGTACCTTCTACAAATTCTAGAATCTATGTTACCACCATGATTTGCTTTGGCCAACACAATATAATGGAAGAATGCCAATACAATAAAATGAAAAGAATGATGTATCATTTGAAAGCCTAATGTCAGTCTTAGCTAGTCCAACTGTCTTAGAGACCTATTATTCCCATGTCAACAATCTTGGGCTAACCTGCGGGACAATAAAAGCACGGGACCCAGTCACCATCAATGTCCACAGCCAGGCAACTTCAAAAGCAGAACTATAGACACACATAGGCCATTTATTTATTTGGAAGGCAGAGTGAAAGAGAGATCTTCCATCCACTGGTTCACTCTCCAAATGGCCACAATGACCAGGGTTGGGCCAGGCTGAAGCCAGGAGCTTCCTCTAGGTCTCCCACATGGGTATAGGAGCCCAAGCATTTGGACCATCCTCCACTGCTTTCCCAGGCACATTAGCAGGGAGCTGGATCAGAAGTAAAGCTGCTGGGTCTCGATCTGCCACCCACATGGGATGTGGACAACGCAGGCAGTAACTTCACCTGCTACACCACAGCAACAGCCCCAAAATGTATTTTCTCCATTTCAAATATAAGAACTGCCTAATTACCTTTATTTTTTTTAAACTTTTATTTAATGAATATAAATTTCCAAAGTACAGCTTATGGATTACAATGGCTCACCCCCCCCATAACTTCCCTCCCACCCGCAACCCTCCCCTTTCCCGCTCCCTCTCCCCTTCCATTCACATCAAGATTCATTTTCAATTCTCTTTATATACAGAAGATCAGTTTAGTATACATTAAGTAAAGATTTCAACAGTTTGCCCTCACATAGCAATACAAAGTGAAAAAATACTGTTGGAGTACTAGTTATAGCATTAAATAACAGTGTACAGCACATTAAAGACAGAGATCCTACATGATATTTTTTAAAAATTAATTTTCTATGCAATTTCCAATTTAACACCAGGTGGTTTTTTTTTTTCATTTCCAATTATCTTTATATACAGAAGATTGATTCAGTATATACTAAGTAAAGATTTCATCAGTTTGCACCCACACAGAACCACAAAGTGTAAAAATACTGTTTCAGTACTAGTTATAGCCCATGAGAGTATTGTAGGCATGGAAAGTCAAGACACCATGGAAAAGAAAAAAAAGAAGACCTAAATGAAAGATCTCTGCGAGTAAGATCCCAGTGGAAAGAACGGGGCCATCAAAGATGGAGGTACCTTTCTCTGAAGGGAGGAGAGAACTTCCACTTTGACTATGACCCTATCGGAATAAGATCAAAGTCGGCGAACTTTAAAGGCTTCCATAGCCTCGGCAACCCATGACTAGAGCCTAGGGAGATTACTGACGGCATAAATAAGAGTGTCAAATTGTTAAGTCAGCAACAGGAGTCACTGTGTACTTACATCTCATGTGGGATCTGCCCTTAATATGTTGTCTAATGTGAAGTGATGCTATTTTTCAAATTCCAGCTTCCAGAACTACCATCAGAAAATATACTATGTACATTAGTCCTTTAATATGTGTTCTAGGCTGGCTTTGCAGCAAAGCATATGGCCAACTTTTGTAAATATGCTTGAAAAGAATGCAAAGTCGTGGGGTTCTTTGTGGCACCACAGGTTAAAGCGATGCTGGCAATGCCAGTGTCCACTCTGCGCACCAGTTTGAGTCCCAGCTGCTCCACTTCCTTTCTAGTTCCCTGCTCATGTGCCTAGGAAGGCAGCAAAAGAAGGCCCAAGTGCTCGGCTCCTGCCAACCACGATGGAGACCCAGATGGAGTTCCTGGCTCTTGGCTTCCACCTGGTCCAGCCCCAGCAGTTGTAGCCATTTGAAGAATGAGCTAGCAGATGAAAGAACACTCACTCGCACTCCTTCTCTGCCTTTCAAAAAAATAACTAAACCTTAAAAAAAAAAAAAAAAACAGGAATAGAAAGATTGTGCAAGGTACAGGCAACCATCAAACTCAAAAAAGAAAATGCAAAATCTACTATGATTAAGTGCATTATGATTGGAGATTACTTAGTACATTAAATATTATTTATGACTGGATATTATTTAGTATATCAAATAATCAGCACATAATTTGTTTTGACCTGTTAAACCAGTTGGTCTAAACTACAAAACTTAAACCACAGCTAATTAATCGTCACAATTATTACTTACTAAATAAAAACATTTTGAGCAAGCTAAAACCAAAACATTAAATCTGTGATAAAATTTTCCTAACTTTAAAAATGAACCAATTGTTATTGTCCTCAAGAACCAACAGAGTGTAATACCCCAAGTGCATACCATCAAGATTCTAAAGACAACTGAATTGTCAAGGTCACCCTTCTCAAAACATTGCAAGTAGAGAATGAAAAAAAATTAATCATAGCAGCTGCTTTGTCTTGTGCAACCAATTTCCAAGTTAATATCATTTGTCTTGCATTAAAATTTATTCTATGTTGATTTATCATGCCAGTTCTGCAGCTTCATTCAATTAAAACAATGTCAGAACACATTCAAAGAAAATAATTTCAAACAGCCTGAGCTAAGAGCAACTTTAAAAGCCAAAAGAGGGAGCCGGCACTGTGCACTAGTGGCTGCTCCACTTCAAATCCAACTCTGCTATGGCCTGGGAAAGCAGTAGAAGATGCCCCAAGTCTTCAGGCCTCTGCACCCACGTGGGAGACCAGAAAGAAGTGCCTGGCTCCTGGCTTTGGCCATTGTGGCCATCTGGGGAGTGAACCAGGGGATGGAAGATTCTCTCTCTCTCTCTCTCTCTCTCTCTCTCTGCTTCTGCCTCTCTGCTTTTAAAATAAATAAATAAATAAATAAATAAGAGGCCAAAGAACAGAGCAAGACAAAGAGGGGACAAAAAGATTTTCATTAACACTATTATTTAAATCTGGATCATTTCTGGGGTCCAAAATTATATTTTTGCTAAATGGCAAGTTAATTCCTAAAGAAGAAACAACGTCTGATGATTAATATTGCTACTCATTCCATTTTATAAAGAAACAATAGCTTTCTCCCAATGACAAAGTGTGAAGAATGAAAAAATTCTGCCCACTAACTTTTTTTTTTTTTTTTTTTTTGACAGGCAGAGTGGATAGTGAGAGAGAGAGACAGAGAGAAAGGTCTTCCTTTTTGCCGTTGGTTCACCTTCCAATGGCCGCTGCGGCCAGTGTACCACGCCAATCCGAAGCCAGGAGCCAGGTGCTTCTCCTGGTCTCCCATGCGGGTGCAGGGCCCAAGCACTTGGGCCATCCTCCACTGCCTTCCCGGGCCATAGCAGAGAGCTGGCCTGGAAGAGGGGCAACCGGGATAGAATCCGGCGCCCCAACCGGGACTAGAACCCGGTGTGCCGGCACGCAAGGCAGAGGATTAGCCTGTTAAGCCACAGCGCTGGCCTGCCCACTAACTTTTTTAAAGATAAAATCTCCTATGAGACACTATGATAGGATGATGGATAACTAACAATATTTCTATAAGGAAATTTGAACACTTGGCAAAACTATTAAAGTAATCTCTGGGTAAAATCTTCTGAGGGGAAATAAAAACCTTTATAACATGAAATTCTTTTAATTGCTTTCTGACAATCTTTTCAAAATATTACATCTATTACTTCTAAGGTGATTTCAGTTAGATAGCTTACAAACCTTATATTATATCATATATATATAACATGGCAAGCATGAATTATAAACACATAAGAGTATGTCTATTTGTGGATGAAATCATTCACTAAGCAGATTAAAAAATTAATCACTTCTAATCACGTCAACACTAGTGAGCCTCTCTCTGTAGGATGAGAGGATTTTGACTATGTAGTAACACAACTGTTATTAAAAGTAAGAATCAGTATATGAAAATGTATTGTGGGTTTTGGGTAAACAAACCCCTTGTCCCTTTTCTACCTTCATATTAATTCTAGATAAGTGCTCAAATACTGTAGTTCTCCAAGAAATATGTGCTGTGTAATAATTATTACAGGAACTATCTGGCAAAACCTTTCACATTAGATCTTCAGAAACACTCTGTTCGTGTCAAATATGCGTAGTAAGTAGTACCCTCAGAAAAGGCTCTGTATAAAGTTATGCAAAAGAAGGCAGCTGCAACAAAGGGAACTTGCAACCAAAATGTGGTATTTGTGGAATACAAATGTGGGTACCCAAAAGCCTGCTCCTTTGGGTAGGATGTAATTAAGTGGCTGAAAGTATTCAGAACAAATTCCAATGAATAAAATTGATAATTATTCCTTCTAGAAGCTAAATAACAATCAAGAATACAAAAAAGGAACTAGCACTGTGGCATAGTGGGTAAAGCCATCTGTAGTACAGGCACACCATATGGGCACTGGTTCAAGTCCTGGATGCTCCACTTCTGATCCAGCTCCCTGATAATAAGTCTGGGAAAGCAGCAAAAGATGGCCAAGTGGATGGGGCTCTGCACCCAGATGGGAGACCCGGAAGAAGCTCCAGGGTCCTGGCTTCTGGCTAGCCCAGCTCCAGCCGGCTGCTGCAGTCATTTGGGGCGTGAACCAGCGGTTAGAAGACCTCTCTTTCTCTGCCTCTGCCTCTCTGTACTTCTACCTCCCAAATTAATAAATCTTTAAAAAAAAAAAAAAGACACAAAAATTATCAACCAATTAAAATTACAAATGAAGGGAAACATATTTAAGAGTATAAGATGCGGGGCCGGCACCATGGCACATCAGGTTAATCCTCAGCCTGCAGCACCGGCATCCCATATGGGCAATGAGTTCTAGTCCCGGTTGTTCCTCTTCCAGTCCAGCTCTCTGCTGTGGCCTGGGAAAGCAGAAGATGGCTCAAGTGCTTGGGCCCTTGCACCCATCTGGGAGACCGGGAAGGGGCACCTGGCTCCTGGCTTCAGATTGGTGCAGCTCCGGCTGTTGCGGCCAGTTGGGGAGTGAACCAACGGAAGGAAGACCTTTCTCTTTGTCTTTTCCTCTCTGTCTTTAACTCTACCTCTCAAATAAATAAAGAAATTTTAAAAAAGAGTATAAGATGGAAAATGTTATATACCAGTGTTCAAACTGTTTTTCAATCCTTTATTTTTGCTATTACCCTTATGTTCCAGCAACATGCAATTGACATGGTTTTGTAAAAGTAGCAGATACTTTTAATGTTTTTTTCCTCCCACCAAAGAAGTCAAAATTCTTCCCATCGCCCAATATATCCTTGTGTTCTTTGATTCCAAGACAGCTTCCTTCCTCCAAAGTGAGGTTCTCAAAGTACTCTGTACCAAACTCACCACATGTACCAACTTCACCACATGACTTGTGAAGACTTGCATGTGTCTTGAAGTCATGCACCCTTATCTTGCTACATATACTACACAGCACAGTGAAGAAACTAAAATTTATTTCTATAATGAAATCACACACAAGCTGGAATCAGGAATGCTCTGAAATTTGTTGACTGCTGGCATGACATTAAAAAATTTCAGATTTTGAAGCATTTCAGATTTCAGATTTTCAAATTATAGGATGTTCAACTAACATAACAAAATAAAGGAAAAAAAAAAATCCCAAACCTGAAACATTTCTGATCCCAAATATTCTAGATAATTTACATTCAACCTATAATGACTTTTCATTCTCATGGTGAAAATTTCCTAAAGTTTTTTTTTTTTTTTTTTTGGTGGGATAGGAGACTGCCTAAAAATAATAAATACTATAAGAGGGCCAATGCCATGGCACAGTGGGTTAAAGCCCTGGCCTGAAGCGTTGGCATCCATTTATGGGCACAGGTTCTAGCCCCAGCTGCTCCTGTTCCAATCCAGCTCTCTGCTATTGCCTGGAATAGCAGTAGAAGATGGCCCAAGTCCTTGGGCTCCAGCATCCACGTGGGAGACCCAGAAGAAGCTCCTGGCTTTGGATCAGCGCAGCTCCGGCCGTTGCAGCCATCTGGGGAGTGAACCAGCAGATAGAAGACCTCTCTCTCTGTCTCTACCTCTATGTAGCTCTTTCAAATAAATAAAATAATAAATCTTTTAAAAGAATAAAAGAAAGAAATACTATAGGCTTAAACAGAAGGAAGGAAATAACAGATTAGAAAACTAGGAAGTATAATAGAAAAGATCAATGAAAGCAATTGGTGTTTGAAGAGATACACAAAATTCACAAACCTTTACTTGAAAAGAGAACCCAAGTAAAATAAAAAAATAAGAGGATATATTCCAATTGATGGCAAAGAAACTACTGTTAATAATTATGAACCAAAGATGTTGATAACCTGGAGGAAATGGATGAATTTCTGGAACCATACTGAAACTGAAGGAATAGAAAATCATTACAGGCTTCTAACTAAGGAGACTAAAATCAATAATCTAAAGCCTCCAGACAAAGAAACACCCAGAACCAGATGGCTTCACAGGTAAATTCCACCAAACATTTAAAGGAAGAATTAACACCAATCCTCATTCACCTACCTCTACTCTTTAAACAAACAAAGATTTATTTTATTTATTTGAAAGGCAGAGCTACAGAGAGGGAAAGACAGAGAGAATTACCTTCCATCTGCTGGTTCACTCCGAAAATGGTCCCAACAGCTATGACTGGGCCAGAGTTAAAGCCAGGAGCCAGAAACTCCATCCTGGTCTCCCACATGGATGGCAGAGACCTTCGCAGGTACATCATCAGGGAACTGAACTGGTAGCAGAGCAGCCAGGACTCTAACAGTGACCCAATGTGGGATACTGACTTTACAGGCAGCAGATTAACCTGCTGTGCAACGACATTGGCCCCACACCAATATTTTTTTTTTTTTAAAAAAGATTTATTTTATTTATTTGAAAGTCAGAGTTAGAGAGAGAGGTAGAGCCAGAGACAGAGAGGTCTTCCACCCACTGGTTCACTCCCCCAAATGACCGCAATAGCCAGAACTGAGCTGATCCGAAGCCAGGAGCCAGGAGCTTCTTCCAGTTCTCCCAAGCAGGCACAGGGGCCCAACGACATGGGCCATCTTCTACTGCTTCCCTAGGCCATAGCAGAGAACTGGATCGGAAGCAGAGCAGCTGGGACATGAACCGGCACCAGTGCCCATATGGGATGCTGGTGCTGCAGGCCGTGGCTTTAACCCACTGCGCCACAGTGCCGGCCCTGCACCAATCCTTCTTAAACTCTTCCCAAAGACTGAGCAGGACAGAACCTTTCCAAATTTACCTTATGAAGGCACCACTACCCATTATCCACAGGCCAATGTCCTTGATGAGCGTAAGTTTAAAAAAAAAAAACACCATCAACAAATCACTAGCAAACCAAATTAAAGGATCACATACCATGATCAAGAGGGAATTTTTCCTGGGATGGATGTAAACAAAGGTGGATCAAAATACACAAACCAATAAAAAAATACATCATAACAGCAGGAAGAACAAAAACACTAAGATCATTTCAACAGATACAGAAAAAGCATTCAACAAAATTTTCCTTTCAAGATTAAAAAA
Source organism: Lepus europaeus (assembly GCF_033115175.1). NCBI lineage: Eukaryota > Metazoa > Chordata > Mammalia > Lagomorpha > Leporidae > Lepus > Lepus europaeus. The sequence continues at coordinate 163,787,394 of NC_084829.1, read as the reverse complement.
CTCTTAATAAGTCAGTATAGAAGGCACATGGCTTAACAAAACAAAGCCTACATCAGAAAAACCCGTTGTAAACATCACACTCAATGGCAAAAACTGAAAGTGTTCCTTTAAGACCAAGAACAAGAGATGAATGCCCATTCTGAGCAGTTCTAACACAGTACTAGCAGCCCAAGTCAGAGCAATCAGGCCAAGAAAAAGAAATAAACAGAATCCAAATTGGGAAGCAAACAATTAAACTGTCTCTGTAAATGACATGATTTTATATACCCTAGTAAACCATGAAATGGCCCCACTACAGTACTGGGGAGGGTCCGCATTGTGGTGCCACACAGCATACTGTATCAGAGCACCAGTTTGAGTCCTGGCTGTTCTGCTTCAAATCCAACTCTCTGCTAATGTGCCTGTGGAGGCAGCAAAAGATGGTGCAAGTACCTGAGCCCTCATCATCCATGTGGGAGACCTGAATGGAGTTCTTAGCTCCTAGCTTCAGCCTGGCCCACAGCAGGGAAAGAACAGCCTCTTCAACCATTGGTGTTGTGTGCCCACAACAGCAAAACCCAGATATTCACAAACAAATGAAAATGTATCCTCATACCACACACAAAACTTAAGTAAAAATGAATTATTTTAAATGTATGATCTGAACTTGTAAATTCCTAGAAGAAAACACAGGATTTGGTTCTTTAAGAGACTGATCTTGGCAATGAATTTCTTTAGATTTGACATAAAAAATAGAGGCAATAAAGACAAAATAAACAGGTGGACTGTATCAAGATAGCAAGCTTCCATACAGCAAAGGAAATAATCAGCAAAACAAAAAAGAACCCATAACATAGGAGAAAATTGCAAGCTATGCATTTGGTAAGGGGTTTAATGCAAAACGTATCAGGATATTAAAACAACCCAAAACAACTCAATTGAGGGGAAAAAAAATGCAATTTTAAAATTGGCAGATGGCCGGCTCCGCGGCTCACTAGGCTAATCCTTCGCCTGCGGTGCCGGCACCCCAGGTTCTAGTCCCGGTTGGGGCGCCGGTTCTGTCCTGGTTGCTCCTCTTCCAGCCCAGCTCTCTGCTGCAGCCTGGGAAGGCAGTGAGGATGGCCCAGGTCCTTGGGCCCTGCACCCGATGGGAGACCAGGAGGAAGCACCTGGCTCCTGGCTTCGGATCGGCACAGCGCAGGCCATAGAGGCCATTGGGGGGTGAACCAATGGAAGGAAGACCTTTCTCTGTCTCTCTCTCTCTGTCTAATTCTGCCTGTCAGGAAAAAAAATGTCCTTAAAAAAAAAAAAGATGTCCTAAATAGCACTCTGGCCTCAGAATCAGCCCTTAAGGCATTTGGATCTGGCTGAGGAGCCTACGAGAGTATTTTAGGCATGGAAAACCAAGACACTCTGGGAAAAAAAAAAAAGAAGAAGAAGAAGAAGAAGACCTAAATGAAGGATCTCAGCGAGTGTGATCCCAGTGGAAAGAATGGGGCCCTCAAGGTAGGAGGTACCTTTCTCTGAAGGGAGGAGAGAACTTCCACTTTGACTATGACCCTGTCGGAATAAGATCGAAGTCGGCGAACCCTAAAGGCTTCCATAGCCTCGGCAACCCATGACTAGAGCCTAGGGAGATTACTGACGCCATAAACAAGAGTGTTAAATTGTTAAATCAACATCAAGAGTCACTGTGTACTTATGTCCCATGTGGGATCTGTCCTTAATGTGTTGTCCAATGTGAAGTAATGATATAGCTAGTACTGAAACAGTATTTTTACACTTTGTGTTTCTGTGTGGGTGCAAACTGATGAAATCTTTACTTAGTATATACTGAATCAATCTTCTGTATATAAAGATAATTGGAAATGAAAAAAAAAACCTGGTGTTAAATTGGAAATTGCATAGAAAATTAATTTTAAAAAATATGTAGGATCTCTGTCTTTAATGTGCTGTACACTGTTATTTAATGCTATAACTAGTACCCCAACAGTATTTTTTCACTTTGTGTTGCTATGTGAGGGCAAACTGTTGAAATCTTTATATATACTAAACTGATTTTCTGTCTATAAAGAGAATTGAAAATGAATCGATGTGAATGGAAGGGGAGAGGGAGCGGGAAAGGGGAGGGTTGCGGGTGGGGGGGAAGTTATGGGGGGGGGAAGCCATTGTAATCCATAAGCTGTACTTTGGAAATTTATATTCATTAAATAAAAGATTAAAAAAAATAAAAAAAAAATTTTAAAAAGCAGAAATGCTTAGGAAAAAAAAAAGTGGCATGGCTAATCCTCCACCTAGCAGTGCCGGCACACTGAGTTCTAGTCCCGGTTGGGGCGCCGGATTCTATCCCGGTTGCCCCTCTTCCAGGCCAGCTCTCTGCTTTGGCCCGGGAGTGCAGTGGAGGATGGCCCAAGTGCTTGGGCCCTGCACCCCATGGGAGACCAGGAGAAGTACCTGGCTCCTGCATTCCGATCAGCGCGGTGCGCCGGCTGCAGCGGCCACTGGAGGGTGAACCATTGGCAAAAAGGAAGACCTTTCTCTCTGTCTCTCTCTCTCTCACTGTCCACTCTGCCTGTCAAAAATAAATAAATAAATAAATAAAGTAAAGTCACACAAATTTAAAGAAAAAAAAAGTGGCAGAGGAACTACACAGACATTATTCCAAAGAATGCATACAAATGTCCAGCAGGCATATGAAAAGGTGCTTAACATCACAAAGCATTAGGGAAACACAAATCAAAACCACAATGAGGTATCATCTCACACCTATTATGATGGCTATGATCAAAAGGACCAAAAAATAATAATAAACCGTTGGCAAGGTATGGAGAAAAGCAAACTCTTTATTATAGAAGGAGGTCTATAAACCAGTTCAACAATTAGGAAACAATAGAGGGGCCCCAAAACATTAAAAACAGAACTACCATAACATTCAGCAATCCTACTTCAAAAGAAATCATCTATATACCACCATGATCATTGCAGTATAGCAACAGTCAAACTATGGAAACCACTGAAATGTCCTTCTCAAGATGAAAGATAAAGAAGAAGTGATGCTGTGTGGTATGGTGTGATGCTGTTATTTAGTAATATAAAAGGAAATCCTCCGTTTTCTGACAACATGGATGAACAGGACATTACACTATGTTTAGAAGCCACACACAAATACTACATAAGCTCGCTTACATGTGGAATCTAAACAAGCTGAACTTGAGGTGGGTGTTGTGGCACAGTGGGTTAAGCCACTGGTTAGGATACATCCATCCCATACTGACATGCAGATTTCAGTCCTGGCTACTCTGCTTCCAATTCAGCTTCCTGCTAAGCCTGGAAAGCAGCAGGTGCTGGCTCAAGCACTTGGGTCCATGCTGCTCATACCGAAGACCGGGATGGAGTTCCTGACTCCTGGCTTCAGCCTGGTCCAACCCATGGTGTTGTGGCCATCTGGGGGGTGAACCAGAAGATAGAATATCTCTGCACTTCTACTCCCCTAATCTTTAAAGTAAGTTAAATTAGCTAAGCAGAGAGTAAAATAGTAGTTGTAGGGGACGAGGACAACACAGACACACCAATCAAAGGATCGAGTTTCAATTTTGCCAGATGAATAAATCTGAGAGAGCTAATGTACAGCATGGTAGCCAAGTGTTTTCATTTATTTTTAAATGGAAATGGAACTGTGTAAAGTTATGAATGTGTACTTTGGGTATGATAATTACTTTACAAGGTATATCAACCATCACATGATAAATTATAAATAACTAAAATTTTTGTAAATTGCACATAAAAAATGAAAGGTATGCAATCATTGAATAATAAATTATATGCAAAACAGGAACTAATGTAGTTCTGAAATTTTTCAAGTGGTAAGCTGAGTGAATGCTCTCAGAAAGAATCCCAAAGGACAAAGTCAATGGTGTCATATAAATGAAACAATTACTTCACTTAGCATTTCAACATGGAAGTGTCATGACTGCAAGGGTGGTACTAAGTATGCTGGAGGATATTTTATGATTAGTACTGAAGGACTAAAAAGCTTCTATACTGGTCACATTACATGTATCAGGTCACTTATTCCTCAAAACAATGTTCTCTAGTGGATATATCATAGTGTCGACATAATACAAGAGATGTCAGATAAGCATCCTAGATTGCCTTGACTGAATCTAGAGTTCAGATATCTAACACAGTATATTTTATCCTCTTCCAAAGAATGTAAACATACAGCAAGATAAAACACAAATTCATGTTTAGCATTCTCACTGCTGTTAATCATTTAAAATGTTCACGACGAACACGGCTGAAAAGGGAAAAGACATGCTGATGATGACCAGGGGAATATAGCAGAAGAAAAGGAGAGAACTGGAGAGAAGTCTGCAGTGGAAATTCTACAGAAAGAAAAACACCAAGGAACAGAATGGAAAGCGCAGACTTACAGCAGTGAGCAGGGACACCACCCACAACTCCTGCAGTCAGAGGCTAGAGGAAACACCAGATTCTGAGAGCGAGGTTAAGGCAGACTGCGGCAGCCCATGCGACTAGTGATACTACATGAGGGAGAACTTTGTGGAATGCACTGAGTCTGCCTAGAGCCGTAAGCAGGGAATGGTACCCACCTAATCCATCAAAGGAAAACCACATTTTTTTTCCCCATTCCTCCACAAGGGCACCAGCAACTGGTGGGGAGAAGTCACCACCTTGACTAAACTAGAGGCAATAGTGGCTCTCATGAATACAACGAGGGAATATTACCAGAGGAAAAAAATCTGCATTTCCCACTTACACTGAGTCTGTTTGGAAGGGTTGAGAGGGGGCTGGGTACACACTTAGGACTGTGAGCTATCCCCATCCTCTCAACCTATCACAGGCTCAGGGGCACAAAATGACAAGCTAGAACACACATAGGCAGCTGGCTCTGGAAACGACTCTGCTCTCTCTGTAGACAGCAGGTTCACGGGGCAGAGAGACAGTGATTGTGGGAGCTTTGTGCACTGTGACTGCGGGAATCCTGTGACTGTGCGACAGAGTGTGGGGTGTAGTGGGGTCTCTGGGCCATCACTGTGTCTTCATCAGAAACTCAGAGCTCCCTGACTACCTGGAGCTGAGTCATTGCAGAGGCTTCAGTACTCACATTGAGGATTGCACAGATCCTTTGTGCAGTCCATGTGCCACTGTGGGTGAGGATTATACCCACAGCAGGCTAACCAAGGGCATCAATCCCCTTGGAAGAGAGGAGGTGAAATTGTGATTACATCAACAAATGTGTTCACACCCTCCTCTGCTGACCTACCATGCCCAACTTGGGTGTCACCCTGGATTCTCTCACTCCACCCTTGAGTCATAACCAGAGCTCTCTGGCTACACTCAGGACACGCCACTGGGTATGCACTGAAGGAGAAGATCATCCACCAATCCACAAAGATAAAACTCATCAGTGGAGATAACCAATAAGTACCTCCACAAATGCCTAAAAATAAAGGCAGAAATATAAGAAACAAGACAAGGAAAACAACCTGTCTCTCCCAAAGGAACACAACAACATTTCAATATTAGAAGGTGAAGAAGAGATAGGCCGGTGCCGCGGCTCAATAGGCTAATTCTCCGCCTTGCGGCGCCAGCACACCGGGTTCTAGTCCCGGTTGGGGCTCCAGATTCTGTCCCGGTTGTCCCTCTTCCAGGCCAGCTCTCTGCTATGGCCCGGGGGTGCAGAGGAAAATGGCCCAAGTGCTTGGGCCCTGCACCCTATGGGAGACCAGGAGAAGCACTTGGCTCCTGGCTTCGGATCAGTGCGGTGCGCCGGCCGCGGTGACCACTGGAGGGTGAACCAATGGCAAAGGAAGACCTTTCTCTCTGTCTCTCTCTCTCACTGTCCACTCTGCCTGTCAAAAATTAAAAAATAAATAAATAAATAAAAAGAAGAGATTGATGAAATGCCTGAGAAGGAATTCATAAGAATGATTATAGGATTACTCAGAAGCAATAAGAAGCAAATTCACGAGTTAAAGAAATTCATACATGGGGCTGGCGCTGTGGCGCAGGGGGTTAAATAGCCACAGCCTACAGCACCAGCAACCCATATGGGCACCAGATCAAGTCCCAGCTGCTCCACTTTTGATCCAGCTCGCTGCTATGGCCTGTGAAAGCAGAAGAAGACAGCCCATGGCTTTGGGTCCCTGCACCCACATGGGAGACCCAGAAGAGGCTCATGGCTTTTGGCTTCAGATCAGCCCAACTCCAGCCGCTGCAGTCATTTGGGGAGTAAACCAGCAGATGGAAGACCTTTCTCTACCTCTCTGTAACTGTCCAATAAATAAAACAGATCTTAAAATTCTCCCATGAGATTGAGATTCTGAACAGAAATCAAACTGAAGTTCCAGAAATAAAGAATTCAATGTCAAATAAAAAATACAGTGGAGGGGCTGGCGCCATGGTGCAGTAGGTTAATCCTCCATCTGCGGCGCCAGCATCCCTAATGGGCACCGGTTCTAGTTCTGGCTGTTCCTCTTCCAATCCAGCTCTTTGCTATAGCCTGGGAAAGCAGAAGATGGCCCAAGTGCTTGGGCTGCTGCACCCGTGTGGGAGACCAGGAAGAAGCTCCTGGCTCCTGACTTCAGATCGGTGCAGTTCTGGCCTTTACGGCCATTTGGGGAGTGAACCAGTAGGTGGAAGACCTTTCTCTCGTCTCTTCCTCTCACTGTCTGTAACTCTACCTCTCAAATGAATAAATAAAATCCTTAAAAAAAAAATACAGTGGAAAGCTTTAATAACAGACTTGGTAAGACAGAAAAAAAAAATCTCCAAGCTAGAAGACAAATCTTTGGAAATAGTCAGGAACAATTGAAGAGAAAGAAATTAGAAAGTAAGAAATTACTGTGGTGCAGCTGGTTAAAGCCCTGGCCTAAAGCACCAGCATCCCAAATGGGTGCCAGTTAGACACCCAGCTGCTCCACTTCTGATCCAGCTCTCTGCTGTGGCCTGGAATAGCAGTAGAAGATGGCCCAAGTCCTTGGGCCCCTGCACCCATGTGGGAAGACCCAGAAGAAGCCCCTGCTCCTGGCTTTGGATCACTGCAGCTCCGGCCATTGCGGCCAATTGGGGAGTGAGCCATGGGATGGAAGACTTCTCTCTCTGCCTCTCCTCTCTATATATAACTCTTTCAAATAAATGAATAAATCTTTAAAAAAAAAATTAGAAAAATTAAAAACAATGTTCAAGATTTGTGAGACACTATCAAATGACTCAATATTCAGGTCTTAAAGAGTTCCTGAAGGTATGGAAAGAGAAAGTGGATTAGAAGGCCTATTCAGTGAAATAATTATAGAAAACTTCACTAATTTGGGGAAATAAAGGGACATCCAAGTACACAATACACACCAAACTCCTAGTAGACATGGCCAGAAAAGATCTTCACCACGACATACTGTAGTCAAACTTTCAAGAGTGAAATATAAAGAATTATAAAATGTGCATAAGAAAAACACCAGATGGCCTTAAGAAGATCTCCAATTAGACTCACAGCTAATCTCTCACCAGAAACCTTACAGGCTAGAAGAGACGAGACATAATTCAAGTTTTAAAGGAAACTCTCAATTCAGAATACTGTACCCCACAAAGCTCTCACGTATAATGAAGGTGGAATAAGGACCTTCCATAACAAATGGAAATTTAAAGACTCTGTCACAACTCACACACCCTTACAAGTGAAGCATAAGGTTGTGTTACACACAAGAAAAACAGAAAGACAGATATCACTATGAAAGAATGTGACAACAGAAAATCTCCCAGTAAAAACACAAAGGAAATTCAAACAAACAAACAAACTGGAATATTTATGAAAAAAAAAAATGGCAGGGCCAAGTCATTACTTATCAACAGCAACTTTGAATGTAAAAAAAAAAATTTTTTTTTTGTTTTTGTTTGTTTTTGACAGGCAGAGTGGACAGTGAGAGAGAGAGACAGAGAGAAAGGCCGCCATGGCTGGCGCGCTGCGGCCGGCGCACCGCACTGATCCGAAGCCAGGAGCCGCGGCGCCGGCCTATCTCTTCTTTACCTTCTAATATTGAAATGTTGTTGTGTTCCTTTGGGAGAGACAGGTTGTTTTCCTTATCTTGTTTCTTGTATTTCTGCATTTATTTTTAGGGAAAAAAAAAAAAAAACCTTAATTCTCCAGTTGAAAGATACAGACTGGCTAAATGGATTGAAAAATGAGACCCAGCTACAGGAAATATACCTCACCAACAAAGATACACAAAGACTGAAAGTAAAAGGATGGAAAAAGAAATCCCATGCTAATGGAGAGTGGGAACGAATAGGTGTAGCCATCCTAATATCAGACAAAATAGACTTTAACTCAGAAACTGCTAAAAGAGACAAAGGGCATTATGTAATGATTAAGGGATCAATTCATCAAGAAGATGTGACTATAATAAATGTATATACACCCAATGCTAGGGCAACTAGCTATTTAAAATAAATGTTAATGGACATAAAGAGAGATATAGACTCCAGCATAATAGTAATAGGGAACCTTCAACCGCCAGCTTTCATCAGTGGACACATCTAGACAGAAAAAAAAAAAAAAAAAAAAAAAAAAAAAAAAAAAAAAAAACAAAGAACAGAGCTAATCAACACTATGGACCAAATGGACTTGACTGAAATCTATAGAACCTTTCAATCCACAGTTGGAGAATATATTTTTCATCAGTGCTTTGAACTTACTCTAGGATAGACCATATGCTAGGCCATAAAGCAAGTCTCAGCAAATTAAAAAAAAAAAAAAAAAACTGAAATCTTACCATATATCTTTTCTGACAATATGGAAGGAAGCTAGGAATTAAAAACCTAAAAATCTCTAGAAATTATGCAATCCCATGAAGACTGAGCAACATGTTTTGAATGAACAGTGCATCACAGAAGAAATCAAAAGGAAAATTAAAAATTCCTGAAAAGAAATGAAGATGACGGACAATACAACTTACGGAATACAGCAAAAGCAGTGTTTACAAAAAGCAGTCTAAGGGAGGTTCATAGCAATTGGTGCCTACATCAACAAACTGGGAAGGCATCAAATGAGCTATCAATGCATCTCAAGGACCCAGAAAAACAATAACCCGTCCCCCAAATTAGTAAGAGGAAATAAATAATTAAAATTAGAGAAGTAAACAAAACTGAAACAAAAAATTCAGAAGATCAGCAAAATGAAAAAAGTTGGTTTTTTTTTTGAAAAAAAAAATAAAATAAAATTGATAAACCACTGGCCCAACTAAAGGGAAAAAAAAGTGATTAGACCAAATTAATAAAATCAGAGATGAAAAAGAAAATGTAACAGATACCACAGAAATAAAAAGAACAACCAGAAATAACCACAAATATCTATATGCCATCAAATTGGATAAAAAGAAAAAAATGTATAAATTCTTGCACACTTACAATCTACCAAAACTGAGGAAGACACCAAGAGACCAACAACAAATATGGAGATTTATTCAATAATAAAGACCCTTGCAACAAAGAAAAGCCCAAAACCATATGGCTTCACTAATGAATTGTAACAGATTTTTAAAGAACTAATTGTAATTCTTCTCAAACTGTACAAAACAATTGAAAGAGAATCCACCCAAATTTCTTCTATGAAGCCAGCATCACCTTAGTTCCAAAACCAGAAAAAGAGAACTATAAACCAATATCCCTGATGAACACAGATGTATAAATCCTCCAGAAAATACAAGCTAATTGATTCCAACAACACATCAGAAAGATAATTCACCCAGACCAAGTGGGATTTATCCCTGGTATGCAAGGATGGTTCAACATTCACAAATCAATAAATGTAAAACATCACAATAACACACTGAAGAATTAAAAGCCGTAACAGATGCAGAGAAAGCATTAGATAAAAAACACATTTTTGTTAAAAACCTTAAGCAAACTGGCACATTCTTCAATACAATCAAGGCAATATACAATACACACACAGCTAGCACCATACTGAATGGGGAAAAAGTTGGAAGCATTTCCACTAAGGTCCAGAACAAGAAAAGTATGACCACTCTCACTATTGCTACTCAATACAGTCCTGGGAGCTTTAGCAAGAGCCATTAAGCGAGAAATCAAAGAGATACAAGTTGTAAAGGAGGAAGTCAAATTATCCCTATTTGCAGATGACATGATTCTATATATCAGGGAACTCCAGACTCCACTAAGAGACTATTAATTGGAACTCATAAGAGATTTTGGTAAAGTGGCAGGATGTAAAAATCAGCAGATAAAAATCAATAGCATTTATATACACAGACAATGCCAGGGGAGCTGAGATAGAACTTCTAAGATCAGTTTCATTCACAATAGCTACAAAAATATTTAAATATCTTGGAATAAATTTAAGCAAGGACGTCAAAGATCTCTGTGATGAAAATTACAAAACATCACAGAAATAAAAGAAGACACCAAAGAATGGAAAATCCCTCCATGTCGTGAATTAGAACTTATATCATCAAAATGTCCATACTACTGAAAGCAGTTTACAGATTCAATGCAATCCCAAAGTACCAATGATATTATTCTCACATCTAGAAAAAATGTTGCTAAAATTCACACAGAAACACAAGAACAAAGCTGGAGGCATCAGAATACCGGATTTGAAGACATACATCAGGGTAATTATGATCAAAACATACTGGTACTGGCACTGAAATAGACATGTGTACCAATGGAAGAGAATACAATCCTCAGAAATAAATCCACGCATTTACAACCAACTCATCTTTGACAAAGGAGCTAAAATCAATTTCTGGAAAAAATACAGTCTCTCCAACAAACAGGTCTGGGAAAGTCTAATCTCTGTATGCAAAAGTATGAAACAAGACACCTTACCTTACACCTTAGACAAAAATCAACTCAAAATGGATCAAGGATCTAAATCTACAACCTGAAACCATCAAATTACTAAACAAGAAAACTGCAAGATACTGGCAAAGGCAAAGACTTCTTGGAAAAGACCCCAGAAACAAAGGCAGTCCAAGCAAAAATAATGAACTGGATTACAACAAGCTAACAAGCTACTGCAATACAAAGGCAATGCTCAGCAAAGTGAAGAGGTGGCCTACAGAATGGGACAAAACAGCTACAAACTGTAAACTGATAAAGGATTAATATCCAAAATCTATAAAGAGCCCAAGAAACTCAACAACAAAACATGCAATCCAGTTAAGAAATGGGTAAAGGACTTGAACATTTTTCAAAAGTGGAAATTTGAATGGCCAACTGACACATGAAAAAATGCTCAGGATCACTAGCCATCAGAAAAATGCAAATCAAAACCACAATGAGGTTCTACCTCATGCTATTGAGAAAGGCTCCTGTAACAGAAATCAACAAACAATAAATGCTGGGGAGAATGTGGGGGAAAAGATTCCCTAATCTACTGTTGATGGGATAGCAAACTAATACAGCCATTGTGGAACACAGTATAGATTACTCAGAAAGCTGAAAATACATCTACCATATGACCCAGTCATCCCACTCCTGGGAATTTATCCAAAGGAAATGAAAGCAGCATATGAAAACAACTATCTGTACCCTCCATGTTTGCTGCAGCTCAATTCACAATAGCTAAGATATGAAATCAACCCAGATGCCCATCAACCAATGGCAGGATAAAATAAATGTGGTACATTTACACTAAGGAATATTCTCAGCTGTAAACAAACAATGAATTCCTGTCATTCACCATGAAATGGATGTAACTGGAAACCATTACACTTAGTGAAATAGGCAGTCACAAAAAGACAAATAACATATATTTTTCATGATCTGTGGTAACTAAAAGTATTTTTAAAAAGTAGTGTATAGGCCAGCGCCGCTGCTCACTAGGCTAATCCTCCGCCTGCGGTGCAAGCACCCCAGGGTTCCAGTCCCAATTGCTCCTCTTCCAGTCCAGCTCTTTGCTGTGGCCCAGGAAGGCAGTGCAGGATGGCCCAAGTGCTTAGGCCCTGCACCTGCATGGGAGACCAGAAAGAAGTACCTGGCTCCTGGCTTCGGCTGGGCACAATGCCGGCCATAGCGGCCATTTGGGGAGTGAACCAACAGAAGGAAGACCTTTCTCTCTGTCTCCCTCTCTAACTCCTCCTGTCAAAAAAAAAAGTAGTGTATAATTATTTGCATTGTAAGTCACATAAAATTATTCTTGTGTATAAACTGTTGAAAGGAAATGGCTTACAGTCTAAGTGAATTATTATCTTATAAACACACAAGAAATACTTAGATATTACATTGTCATTCATTCCATTTCATTGAAAGAAATTATGAATAACTGAAAAAAATAAACTATATGGGTGAAATGGTCATTTGTACATTCAATTATTGCTTACACCTATCGTGTATATTCACACTACACTACAGTCTTTCTGCCTTTTACTTGTTAAACTTCTTATTTGGTGAAGTATGAAGACTTTTTAATGTGATATAAATTTAAAATGTTATCTCAAAAAAAAAAAAAAAAGGACAGAAAGAAGAGGGTGCATGGGAGGGAGGAAGGGAGGGAATATCATTATGTTCTTAGACCTGTAACTCTAAATCATATTGAATCTATTAAAAATTCATTAAAATGAAAACGAAAAATGAAAAAAAGGGAAAAGATGGGGCCAGCGCTGTGGCACAGCGGGTAAAGCTGTCACATGCAGTGCCAGCATCCCATAAGGGCACTGGTTCAAGTTCTGGGTGCTCCACTTCCAATCCAGCTCTCTGCTATGGCCTGGAAAAGCAGTGGAAAATGACACCAAGTCCTTGGGCTCCTGTAGCCTCATGGGAGACCCAGAGGAAGCTCCTGATTGGCACAGTTCCAGTCATTGCAGCCATTAGGATGATGAACCAGCAGAAGGAAGATCTCTCTCTCTCTCTTTGTCTCTCTCTCTCTCCTTATCTCTCTGTGTAACTCTGACTTCCAAATAAATAAATTTTTAAGAAAAGTGGATGGGGGACAAATTGAGTGGGGGTAGTTGATATTCTCTTCAAAATCATTATAATATTTCAGCATTATCTGACCTGTATCTCAAAATTATGAATTCCACACTGAACCCAAGAATAGAGACTAGGGAAAGGATTAAACTTCCCCCAGTGTGATGGCCCATGATGGTATACAAATTAACAAGAGAAGCAGTTTTCTGCTATGTGTGGGGGGACTGAGCAGACAATTACACAGATGTACACTACATTAGTAAGTATCAGTACAATTATTGAAAAATTAAACTTCTTTACAACAGAGTCTACAATATAAAACTGTTAACAGGGCATAAGACAGATCTCTATGTTTTAATATGAACAGAAGCGTAAGTTATACTGTTAAGCTATAAAGACAGATTATAGAGTCTGTATAAAATGACCTGTAATTATAAATTAATATTATAATAAGTATATGCTTAAGTCTTAAAAAATGTATTCAAGGCCGGTGTCATGGCTCAACAGGCTAATCCTCCACCTTGCTGTGCCGGCACACCAGGTTCTAGTCCCAGTTGGGGCGCCGGATTCTATCCCGGTTGCCCCTCTTCCAGGCAACTCTCTGCTATGGCCCGGGAGTGCAGTGGAGGATGGCCCAAGTGCTTGGGCCCTGCACCCCATGGGAGACCAGGAGAAGCACCTGGCTCCTGCCTTTGGATCAGCGTGGTGCGCCGGCCGCAGCAGTGCGCTGACCGTGGCGGTCAATGGAGGGTGAACCAACGGCAAAGGAAGACCTTTCTCTCTGTCTCTCTCTCTCACTGTTCATTCTGCCTGTCAAAAAAAAAAAAAAAGAAGAAAATGTATTCAAGCTGCTGAAAACTGCCTTTGAGAACATTAATACTCATTTTTGTTAGTGTTAACTTTTTTACTGTGTATTTTATACATACTGCATTATTTAAATTGTTTATAGTAAACATCTATTACTTCTATAGGGATATATAGTAATGGGAAACAAAGAAATAAAAAGAAATACAGGGGCCGGCACTGTGGCATGGCAGGTAAAGCCGCCATATCACAGTGCCGGCATCCCATATGGGTGCCAGTTCAAGTCCCAGCTGCTCTACTTCTCATCCAACTCTCTGCTATGGCCTGGGAAAGCAGTAGAAGATGGTCCTTGGGCCCCTGCACCCGTGTGGGAGACCTGGAGGAGGCTCCTGGCTCCTGACTTCGGATTGGCACAGCTCCAGCCAATGTGGTCATCTAGGGAGTGAATCAGCAGATGGAAGGCCCACCCCACCCCCCACCCCGGCCTCTCTGCAACTCTGATTTTCAAATAAATAAATAAATCTTAAAAAGAAAAAGAAGGAAAAGGAGGGGGAGGGGAGGGAGAGAGGGAAAGGATGGGGAAGGGGGAGGGAAGGAAAATAAAGATATTCTTTGAGGAAACAAAAATGTCCACGACTAAGTTTATAAAAATCCTGCTCAGGGGGCCAGCACTGTGGCATGGCAGGTAAAGCTGCTGCCTGCAGTGCCAGCATCCCATACGGGCGCTGGTTTGAGTCCCAGCTGTTCCACTTCCCATCCAGCTCTCTGCTATATGTGCCTGGGAAAGCAGGCCCCAGTCCTTGAACCCCCTGCACCTGTGTAGGAGACCTAGAAGCTCCTGGCTCCTGGATTTCAATTGGCGCAACTCCAGTCACTGAGGGCATTAGGGGAGTGAACTAATAGATGGAAGACCTGTCTCTCTCTTTCTGCTTCTCCTTTGTGTAACTCTTTCAAATAAATAAATCTTTAAAAAAAAAAAAAAATCCTGTTCAGGCAGATTTACTTTCAGAAGGACTCTGGTTCTCATAGTTTGAACACCTACATCCCAAAATATATCCTTACTATACCATATCAATCCTTACCTTCTCATAATTTGCAAGGCTTATATTGACAGTCCCACTGCTTTTAACATAATCGCAGGAACCGGTAAAGTGGTGTGCCTGCAGGACTGGCATCTTATTTTGGCCCTGGTTCAGGTCCTGTCTGTTCCACTTCTCATGCAGCTCCCTGCTAATGGCCTGGGAAAGAGTGGAAGATGGCCTCCTGACACTCACATGGAAGAACCTAGAAGTTTTGGCTCCTGGCTTTGGATCAGCCCAGCTCAGGCTGCTGCAGCCATCTGAGGAGTGAACCAGCAGATGGAAGATCTCTCTCTCTCCCTCTTTCTGTTAACTTCTGCCTTTCAAATAAAATAAAATACTTCTTTTTAAAAAAATGACCTCAAAGTTCCTTTGAACTTTAATTGAACCTTTCATATGAATGAAAATCTTTATTTGATATTATTTCATCAATATTTCAATGACATATATGCATAATGACAAAAAAAAATTACTTGGGAAAGACAAGTGTCATCTCAGATCCTGAAATGAATCTAGGACATGATTAGGATGGCTTTTGAAGCAGATGCTCTAAGTTCTGATGCAAAAAACATTGTCAGTTCCAGAAACTGTTCTGAAATTACTAGCTCAAAGTGAACTGCTTTTGAAGGCACAAATTTTAGTCATGTTTGACATACTGAAAAGTGTCTTTTACTCCACCCTGTTCAATATCATATCTTGTCAAGGTAGTACGTTTATGATTGCCAACTCTTGTCTTCTCCACCATATTTTAAAACATTCTCCCCTTCTGTACTCTGTAGTCAATGACTGACACTACAAGTAAGATCCTCTCTCATTCTCAGACTCCACATGTAAAATTAACAGATGAAAGAATATTAAGATTTTTCGGCCGGCGCCGTGGCTTAACAGGCTAATCCTCCGCCTTGCGGCGCCGGCACACCGGGTTCTAGTCCCGGTCGGGGCACCGGATTCTATCCCGGTTGCCCCTCTTCCAGGCCAGCTCTCTGCTATGGCCCGGGAAGGCAGTGGAGGATGGCCCAAGTGCTTGGGCCCTGCACCTGCATGGGAGACCAGGAGAAGCACCTGGCTCCTGGCTTCGGATCAGCGAGATGCGCTGGCCACAGTGGCCATTGGAGGGTGAACCAACGGCAAAAGGAAGACCTTTTCTCTCTGTCTCTCTCTCTCTCACTATCCACTCTACCTGTCCAAAAAAAAAAAAAAAAAGATTTTTCACTATGTAATACATTCCCTTTTCATGTCAGCTGTCACTCTTTGTTCAGATCCACATTGTTCTATACCTGGATTATGGCTGTAACAGTACCATGATAGCAAAGAGTATGTCTTTTCATACTTCTGTGCCCTGGTGCCTAAAATCTTCCAGCTATTTTTATTTTCAGATTTTCTAAAAGCTTTCCTATTTCTAATTTTCATATTTAGCTTTTTTTGGTCCTTAAAATGACAAGTTCATATGATTACATACCATTGTCATGTGACCCTAAACAGTACAACACAGGACATATTTTAGGCTCAATTAATTCCTTACCAAATAATAAATTAAAAATATCCATCAATATGAAAGATAAGCAAGTCATGATAACTGCTTTATTTATCAAGGAAGCTGATTTTCAATTTGGGAAAAACAGGTTTCCATGGTAGTTACAACTACATTTCAGTATGTACCTCATTTATTTATCAACTATTTTGTGCAAACTGGCTAGGTATATTAAGACATAAAATAATACTTTCCCAATGCAATAATTAACCAAATTTAGTTGCACAGCTAGTTGTTGGAAAATTCAATTTCAACATCTTAAAGTAAACACAGGTTCTCTCAAAAACCATAGCAGCTTTCTGCTCTAACAGAAATCAAAAGAAAGGATGTATGATTTCACTCCCTTACAAAAATAAATTTAGGTTGCCTAATACAGATAGAATACTACAAATCCAAAACCTGAAAATTTTAATGCTTCCAAATCTAAAACCTTCTTGAGTGTTGGTATCACCAGTGGAAAATCCTACATCTGACCTAATGGAGCACATCAAACCTCAGGTGCACTAAAAATACTGTATCAACTTACCACCCAGCTATGTGCACACAAAAATATATACACACGCATACATGAATATGAAAACATACACAAAATAAACTAATTCTGAGTTCAGCTTTGGGCCTTATCCATAAGATACCTCATTATATATCTGCAAACTTTCCTAAATCCAAAAATCTCCAAAACCCAAAATACTTCTGTACCAAGTAATTTCAGATAAGGGATGTTCAACCTGTACAAACATAAACTGTGATGTGTGTTAGAGTAAAAGGGGTATAACCTTTAATTGTTTCACAGCCCTCTTCACTTATCAATTTTGAGGGAAAGAGGATTAGAAAGATTCTGGTGTTAACTGTTTCATTCAATTCAAGACAATACACTTCTCTTAAAATAAGCTAAAAGCTCTTTAGCTTCCCTTCCACTTTAAACAAATTTCCAGAAACAGCTTAATATTCCTGGAATACACAACAGCACTGAGAAACAGGTTTCTCCACAGTTTTTACATTATATTTCATGGTTTGTTTCAGTAAGATTGTTAGCAGTACAATGGTTAGATACCTGTGATTAGGTATCCAACTTACCTATAAATCCTTTGTAGCAGTAATTTTTTTTTTTTTTTTTTGACAGGCAGAGTGGACAGTGAGAGAGAGAGACAGAGAGAAAGGTCTTCCTTTTTGCCGTTGGTTCACCCTCCAATGGCCGCTGCGGCCGGCGCACCGCGCTGATCTGAAGCCAGGAGCCAGGTGCTTCTCCTGGTCTCCCATGCAGGTGTAGGACCCAAGCACTTGGGCCATCCTCCACTGCACTCCCGGGCCACAGCGGAGAGCTGGACAGGAAGAGGAGCAACCGGGACAGAATCCGGCGCCCGCCCAGTGTGCCAGCGCCGCAGGTGGAGGATTAGCCCATTGAGCCGCGGCGCAGGCCTGTAGCAGTAATTTTAATAGTAGATCCTGACAAACCTTTTCAGACTAAGACAACTCACAGATAAAGCTTCCTACCGCAAAAGAAACTGGAAAACATTTGCTTACCAGAAACAATTGTTCCCTAAAAATAATGCCACTTCTTCTATTTTCTTCCAGTTTAATTGAAAGGGAGACTGGGCTGCCTGTTTGTCCTTTCATTTAATTTGGCAGGGAGGGACAGAAAGAGAAAGGAATCTTTTATCTGCTGGTTCACTCCCAAAATTCCCATAACTGCCAGGGATGGCCTTGCTGAAGCCAGCAGCCAGAACTAAATCCTGGTCTCCACTTGGATGGCACAGACCCAAGTACCCAAACCACCACTTGCTAATTCCTAGCCAACTGGAATTGAAAGTAGAGCTGGGACTCGAACCCTGGCACACTGACATGGGATAATAGGCATCTTAACCACTGTTGCCAAATGTCTGCTTTCCCTCTTTCAATTTTCTCTTCACAATACTAAATATAAAGGGCCCGATATTTACCAAAGCATTAAATTTTAGAAAATCTAAAGGACAGGCACTGTGGTTTAGTAGGCTAAAACTCCACCTGTGGCACTGGCATCCCATATGGGCACTGGTTTGTGTACCAGATGGTTCAAGCCCTTGGGCCCCTGAGCCAACATGAGAGACCCTGAAGAAACTCCCGGCTCCTGGCTTCACATCTGCTCAGCTCGGCTGCTGTGGCCATCTGGGAGTGAACAGTGGATGGAAGACCTCTCTGTCTGCCTTTCTCTGTAACACTGCTCTCAAATAAATACATAAATCTGGGGGGATAAAAGTAAATATGAAAGTACATGACACCATCCAATTCACTTAAAAAATTGGACAATCTGACAAAATTTTAATAAGACAAAATTTTTTGCTTTCAGACTGCCTTGAAACCTTTTTTGGAAAAGTATCTACTAATATCCTAAGAAATTTAGTGTATATCAAACCATAAAAACTCTATTAAACACTTGGTATACAGAAGGTCCTCAATATATTCCTATAGAGTGAAATAAAAAGAATACCTCAAAACATACACAAAAAAACTCACAAAATTCACCTTCACTAAGTTGATCTGCTTGAAGCAGTTTCCCTACCTAGAACTTAGACATGTTCTATATTTATCAGTTCATACTGTTAAATTAAAACTCTGATGGTTTAATGTTACCTGAAACATATCACAGCTCAATAAATAGCTTTAGTACTATCTTTAGTTTTCTAGACAAACTACCAAAGAAGATAGATGTGCAGATACTATTTTCAAAACATATTTCCACTGGCAGGCACCACGGCTCAATAGGCTAATCCTCCACCTGCGGCACCGGCACACCAGGTTCTAGTCCCAGTTGTTCCTCTTCCAGTCCAGCTCTCTGCTGTGGCCCAGGAGGGCAGTGGAGGATGACCCAAGTGATTGGGCCCTGCACCCGCATGGGCTCCTGGCTTCGGATCAGCGAGGTGCGCTGGCCGCAGTGGCCATTGAGGGGTGAACCAATGGAAAAGGAAGACCTTTCTCTCTGTCTACTCTGCCTGTCAAAAAACAAAAAACAAACAAACAAAAAAAAAACACCACTTATTTCCACTAATAATTAATATCATATCCAGACAAAAGTAAAGAAGCCTCTGCAGGACATTAAATTCTGACTTAATGTCCATTTGTTACTTCAAAATACAAAGGTAAGACTCCTGAAGTAAGTCAGAGAAGTCAAAGGAACAAAACCTAAGATAACTAACTATACTATCACTCTCTCTTCTAGTAATAATCACTCCAAAATAAATGAGCCCAACAGCCTATTTGTAGGTGACAATCTTGAGAAAAAAGAAAACTACAAACAACTCTACACTTACCAGAAGCAATGACTACTCAAATTTCATCTGCAAACTCAGCTAACTTACAACTCATGCTCCATCATTACAATAAGATGCGGGCTGGTGTTGTGGCACAGCGAATTAAGATGCCACCTGCAACACTGGCATCCCATATGGGTAGCATCCCATATGCTCCACTTCTCATCCAGCTCCCTGCTACTGTGCCTGGCAAAGCAGTGGAAGATGGCCCAAGTCTTGGGCCCATACACCCATGTGAGAAACCCAGATGGAGTTCAAGAATCCTTGTTGTAACCATTTAGGGAGTGAACCAGCAGATGAAAGAGCTCTCTTTCTCTGTATCCCTCTCTCCATAACTCTGCCTTTCTAATAAATAAATAAATCTGAAAAACAAATAGATTATTATGGGCTGAGTAACCTTTGTCCAAAATGTTGGGACTAGACATGATTCAGATTTGAGTTTTTCTGACTTTGGATTATTTGCAGACTTCACCAGATAAGAATTCTCTCCTCTGAAAATCTGAAATCTCAAACTTTCTGAGCATCATTTCAGCATTCCAAGTATTCTGGATTTCACAGCATGTAGGATACTGTTTGGGAGTAGGGATGCTCAATATGTATCATCAAAGAGATCACAGAGAGTACTGTGTTATAAATTTATACTAATAATTACAGCATCCATGTTAAGATCCTGTAAGAAAAAAAAACTTGAAAATCTATTTTACAAACTCTGACATCATGATGATCTTTCAAGTCCATTATTCAAAATTAAAACTCACTTTAAAAACACTGGAAACTCAGGAGCTGGCATCGTGGTGTAGCAGGTAAAGTCACCACCTGCAATGCCGGCATCTCATATGAGCGTCAGTTCATGTTCCAGCTGTTCCACTTCCAATCCAGCTCCCTGCTGATGGCTTGGAAAAAGCAGCAGAAGATGACCGGGGGGTGGGGGGTGGGGGGTGGGGAAGGACCTGCTACACTCCATGGGATACCTGGAAGAGGCTTCTGGCTCCTGGCTTCAGCCTAACCCAGAGCTGGCAGTTGCAACCATCTGGGGAGTGAACCCAGCAGAGGGAAGATCTTTTTGTCTGTCTTTCCTTTGGTCTCCCTGCATCTCTTTCAAATAAATGAATCAATCTTTAAATAAGATTTGGAAAGATCAGGAGCTATCTTTACATAAAATCCCTAGGAAAAGGTCTTACTTCAATTTAATCAATAAATCATGTCCCAAAGAGTTTATCAATCTCAACGTTTCAAGTATACATACCACAACAAATAACCTTAATAGCTAGTAGCTCTAGGCTCATGGCTTCAGCCTGGCCTAGCCCAGGCCACTGGCTGGGGAGTGAACCAGCAGATGGAAGATACTGTTCTCGCTCTAACTCTGACTTTAAAATAAATAAATAAATCTTTTTTTTAAAAAAAAGTAGGATAAACAAAATAGTTACTACTCAGGATGAATTAATGAGGTCCAAAAAGAAAAAACACCACATTAAGAAATTTTAAATCAAGATATTAAAATAATTATCTGGAGGGCCAAACTGTTTTTTCTCTATTTCTCTCCACCTATGAGTTACAACTAAATTTCTAACTGTAAATTTTATTGAAATAGACATTTTTGGGGCCAAAAGGGCCATTAAAACTCACACTGTATCAGCTGCCTTCACGACATCTTCACATCTGGATGCCTGACTTCAAACTTCACACCTTTGAGTCAGAACTACTGAACCCTCCTCCCCTACACCTGCTTTACCCTAAGTCTTTCCCATTTCAGGAACTGGAAATTCCATTACTCCCAACTGGTCAAGTCCTTTGGGTCTTTTTGATTTGCTCTCACACTCTGTGCCTCCCAGCTATCAGCAATCAGTTCCAACTTCACAATCTACACAGGTACTTCTTGACTCTTGTTCAAAACCTCCCTTCCCTCCTAACTGATCCCTCTGCTACCACCACTGAACACAGCAGCCAGGTATCATTCCAGGGCTGTAACACTTGACTGGCTTCCCATTTCCCTCAGAATAGCTACTACTAGTCCATTGGCCCTCAGCTAAGACCCCTCTGCTACCGCTAATCTCACATCTTACTCTTCATTCTGCCTGGAATGTTTCTCCCAAATGATGTGCAGACCTGTCTTCCCATCATTCTGGCCAGCTCTCTCCACTCCCATCACTTTATAAGAGATTCCCTTCCTGATGATGCTCCCCCACAGCACATTCAGAGTTTACCTGTTAACCCAACTTTTATCTCTACAGCACTGACCACAACTAAAGGTATGTATTTACTTATTATCTTTCTCTGCTACTAAAATACCCATTCCATGAAAGCAGGGATAGTGAGTAGTTTACCACTCTACATACCTCCTGAAAAAATACCTGGCAAAAATGGTCAGATACGTAATCACCTACGTTTTTGACCTACTTTATTCCCATGTTAATAACAAATTTAGAGGGTTAGGCAGGCATTTGGCCTAGCAGTTAAGACACATATTAAGACAAGATACCTACATCCCACAACACAGTGCATGGTTTCAAAACCAGCTCCACTCCAAATTCCTACTTCCTGTGTGCAAGGTCTTCCTTTCAGACAGTGGGAGGCTGCAGTGAGGACTCAAGTGGCTGGGTTCCTGTTACCGATGGGGAGACCCAGATCGAGTTTCTGGCTCCTGGTTCAGGCTGCAGTCAGGAGCCATTTGGTAAGTTAATCAGTGGAGGCAGCATGAGCAGCCTTACCAGGTTCTTTCTCTCAAATTAATCAATATGCTGAAAATGTAGAGCAATGATTCTGTATCTATGCTCTAAGTGGAAGCATGCATCAGAATCGCCTACTGGGCTTATCAAGAGGCGACCTGTTGGGCCACAGCCCCACTGTTTCTGATTCAACTAGTAAGGGATGAATTTGAACATTCAGACATCCCCAGGAGCTATGGATCCCAGGATTCTGAAAGCCTCTGATCTAGACAACACTGAGCTCCAGCACAACCACCACAACCGCAGCCGACCACAGC